>NC_142085.1:87717061-88442061 GCF_054644295.1 Miniopterus natalensis | reverse complement strand
TCCCTGCTGTTTTGTGCTAATAAAGCAATGGGAAGAAACGTCGTTGTGAGCTATACCTCTGGATTTGTTCTAGCATCCGTGCATGACTTGAATGACTTCACATGGGGACCAAAGAGCAAGCCTGCGTTCGGTGTGCGTTGGGCACAGCCTCGCCGACCGGCCCGGCCCGCGGCGTCCGCACGTGCTCGCCAGCCTCAGCGGTGCTGGTCCGCACACCCAGCCTCGGGCTCACCCGGAGTCCCCTTGTTAAATGAGACTAGGAGATTCGTCATGATGACAAAAGCAATGTGTGCTCATCACGAAAATGTCGGAAAACTGTGGGGAAGCTGAAAGGGGGCGGGAGAAAGCAACCGCAGCCCCACTCCGCCGCAAGGGGGATTTATGGGTCTTTGCAGTAGAGCTCTCTGGATGCGCTGCACACGCACATTTTTAACAGAAATGAGTTTGTGTCCGGGCGCTGTGTTAGCGGTTTTCTCCCCTTCATCATACGTTGTCGCAAACATCTCGGCGTTTGGCTCACACCACGTTTAACGGCGGCCTCACAGCCACCCATGGGGATGCGCCGGACTCACGTCAGCACTTACCTTACAGAATGGCGCCCGTTTCCTGCCACATCCCTGATTTTTCTCTAGAAAAAAAGAATTCCCAGCAGAGGAAGTTGGAGGGTCAAAGTATGTGCGTGTTTTTAAGGTTTTGCAGGCAAGCGTTTCCTCACTTCTAGGAAGCAGAGTTTTATATATTTTAACATTTCTGTAATCAGGATAACGTTTGAAATGGATGTGGATTCTCATGATGGCAGTGGTGGGTTTTTTTACCTTTGTCAGGCTCTTATTAAACGGAAGGCGCTTTTTACAATGAGTGTCACCTTAGAATTAAGCCATCGAGCCCTGTGAAATCGCCGCCCAGCAGGCCCGTGTGCCGTGCGCGGTCCCCCCGGCGCCAGCGGGGCCGCCCCCTCCCCGGCCCGCCTCTCTCCACCTCCCCTAAGGACAGGGAGTGCTAGTCTTTGCTCATCAAGCCGGCCCGTTTCTATATTTAGGACTCACTAATAATTAATTACCGTGAGTACATGTCTTAGAAATTGTAATAATTTTGTTATGCTTTTGACTCTCAGTATAAAAAATTACAAAGCCATATTTACAAAACTGTAAAGAAATTTTAATGACAGGTAGAGCATACTCATTGTATAGGCTATTAGTAAATATAATTTACAATAAATTAAACTTAATCTTAAAATTAAGCTATAATTAAATTCCTCCAAAGTTCCATTTTATTAAAAACGTCAAATGAACCCGAAGCCTCGGTTGGCCGCATGCACGACGTCTCCCACGCAGCGGGCGCCGGGCGCCCGCGCACCCTCCCTCAGTTCTCGCTGTGTCCCCGCGTCGGGGGTGGCGTAGGTGCGTGGACATCGTAATTCATCGTCTGCGAAATGGCCGTAGATGCACAGATGCCAGACTGAGCTGACGGCGCCGAGCACGGCTCGCTGTGGGCACCGACCGGCGGGGACAAGCTGTACTTGAATTTCAACGCGGCCGATCGCCAAGTGGAGAGAGAAGAGCCCATTTAGCTCGAGTGGAACGGAAATTGCTGAGGGATAAAGGAGTTTAGAAATAGCTCATTGGAAGTCAGTTTATTGCCACCGGCCTAGAAGGCATTTCCTTCGAGCTAACGCTGACTCAGAAGGCACTTCGTTGTGGTATGTGAGGCACTGGCTCAAAATCCCACCGGCACCAACGTCACGAAGCGCGGCCTAGGTCCCCGGTCAGAAGAACAGAGCAAGACGTCCCCATCAAATCACAGCGACTTAAGCATAGAAAAGGTTTGCACGAACTGGGCTGACATCCCCCTGCCGAAGAGCCTGGAAGCAGCCCACCTTGCAGCGTGGATGGATCTGAGAAACGGCGAAAATATGCCGCTGGAGTCTCCAGCCAGCCTCCTTTCAGACTAAATTTTATGACTAAAAAAAGAGAGAGACAGACGGAAAATTAAACACTAAGTGGGGAGATTCCGTTGGAAATACAAGAATTAAATCAAGCTGACAGGAGCAAAAATCGACTTTAAAAAATAAATCCAATCTGTTGGGGCCTCGTGGCCCTAACATCCTCCTGTCGCCAAACTGAGAGGGAGCCGGGGCTCCGGGGAACTGCCCACTCTCCGTCGCCAGCTGCCCTCATGAGTGGGCGCCTCCGTGCTCCAGGCAGCACGTGGGTGACACTTAGTCTCGCTCCCCTGCAAAAAGCCTTATCTGCGCAGCCCCGAGACCGGAGCCCAGGGCCCTGCTCTCTAGCTGCGGCTTCCTTAGCTTGCTTTCTCCTTCCTTAGCAAAGCAGTCAAATCAGGAGGGAAAAACTCGGGCAGGCAGCGGAGAGTCTTCTAAGTCTGGGTTTATTTGGCACTTTCCCGAGACTCCGCAAGGTGTGTGTTGCTGAGAGATAACATTTCTCAGCTCCCTGAAGGCGTGCAGGGTCAGCTCCCGCTCCCAGCACCCCAGGCGGCCTTATCTCAGCGAACACGTCCCTGGGAGTCGCCCTGATGGACGGCGGGGCTGTCACCAGTGTCCTCGAGTCGGGCACGGCTGCCTGCCGAGGGGGAAAAGGCGGGAGACGCCTCACCGCCGTGACGCAGCTGAGCCACGAGCATTGAGACGCGTTAGGACCATGAACAGAAGAGCCCGCTGGAGACTGTGTGTGAGCGAACATCTCCCCTTCCTCCTTCAGCTGGAATATTTGGAATTTTCAGGAATGGTTGAGGGCAGAGGTCGGGGGCAGAGAACACCTGAGGTCCAGGAGAACCTGGTTCAGGGGACGACTGGCCTCCGAAAGCCACGTGCCACGTGCCACGTGCCTGTAAGAACTTCGTGTAGCTGCGTGCACGTGGAAAGTGTTCAAGAAGTTCTGAGGTTTGTTTCAGCCCTGTCACTCGTGTGCGCACAACTTCGAGGGCGTGGTCCCAGCAGACTCTAAGTTCTGTCACTCCTCCTGCAGCGCCCACCTTTGGAGGGTAACCCTCACGTAATCTGCCAGGATCTACTTAAACTACGTCGAACGAAAGGCCCGTTGCTGAAACCACGCGGGGCTGAGGCTTCCCGGCGCCGGGCTCCCACACCCAGCAGCGGAGGCCCTCACCAGCCCCGGGGCTGGCTGCCTTCCGAGACTGCAGTCCGTGGGTCAGACCGCTGTGACCACGGCGGGCTCCTGCGGCTCCCCTCTCCAAGTCCATCCTCTGCTGTCACTTACACGGGACGGTCTTGCAGACATGAGAACAATGCTTGTTTGCAGCAACTTGCCTGGACGGTCCGCTCCGGGATTAATGGTCTGGCCACTCTGTCCGAGGTGCGGGATTTGACCAAGGGAGCAGGCAGTTAGTTACACAGGCGCTGGAGCCCCCGGGTGGTCAGAGATAGCTCAGGTCCGTCCTGGTTTCCTTTCCACAAATAGCTGGGAGCACGGCGGGGGAAATCCACGCGCTCTCACCGCGGGCAGCGGCGCCTTCTCTTCTCTCGTTGCGCTGATTTTCTGTCTTCTGCTGACCTTCCCGACATCACAGAGCAAACGGGGTCTTTCGACAGCTCAAAATAAGGTGTTTATTGGACAAGAATCCTTTACCAGACAAGAATGAATTTCTTCCCATTAACACTCCTAACTTTCATAAACGTTGCCTCCCCGGCTGAGCCGTGTTGAGCTGGCACCTGGCACGCAGCAAACAGACAGGTCCCTACTCTGCCCCAGACCCCGGATCCTGGGGAAGCTAAGGTGCAAACCCTCTGCCTTTAGGAGGGGAGCGGAGCAAGAGTCATTTCACAGAGAGGACAGGCATTTTCACAGAAGTATGTGTGAGAAAGAGACGGTGCTGCCCTGGCCAGTGTGGCTCAGCTGGCTGAGCAGCTTCCAGTGCACTGAGAGGCCACGGGTTCGATTCCCGGTCAGGGCACATGCCCTGGTTGTGGCCTCGGTCCCCAGTAGGGGGCGTGCAGGAGGCAGCCAGTCGGTGTTACATTCTCACATCCACGTTTCTCTCCCTTCCTCGCTCTAAAAATCAATAAACTGTTGTTTTAAAAAGAGAGAGAGAGACAGTGCTTAAGACAAAAATACCCTGAGATTTTTGGCTGAGGCTGTGGGGGCGCCGGCAGGAACAGGTGGCTCCTAAGGCACCTAGGAAACCGCTCAGGGCGCAGTCATGGCCTGATGTACAGTGGGATCACCAACAAGCCGCAAGGCCTCCAAAGACAGGAGCCCCCCGATGTGCAGCTCCGGCCCCTTCCGGAGCTACCCCGGCCCTGGTGGCCTGGGTCGGGTCCAGGTGTTCAAGGGAAGCGCTCGGTCTCCCCGCCATGCGGACGAGCAGAAGGACGCCCGTGGGCACACGGGACAAATCGAGCTCGGGCGGCCATATGGCTTGGATTTCACATTTTGACTGGCTTCGTGTAATCATTTTTACAGAGCCCGGTGCCTCACCACAGATTGCAAACGATAAGGTCACAAGGATTAGAGACCAGTTAGAAATGATCGAAGACATATGCTGCGCATTTGACTAATGAATGGCCATTTTCGAGCATGTTCGCTAATGAATGGCAGTGTTTGAAAGGGCTGTTGAGTTTGACACTCTGGGACTGGGGCTCCATTTCTGGAAGGAGCCAAATACTCCATCAGGTCTGGGACACGCCGATCGGAAGCAAAACAGAGCCGTCCTTGCAGGATGCCGAAGGGACTGCCACATGCAGAAACCCACCCTCCGGGAAGCCGGCCGCAATGAACCTGGGTGTTGCGAGCACCATCCTCTTGTGCTTCCAGGAGCCCCCCAGCCCACGGCCAAACCCTACCTTAACCTCTGGAGAAAAGGGACGTCACGGAGTGAAGGCTGGAGGATGGGGGTGGGGACCATCACCACCGGAATCGTCCCCTAAAATGGTTACAGCAAAGGGTGAGACAGAAGGCGGGGAGATTAGGGAGAGAGGGTCACTGCCCTGAATCACGCCTGTCATGGCTCCCCAGGGTGCCCAGCCCATCGCTGCCCTGGGTGACTCCCGGTGAGCCTGTTCTGCTCCCGGTCACGGCCAGGACACAGCCATGGGCCACTGAGCCCCATGCTCCCTGGTCTCCTGTTTTCTCTCTCACCTGGACCTCCAGCTTGTCAGCTGTCAGTGTTTAAAGCCACTGAGCTAAGTCACTGAGTCTTTTTCTGGCCAACCGGCTGAACTTAGGCCAGTACAAGGAGACAACCAGCCCCCGCACCTCATCACGGGTCACAGGTGGCAGGCGCAGGGAAGTGACAGGCGGGGGGGACCACACGCCACTCTCAACCCTGGACACACGCACGAGACCCCAGAGTGACTCGGAGTTATTTCTCCGGCCAGGGACATGTTTCTGTGATGACGACGTGTGGGTTAAAGAAGGCGTGAGCCAGAGTGCTGTGATGTCTTTGGGGCTCTTTTCCTGCCGTGTTTGACAAAGGCCACCGATGGGAATGCAACTTGCTGGGAAGGGGAGGGGAGGGGAGGGGACCCGAGGGGAGGGAAGGGGACAGGCCTTCACACGCCTTGCTGCTGGGCCTGGGTGGGACCAGCATCCTGCACCGAGAGGAGGTTCGCAAAAGCAATCGGAATTTAAGGTCCACGGGCCTTGTGACCCAGCGGTCTCACTGCCAGAGAAGCATCTTCAGGTTTCCGTTCACGTGTGCACGGTGGCCTGTGGCCAGGACAGGACGGTCCCCGCGGCTTTTGTTTATATTGGAAAGGACCCAGTGCCCAGCGCTCGTGCGGGGGGGGGGGGGTTAGATGCATTAGGTGCCTCCCGCCAGCGGACACGGTGCAGCTGCTGGGTGGACGGGGCCGTGGCGCCTGCGCTCCGTGGACAGCAAGGTGGGGAGTGCACCACGTAAGGCAGCGTGTTCTGTGCCATTTTTGGTCTGAACGCAGCCCGTATATTCACTCCCGAATACATGAAAGGGCCTGGGGGGTGCAAAGCGGCGACTGTCTCTGGGAAGCGCGGAGCTGCCTGGGAGGGGCACTTCTTTCTCACTGTACTTTGTCCGCCGTCCGCCTGTGCTGTGCGCCTGTACTGTCCACCCGATGCGTGAACTGTTCTTTAAAATCCATGACCACGCCCGGCCGGGCATGGCCCAGCGGTTGAGCATCGACCTAGGATCCAGGAGATAGAAGTTCGATTCCCGGTCAGGGCACAGGCCCGGGTTGCGGGCTGGATCCCCAATGACTCATCATTGGTCTTTCTGTCTCTCTCCCTCTGCTGCCCTCTCTCTGAAACCAATAGATATAAAAAAATAAAAAATAAAAAAATAAAATCCACGGCCGTGTGCACTACACCCCGTAAAGCTGTTGAAGAAAGGAAAAGGCAGGAGCCAAGAGGAGCTTTGAGCTCAGAACACCCGTAACTGTGCCGACGCCGGAGGTCAGCTTGAGCACCTCCGCCTATAATTACAGTTCCCAGCAGTCCCGCCACCGAGCCGCACCCCGCCGCCTGGACCGTGGCCTCGGCGCCTCTCCTAGCGGGCGGCTCTGGGGTCAGCCCTGTGGAAGGGAAGCTGCGGAAACTCCCCCCTCCGGGGGCCCCGGGACAGGCGGTGATAAAGTTTCCTACTAGATCGTCCTCGCTGTGGGTGCACAAGTTAATCCAGCCCGATGACCGGCTGGGTACAGACGTGTATTCCACGAAACAGATGGTGGCGCCGGAAACGGGGACGGCAGAGTTCTTTCGACAGCTCCCACTAAATGGAAATTAAGCCCAGGGACGTCAAGGCCTTTTCACGGCAGCGAATCTAAAACAAAACTAATTTGGGGGCTAGAGGTCGGGATCGGCGTCGCCGAATCCTGTGGGGATCTCGACGGCGCTGTGTGGCCATCCCTGGGGGTGAGTGTAGGATCCGGACCATGCTCAGGGCTCCACTGCTAAGCTGTGTTCGGCCCCCTCGGCGTGGTCTGTTTTTAGCCTCTGGAGAGCTCGCGTGGAAGATTGTCCCGGCCTGCTTGCATTTCGAGTGTGGCAGCTCACGGCTGGGTCCCACCGGCGGTTCTGTGATTCGAAGACTCGCGCTTGAAAGACAGTAGCCGGGCTGCGGTCGGTCGAGCACCGGTTCCGCCCGAGCCACTGTCTGGTCGCAAGGAATTTTGCATATGTGAGCGGCGGGTCCCCGAGCCTCGCCCTCCCCTCACTGTGTCTGGCGCACAGCGGCCGTCTCATAAATCACTGCTGCCACCCTCCGGACAGCCGGGCCCCCGAGGGCACCGTGGCCCATCCTTTCCGGAGGGGCCCGGGTGTTCCCCTGGACAGTAGGAAGGGGCTCTGAGGGGCCCTTTGATCTCCCTGTTCTTTGAACACAGAACCTTAGAGCCACGGAAGAAACATAAATGCCACACGGCAAAATGCTTTTGTAACAGATTCCACTGTGACAGCAAACAGGCACGGAGCCACTCGGGCTTCACAGAGAGGTCATTCCGCGTCAAGGACAAACCCTTACCTTGAGGGTCGTTACCCGTAGGCGCCGCCTGGCTCCCCACTGTACCCGCCAGCAGCCGCTGGAACGTGCCGACGGCGCTGGAAGCTGATCCTCGGCTTCCTTCCTCGCCCTGCTTCCAGAAAGGACATAGGCACACGTCTCCTTTTGTGTGTCTCCGTTGTGAGCATGTGGCAATCGGGCTCAAGCGTCAATCCGATGACTTCTCTGCTGACTTGATGCCGAATGAGGAAAGTGACGGGCAATCCCTAGGCTGCTCGGCAGTGCTGGGCCGTCGAAGGGGCTTGGCAGCGACGGTCCCTCTGCGCGAATATGAGCCCAGGGAGGGCGGCACCTCTCTCTCTACAGCCGCCCTGGGAGCCACAGGCTTGGCGTCCCTGACGGGGTCCTCAGTTTTTTTAGGTTCTCAGTTTTCTCGGTTAATAACTTGCACATAATAATTACTATCCATATACTGGGAACTGCTTTCATTAACAAGGTGCTTTACTGTCACCTTACTTTTCTATAGAATTTTATTGTTTATAAAAATTGTAATTCTATTTTTAAAAAACCACTTACTGTGTTTACTATGTGCCAGAAACTGTGTGAAATATTAGTTGTCGTATTATTTCTTCCTTATAGATGCAAAAAAACTAAAGCAAAGAGATGTTAGGATAATAAAGGAAACATAGAAAAGGAAAGGGAAGGCCTCTGACTCCAGGGCACTCTGACCTAGAGGCTTTACGTCTAACCACTAAGCCATCTCTGAGTTTTAAACGTGTAAGATCTGCTCTGTGACTCCATGTGTTGTAATAGGCCGTTGTCTTATATGTTGTCCAGGTCCAAGACTTTATTCATCCTAAACACAAATACCCAACACATATTAACTGCAAGGCAAAAATATGACTTGAAAGGTAAGAATAGTTTGGCTATTAGTTATTAAAAAAAAGAAGTCATCCTATTGAACTTACCGTTTAATAAGTAGTGGTCTTAATATTGTGTACCTCACCTGGGGCACCTAGGATGAGCTAAGTACAACAGTTGAGCGAGAAGTTGGCACCAACCCCCCAGGCAGCTAAAGCCAAAGAGAAAACTGTATTGGGTTCCCATTCTTGTGGTCAAATCAAGGGACACAATTGCCCTGTTGGGAGGGATGCACTTGTTCCTGGGGTTGAATTTCAAGAGGAATTGTCCTGTGGGTACTTGGAATTAAAAACAAACACAGAAAGAAATTGAACGACAGTTTTGCAAATCACTTAGAAAATTCAAATAGTGATATTTTTCACATAAGTGCTTTCAAAAAGAGTAAATGACCTGGTGACATTTTTTGTAGGAGCTGAGGTGGTTCTAGCAGAGACAGAACCAGTTGGAAATGATATTGATAGTATAGACAATATAGATACAGAGACAGAGACGGAGACGGAGACGGAGACGGAGACGGAGATAGAGACAGAGAGATAGAGATAGAGATCGAGATAGAGATATACACTCAGTTATCCCCATAGATCTATAGATACATACAGATGTATCAATACCTCTATTTCTGCATCTGTATTGACATACCTAGAGAGAGATTGATTGCAGGGAATTGGCGTATGTGATTGTGGGCTGGCCAGGCAAGTCCCAGATCCATGGGCCCGGCCACCAGGAAGGGCAACTGGATCTCTCAGGTGTAGCCTGAAGCTGTTGTCCACAGATGGACTGACTCTCTTCTTCTTGGGGAAGCCTCAGTTCTGCTCTTACAACCTTTCAACTGACTGGGCCGGGCCCATGTGATTGCCTAGGAGTGACTCTTCTTAAAGGAAACATCACAGACCGTCTAGACCTGCAGGATGCCGTCACAGAAGCACCTAGGCTGGCACTTGATGAAATAACCGGGGACGGTAAACCGGCCAAGCTGGCACACAACACTAACTTCGTGGGAGCTCAGACAGTACAGTTGCTACATCTTGCTCTCTAACCAAACTGAATAAGGGGTAGAGCTCAGAGGACCAACAGAATGAGAATGTATTACTTTTATAATTTTTAAAAGGCTTTAAGAATTATTGCCGGCTGGCATGGCCCAGTGGTTGGTCATCGACCTAGGACCCTGGAGATCGCGGTTTGATTCCCCGTCAGGGCACATGCCCCGGTAGCGGGCTCGATCCCCAGTCAGCGGCCTGCAGGAGGCAGCTGATCAATGACTCTCTCTCTTTCCCTCTCCCTTCCTCTCTCTGAAATCAATAAAGAGATGCCAAAATAGTTTTGCTTTGTTTTCTTTAACTATTTTGGTCCAGACAACATAAGAATGAATGTCTTAGTAACTTAACAGTCATTTGGGAAAAAATAATTCACATAAATTGAAAAATATATATTTTTTTATTTCATTCTTAAATAACTACATCTCCTGTTCCAAACGGATGTTCACATGGTGGTCGTCATTTGGTTTCTTGTTTTTGTTTTAATCACAGTAACCTCCGAACACCCAGCTTTGCAAACGTATGACGTCATGATGTCATCAAGAGGAGGGGGGCACAAGGGACACGAGCCCCAAGAACTGCCTTGGGTCAGTAATTCACACGGTATCTAGCAGATGCTGAGTATCACTGCGTGTTCCTCAAAAATTTAACGTACCCCACTGCGAGCCTGCGGTGGCACCCCAGGGTGTCCCGGTACACAGCTTGGGAACTGAAGGCCTAAGCATGTGTACCAGCACTTTGTCGACAGCCTTGGGTTCCAGGTCCTGTCATCAAAAACCTGGCCATTTTCGAGATCGAGTCAGACTTTCTGGACAGCTCCTCATCTTGTGTGAGACGGAGTGGAGTTGTTTCAGCAAAGCGGCCCACTGCTTGGTGTAACTAAAGTTAAGCTGTCCTCTCCAGATAGAAGCAAATTAACCAGCGCACCAGCGTTACATTAGCACGGCGGATGTTTGCAGCTTTCGCCTGCCGCTTGCCGTGTTCAACTGGCGGGGCTCTGACTTCCACGTGCTCTTCCCTCTCTGGGTGGGTTTATCATTCCCTCTGTAAGCGTGTGAAAGGGAGTTTAATGTCTCTGTGTCAGGAAGGCCTATTTATTCTGACAAACTGATCAAGCTCCGGGCTGTTCCTCTCCCATGAAACTGATTTCATATCTCATCCAGCGGCTAACAAGATGTGGAGCGTGTTCCCCGCCAGCCCCGGGGTCAGCCTGCCTCCCGGGAAGCAGCGGGTGAGACCGCGCAGTGAGCTCTGCCCCGCGAGGGAGCAAGGCGGCCACGGCGACTCACGTGCACAGCCACACGGACACACACAGTCACACATACAGCCACACAGACGCACACAGTCACACATATAGCCACCGTGACTCACACGCACAGTCACACAGTCACACACAGTCACACACACAGCTACACAGTCGGCCACACAGACACACACAGTGACACATACAGCCACACACACACACAGCCACACAGATATGCACAGTCACACACAGTGTCATACTCATAGTCACACACAGTCACACTCACAGTCACACCCAGTCACATACAGTCACACACACAAACACACACACAGTAGCAAACACATACACACTGTTGCACACACAGTGACACACAGGAACAAACACAGACACACACACAGTCACACTCACAGTCACACAGTAACAAACTCCAGTCACACACAGAGTCTCACACGCACTCACATACACCATTACACACACAGTGACGTGCACACGGTGACACACAGTTACACAGGACAGCACGTACGAGCAAAATACCAGGTCTCAGGCAAACCCAAAGAGGAGCAAATACCTTTTTTAAAAAACCTTAAGAGGAAAACCTAGGACCCAGTCCATTCACTGTTCACTGGGTGAGCTTTCAGTTCAGGGAAAATGGAAGTCGGAAGTTCGCACCCGGTGGCACCGGCGATTTGCACGGCACCCTGACGCGCACCCCCTCCCACCAACCGCAGCCTTGGAATTGTTTTTCTCGATGGACTTCAGAGAGAAACAGCCCTCGGCCTGTCCTCCCACTTGCTGATGCCGTCGGCTGCTTCCTGTGTGCCCTGAGGGGACTGAACCCGCAACCTTGGCCTATGGGGACGACTTTCTCACCAACTGGGCCACCCCAACCTGAACCTTTAAGCAAAGTTTACACCCCACAAACTTTGGGTTCAGCCCTACTGCTGGGAGAAGCAAGTAAGACCATACTGCTCTGAGCGTGACGGCCGGAAGGTCGCTTGTGGCGGGTCTGTGGAGAGGCCTTTTCCTTATGAAGCACTTGCCTTTCTTGTCGGTTAAGTCTTGGGGGTAAAATAATTTCAGATGAGCTGTTAAAACAAAAAACTGGACCCAGGGGAGGGGGCAAACCCGTCTCCGTGGGGACGACCACGAAGGGAAACCTGCCTCGCAGTCTATTCTCTCTGAGGCCAGGAGGAGGCGACGTCTTTAGGGATAAAGCTGGTTTTTTTCTATATCCACCTTGTCTGGAGTTTTGTTTATCAGTTCAAATCAGTCTCATCTTAAGCAAAACAGAGCAAAATTCCTGGCTTACGCTATACAAGGCTAATTGGAGAACTTTCAAGAATCTAGAACTTTCCTGAGTTTCCCAGACATTCGGGGCCGTTACCCTATCAGTTGTGTTGCTGTGTAAAAAACAAAAGCACTCCAAAGCTTCATGATTTCAACAGCAACCGTCTGGTCCCTGTTTTGCTTTTCCGGGAACCCTGCCTTTGGGCAGAGCCCTGTGAGGACAGGCTGCTGTCCCGCGTGGGGCCCGTGGGGCCGCCAGCCAGGGCCCGGCGGGTCCGCCGACGGGGCTCAGGCGCGCTGGGGCTGCGGGCCCCGGGTCCCCTCCACGGGCGCCCCTCCACGGCACCCGGGCTCCAGAGCGAGTGACCCGAGAAAGGGGTTGTCCCGAGAAAGGGGTCGTAAAGCCGCCCCGCTCTTAAGGCCGGGCCCAGAGAGCGACACATCACCCCTCCCAGCGCGTGTCATGCTCACGCGGTCCCCACATCCCTGCTTAAGCAGAAGGGACAGAGCCCACCGTCAGGGGGACGGGACAGCCTCCCTCGGGGCTCGTGCCCCGGCCCGGTGCCCGCCTCTCTCTGGAACCCCTTCCCTGCCCGGCCCTCCCGCGAGCTCGCCGCCCCGCAGCGAAAGCAGCATTTGCCAGGGAACCCGAGGGCGAAGCCGCGCCCTCTCCAGCCGGGAACCGGGAGGGCATCGGCCGGCCGCCCCCCGCGGTGCAGGCCGCGCGTGCCCGGGGGTCGCCAGCCTGCGCGGCCATCTCACCTGCCTCCCCGCTGCTCACGGGAAGTAAAGAGCGTTATTCTGGTTCTTCAGAGGGAGAAACTGAGGCACGGGCACCGAGGGGCTTTCTCTCCCGGGGTGTCTCGGTTGGCAGGTGTCTAATCCCCTGGGTCAGACAGTGGCCTCTAGAGCCTGGCCGGTGACGCTGAAGGACACTCCGGAGGTTGTCCGGTGATGCCAGACAGTGGTGGGAAAATGAATTCCAGCCACCGTGAGACATCACCCCCCACGGCGGTTCCAACGGTTCTCATCAAATAGACAAAAAACAGCAAGCGCTGGCGAGGGTGCGGAGAAAGGGGACCCTCTGCCCCGGGGGCTGGTGGGAATGTCAACTGGTGCAGCCACTGTGGAAAACATTACGGAGGTTTCACAAAAAGCTCAGACAGAACTACCCCGTGACCCGGCGATTCCACTCCTGGGCGTCATGTCTCTGAAGGAAGCAGGGACGCCAACCCGGTGACTCCCACGGCCACTGGAAACAGCCTCAGTGTCCATGGATGGACGGATGGGTGAAGAAGGCGTGACGTATATAATGGGATGTTATTCAGCCATAAAAACGAGTGAAGTCTTGCCGTTTGTGACAACGTGGGTGGACCTTGAGGGCGTTATGCTCGGGGAATAAGTCAGACAGAGGGAAAGAATAGCACACGCTCTTACTTATACGTGGCAGCCACAAGCAAACAAACCAGCCAGGCTCATGGGTACAGAGAACAGATCCGTGGTTGCCAGGGGGCGGGCGGGGGGCAAAAATGGGTGAAAAGAGTCAAAAGGTACAGACTTGCATATTTGAAATCAGCTAAGATAACAGATCTTAAAAGTTCTCATCACAGGATAAAAATCCACAACTACGCCTAGTGACAGGTGTCAACGAGACATGGTGACGCTCACTTTGTAATATATACAAATATGGAAATATTAGGTTGTACGCCTGAAACGCGCGTGGTTTTGCACGTCGACTCCACCTCAATGAAAAACAAAGTTTTGTATTTTGAGGGGGGAAAAGACGTCAACGTTTGAATTTGTGAGGGATGCGGCTCAGCCCGTTTCTTGACTCCATACCAGGCTTTCGATACAAAGCCACGTCCGTTCACGTGAACGCGCAAGCCCTCTGTGTGTGTGAACAATAGTAGCTGTGAAACTCCTGAGTGAGACTGTCTCTCTCGCCTTCTAACACCAGTGACACTCGAGGACAGGTATTTATTTGCCTGCTGTGTCCTTGAGGGCAGGAAATGCAACTCCAACTGTAAAGCCCGACTATAGTGCCTGGGACATTCTCTAGGAAAGAGCCAACAGTCCCATCTAAATGGAAATAGAGCTTCATGTCTCTTTGCAAAAAAGTGACCTCACACAGAAACCGTCCCGCGAGTCAGAGGTGTGGAGGGGATGAGCTTAGAAAAGAGCAGCCCTGCGATGGCCCCTTGTTGCGGGAGCCCCTCTAACCCACCGTGTGCTCCCCCGCAGCTCGTCTTCTGCCGGGACTGCAAGGACGCCTTCCACGAAGGGGAGTGCAGCGCCCTGGCCGCCCCGGGAGCCGCCGCCCAGGTAAGCGCCCTCCTCCCTCGGGCTCAGGATGGGGTGGGAGAGAGGAGCTTTCCCCGGGGCCATCAGAGCTGGGAGCCGGCAGCCCTGGGAGCGGGGCTGTGGGTGCCCGGCCGTCCTGCCCCTTCCAGAGCCAGGCCCCCCTCGGGTGGAGCTGCAGGCGCCGGTGCGGAGGGGCCTCGGTCCGTCCATGGGGCACGTGGAACAGGCACAGCGGCCGGGGGCGCCTGGAGAGGAGAGGCGATGCAGTGTGACAGCCTCAACATCAGAGAAATCAATACCAAGCCCATACTTTATTTTTTGTCAAAAGTGTCCCTGCTTAGAACCTTCGGGGGGAATGCACTCCATGGATGAAATGACGGGAGTATTACGGGAGCAATGTCGTGACCCAGCTACCTTGTGTTCAGTCTCGACCAGGTTGTTCAGAACGTTGTTTACCGAGCCTCGCTCTCCGGTGTGCTGTTTCAGGCTCAGGGAAACGCAAGCGCATTCTCTTTTTATTTATGAATTATGATCAGCCAGGCCTTCGGGAGAAGGACTCGAACCCTCGGCACAGTTGATGAATGTGCGCATTATTTCCCCCGATACAGATGTTAACAAGGGTTTAAACACCACATCTACCCAGATAAGTCCTTTAGTCATTCTGTTGACAGGAGCCTCATAAATCAACGTGGAAACTCCAGAACGTTTTAATTTCACAGTAGAGAATTTTAAATACCTGAATGCTGTGAAGTCAGAGCACAAAGTCCATCCCTGTAAGTATTCTGCGGACGTATTTGCTCAGTATTAGCTTAATTAAATAAACATAATTAGTGAATTCAGGTCTTCTCACCAGCTCCTAAATGTCGGCCACGAGCATACTGGCATATTTAGCCCTGAACTGCCATTCCTATAGCAGAAGCAGCGAAAGCTCTTTCGGTTGATTTTATTTTAGCCCCGGAGCATTCAGATGGGAGCTTACCGGGGACTGACCTCAGGAATAACAATGACCTTGAGACCACCCCGCCCTTGCCTCGGCATCACTGTAGCCCAGAGGGTAGAGCCTGAGGCTCTGAGAAATAGATCTGGTCTTGCATGCAACTTAAATCCATACGCTTTTAGGATCCCAACCATGGACACAGGCTTCCAGGAGTGATACCCCAACACCTATTCATTTTAAAACAGCAGCAGTAAGGTAAAGAAGAGCATTGTTTAACATACAGCTGTCCAGGTGCCCTGCCCACCAGTAGTCTCCTTCATTCCCCATTCAAGAGGAACCAACCAACCTTGGTACTAAAGATTGAGGTCGTCCCAATTTTTTTTTTTAAGTCACTAAAGCCTTCATGTTCAACTGGGAAAAATGGGGGGAAGTTCGAGCTGGCCTTGAGCATAGATGACCAGTAACCAAGGGGCCTGCGTCTGCAGTCACCATCAACTGGCAGAATTAAATCGAGTGTCTGTGTAGGCCAGTCATCCTGCTGGGGGGGGGAAAAAAAATGCAGATACATGTATTTCTCTTCAGAGGCTCAGAGGAGAGCCATAGGGGAGGCTGCAGGGAGCAGACAATGATGGGAATGTGCTAAACCGAATTTAGAAGATATGTCCCTTTGCATAATGCTTTCCTGGAAAAGTCATGGAAGGTGGGTCAGTTTGTCAAGAGGACAGTGAAATGGGGGCAATAAAGAGCCTTCCAGCAGAGGGCGCTGCAGGGACACCGGTGCAGAGGCAGGAATTTCTGTCCCTCCCTGCATCCCCCGGCCCAAGACGGCATCTGGCACGTAGACATTTAACAGATGTTTGCTGAGTGATGGTGGCATCTATAAAGAAAAGACATCCTCTTATTCATTCGAGAAATATGCGCTAAACACCTCTGATAGGCTTGGTCTGTTGTAGGCTCTGGGGGTAAATTCCCTGATCTCGTGAGGTGTATGTTACTTTACTAGATGCCACAACCAATCAATATGCTGGGAGTTCAGAGGAGGAATAGTTGATTCAGGAGAGGGCTAGCCAGGGGGAATTCAAGGAGAGATGGCCCTGCAACAAGACCTCCCGGCCATACAGCTTTCCCTGCCCCGAGCTCTGGTCACTGGGCCAGCCTCTGATTTTTCTTATTTGAAAACAGAGCAAATCAACCAAGGAACCTGGAAAAGTCTTCTGTCCCTGGAAGCGGTGGGAGGGGGGTCCAGCAGGGATGCAGAGAGGCCCTGGGTTTGAGGTGGGAGCCACAGGCCTGCCAACGATTAGAAGGCAGGATGAGAGAAGTGACGAGTTAAGGTCGATGCTGGAATTTCTAACTGGGGTGGGGGGTGGTGCCACGCACCGGAAGGGGGCACGCAGGCACAGACGCGGTATTTTCAGGGACCGGGGACAAGTTCATTCTGGGCGTCTCAGCAGAGGTGTTCCGCGGTGAAGGAATGGAGGCAAAGACCGCCCGAGGGGAAGGCCGGGCTGGCGCCAATGAAAGCCAAGGTTAAGAATCTCCAGCGGATGGCCCCTTAGCCGCGACCCCACCCTGACCGCTGCCGTCTGTGAGGAGAGGCTGGGGGACGTGCGCCCTCGGGGAGGAGGGGACCCGGGGCGCGGGAGCCTCGATTCCTGGACACACCTGCCTCTGCATCTCATCCCAGTGGTCTCCCAGCCCTTTGCTGCTGTGGCACAAAAGTGCGGCCCCAGAATTGGAGACAGGGGCCTTTATTACTGCCGGGGGCCTAGGAGCCCGGTTATTTGGGAGTGTAGTCCCTGAATCACTTGGTGGTTTAAGTAAGACAGCTTTATTGATGCCCCTCGCTTAAGCCCTCGACTTAGCGGACGTGCAGACAAACGACTGTGATGATCTCCAGTAAATACAGGTGCGTCCTCGCTTGTCATTCAGTGGAAGGGAGCTGAGGAAGTGCCAGAGACGAGGCCAGGCACTTGGGCGGCTGGCTGGGGGGGGGCCGCGGAGCAGGGCTGGTGTCCTGAGCGGCCCTGATTCCTTCACTACCCGCCCCCCAGTCACAATGCTCACAGCGCTTCCCTCACCTGCCACAAGGGGTCAGTGAGGCCCACTGAGCGGCCGAGCTCTAAACAGGGAGACGTCTGCGAAGCTTTTTATAAGCGTGAAGTACTCAGAACCATAAAACTCTGGGGTCGGCCTGGTTTTAGGGCTGAATGCTGCAAACGCCGGGCATTATAGAGAGAGAGTGAAAGACAACACTGAGAGATAAATGAACACGCGCACACACACATACACACACGTACACACACACACACACGTACACACACGTATACACACACACACACACATACACACACACACGCACACGCACACCCTGAGACCTCTCCCCCCGGGGAACACGCCACCAACCTCTGCATCTCAGCAGGAAGAGGGGACGCGTCTGCTGAGCGCCTCTCCTTCACCAGATGGCGCTAAATCCTTAAGGGAAATTCTATGCTTTGCAAGACGTGACCTGGGGAAAGAGGAGTGTTTACCGTTTTCTAATGACAACAGAGAAACAAGGACTGTTTCCATAGGGGCAGCATTTCTGAGCAAAGAAGGGCTGGGTCCTGGAAGCTCTAAATCCGTCACTCACTGATTAAAATGGGGGGGGGTTGTACACATTGTCACCCACGTGGGGTGTGTAGACTCTGTGGGGAAACGGTTCCCCACTCTACCCAAGCACCTCCTAGCCAACGGAGCAGTTGCCTAGTGCGAGGGGGGGCACAGCGCCTACGCTGATCACTGCTGTCCTCCAGGCCCACATTTCATTCCTTCAGCAGGACCAGCTGCCCGTCTCTTATCTCCCCGCCGTGCCCTGCGAGGAATCCAAGGCGGATGCTTTGGAAGTCACGCAGATCGGGTCTTGAACATGAGTTTCGGCCCTGACCAGCTGTGATGGGTACATTTTTCTGTCAACCTGGCTAGGCTGTGTTGCTCGGCTGTCTTGGTAAACACCAGTCCAGGTGTTGCTGGGAAGGAATTTGGAAGATGCGGTCAACATCCACAATTGGCTGACTTTAAGTAAGGCGATTACTCATCCGGGGGTGGGCCTCACCCAATCAGTCGAAGGCCTTAAGAGCAAAGACTGAGGTTTCCCCGAGAGAAGGGAATTCTGCCTCAAGGCTGCACCACAGAAACTGCCTGACGTCCAGCCTGCTGGTCTGCCTCACCACCTTTGCACCTGCCAGTCCCACAATCCCACGAGCCAATTCCGTACATAAATCCGTATGCTTTATATAGGCACATGTGTATCCTGTCAGTTCCCTCTGTCTGGAGGACCTGACAGGTACACTCGCTGTAGTAGTCACTAAGTGAATTACCCTCTCAAAGGCCTGCTTTCCTCATCTGTGATATGGGATCGTGGCATGAAAGAGATTTAATGAAATGACGCTTGCGGAACGCCTAGCCCGGGGCCTGGCGTTCGCCGTGTGAGCAGAACAGGGCAGTCCTTTCCTCACGCGCCCTTGTCCCGATGTGCCCACTCCCCCAGGATGGCTCGGGCTGGGGACTGGACAGCTTGGGCTGGATCACACACACACACACGATCCGTTCTACCTGCGGTGACAGGCGTGCGGCGTTCGCAGATGCTCCGCAAGCGGGGCTGCTCGAAGGGTCGCCCACAGACCAGCCGTGTGAACACCACAGATTCCCAGCCCCGCCCAGACCTCCTGGGTCTGAAACTAGGCGGGGGCCGTGGGGGGTCTGCAGCAATCTGTGTTGGAACAGGTCCCTCCGGTGCCGCTCACGCAGCCACGGTTTAGGGCCACTGTTCTGTTACCACGTCAGCACCACGAGGCAGGTGCTTTCCATTTGCTGTGTGTTTGTCATCTTTGTTTTCTGTGTCCCTTGTACCTAGAGCAGTGCCCGCGGGTCACAGGCACCCAGCGTGTGTTGAATGAATGGGCCTCTGTGCCAATTTCAGCAAAAACAATTGTCTGCTTTGTTCCAGAATAGCTCCCTTTCACAAAGGATAAGCTTTGTTCTCTGCTCTGCCTTCCTCTTTACACTAGTGATGCTTCCAAATTCCAAGTCCTGTATCATTTTGATGCAGGCGTTCCGGGGGTCCGGGACCCAAAGGTCCGGGACCCACTGTCGGAAGGAATTCAGATGTGAGCCAGCACAGAGTTGAAAGTGACAGGGAGCTTCTTAGTGAAGCCAAGAGACAGGGTGGCTGCTATACAGATGGAGTAGTGGGCTCTCCTCACAGGAGACGGAAAAGAGACCCCACCGTCTCGGGAGATGGAGCTTACATATCCGTTCGTAGTTTCTATGGAAGGTTACTGGCATGGGGAAACAGAGAGCGGGGGAAAATGTTGGGATTAACTTTAACCTTTACAAGGTATATGCTGTGGCCTTGTGTTTTCCGTTTATGGTCTGAGTAAACGACAGGGATGGGTGAGTAGATAGTAATCTTTGCAGGAATTTTCTTTGTCTGGAGGCTCCTCATGGTCAGCTCTTAATCTCCAGTCAAGCCCGTAACAGGCCCCTGACTTAACTTTGCTGACTTTAGTTCATTTATATACCTCTCACGCCGCTCTCCTATGTTAACTTTAGTAATGACCGTCCTAAGCAAGCCATGAGCTAGAGAGCTCTGGTATCAGAAATACAAGGCAGCTTTTCTTCCTTCCTTGCTCAGGCGCAGGCTTTCCCGATTCATCAACTTGTGGTAATAGTTGAACACGAAGCACTTCAAAGTTCCCAATAAACGGCACCTATCAATAATCTTGCTTCTTGATATATATGTGATTCCACATCACCATCAATCTCAAAATAGGCAAATAGATGTTATTTCCTTTCCCTTTCCCCTCCACGAAGCAGTTAAGATCGAATCCCACAGACTGAGCTGGTAGCCAGTAAGCTTTGCACCAGTAACAGAAACCCCCACTGTACCGTCCTCATAAAAAATCTTCCAAGTTACACGCAGAAGCAGAAGCAGAAGCATGGCCCGGGGTGTTTAGAACTGAGCAGCGAGAGTGCAGCCTGGCAGCCCACCCAGCCCTGGGCAAGATGCTCCGTTACATCCTAGCACTCGGGTGATTTTTTTCTCTCTCTCTCTAGAGAGAGGTAAATATATATGCAAATTTTCCCAAAAAAGAATAACAGTTTCAAGAATGTGAGAATAACAAAGTTTAAGTTTTGTTCACACCTGTGTGCCTGACAGGTGGTGCGGTGCCCGGCTCGCCAGCAGGGGGCGGGCTGCTCACAGGCTTTGGGCTTGGCCTAGAGCCGCCTGAGCCGGCCCTGGCTGGGGGGGGGGGGGGGGGCTGCGTTGCAGAGGCGTCCGGTCTGGGGTGGGAGCCAGTGCTGTCTGGGCCCCCGGTGTGGACGCGAGAGGCACCTCTTCAAAGTTGGGATTCACCTGAGAACATTCACATCCGAATGGAGCCGTCTGTGTTTTCAGTAATTAATGGCCATCTGGTCCTTTTCGGAAAATGGGTTCAGGTCGACTTTTAGAACTAGGACACACTTGTTTGATTATGGACTAAGCGAATGTCACAGATAAGCTTCGTATGGCAGGGAAGGCACGTATGTGCACAGGCTCTCTAGTTCTAACCTACACGTATATCAGCAGCATCTCCCAGGCACAGATTTAAAAACCTCTATGAGGGCACCTGGATTTACCTGGATTTTTATTTATTTCTTTTAAAAATATTTTTATTGGTTTTTTTTTTTTGAGAGAGAGAGGATGGGAGAGGGAGAGAGAGACAGAAACATCAATTTGAGAGAGAAACATCATCGATCGGCTGCCTCCCGCACCCCCCCACCCCACCCCACCCCACCGGGGACGGAGCCCGCAAACTGGGCATGTGCCCTGTTGGGAATCAAGCCAGCGGCCTTTTGGTGCCCAGACAACGCTCAGCCACCCGAGCCACACTGGCCAGGAAACACCTGTATTTTTTTAAAGGAGACTTAAGGCCAATCCAGGCCTTCGGCAGTCTTTTCAGTTTACCCAAACTCCCATAGCCCGTGTCGTCAAAATGGTGATGACGATGATGAAATGATGATAATTATCATAGAAAACACACACTTCGCTCTCAGGGCGCCAGGCTCTGTGCCGAGCTCCTTGCGTGTTCATCTCACTGACTTACATCTCGCAGTGCTTACCTGGGAGGCTCGTACCTGGGAGGCACGTACATAGCCACACGCTCACGGATGAGCATGGACTGAGCTTAGGCACCTGACTGCGGCCGCACAGCGAGCAGAGTGAAGCTGGGGTTAAACCCAGGCACGACGGCCCCCGGTCCTGCTCTGAGCCACTTCTCCTGCGACGCGCCCCAGTGTCACGGAACAGCCAGGGCCGCGCAAGCAGACACCACGGCCCTCCCGTGAGCTGCCCTGCCAGCACTGACCTGGCAGAGGCAGTTTTGAAAGTATGCAGGGAATTACCAAAATTTCTGTTGTTAGCCATCAAAGGTGTAAGGAGAGAGACTTGCCCGGCCCCCGTCTGCACTCGCACTCGGTTCCTCCTCGAGATGGGCGAGCAGTGAGCCCGCACCGGCCTAACTAGCACACGCGGCCCTGTAGGAGCCACAGACTCGCACGGGGCGAAAATGCGGAGTCACAGGAAACCCTCAGCCCCTAGAAACGCAAGAACAAGTCGTCGCTTCGTAGCTTGAGGGCTAAAGTCCTAACAGGCACCCAGCTGAACATACTTCAGGCCCAAGCGGAAGGTTCCCTAACCTCCCGGTGCCTGGCAAACCATTTTAAGGATTCACATTTCTGAACCCCACCCCAGACTGACTGAATCCACATCTCCAGGCTGTGAGCACAAGAATCCGTTGGGTTTTTAAAAAAAAAAAAAAACAAAAAACAAAAACACAAACCGGCCCGAGCCAGTTTGGCTCCGTGGTTAGAGCGCTGGCCTGAAGACTGAAGGGTCTCGGGTTCGATTACAGTCAAGGGCACCTGCCGCGGTTTCGGGCTCGATCCCCGGCGACCAGTCGTGTCTCTCTCCCATCGATGTTTCTCTCTCTCTCCGGGCCCCTTCTACTCTCTCTGAAAAGCACTGGGAACTCGGGTGGAGATAAAAAAAAAAAAAAAAAAGAAGTGAATTCCAACTCCCGCGTCTTCGTTTTCCCAGGTCTACAGGGTGGATGCGAAGGCCGCGGAGCAAGCTCGCTGGGAAGAATCCTCCAAAGAAACCATCAAGAAGACCACCAAGCCCTGCCCCCGCTGCCACGTGCCCGTGGAGAAGAATGGTGAGTCGGGGGCACAGGACCACGGGACGGGGCCCGCTGAGCTCCTCCTGGAGCCTGACGGCCAGCAGCTCCGGGAGGGCTTCATAGCCAGGCACCCAGCTCGGGGACCTGGGAGCCCGGCCGACTGAATCCCAGCGCCCCCCTCAGCTCCCTTGACCTCCTGAGCCCAGGCCCTCACCTGTCCATCGCCCTTATTATCACTTATTAACAATAGGAGAGCCTTCCAGTCCCCCGGCTGAGGGGTGCGGGGCGGGCAGGAAGCAGAGAGGCTGCGGCCCTGGGAGAGGGCGCGCCCCACATCACCGACGTTTAAAGGACGCAAATTTAATACAGGCTGGGGCAGAAGTAGGTTTGCAGTTGTGAGCACGCAAAACGGAGTTTATTCTTGTATTATTATTGATTAATTATTGTATTATTTTCCCTACGAACAACTGCAGACCTCCTCTGCCCTCCCTCCTCCCCCTGAGGGCCCCCGTGTGCGCAGCCCGGGAGGAAGACAGGGCCGCCCGTGAATATCCCTCCTTCCTGCTCGCTGTGCCGTTGCCACCTGGCTTCTGTGAAAAAATCTTATTTTAATGCCAGTAGTTTATGGCCGTAGGATCGTGTAGGACAGGAAAACCTCCTCGGTCTTTCATCCAGCATCACTTCACTGTTCCTCTGCCCTTGAGTGTGTTCTCAGGGGCTCTTTATGATGCTCCAGAGAAGCTTAAGTGATTGAACGGCATCCCGTTATTTTATTATGCTAATCGCATCGTAAGCATACAAGCCTTAGATATGTGTGGAAAATTATAGGATCCTGTAACTGTGTGGTCCTAAGTGGGAAACACTGAGATAAAAGGATCCTGAGGGAGTTTTTCCCTTTATCTTCCACATACTTGTAATTTTTAAATGACCTTTGAAACAAGTCAAAGTAAATGTTTATACTTTGAAACTATATGTTTACACTTTGAATATGAAAAACATATTCATAGTATATGTTTACATCGTTACATGTTATATATTACATTATTTAGTATATTAACGTAGACTCGCAATATTAAACTTAATATCTACTTAAAGAAGGAATCGATCCTGCTGGCGAAACACACAGCGTTTGTCTCTAACTCGCCCTTCAGGAGAAGCCAGCGAGGTCAGAGTGACACATAAAATTGGTCCTCGGTGGGCGTGACATTTCGTCCCGACTGCCATCACTTTTATGTATTTATTTATTTATTTGTAACCCTCACCCAAGGAAATTTTTGGCATTGATTTTTAGAGAGTAGACGCGAGGGAGGAGTGGGAGAGAGAGAAACATCGATGTGAGAGAGACGCATCGACTCATTGCCTTCCACACGCGCCCCAACCTGGGCTGGGCATCAAACCCCAACTTCTGGGGTATGTGCCCTGGACTGGGAATCGAACCTGGGACCCTTCGGTTCGTGGCCAGCACCCTGACCACTGAGCCAGGGCCCGAGCGCCACCACTTTGAAAGCTGTGTGTGTCCTGATTTGTGTTCCTCGATTCAGACGCCCCTGGGCTGGGGGGGGGGGGGGGGCTCAGGAAGCCGCGTCTTGAGCAGCCTGGGGTGGGGGCGAGGTCCTCCCCCCCAGAGTTTGCCGTGTCCTTTGCCCCCAGGAGGATGCATGCACATGAAGTGCCCGCAGCCCCAGTGCCGGCTGGAGTGGTGCTGGAACTGCAGCTGCGAGTGGAGCCGCGCCTGCATGGGCGACCACTGGTTCGACGTGTAGCTGCCGCGGGCCCGCCACCGGCCGCCCAAGACACGGCGACCAGCGTCTGCGACTCTTCCCTCTCCACACACGCACACATATGCACACACGCACACTTGCGCACACTCGCATGCACACAGTTTTTTCCAAAATCACAAAACCAGGTACGGGGCATCCCTCGTCCCGTGAGAAACAGCAGCCCTGGATGTGAGACCAGGGAGAACAGTCTCGGGCCTCAGCAACCCCTCCCCCCCGCAAGAGCACAGGTGACGTGCAGCCCACAGGTGACATGCATCTCAGAGAGTGAGTTCAAGGCAGGCTGGACGTTCTCAGGGGTTCTCGGGGCTGATCTCCCGCCCTCTACCTTCACCGGCACTGGGAGGAAGCTCGGGCGCCCTGGGAAGTCGGTCTGAGGGGCCCTCTGGGCTTCTCTGAGGTCGGCAGCCCTGGACCCTCAGGACTCGGCAGTGGACCCTCAGGACTCAGCAGTGGACCCTCAGGACTCGGCACTGGACCCTCAGGACTCAGCAGTGGACCCTCAGGACTCGGCACTGGACCCTCAGGACTCAGCAGTGGACCCTCAGGACTCGGCACTGGACCCTCAGGACTCAGCAGTGGACCCTCAGGACTCGGCACTGGACCCTCAGGACTCAGCAGTGGACCCTCAGGACTCGGCAGTGGACCCTCAGGACTCGGCAGTGGACCCTCAGGCCTTGATTCACCGCCTTCGGAGCGCAGCTCGCAGCTCCGACAGTCTCCCAGAGCGCGGCTTCCCGAGGGACCACAGGCGGCAGTGCAAACACCGTGTCCTCCCCCCCCCAAAACCCTCCCTTTACTGCGGTGACGACACCCGGGGCTGCCTGCCTCGGTTTGTCACCTAGGTGAGGGATGACCAGGGTAGTTCGAATGTCTAAACTGCAGAGAAGAAATTAAAACTTAGTGCACTTTCACTCCACTTAATTACTTGCAACTTTAGGAACAGTTTTTCTGGAAATATTACCAAATCTCTCGTCTGAGTCTCAGCCGTGGTCCTGCAGCCAGTTACACGCGGCTTCTCTGCAAACTGCGTGGACAAGGTGCCGGGCAGGAGGCGTTTGTGGACGTGGTCTCGTAGCGATTCTCAGTGGTAACGGGAGAGCGGGTCGTTTAAGCGCAACCTTTCAAGAGGCCGCTTCCAGGACAATCACGGTGACCCCCGCGCCGGCCCCAGGAGGGCTCGCTCCCCCCGCGTCCCCGTCCCCCAGCCTGCAGACCTCAGGCTCCTCCACGGCCGCCGAACTCGCGGATGTTTCCTGGCCTTAGTGGGGGCTGGATGGAGTGTTGATCAACTTTTCTTTTTTTTTTTTTTTTTGAGGCGTTTGCCCCCCATCAAAAAGATGTGCTCACTCTAAATACGCAAACCTCACTTCCTGCCGCGCGGGAGGCTCAGGAACAGTGTACCCAGTGTCTTCCGTCCTCGCCATGTCTCCTCGGGGTGATGGTGACCTTCCTGAGGGCGTCACGAGTCCACCAGCCCACGGGGCCCCTTCTGCATGTAGGGACCCTGGAAATTATAAAACCAGCAGCAGGACTTCTCTTCTAAGAAGTAGCACCAGAAACCCTTGGGAGGGGAAAGGGAGGGGCCTCAGGAAATGCCCCAGGGCCTTCGCCCCTCCCTCCTGGGCCACCCACCCAGGGACGGCCCTTCCCGCTCTCCCTCTGCCCCAGCAGCCTCAGGCGGCTTCGCTCTGCCGGCGTGGCCCCCAGGCCGCCAGGCGCAGTCAGGAGCCCACGGGTGGTGCAGAGATAACGGGGAGCCGAGGCCGTGAGTGGGAGAGAGGAGGGTCACGGGCTGAGCCCCCATGGCCCAGCGCAGGTGCCGGTGCTGGGCCTGAAATCACTCAGGGCCTGACTGCCCCCCACGATCCCCGTCAGCAGCGCTCCCTGCGCCCACCCCCCGTGAGGCACCGGGCTCCCTCCTCACGGGCACCAGGCTTTCACACGCTCCAGGGCTTGGGCCTCCCGACTCCGCCCTTGTCGCCTGGTCCCGGATCCCCGTGCTGTCCGGTGTGCGGTGCCCGAAGGTTTGCCCCCTGCGCCAGGCCCGGGTGAGGCCCCAGGTCCCCGCTCCGTACCTGGCGGCCGGCTTCGTTTGTTTGCTCTTTGCCAGGATAGAATTCTGCTTAAAACACTTTAAGGGAAAAGCCACTGTGAACGAATGTGCACCACAAGCTGCTGTGAGTGAGCAGGTGTGAGCGTGGCCGGGGACCGCGCGGGGACTCGGCGCAGAATGGAAGTAAAGGCTTTGCCGGGGAACCTGTTTTTCTCTGAAGTGTGTAAAGAAATACTTGACAACTAGGCCTAAGGCTGTATTCAGATTGTCAATAAAAGCATCAGAAAAGCTTTTGGGTCTGTCTTTGAAGATCTCTTTCCAGTAAATGCTGGCAGTGCGGGAGGGGAGCCCAAGACGCCAGCAGCCCCCCGCCCCCGCCTTCGACGCCGGTCGGCAGTGGCCTCGTCGCCCGCCTGGGTTTGTCAGCGGCACCTGCACTCACAGCTCAGGGCCCACCTTGTCGCTCCTGTCTGTCTGGTCACCCAGCTCTGCCACCTTCCCGGGGTCAGTGGCTTATCTCTGGAAGTCACAGTAGGTACCTGACCGTTGTGAGGGTTAAACGGGAACCCAGACCACGGACCCGGGACGCGGGTGCCCTCCCCCCGTCCTCTCACCTTCCTTCGGCTCCGCGTGTCCCCCCAGTCACCCCGGGCGCCCACCTGGCTTGTTCCTTCCCTGCGGACCTCCCCGCGCCCCAAACATCCCGGCCCTGCCCTGCGGTGTAGACTCATGCAGGGAGTTTAGCAAGTGAGACTGTCCAACGGGGAAATAAAGGGGAGAGAGAGGCGAGGTCGTCACAGATGCGGCCGGTTCGCTGGTATGACAGGCGGCTACGTTAGAGAGAATTCAAAACGCTGTGTGTGTGTGGAGGCTGCTTCTCCTTTCAGTGGCGATCGTTCAGTCTCCATGATTCGGATGTTTAACCCCATGTAAATAAAGCGCTTTTCCCTTCTTTGTTCCCTAACTGCGACTTTACCTCAACCCGCCAGCCCCCGAGGCCTTGGGGGAGCACAGGATGCGAGCAGCGCCGGCCGAGGGCACGGGACCCAAGGTCAAAGGCAAACGTTCTAGAAATTTCCACTTTAGAAAAGAGCGTTGCTGAGAAGTGGAGCGAGTGCCAGCGTCAGATGTGCCCCTGCGCGGACCTGTTAGGATCAGGCCCGGACGGCGGGCCCAATGTCGGCCCGGCGCAGAACCCGCTCAGCCGCGTGAGCCGCTCAGAGGGCCGGGCCGCTCCAGCCGGGGGACCTGGGAACCCACCGGGCACAGCGTTCAGACAGTCCCCGGTTAGAGACGCAGGCGCTGCCTTTCTGAGGGAAACGATCTCGCTGGCGGCATGTTTGTGAGGGCGTCTTGAATGAACGCGCGGGTAGGTGAGTCCGTTTCCCCCGAATAGGAAAATTAGCAGCTGCACGTCCAAGGTCTTGTCCCTCAGTCCTGGGGCCTCATTCTAGCTGAGGCCGGAGCTGGAATGACACGCGTGATCCAGCTCCCGCACGACGCAGGTGACGGAACAGGGACATGCGTCTCTGCTGCACCTTGAGCCGGGAGCCACGGGGACCTTCCCTTGGCCTTCAGTCTTGAAAAGCGTGTGGATTTCTCATGGGAAGATCTACACCTCCCTTTGGGAGTGAATCTCTTGTTTAAAAACATCCGGTTCGAGTTCATGACACTGGTGGCGATCGTTTACCACGTGCTCCCGTGCCAGGCGCTCTGCTCAGAGCTGGACGCGCTCAGCCGTCTTCCTCCCCCGGCCCAGGCCTCGTCTGACCGGGAAGAAGGACCCTCGAAGGGACCAGCCTGCTCGAGGGCGGCCAGCTGGGCGCGGCCTCCCCTGCTTCCTCGGAGGCTGAGCTCCGGGTCCTGACCCACTGTGCCGAGGGCACTCCGCGCAGGGACAGGGACAGGGACAGGGGCTGGGACTGCCCGCGAAGAGATTCCGTTCACCTGCACAAGTGGCCTCAAAAGGAGAGCCGCGTGCCCGGCGGGAGGAGCTTATGCTGCAGGGTTATCTACTCACCCAATTACCCAGGTTCAATCAGTTGGCTTTTATTCAGCTTTTAAGAAATACACCCGACTCCCAGGTTGTGACTTCCCGCGGTGCACTGAAGCACGGGTCCCACGGGTCCCCGGAAGGCTCGGTGGCCACGTGAGACGCGACCGAAGACTGTTTCCTAAAGACGCAGGCTGACCTGTCAACAGTTCCCCTTCCCTGGCTCTCACCCGAGCCCAGCTTTGTCCCTCACGGAGGGAGCGAGACAGCATCTGTCATCCACGTAGTTGGCGGTTCTATCGGTTGCCATTTCATTTACCCAGAATTGTGATTGTTTTGACTAATGTTTTTCTTCATCACTTCCTTTAAGAAGTCCATCTTTGGGTTTTAAAGATAAAGGATAGACTGATGCATTTTATAAAATAACCACAACGTGGCGGCCCTTCCACTCTTCAAGTCACCCTGCCGCCTGATCAGTGGTGGTAGATGTTCTTGTCACTGTCTCACATCCTACGGGAAATTATTCCCGCATCACAAGATGGAACTACTTGGTTTTTATGCCCCGCCTTCTGCTTTTTTGGGGGGGGGGGCGGGTAATATCTGCTCCA
Source organism: Miniopterus natalensis (assembly GCF_054644295.1). Classification (NCBI taxonomy): domain Eukaryota; kingdom Metazoa; phylum Chordata; class Mammalia; order Chiroptera; family Miniopteridae; genus Miniopterus; species Miniopterus natalensis. Next base: position 88,413,249 of record NC_142085.1, on the reverse strand, counting down.
CCGTGCAAGAGAAAATATTGTGAATTTAGACGAGGGGAAGCTATCCAAAAGATTCACGGGGATAAAGGAAACGCACAGTGAAGAACAGCCACCGTTTGCAAAACACACGGAATTTGGGGCCACCTGCCCCAAGCTGCCAGAGGACTCCCCCTGACTTAACGAGCGGCAGTCACTTCACATCAGACGTGCTCTGGACCATGTCCCTCCGGAGGGGAACACAGCCCCTGCCGGACAGTGGGCGACTGCGGCCCTGCGAGCGGCCAGCTTGCTCCTGGGATAGACCACGGGGAGGTCCCGCGGTTGTGCCCCGGGAGATGGGTCCAGATGTGGGACAGCGAGGCCTTCACGGGGACGCCGACAGGCCACATGGGAAACGCTGGATGGAGGGCAAAGAACAGGGAGCTTGAGGGCGGGGCGAAAGGAGTCCTGGGAGTTGGGAGAGGATCCCAAGACTCACCCTGCAACCTCAGGGTCAGCCTTGCAAACGACGTGGTTGGGAGAGGAGGCCAACATGAGATAAAGAAATCCCTCCGTGACCTTGTTTCCAAAGGGCGGCACCGTTAGAACGGAATTCACAGTGTTTCGTGGGACACGCGAGGATAACTGCCTGGTGCGCCCGCAGGGCCTGCTCAGCAGGAACCTGCTCCTGAGATGTTTGCGCCAGAACTCGGGGCGCACAGCCCTGAAAGGATGTCTAGGGAATGCTGGCGAGAAATTAAAACAAGCCTTTGGAATAGAGAGACTGAATTCCGCTGTCTTCATCACGAAAGGTGGCCATGATGCTGAAATACACTTCTCCAATGGCCCAGTTGTTTAGATGCCCAACTACCTACTACCCTGGCGAGGACGCCCCTGCTGTAGGTGCTGGGAGGACCGGGAACCGGACCTGTGAGCACCTACTGTGTGCACAGCCCCGCCCGACACAGTCTCTCCTTTAAAGGTGATTCTCTTAAGTGAGATTTTCTGCTGGGCCTGTTTGGTACCAAGCAGGAGAGGAAAGTTTCCCCTCCAACAGGAGGGCAAAGCCTGCCTGACTGGATGGCCTGCCCCTGCGCGATGAACAAGCTGTCGGTTTCCACAGAGGCCTCTTTGTGACGGGTCACTGTGGACACAATGAAGCAGTCACAGCAGAAGCCGTGCCCTTCTTTGTGGCTGGAAGTGAAACCCTGCGACGCGGAGCCACGGTCCCGCTGCCTCCCTGGCTATTACACCGGTTTGCGTTCTCGTTGTAAAGTGGTTTTGCAGCCTGGGAGATGGATGATGTCTGATTAACAGTAATTCTGATATGTTTCACTTTAAAGGGGTTTGCCGTGACTGTTCCCCCAACCACCAGTAACTTAAGTATCATCCATCTAATGACAAAAAGCCACAGTCGCAGAATATATATCCTGTTCGGGGTAAGGTTGCTGCCAAGATCAATGAGAAGCGCTTGAAGGTCGCTGTAACTCCCCCGTGGAGTTCATGAACGGGGCACAATCTGAAGACTCATCAAAGAGGACTTCTTAGTCATTCATCTATCCCTGCACCCACGCGACTAACATTTGTTTAGCGACTTCTTTCTGTCCGTGTCACCTCGTGCTAGACCCTGAGTTGAGCTGGTCAAGCAGGGAGGGGTACAGGAGTGGGTTCAAGGTCAAAATTACATCGCCTCTGAAAACAGAGCCAGAGCAACATTGTAGCCAATCACAGCACTGGAGCAACATTGTAGCCATGCAGGAGAATGGCATGTTCTGAAGAGATTTATATGTATGTAGGGTAGAGTGTCATGACGTGTACAACTATCAAATAGTTCGGCAAAAGGTGTGTGTCTGTATATGTATACATAGATACACACACAATGTGTATATATTATGTATAAATATATTATGTGTGTATATGTATCTATATAAAGAGAGCAAACATTGCAAATTAGTAACAGTTGGTTAATCTAGGTAAAGAGAATAGGGCCGTCCATTGTATTGATTTTTTACCTTTTCTATAGTTGTAAATTTTTCAAAATACAAACTTAGAGGAGAATTTATTATCTCTGGCCTCAAGGAGCTTGCCATCTAGAGATCAAATATTTTTTCTAATACAAAGGAAGAGAAGGGAGGACTGGATTGAAGAGCCCGGGTCTGAAGTCACTCAGAGGACGTGGGAACTATTAAACCAAGTCCGGAAGCCTCTGGTGAGGAGCTGGGCGGCCGTGCCGGCCACACCACAAACGCCCCCGTCAAGGACGAAGCCTGTGGCAGGTGCGCTGGGTGGAGCTGAGCCCGGCCTCCGCCAGGGCCTCCAGCTAGGACCCCTGAGACCTCAGAGAGGATGCCCTCAGGAGACCAAACACTGCAGGGTGTCACGGAGACCCCCTCCCAGCACCCGGAGAGGGGCCCTTGTAGGTTTGGCTCCTCAGAGAGGACAATAGCGATGCAAGTGTCTGCAGCCAGGTCACGGCCTTCACAGGAAAGGTGCCCCAGGTGATGGAGTGACAGGTATTTGTGACACTTTAACAGGCATTTAGTGATGAGGAATGCAGAGAGGATGTTTATGATCATAAATCAGAACAAAGCTGCAGCAAACACCCTGCTTCGTCTCGATCAGGACTGGGCAGAGGCGAAGGAAACGGCCATGGGGGCGCAGCTGGGCAGCCGGGCCTGACTGGGCCACGGGCGGCAGGGCTGTCCTGGCTGTGGGAAGGCTCGGCCCTCCCAGGAGACCACGGGAGGCCTGAGCTTCTCTGATAGTGAAGTTGACACAAGAGGAGGGAGAGGGAAGAGTGGACACAGGGCCTGTGGAGTGGGAGCAGGAGCCTGCAGACTGGAGCGCCGGGCTCAGAGTCACCTCTGATGGATGACCTCGTGGCCAGGCAGGAGTTGACTTGGCTGGGAAGCTGAGGTGTGACCCCTGAGCCATCCAGGACAGGATGAGAGTCAGGCCCTCCCGCTAGGGCCCAGAGCCACCCAGCAAAGCCATGATCTGAGCCCTCCTGCCTGTCTACTACTTTGTGGTGACTGAGGGAAGTGACACAGTCAGCTGCAAGTCCTCACAAATAAGTAGCAGTATCAGGAGAACCGGGAAACAGAGACGAGCAAAGGTGGGCCCCAGAGAAGACCTCGGCAGGGACGGTGGTTCTCCCCCATCGCCAACCAGTCCCAGACCCAGGACTCGGACCTCAGGCAGTTCCGCACGAGCCTGCATCCTTCCTGAGCACGGGGACTGCACTGTCCCCATCAGACCCTGCATCCAAGGTCTCCTCTGTCCATCCTGTTCAGTGGCGTTGACACCCACCCGGGCCTTCCTCAAACCCCAACTGCATAGTTTGCTGAGCTGCTAATGCTTTTGATCTACGGGTCACCTCACCCAGCAGGCCTAGGCCACTGCCCCCCCCCGTCCCCCCCCCCCCCAGCCCTGGGTGCCCTCTGGGCTCCCAACCCCAGAATTCTGTTTTGTGAGATTTGTTCCCCTGCAAATTCATGCTCCAATTGGGTCTCACTCTTAATGGAAACTGCTTCTTGTCCTTTCTGGCTTCCAGCCACGCAGACGATCCTCAGGGTCCCTGTCAGCTGTAAAAATTGACTCAACTGCCCTCAGGCTCCTGCGCCCCTAAGTAAATTGAGTCCATCCAGTTACTCCCGTTTGCTGCTGTCCCTCAGAAAGAGTGACATTCTCCTGTCTGACCAGGCTCCCCCACCACCACCGGTGCTCGGGACCTTGTTCACTTCCTCACCCATTTTTTCTGGGATTTAAAAAAATGTTTTTATTGATTTTAGAGAGAGAGGAAGAGAGGAGGGTAGAGAGATGGAAACATCAATGAAGAGAGAGAAACATCGGTCGGCTGCCTCCTGCACGCCCCCGACTGGGGATCGAGCCTGAAACCCAGGCATGTGTCCTGACCGGGAATCGAACCAGTGACCTCTTGGTGTGTGGGTCTATATGCTCGACCACTGAGCCACACTGGCCAGGCTGTTCTGGGATTTTTCATCTCTCTCTCGGGATTCCCTGTGTCTCACCAAGATATCCAGTGTCTCCCCCACACTGTCCTCACAGACTGTGAAACCCAACGCACCCCCCCCCCCCCACACACACACACACACACAGGGAGAGTGGCCCTGGGATGTTCGGGGGACAGAGATTCCAGGGCTTGTATCATGTGCTTCCAGGGAAACCCGCCCGTCACCTGGGTCTGACTGGCTGACCACCCTGACTGTGGCGTAGGGATTCCAGCCAGGTCCTGTCCCAGGAGATGGGCTCTGAAGCTGGGGTGAAGGGAACAGTCCTCGGGCTGTGGGTCTGGAACCGGGTGGGTCGGTTCCAGGTCTTCACCAGAACGGCTGACCCTCAGCATGTGGAAGGTTCTGGAAGCAGGTGGACACTGTGCGTCTCAGGTCACCCAGCCACCTTGCCCTGACCCTCCATTGAGACCATCTTGGGGGTGGCAGACAGACGTGAGCAGAGCAAGGACACAGGCCAGGTACAGAAGGTCACCAAGGTGGAAAGCCCCGGGTGCCTAGTAAGGACAATGGTCGGGTGGGACCTCCCCCCCCCGGGTGGCCTTTCCTCCAGCATATCGCTGTCCTGCGGTTTGGACCCCCTGACCCTTCCTCCCCAGAGATAACATCGAGGCCTCAGCTTTATTCCAGCTCCAGGCCCAGAAAAGCAGCAGAACCAGCCACAGCTGACCTCAGGCCCAGCTGCCTTGGATGAGGGCCCCGCCCTGGCGCCGACCAATCAACCAAGCGGAGACCCAGACCCTGAAAGGACACACGCGGACCCCTGCTGAATACTATAATGAGATCTTTCCAGCTAAAATCTCCTCTCTTAAAACCATTAGGACGGACGACCCTGCGCTCCCCTCCCGGGAGCACCCCTGCGCCCTCCCCCCCCCCCCAGGCCTGGTACCTGTAGCTGCCTCACTCTCAAGCCCCTTCCTTTGCCTCTATAACTTGTTTGCCGAGCCCATTTCTTCTGGAAATTACTTCTCCCACCTCTGTGATTAACGAAATAAACGTTCTCTTAGAGTTCGGGCCTTGGCTGTGAATTCTTTCCCAGCCAGAACCCCGGCTCCGAGGTTGCTGAGCCCAGGCCCGGCCTGACCCCAGCAGACTGACACCCGGTGCGTTCCGGCCGCCGACAGCCACCTCCGCTGTGCCCTTCCCGGTGACCACGGGAGCCACGCCGCCTCCTTCCAGCCGCTCGCGTGAGTAGAGCCTCGCTTTCCGGCCGCTGCGCCTCTAGCCTTCCTGACCCCCGTCGAAGGCCTGCCCCCCCCACCCCTCCTTGCGGTGTCCCCGGAGCTGCAGGCAGGGGCTCCTCTCCGGCCTCCACACAGGCCGCGGCGTTCCACGGGCACTCGGCACACAGTAGGAGCTCAGCCTGGGTGAGGCCCGCGCAGCCTCCTCTCATTTCTGAATTGATTCTCAGGGTATGCCTCTGGATTCCTTCTTTTGTCTCTAGTGGGTGATTTACGCTCCCATTCCAACTTCTAAGGTGTCTCGCGGGTTTGTCACCACCTCCCATCCTCCCCGTCGTCATCTTTAGGCTCCTGACGGGACTTTCTGACCTCACCCCCCCCCCCAGTCCATCCTGCTCAATTCTTCAAAAGGAACCGCCGCTTGGAGCCCTCACCGGGGTCGTTGTTTCGTGGTTTTAAAACACTTGGGGGACGTTCAGTCTAGTTCCCTGGTTACAGGTTACGGCCCCGGGGCAGGGCAGGAGGGGACAGGCCTCTTCTGTGTCCCTCACCTTCCTGCCGGGGCCACAGATGCGAGCCCCTCCCCTCCCGCGCCCGGGAAGCTGCCGGGTCCACCCCGCGCAGCGACGGGCCGGCGGAGCTCTGGGCAGACGCGCGCAGCGTCCCCGCAAGGAAGGTGGACACGGTGTCCCTGTGTCAGGCGGGGTCTCGGGTTCAGAGGACGGGCGGGTGGAGTACACCTGGGAGCAGACGGGGCCTGCCCAGAGCCGCGCCCTCCTGCCTCCTTACCTGGGGCCTGAAGTTGTCTCCTTGCTGTTCATGGGGCAGAATTCTGATGCAGCATCTAATCATATGAATTGACGAAAATAAAATACTTTTTTTCTTCTTTTTTTTTATAGGAAGGTGCTGGCTTTCTTAAGGCCATTATATTCCTTTTTATGATTTGGGGATTTTCAACATTTAAAAGCAGTTATGGTTTTCCCCAAATGGTAAGCCCAAAGCTGTTAGATTATCTCAAGAAGGGCTGTAAAAGGTGAGGGGATTTTAAGGAAACAAACGTACAAAACCAGAAACTCAGACACAAACAACAGTGCGGTGATCACCGCAGAGAAGGGGGTGGGGCAGGTAGAGGAGGGGAAGGGGGAGGGGGGAGGATTGTAATTACTCCCTTTTACCTGCCAGCCTGTGGATGGGGAGTTGAGGACGCCCTTTATGTGGTGGAAACAGAAACACTGAGTGAGCGGGAGTGTTCCTCCTCCGCGGCTGAGCGGCTCCCGAGGGCCGGATGGGTGGTGTTGGGTGAAGCGATTGGGTACGAGGAGTGAGATTTAGAAACGGCAAAATTGGGAAGCAAACCCAGCTGGACTGACTTAGGGCTGAGCACCTTCTCTCGGGGGAGAAGGGAGAGAAGGGAGAGAAGGGAGGCGGGTGAGAGAGGCAGGCCCTCCCCCAGCTGCCCTCTTGGGGTTCGGGCCAGAGGAGGAGGGCACTGGAAGCAATGCCCTCTGAGCCCAGAGGTCCTGAGAGCGAGAGCAAGTGGGGAAAGGGGGGTTTAAGAAGAGCTCGAGTGTGTGGCGGGGGCAGCCCTGCCGACAGCTGGCGGTAAAGGCTTCTGTCGCTTTCAGTGGGATTTGGCCAGAGACAGATGGAGGAGACCAGGGCTGAATGAGCACATTGACGCCCCCGCACAGCCACAGAGCTGCAAATAATAGGTGAGAGCAAAGGTGGAGAAACCTGAAAACAGATGCAAAAAATTCAAAGGGCATTAAAAATCTGGGCCCATCTTGCAAAGGAGAAACTGGCCTCTGCAGGCTTCACGGAGTCTCAGCAGCATGGAGGCCCCAAGGCCCAGGGCGTGGCGGTCACAGCCTTGGAGCCAGAAAGGAGGCTGAGGCTCCTGGACCTGCTCCCTCCAGGGAGCAGCAGGTCCGCTTTGCACTGAACTCCTGTCCCGCCTCCATCTGCGCATCCGGAAAATGAAGAAACGGGCCTCGCTGGGCTCTGAGGTTCCTTTTTGTACTAAAATTCTATGGTTTTGATTCATAATGATGACTCATCGTGAGTCACCAAGAAAAAGTTAAATTATGCTCTGAATATTCTGTTAAGAAAACAGGCAAGGATGGACTCTACAGTATAAATGTTTCCATCACAGCTATTTGAATGTGAAAACCATTTTGTTATTGAAAGATGCGAGGTCCAGATACCGGGAATGAATGTCTGGGAGCCTCTCAGCCCCACGACGCTAAACGGGGACCAGCCCCGTCTCTGTAGCTTTCCCTCCTCAGATGGTGAGCTGTGCGTTTCCAAGGTCAGAGAGTCCCACAGTCTGAAATAGCACATGTATCAGTGTGCATAAAGGCATTTAATGTTGATTGCCATGTCTAATTCCAGCTTAGTTTTAGAAGCAGGATTAGCCAAGCAAACAAAAATTGGGTATTTATAGTGCACTTGGCTTCTTCCTTCCTGAGAAGTCAGTGGCTTCCACGTATCAGTAACCTAGTTAATTTTATATATCCTTCAAGTTATCTTAAAATTGTAATTGTTTCAAAATTAAAACAAAGGGATTTGAAGATTGTATTGCTGTCCCTTTTCTCTTAGCTAATGACACATTTACTTCTTGTTTCAATGTTTTACCTGTTACCTTAGATCAGAACAACGTCAGGGCCCAGGAGACGCCCCACAGCACAGAGCAGCGAGAGTGTGTCCTGCCCGGGGAGGGTGTGTCCAGCCCAGGGAGGGTGTGTCCCGCCCGAGGAAGTACCCCTTCTACTCACCAGGACTTTTCTGTTCTCTCGTCGATTGTGCTGGTTCCAGTTTTACGTTTTGCTGGTTCTTTTCATTGTAAGAGGAACATCCCCACTTAGAGGAGAAGAGGGACCCTCTCAGTAGGACTTGTTGGGAACACTGATGTCCTACAGGAAGGTGACCCTCTCAGACACCCACTGACAAAGGAGACAAGGCCCAGAGCTCTCCCGTCCCCCGATGCCGTGAAGAGCAGCCAGTGACCCTCCGCTTTCTCCCCGGAGAAGGGATACTTACGTTTCCATTTACTGTGCTCGCTCAACAAACACTTGTCGGAGGCCCGTTAGGTTTCAGTGGCCTCATACGATGCTGGGGTTCCAAGGAAATTTTTTTTGCTTGGAAAAAATATCCTGGATATTTTTCCCATTGATTTTTTTTAGAAAGAGTGGGAGAGAGGGCGAGAGAGAGAAACATCGATGTGAGAGAGACATTGATTGGTCGCACCCCAAACCTGCAACCCAGGTACATGCCCTTGACTGGGAATAGAACCCGCGTCCCTCCGGTGTGCAGGCCGATGCTCTAACCACTGAGCATGCCAGCCAGGGCTGCAAGGAATTTTTAAACAATCTGCACCAATGCCTTCATCTTGCAGTAAGAAAACCAAAGCTCCCGGGAGCGCTCAGGAGCAGCCCACAGTGAGTCCCTTGCTCTGGTCAGAGGGGTGGAGTCATAGGGGCCAGAACGGGGGCAGCCGTGTGTGACCTTGTTGGGGCCTGTAGGGCCTGAGGAGTGGATCTTCCCAGAGCCCCGTGGCCATCATGAGGTGCCGCTCTTCTGATACAGACAGAGGGGTGAGTTCAAAGGTTCAAGTTCAAAGACATATATCCCCAGCCGTTTTTTCCTCCATGGTTAGAGCGACCCTTCAGTCTCGGGTTCGATTCCCGGTCAAGGGCACGTACCTCGGTTGCAGGCTCAATCCCCTGCCCTGTTTGAGGCCAGTGCGGGAGGCAACCAATTGATGTGTCTCTCTCACAGCAATGTCTCTCTCTCTCTCCCCCTCCCTCCCTCCATTCCGCTCTCTGAAAATCAATTGAAAAATATCCTCGGGTCAGGACTAAAAAAAAAAAAAAAAGACATATAGCCCGAAATGTGAAATCTCTTCATGTTTACAGGGGTTCTCATTCCTGTAACTCTAATTCATCAAACAGAGGAAAGAACTCACACCATTTAACCGTGTTATGAAAATAGGTTCCCTTTTGACTTAGAAAAGAAAAGAATTGGAGCCTCTCTGTCCAGAACAGAGGCGGGACGTGCCAGTGGGAGGAACCCACTCCGGATTCTGGGAGACAGGCCAGGGACCCAGGCTGTGGTCCTAGATCGACGCTGAGGTTCATTCACCTGTGTTGTCGATTCTCGTCTGTAGAGTGAGGGGCTGGGGTGGGGACACTCCTCGTGGCCCCTGAGTGGCGCAGTGAGGAGATTCTCCATAGGTGACCTTTGCCGCCGTCATAGTTTCTCCGAGGGCCGTGCGGGCCCCTGACCAGCAGCGTCTGCTTCCCGGGGGGACTCCTTGGAAAGGCGCGTTCTCAGGCCCCACCCGGACCGACAGCCTCAGAAACTCGGGGTGGGGCCCAGAGCGCTGTCACCTAACCAGCCCTGCGGGTGACTCTGGTGTCCCTGAAGTTGGAGAACTCGGCTCCAAGGTAAACAGAAGACCGCGGGGCAGGCTGTGCAGGACAGGGCCTTGCGCTCCCCTCCGGGGAGGTGCCAGAGTGAGCAGCACTTACTCAAAACGCACTAGATGCTGGGAAGGACCGCGGACATGCCCCATTTGGTAAGCAGCGTGCACCCACACAAGTAAAAATTCACAAATAACCTATAAATATGTAGAGTTTTCCAATTATTTTAATACAATTAAATAATTTTGAATTTTTTTAAAAGAACAGCCGTGTAGTTAACCGGATGCTCCCAGCTGATCAAGGTACAGCACACAAAAAGCTTTCATAGGCGAAGTCCTCTAATAAGTAACTTATAGAGATCTGGGCAAATTGTCTTTCAAAGCCATGCATTGAGTTTTCCAGGGGGGATCACTTGTGGAAACAATGTAAACCCAGCAGATAGACGACATACTTAGTCACAGTGTTGCGAGAGTGCATTTTTTTAAAGGCAAGTAGAATACCCCTAACGCTTCGCAGGTGCGTGCGGTCTGTCCTCTCGCTCCGTTTCTGATACGAAAGGCTGGCTAAGGCTTTGGTCAAGATACTGTTTGGAGAGGGAACAGGATGAGCTCTGTGCTTTGAAATGCGAGGCAGAGTGTCCTCTTGAGTCGCAGCCCTGGGTCGCGCTCGGGGTGAGAGGATGTCCTACCTCTGGCCCCGCACCACCCACGCCCGGCGGTGAAGGGCAGGCCAAGGACCGAATGTCGGCTTCTGTTTGTTTGTTGACTCTAAGAAATAAGTCCTGCTCAGGAGACATGGCGAAGGGCTGCCCCTCATTCCGTCCAGGTGAGGAAACAATGTTGGTCTTTCTTGAATGAAGGGACTTAATGGTAACGGCTACAATTTAAAAGAATCACAGGATTCTGGGGGAGCACTGCTGCTTCTATTTTCCGGAAGAAAGAGCCATATTTGAAATGGGAACATTGGAAGGGGGCGGGTGAGCCCGCAGGTGGGCGAGCCTGGGCTTCCTGGGTCGCTGTCCCTCCTCCAGCATCCACCCCAGCTCCGCCTCTGCGCTCAGATGCCTTTGCCGGGGAGGCCTCCAGGGGGCTGATCCCGAGCCCGCCGGGGCCTGCGTCTCGGCATCCCGGCATCTCCGAGGTGGCCGAGCCTCGCGAGCACGGGTCGCAGGCATCGAGCGCGCCCACCGTGAACCAGCGGCGGCCTTTCCGCGCCGGCTGCCGGAGCAGCGCCCGTCTGTGGGCACTGGTCGGCCCTCAGCACGGCAAAGTGCTCCGGCCCGGGAGCCACGGTCCGTCACGGTCGCCAGAGCTGCTCTGTTGCCCCGTCCAGGGGACGTCCTGCTGGAGCACTTCCTCCCCCTCGCTGCTCTCTCGTCCCCGGGTCCCGGGACACCGTCCTCAGGGACTGCCCTCCGCCGCCTCGTGACCCCCCCCCCACCTCCTCCACGTGTTCCTTCTCCTGTCACCACCTTCCCGTCGCTGCCACCAGGGTCCAGCCCTCAGGCCCCTCCTGCCCCCGCTCCCGGCAGCGAGTGAGGGCACAGCTGCAGCTAAGCCTGGGTTTCCAGTAGCAACTCGGAATTTTCTAGTATGTCCCCCGACTATCCCGCGGTGCCAAATACTTTCTTACAAGTAGATGTTACATGAAACCTACTTACGTTACAAACGACGATTTCTCTGACTTGGATTCAGGTAGGCGTCCTGTTTCACTGGCCAGTCCCAGGAGGCCTCATCCGGTCTCCAGGCTTTCGGGGCTGGCTCCTCCCAAATTTTTGTCTCCAGCCTAGATCTCCCTCCTGAACTTCAGATCCCGCTGCTCACGCCCCTTGGCCACGAGATAATTAATAAATCTTTCAACCATCACACGTCCAAAACCACGCGAATCTTCACCCCCAATCCTTGCTCTGCTCACAGGCACCTTTGTACCCTGGTCCCGCCTTGTTCTCACGCCCCACGTCCCTCGATTGGCAGATGGAGGAATTCGGTGAATAGCTTTCCTTTTTGATGTTTTTATTGAAACAACACGCAAATCCTAAGCATGTACATATCAGTGAATTTCCCCAAAGTGCAGACAGTGGGGGGATGCTCCTGCCCGCCGGTGCCCACGGTGCAGATGCAGGTGCCCCGAGTGCAGACAGTGGGGACTTGGAATGAGCAACAAAGCCAAGGAGACGTGCTCCCGGTTCCCTAGAGCGAGCCCCTCAGCAGGGCTGGAGGGCACCGAGGCAGGCCCAGCAGCTGGAGAGAACGCCCCAAAGGCCCCTGTCCCTGGAGGGGCCAGGAAAAGCCCATTGGGTGGGAATGGAGTCAAGACCACCAAGAAGAGCGACAGCAGTGACAGGCTTGCGGCAGGGGTTGCCAGTTTCTGTGGCAGTGTGGTAGATGGCCTGCCATGGTACAGTGGGGCCATGGGCACTCACGGGTCCCTCGGGGACCAATGCTGCTGAGCTGGACGCCAGGCAGCTCCAGGGAGAGCTCGATAGACACACAGGGGCTGGGGCCACACCTCCCCTCTCCTCTCTGGGCGTGTCGGTTTCTCTTCTGCTAGGGTTGTGTCACTAGCCACCTGCTGGCCTGTTGTCTGGCACAGGTTCCTGCTCAGCCAGCTGCTCCAGGTTTGCTGGGTTTCTGATGGAGACCACTGGCCTGGGCCACCCAGGTGCTCTGGGAACATCTGGCTGGCACACCTGTGTCCTGCAGCTTTAACTTAGAGAAAGGCTCACCCCCCTACCCCCCAGACGGGCTCCCTGTGTGTGGGATGTGGGTGGAGGGCGGCAGGGGACACCTCAGGCCTCCTCACTCTCTTCCTCTGTCCCGAAGCCCTGAGTCCCGCAGGTGGGGTGGGTGACAGTGGGTGCTACTCTTGGGAAAGGCTGCCCCCACCTTCAACAGGATTCTCTCCTAGGCCAGGGTCCTGACCACATCTGTTTTTCTCCCAAACCCCAAGTTCTGCCTGTGTCAGCCTATTCAAAATGTAAAAAAAGTAAAAGACCTACTTTAAAATGGAGCCAGAGCTTCCATCCCAGGACTGCCTTGCACATCTTAGGCCTCAAAGCTTTGGATGTTAAAATAGGACAAAATAACTTTTGGGCTGGGCCTAAAGCAACATTGTGTCCCAAAGAGCTACTTGCAAAGATAACAAGAAAGCAGATATTATGACTTCCGGACTGGAAATTAGAAACATTGTTTAGAATCAGCCTCACTATGTTATGTGATCTGCGCCAATAGGAATGCGTTCCTTCTGTGGACGTCACTGTCCCCCTCTTCCACATAACCCCCCCTCACCTCCTAATAGCAACACTTTGGGCTTCTGCTTGACTCTGAGCTTCCTGAGTAGCTAATCTTTCCTTCTTTGCCTTTTTTTTTTTTTTTTTAAATCTCAAATAAATGCTTGTTGCCTGTCACTTTGGCTTTTTAAGTTAACAAAACAATGGAAAATATTTAATAAATGGCATGAAGTGTGGCAACTTGCTAATCATCTTAAACACCTTACACCTCACACCAAAGATGAATTTTAAAAAAAGTTGAATACAGAGCAATGGAACAGTGAGCAGGAAATGAGAACTGAGTGCCGAAGCCTCAAGACCATAGAAGAAATCGAAGGACAGATCAAAATGCATATGGCAACGACCAAGGCAAAGACCAAGGCGCAAGGCGCAAGGAACCGTCTCCCACAGACCACCCGCCAATAATGGAAAGAAAAGACCCCCGGGAAGAGCTGCAACTTCCATGTAATATACAAAAGTTAGTATCGGTAGTATTTAGGGTGCAGGGGGTCAATGGGGGGGAAGGGGACATCTATAATACTTTCAGCAATAAAGATACATTTTAAAAATCGGTCTTGGGTCACATCCGCTCCACGAAGATGGTCGTCAGGTTGGGTGAGTGGGCCTGAGGCTTCGGAGACAGATGCCAATCGCAAGTACAGGCCTGAAAGCCGCCTGCGTTTCAATGCAGAGAACACGGTCCTTTCCTGGGGTCCCACACCCTTTCCCACGCTTCACACGTGCCGTCTCATTTAACTGTCCCAACCGCCTCGTGGATTTTATGCCTGAGGAAGCTGAGGCTCCAAAACGTACAGAAAGGATCGGGACCCTTCGCCACCTCCTGCAGACCAGTCACAAAGTGAAGTTTTATTGAACCAGACCCGGCTTTGGCTCGAAACCAGGATAAAGGAGCGATCATGGAGAGAAGGTGTCCTGTGCCTTTTGCCAACTTTGATAGTTGCCAAATTCCAAGATTAGTTTCCTTTGGGTGAAACTGACTCTATGTGTAAACTCAAGTGCACGGAGCACAGGTGAACTTTTGTTGCTGTTAATTCTTACCTGAGGATATTTTTTCCATTGTTTTTTTTTTGGTTTTTTTTTTAGAGAGAATGGAAGGAAAGGAAGGGGAGAGGCAGAGGGAGAAACATCGGTGTGAGAGAGACACACTGACTGGTTGCCTCCCACACGAGCCCCGACCGGGGGCTGGGAATGAACCCGCCACCCAAGTACATGCCCTTGGCCGGAATCGAACCCGGGAGCCTTCAGACGCAGGCCCACGCTCCGGCCGCTGAGCCACGCTGGCCAGGGCTAGAAGAACCTTTCATTACGAAGGGTAAGGAGCTTATTCTTTAATAGCTTAGAACACGGAGCAGGAGCTTGAGTGGAAATCCCCTTTGGGACATTTTCAGGCCAGCAGACTTCCTGTCACCTTGCTTTTCCTCTGTGAGCCTGGGGACGCAGTGATCAGGATTCTGAGGCAGGAACAGTAACACCTGGGCTCTGCCTCAGGTCCGTCTTGTTTACTGTGTCACACGGGACAAGCTGACCCAGCTGCCCCGGACCCTGATGTCCTCTGAAAAATGAGAGATTTGGGCTAAAGCACCTCTCCAACTTCAATGGGCGTGTGAATCTGCTGGGGACACTGTTAAAATGCAGTGTCTGAGCCACTGGGTCCATGACCACACCTGGATAGGTTACCTCCAAGGTGCCATTGGGCTGTATGCTCCCATGGCTGCCCAGTAAAGAAAAGCTTTATGTCAACAATTAATAACAAATATATTTACTTATTTATTTGTAATCCTCACTTGAGGATATTTTTTCCATTGATCTTTTAGAAAGTGGAAGGGAGGGAAGGAGAGTGTGAGAGAGAGAGAAACATCCATGTGAGACACATCAACTGGTTGCCTCCTGCATTCGCCCTGACTGGGGGCTGGGAATGAACCGGCAACCCAAGTACGTGCCCTTGGCTCGAATCGAACCCGAGGCCCTTCATTCTGCAGGCCTACGCTCTAACCACTGAGCAACGCCAGCCAGGGCAATACATATTTATTTTAAGATAAAAAGCCACCTTAGTGTTCTGCTTACAAAGGTAATTCATGTTTTCCAATTTTTTAAAAATCACACGGTAATATAAAACCCATCCCGACCGATGCCACTCAGATAGTGAGGTGGTGAGGACCACACGTGCTGAGGGCCAGCGCTCGTCTACGCCACCTGCCTCTTCAGGTCCGACTGTGGAGCTGGTAACTTTCAGGAGCTACCCACCGCCGGGCATTAGCGGATTTGAGTTTCCTCCCTCCTGTTCTAGGAATCGGCTCCCGGTAGGTGACTTCCAGTTGCCCCGGTGGGGGAGGAGGTCCCGGATGACTCACTCGGGCCACCCCTGTGAGGCAACCTGACCTTGAGGACGTCCAGAGAGAAAGGAGCTAAGAGAGCACAGAGAACGGAATTAAGAGGCATTGAAAGCTGGTCAAGAAAGAGAGGGTTCTGCCTGCACATCTGTGTCTGGGAACAACTTCGGGCACTATCGTTATTTACGGAGGAGACTTGCCTGCTTCCCCTGCACCCTCCTCACCCATCAGGTAAAGCCGGCGGGCGCGTGGAACTCCTGCTGTCTGGACACTAGGAGCTTGCGGGTCATTAAGACACACAGGTGACGTGTTTTAAAGGCTCGATTAGAGGTGATTGGGATACACAACTATGAAGTGTAAGATTACAGAGTCCAAGCATCAAATTGACTTTATTGTAATTGACACTTTTTCCTTTGTCTCCTCGAAGCAGCCACAACTCCGACTGTGTCCCAACTCACTGTCACCAGCCAGAGGAGACAGCCATCGCGTAGCACCCTCTGTACTTGTACCTTAGAGCTTTTTGACTGTTTGACAAGTGGATGGGCAAAGAAATGAGCCCTCTACCTTTCTACCTGTGTTCCTGTGTGAGGCTGCATCGTTGTTGTTTAATTGGTGCCCTGCGGATCCTTTCTTTTCTAAAGTTACCAGCTCATGCCCCTTGTCTCCTTTGAAATCTCTCCGGCGATCAGCATTCATCTCCCGCCATCTGGGCAGCCAACGCACTGCTCACGCTCCCCCTTGTGCAGCTCGGGGTGACCCAAGAAGCTGTGTGGACACCCCCCCCGCCCCCCCATTCCTCGGGCAGCTCTGAACTCCACTCAGACTTCAAGGTTCCCGCCCTACATCAGGCCTCAGGTGTGTACAGGTCTCTCTCCCGCGACTGAGCGCCTCGGGGCAAGGTTTTTCTCTCTTCAGCAACTAGTACAGATTCTCAAATATTTGTTGACCCTGAAATTTTCACAATCCCTTGTCTAAATAGAAATAGCTAAATAAGGAAACCTAAAATTCAGTTGGAGTCTAAGTGGCACTCTGAACAAAGTCCATAGGATTTAGTCCATGAACGTTGTACTTCCACTCTAAATCTTTCAACGTCGTCATTTTTTCTCCCGTGTTTCTCGGCTACATTTCCGAGATGCTTGAGACTGGGAGCAACATACTTGCACAGGCGAAGTGCTACTGTAGCAACAGCGAGTGAAACAATAGTTACAATCATAATGGAATGAAGATATTAAAGTATTGAGACCGGAATAAGACTTGGCAATTGTCAACAATTTTAATATCACATTTTCCCCACTGAAATCATTGATGCAGTTCTAATAAATATAGCACAAATTTATGCCACGTGTAGATTCTGAAATAAATTTCCATTCAGAGTTCAAACAGGAACAGCACTCAGTCTAACTCTATTGGGAGATACTTTGAAAAGCCTTTGCAAGTTTTCACAATACGAGGAACAAATAGGTCTTAAAACATAACTGAAAACTTATCAGGACTCTTAAAATTGCACTGGGTGCAAGAAAGTTCTAGAAACTTCTTTTATAAGCATTTCTGTACTATGGTCAAATTTATGTTCGCATGGATATTAAAATTAGCCGTCTCCACCGGTGGGCCTTCTGTGTGGGTCCCTTTCCATGTTTTGGGGGCACTTTCGTAGCCCTGAATTCTGCCGAGTGTCCTAGCTATTTGTGGACCTTTAATTTCGCGCTGCAGACTGTAAACACCTAGAGAACAAAGGTGCACACAGAAGACACATGGAGATGCCCAAATCTTATTTGTGACCCTGGTTCTAACTGAACACTGACGGGCGCGCGCCTTGACCATCTGGAGACTGAAATGATTTTTTTAGGCCTGGCAGGGACCTGGCACGCCCGGCGTTTCAGGGCTGCGGAGACGCTGGTTCGCTGTAACGGCCGCCCAGCCCCTCGGCGCCGGGCTGCCCCAGAGCCGCACGGGCGGGGGCGGGGCGGGGCGGGGCGCACGTGCCCGCGGGCGCGCGGGGACCGCCCGGGGCCTCCGCGGGGACGGCGCGCGCCCATCGCCGCCGCGCTCCCGCGCTTGTCGCCCTGTCGGAGCTCCCGGTCCCCGGGTGTCTGTGACGGTGTCTCGCTGGCCCTTCCGAGGGCGGAAGGCAGCCGCCCTCCCGGCGCAGCGCGTGGCAAAGGCGCAGGTATTTCGTACACAAATTGGCCGAGTCCTTGCTGTGTTCATAGGAGGCCTGCGGGGCCGCGGGGGCCCGGGATGCAACAGGGTTGGGGGGACGCGGGATGCAACAGGGTTGGGGGGACGCGGCTGGGAGAGAAAGGCCACCTAGCGGGCTTTGTCTCCCTTCTGGCAGCTTCTCCAGCCCGAGATTCAAACGCGAGCCGACGGGCCCCGCGCGCCCTCATTGGAAGCGCCGGGTGACTCACGCCGCCCAGCGCACCTCCTCCCGCGGTAACCGCTCGGTTGTAGCTTTAAAAGGAAGTGACATGGGGTGGGGAGAGACGTCAGCTGAGGACCACTTTTTTTTTCCCCCCCGAAGGGTCCACCCCATGGGTGGAGCCTCGCCTTTTCTTTCCAGTGTCGGCCGACGCGCGGCTCCCAGAAACTAGTGGCGATTCCTGCGCGCAGCCCGCTCGCCTCGGGGCGGCCTCCAGGTCCACGTGCCGGGGCTGCGGGGAGGAGGTACGTGCGCTCGCCCGGGGCTGTTTCCAGCAAGTTCCCCTCGGGGCGTGGGGGGCCGGTGTCCCCCGTCCCCACCCACCCCGGCCCTCGTCCCCTGGCTGGACTTCCTGGCGCTCTCGGGAAGGGGTAGGTGCGGGCCGGGCGCGGGGGAAGGGAGGGCAGCGGGGAGGGCAGAGGGGCTCCTTTGTGCTCGGCCGGGTGCGCCTGCCTCGGCCCCGCCAGGCGCGAGCCGCGTGCCCGGGCGGGGTGCCCCCTGCCCCGCGGACCCCGCGCCCGAAAGCGTTTTCCCTGCTGGAGGTGAGGCCGGGGACGGTTCCCGTTACAGATCGGCCTCTTTTGTGTCCTGCAACCTGTTCTTCCCTCGCCGGCGTTTCTATGGCAACCACAAAAATACTGCCCCAAAGGCTGCCCGCCCCGCGCGGACGGAGGTGCATTTCCTCCCGAGCGGCGGCCCCCGCGCCCGCGCCGGGCCGGCTGGGCCCGCGGGCCGCGCTACCCCTCCTCACTTGCGTTTTGGTTTTTCCCGGTCGCGGGGGGAGGGAGGGCTGGGGGAGGGGAGTTGCCAAGGAAACAGGCATCTGTAGCTGCCTCTTGATTTACCTAATTTTCGGCCTGTGCGTTTCTGCATCATATCGAGGAATCATAAAAGGGACGGTGTGAGGTCTGTGCACGTCTTCAGCTTCGGGCCCGTTTTTAAAAACCTGAGCGGGCCTCAGGAGGTGATGTTTGTGCTGGGGTCGGACCCGGGCGGGGAGGAGCGCTCTCGCCTTCGCCGGAGGTGAGACCCCGGGACAAAGTTTTGGACGCGGGTGGGAATCCGCGCTGAAAGGTGTGTGGTGTCGGCTCAGGTTTGCCTGCAAGTCTCAGTATCGGAAGAAAGGAGGGGTCTTTGCTCCAGTCTGAACTTATGTGGCACCAAACCTAAGTTCAGCAGCCACGCGGGAGTGACGGATGGCAGCTGCCAGCAGGAGGCTCCCTTTCCTGCCCTGCACGGGTCACCCGCGGCCGCTCCCCTAACCAGGGCGCACAGACCCGCTCCTCCAGCACCCGGAGGCGGTTAACCCGCCTGTGGTTCCCGCCGCAGCCCCGTGGGAAGAAAGCATCCTGAGAGGGGGCAAAGTGAGTGCGTGTGTTTGTGTGTGTAGGTGTGTTGTAGGTGAATGGGTATGTGCATAGATATATGTGCATGTGTGTGTCGGTGTGTGTGTGTAGATTCTGTATGTGTTTATAGGTGTGTGTGTAGGTGAATGGGTACGTGTGTAGATATGTGTATGTGTAGGTGTGTGTATGTGTGTATAGGTGTGTGCATATGTGTGTAGATGTGTGTGTGTGTAGGTGAATGGGTATGTGTATGTAGATGTGTGTATAGGTGTGTGTGTAGAAGTGTGTGTAGGTGAGGGTGTGTGTAGAGGTGTGTGTGTAGGTGAGGGGGTGTGTGTAGGTGAGGGTGTATGTGTGGGTGTGTGTGTAGGTGAGGGTGTGTGTAGAGGTGTGTGTGTAGGTGAGGGTGTATGTGTGGGTGTGTGTGTAGGTGAGGGTGTGTGTAGAGGTGTGTGTAGGTGAGGGTGTATGTATGTGTAGGGGTGTGTAGGTGAGGGTGTGTGTGTGTGTAGGTGAGGGTGTGTGTGTAGGGGTGTGTGTGTAGGTGAGGGTGTGTGTGTGTAGGGGTGTGTGTGTGTGTAGGGGTGTGTGTGTACGTGTAGGGGTGTGTAGGGGTGTGTGTGTAGGTGAGGGGGTGTGTAGGTGAGGGTGTGTGTGTGTAGGGGTGTGTGTACGTGTAGGGGTGTGTAGGGGTGTGCCTAGATGTGTGTGGGAGTGCGTAGCAACAACGGGAAAATCGAGAGCCCTAAGTTAAAACTCCTGAGTCTTGCAAACACCCTCAGTGGGGAGGAAAAGAACCGATTTGCAGGAAAAATATAAAACGCGAGTAGAAAGCAGCACCCAGCAGTCAGCCGTTAAGCATGATCAGAGCCCAGTTACACGTGTGTGAGGAAGACACAGCCCGTCGGCCGCTCGCAGGCAGGAGGAGTGGAGCTGACCTTTTCTTCACACCCCCCAGGAAAGTCCCTTAGCGAACGGCCTCGGCTGTCGCTGTCAGGCGTTTCTAGGACATCTCCGCACGCAGCTCGGTCCGATTCTTAAAATCCTCTGCAGCTGCGGGGGAAAGTCTGTGCCGGTCGCTCCGCCTCACAGCGCCCCCGCCAGGGAGGCCGGAGGCGTCACCGAGACCGCGGGCAGCGGCCCCTGGGCGCCCTCAGGGCCAGCGGGGCCTCCTCTGGGTTCTGTTGGCCAAGATCCTTACCTGGCCCTGCTGGTGTGGTGGCTTTTACTAGAGCGCAGAGGCCTTAAGGACTCCAGATACAAGAGTTACCTGAAGACGGGCTAAACAGCCGGCACAAAACTGACGGGAGCTGGGTGGGGTTGGAGCCCAGAGAACCAGCTGAAGGGCAGAAAGCGCGGAGTCAGGAAAAGGAGCTGGGCTCCTGAGCAGCGTGGTGGTGCCGGCGGACGGCAGGCTGGGAGGTCTGCAGTCTTACCAAGCGGGGTGCTCCTACTGTCCTCGAGGGGACAGTGATCGCACGACCCGTAAAGCAGGTGGGTGGTGTGTAAGCCCAGCCTGTGGAGGGGGTGTCTCCCGTTCCCAGACCTGGGAGCTGCGCAGAGGCACGTGGGATGGCGCTCAGGATGAGTAGCCGGGCTTGTTCGGAAGCACAGCCGCGAGTGAAAATAAAACACTGTCCCCTAACCAGACCCTGAGCAGAGGTTAGGAACATGACCAGCAGCCCGGCCGGGGAAGGTCAGCGCAGCTGCGGATGCGGAGCCAGGTTCGGGGCCCACGAAAGGCGGGATAGAGGTGAGGCCAAGGACATTGCTTCTGAGGTTGGGGCCAGGTGCCACTGCGCCCGGATCCCACTGTCTGCAGGGCTCTGATCCGGGTGCCGCGAAGTTTGTGAAGCAGAGAGAAGTTGGGCTCCGTGCTCTCAAGTTTAAATCCATCCACCTGGGCCGACAGCATGTGTGATGAGCCCGGAGCTGGAGAGGAGGCGGGGCAGGAGGGAGGTGAGAAATCGGGATGCACCGGAGAGTGAGGAGGCGGAGGGTGTGGAAGGTTTGGAGGAGGGGAGACGGACAGTTCAAGGGGAAGGAGGCAGAGGTGTCCAGGTGACAGGGATGGGTGCTAAGCGATGGGTCCTGTTCAGGGCCCTTGTCCCAAGTGGAGAGAAGCCTGTCTGTAGGGTGGTTATAGGGCAGGTCTACTTGTATGCTGGTGGAAAAATCTAATAGGTGGAGATTCAGGGATAGAATTTTGTTTTCGTCGGAACAAGAAAGATTGATAGAAGGAAGACAATGCACAATCCTTCCTCGCCCGGTATTCCCGAGTGGGAGCTCAAGACGTAAAGGCCATACTTAAATCAGACTTTAAACAAGTAAGAAATGTGGCAGAGGGACCCCACGTGCACCCACATCGTTCTAGCAATACCGTTGCCGTCGAATTCAACTGCGGGGCGCTCGGAGGGGCGTTTGGCAAACGCACTGCGTTTTGCGCCATCTGCTGTATTCTCGTGGGCACGGGAAGATGCTGCGCTCACAGTTCTGAGTGGTTTCTGGCGCCTGCGTGCTTAGAGAGACGTGATCGAGCCTGGTGGATCGTCGGCGCCATTTCCCGGCGCCTGGGCTGCTCAGGGCCGGGAGTCTTTGCCCAGGACAGAGGGAGCTTGGGAAGGAGGCCTGGCCCTCTGGAGGTTGGCTCCATGGGTGGGCCGGGGAAGGTCACCGCTAAAGCCGTGGGAGAGGAAGCTAATCGTGACCTTTTGACAAGACTTACGGTGCATTTATGGTTTGCCAAGTGCTAGGGACACACTGAGCAAAAGCAGATACAGCGCAAACAGCTACTGTTTTCGGTCCCGGCGGGTTGCTCGGTTAGGGCGCCATCCTGATACGCCGAGGGTGCGGGATGGATCCCAGTCAGGGCACATTCTGGAGTCAACCAGTGACGCATCAATAGGTGCGACGACAGATGGATGTTCCTCTCTCTCTCCCTCCCCTCCCCTCTCTGTAAAGTTAATAAAAATAAATAGCTACTGTTTTCAACTATTGAAGGATGTTAAGGGAGATACTGTGATTGGCTGACCTTCGTTAAAAAATGACTGAATAAGAGAAAATACCATAAAATAAGAACAATTTTTGGTGAACATTATCATGAACAATCTAACTCGCCTTCCTCAATTTTTCAAGCCGTACTCTTGCTCCATAAAGATTTTCTGCCTGTTTTCGTTGTGACTTCATTTTGTTACTCCAGTCGGGTTTTCCCTACCCCCTCTGACCCTTGGTCCTACCTTTCATTCATCCATTCACTTAAAAATATGTGTCCATACGTATGTACATCCACTCACCATCGGCCCACCCGCTCATTTATCCATCCACTCGACCAGTGATATTGAGTATCCTGCGTCGAGCACTGTATATTACGGATATGGAAATAAATGGAGAGAAGTTATTTCTTCCCTAAAGAACCTCAAGAACTAGCAGGGAGGCGGATGTGGAAACAGCCCCTCACACCAGGGGATATTATTTTTGACAGAGGCATTTTCTGGCTAAAGGCATTGGGTGCTTTTATTATTGGACAGTTTGGTACATAGATGTGCCGGGCAGAGAGGGAGACAGTGGTTAGCAGTTGACTTGTCCACCTTATAGTTTTCTTGTATCTTCCACACTGGTTGAGCTTATGGCCGGTGTCAGTAAGCATCTGTTGATGAACTAAGGGAAGAAGTAGGACTTCTGACCCTGGAGACGTAGAGGAATAGAGTCCGAAGGCCCGTTCATTCTGTTCCTGAAAAGTGCGAGCTGAGCGAGAGACACCCTCCTGGCCAGGTACCTGTGGACGTCCCTGGGACTGTGGTTCCCTCCAGAGGAGCTCAGAGTGCAGCATCTTTGAAAGGGAAACTCCCACCTGCGTCAAAACGGCATGGCCAGGGCTTCCTAGACATCCTCTTGTCACTTAGAGCTCGGTTTCCCACAACACGTCCGAGCCTATGGCTCATTCCGACAAAACCAAGTGGCTTTCAACACCTTAAATCGAATGACCCCAAATAAAGACTGTTACAACCTCGTTGCCATACTTACTGTTACATTTCCTGATGTCATGAGGTGCCTCTTGGTAGAACTGTTTTGTCCCCACTTAACTTCCACCTTCAGTATGGAAATTACATGGGGCAACATAGCCAAGTTCATCTGGATCGCCACCCTCCTCGGCTGGCCCGACGATCCAGAAAAGGTCTGGCAGGTCCCCCTCCTCCATCTCTTATTATTTGGATCTCAGATGAGATGAGCGTCTCCCTCAGGCTGGAAGCTGTCCCAGATAACTCCAGTGGGCACAGATCTCTCCCCTCTGAGCTAGAGCCACACTTCATAGCTGTTTCTCGGTCGTTTGGTGAAGGATCCTACAAAAGAAGAGGCACCTTTGGAACTTCATGGTAGTTTGAAGCTGGACACTAGAATTCCTGCAGGGGGTTATTCCGTGGTCTGGGCGATGACAGGTGACCTGCAAAAGCCATCGGAGAGTCTGAGGTGACCAGCCACCCTGTAGACTAGGCGAGAATGAGAAGAGCCTACCTTGATTGAGGGCCCCCTACGTGCCAGCCTATATTACACAGACTTTGCATTCATTCATTCATTCATTCATTCACTCATTCATTCATTCACTTCTTCCTCATAACAAATTGAGCAGGCAAACACTATGATCACTTTTCATTTTACAGATGAGTAAAGATTAGAGAAAGTTACTCACCTGGTATTGAAACTGGACAGCAAATGGGTCCGGGCTGCCCGTCACTACTTGAGCCAATAAAGCAGAGACAGGGTTGAATCATATATGAGCGTTTATTCCGATAATGCCGGCAGTAGGGGAGAGTAGCAGGTTATCTGCATAAAATCTGCTCTACCCCCCCCCCCAACCTGCCCCCATAGGCCAGATGCTTACATTGGGCAGAAGGACAAAGATTTCACGGGGAAGTGGGCAAAAAGGAATAAGAGTGGATGGAATGGTTTATCGGTTACAGGAAATGCGGGCAGGGGTTGCAAGAGGGCGGGGCGCCTCCAGGACCCCTGTGTTTCAGCAGCAAGGTGGTTCATCTTTCCATGGTGATAGGCAGTTAAGGAGAGTGGACTGCGTTCCAGATGTCCTGGGGCATACAGCTCCCAGCCAGGTTAGAACGGGCTTTCTCTAATCGGAACACAACAATCGCGGTTAACAGGGCACGATTAATATTTCTGCCCCTAACATTATCATAAGTAACAGAGCTGAGATTTGAACCCAGACCATTGCCTTCCGGAGCCCCCGCTCTGGCCACTGTGCCCTCCCATCTCAACGGTGTCATTTCATCCATCCATCCCCGGGGTCAGCAC
This sequence comes from Miniopterus natalensis, assembly GCF_054644295.1. NCBI lineage: Eukaryota > Metazoa > Chordata > Mammalia > Chiroptera > Miniopteridae > Miniopterus > Miniopterus natalensis. The sequence goes on along the minus strand of NC_142085.1, from coordinate 88,388,970 downwards.
CGGGCCTGTACATAGCGGACGTGCAGTAAATACTTCTGGAATAATGAACAGCCATCTACCACCTAGATCTCCCCCTCGCTGCGTCTCCTTCAGTCTAAAAGCTGCCGAAATACTGGCAGAGACCTTGGGGGGGAAACGAAGAGTAGTGTCTGTGAGACAAGCTACTGGCTTCGAGGAGCTTTGCTCAGTTGTGGTTTAGCCGACGGGCGATGCGGTGGGGGGAGGGAAAGGCCTGTGATGAAAACATCTGAGCCACAGGCCAGCCATCCATCAAGTTAAATGTGAGCTGTTCTCCAGCCAGCCTTGAACCGAGGCTTGAACTTGGCTGAGAAGTCGCTCTTAAGGATGCCGGGGAGCTGCCCTGCGCGGCCCCTGAGGCTGCGGGCGAGGAGTCAGGCCGTCCTTTCCGTTGCTGGTTGTCGACACATCCGCTTCCCAGGCTAGAGGCAGAGCGTCGTCTGAAAAGACTGCCTGTGCTTATCTCGTTCCAGCTCTGAAGTGAGAATGGGAGTGATTCGTGGTCCCAGGCACGGAACCTGGTCCTTTTCCCACCCTCACCGGCTCCCTCTCAGCCGTCACACCTCTGTGGGCGGAGGGTAACCCAGGCTGATGAAATTTTAAAGAGTCTGCCCAAACCGAGTGCTCCCCCGGGCTGCTGCTGTCCTCACACCCATCAGTGCCGTCGCCCCAAATCTCCTGCATCCAGGTGTAAGTGACCCAGCCCCCCCCTCTCTCCTGCTCAGGGAACGCAGGCTGAAGGGAGAGGCGGTGAGGAGCCCTCTTGCCTGCCCCCCGGTTGCCTGGCCTCCGTTGTCCTGACAGTCTTCCTCCCCCTCATCCTCATAAAATAGTCGCTCTTTCTAGATGCTGTTACCTTATGGGATGAGTCTCTCTCCATAGTTCTGTCCTAATGATCCCCAGGTGCATGCTGACGGCGGGGCTTACCCGTCCCCCCGTTTCCACAGAGCGGAGCACCTGGCACCCAGTAGCACAGAAAGTCACAGTCAGATCTGCCTAGCCCGATGGCTCTCAGCCAGGCCCGCTCAGGTGGACATTCTTTTAAGGCAAATTCTCAATCTCGACACTGTTGACATCTTGGGCCACATAATTCTTTGTTGGTGGTGCTGTCCTGTGCATGGTAGGAGGTTTACCCGCATCCCTGGCCTCTACTCTCTGGATGCCAGAAGTGTCCCCCCAGCCCAGTTGTGACAGCCAAGTGTCCCCTGGAGGGGCAAACCCCAGCTGCTGAGAACCGATGCTTTAGAGAACTTTCGATGTCCAGAAACCTGCGTAGTTCACGCCCTGATCCCTGCAAACCCATCTCTCAGAATGAAAGTGCACTCGCCAGGCTTACGAAGACCGGTCCCAGTCAAAGGAGCAATTCATTCATTCATTCATTCATTCATTCATTCATTCATTCATATTTTACTTTATATTTTATTTTAAATGTCTTTATTGATTTCAGAGAGAGGAAGGGAGAGGGAGAGAGAGAGAGAAACATCAATGATGAGTCATTGATCGGCTGCCTCCTGCACGCCCCCTGCTGGGGATCGAGCCCACAACCCGGGCATGTGCCCTGACCGGACTCAAACCATGACCTCCTGGTTCACAGGTCGATGCTCAACCTGCTGAGCCCTGCCGGCTGGGCCAACTCATTCATTTAAACTAATAAAGAGATAGGAATTGAAACATAATGAAATAAGGGGAGAGAAGATACATAAACAGATATACTCAAAGACTTGCCACTAAGCCTGCTTGGAGTCACCTGAGTTGCCTGGCAGCGAGCTGGGGTGGGGCTGGGTGGTCCCTCAGTGCCCAGCCCACCACCCAGAACTCTGTTTACCAAGTCTGTTCACAAAGTTCCTACCCTCCTAATCCCTGAGGGGACAGGGCTCCCTCCAGGTGGTGAAAGGGATTAGCATATCTAAAGAGCAGAGGTGAGAGCCCCGGCTCACCTGACTCCACACCTCTGCTGGGACTGGCAGAGTCCGACTCCCAGGCCTCAGTGGGCCCCTGCATCCCACACCCAGGCCTCACTAGTTATTTATCTGCCTCTGAGCACCCACCCTCCCTTCCTGTCTCCAGTGCTTCTCACCGGAGAGGGCGGTTTCCCGGCTTGTCCTGTCACCAGCCCACCATCGGCTCCAGGTTAGGCCCGGCTGCCAGCCCAAGGCCTGGAGGCGTCCTGCCTCTCGCCCTGCCTCTTGTCTGCCATCTTCTCCCAGGAGTGTGTGGGCTCAAGCAGGGCGGGTCTGTTATTTCACCTTCCCAGGCAATTCCAGAATCCTCCTACAGTGTCCTCCCGAACCCCACATCAGCCTGCAGTCCCTCACCCACTGGGAGTACAAAGCCGAGCCAGACAGCTCTGCCTGGGGGGCAAGACTAGCCGGAGCATTTCTGAATTGAGCATTTTAACAGAGTTTGGGGAGGAGGAGTGTGTTGACCTCTGGGAGCACAGGGAGGGGAACCACGAACCGCTGCCCCGTCCGGCTTTTCAGAAATGATTTCTAGAGAAGAGCAACCCCAAGTGATGTCTGGGGAGCTCCAGGGCTCAGCCATGGGAGGGCAAACGCGGGTCAGGTGAATAGGGAGGACTGTGGCCTGGTGGGGCGGGCCTGGGGCAGCCGGTGGGCCTCAGGAATTCCTGCTCTGGGGGGGGCAGTCCCCAGCCGAAGGGTGGGGGTGCAGTTTGGGCCCTGGGCAGGCCTGGGGAGTGGGGGGTGGGTCCTGCAGCAGAGGGACCTGTCTGGAAATTCTGAGAACTGCAGAGGGTGGAACCGCGGAACTGGGTGCCTGGTTATACGGAGGGCCTCTGACCCTCTGGGATACCGAAGAGAGGAAAACCCATTTTCTGTCATACTCTTCCCCGAGGCTCACTTATATTAGCTTTGAAGAGCACCCGTCTATGCACTTTAATACTAATCGGTGCTTTTCATTCAGCTCTTGGCGCTGTGTCTCGAGCTCTGCACAGCTTAGCTCATTTTGTCTTGACTCCAGCCCAGTGGGTTGTGAATTATCTTCTCTCGTCTGACCTGAAACTGAGGCACAGATCGGTTAGCCGCCTCCCACAGAGTCACAAAGCCAGGAATACCTGCAGGGAGCCCAGACTGGGCCTTGATCTGTAGCATCGTGTGATACATTATAGAATGTAGCCTTCTGTGATATACATTATAGAATGTAGCCTTCTGTGATATATTATAGACTATATGGTGTGATACATTCTTTCCCACAATGTTGCCGGATCTTCATTAAGGATGAAGGGACTTTCCATAGCTTCCAAATGTGCAGAAATTCGGTATCTTCACCCTCAAATCATGTGGAAATGTAAGGTTGAGACCAAATGATACACTGAAAATCTCATGGTGTCACTAAGATCCTCATTTGGCCTCCATCCTAGAGGAAGAATAGGGGTAAAGTTTCAGTAGGGGACCACAGAGAGATTTTAAATGTGCCTGATTATTTCAATTATTCATATTGGTTTCAATTTTAGCCGAAGGGGGACTTCCTCCCCCTTTCCCCACTGCTTCTGTCTTCCCAAACGACTGGCCTGCGATCAGTCTTTAAGACAGCCTGGTCTTAAACAGCTGTCCTCCGGCTTCGCTCGCTTCCCGGAGAAGACGAACCTCTCTGGAGCAGGTGCTCTCCTTGCAAGGCTGGGAGCTGGCTGCGTCCTGTGGGTGCTGGGCAGGCCTGGAACTGCTGTTTCCTAACAGCCACACCACATGGCAGGACCCTGCCTGCCTGTGGGCCTGGAGAGGACGAGCAGCTGGTCAGGCGTGTCCTTGCCAACATGACATTCAGGGGACTCTGCACACTGCCTGGCTTTCTTCTCTGGCCACTCCGCTAGACCGTGTAGACTGGGGGCCTTTTAGGGACCAGGAGAGGCAGCCTGGCATGAGGGAGCAGCAGGGCTGGGCCGCAAAGCCTGGGTTCAGGCCACAACCATGGCCACCTGCTGACTCCCTATGGGACCCCGGCTCCTTGGGGCCAGGGACTGTCTCTTGGTCTGGACTGTCCTGGCCCAGGGAAGTGTCCTGTTTCCAGTCAGGGAGGAGTCCAGGGCAGATGCAGAGTTTCAACCACCACATCCCAGGGCCGTTTTGGTGTCCTGCCAGCAGGTTTGCGAGCTGCAGGATGACCTGGGCCAGCTCACTCCAGCATTGGTGCTGCTGAAAGATCCAAGAGAAAAGAACATTTAAACTAAACCAGCCCGGCCATGTGGCTCAGTGGGTGAGCGTCGCCCATGCACCGGGAGGCTGGGGTTTGATTCCCGGTCAGGGCACATGCCAGGTTTGGGTTCAATTCCCAGCAGTGGGCGTGCGAGAGGCAGCCGGTCAATGTTGATGTTTCTCTTATCGATGTCTCTCTCCCTCTCCCTCTTTCTCTAAAACATGTAAAATAAAATAACAAATCAATAAAAACATATAAAATAAACCAGACATGGATGTGCCATGATATAGCACAAAATTGACATGAATTTTGAGATGAAACAGAAGACTTTCCGTTCTTGGTTGTTTGGGTGCTTCAGGCCACAGCTCCAGACCCTTCAGGGTTGGTTTTCTCTGCTGCAGGAAATATTTTTATGGAGATTTTTGAGGAGAAAGCTGAGCTGGATGATCTCTGAAGGACTCTTAGTGGGAAGGAAGACTAGATTTATTACCCTGCCCTTCCATTTGCCTTTCCCACCCTCTCTAAATGGGCAGTCTGTAAATGGATGGTCTTGGAGGTGGGACGGGCTGGGCAGGGCAGTGCCGTCCTGAGAATCTGTCTGCTTTGACTGTTCTCCGTCTCTCTGCTTCTGTTGGTACAACTGACCCTGTTGCCTTGGGTCTCTCGCTGGTTGACCATCTCTTGGGGCTTCTCTCCCTTCTGCTAAAAGGATCCCTTCTCCAGATGAGCCCAGGCCGGTGCTGCTCTTGGTGACCTCTCTTCTCCGTGACATTAGTAACAGCACTTTGACTGTCTCAGGGGTGAGGAAGTGCTTTAACTCTCAGCTTGCTGGTATCTCTTATTGTATCAGTGTTTTACGGTACGTGATCCTCCTGGTCTCGTAAAGGCTTGCCGGGGCTGTCTTGTGTGGTTCCAGCCAGCTATCCCCCAGGTACCCGCCACTTTCAGGGTCCCCCACTCCCCAGGGGGATCGAAGACTAACCGGCCTGTGTGAGAGGGGAAGCGTGGATCACTTGTAATCGACGGAGGGGGGGAACCTAGTATCTACCCCAGCAAACCACCTTTTTTTTTTACAAGAAGACGTAGGAGAAAATCCGAGCTGCGGACTTTGCCCAGCCCCAGGCAAACCAAGTTCTGTGTGCCCTGTTAGAGAATAAGGAAGAAAGGTGGCGTCTTTCGTGTGTGTGTGTGTGTGTGTGTCCCCAAGCTCTCTTTAAAACCACATTGCTAAGCATGGATATGAAGTGTCACTTGACCCAACATTTCATACTAATTTGAAAGCGGCAGCAGTGCTGTCGGATCATTAGGTGCTGTGGGGTCTGCGCGGGAGGCGGCGCCACTCGTTCCAGTGAAATGCACGTTAGCACATTCGTGTGACTGACATCGCGCGGGGCCCGCTGACCACAGGGAGCTTCTTGTCTAATTCAAATTAATCCAAGTCTGCTAAAACGTATCTCTCCTAAGAGATGGTAAAATGCCTAGTTGGGGCCAGACTCAACCATGCAGAACACAACCCCAAATCTGAAGTATAAAGTGAGAAAAATTATTGTCAAAAGCCTACGTACTTTACTGGGCTTAGTCTGATTTTAGTCCCTGGGAGTGTCTGTTACCACTCTGTTCTTGACTGGGGCGAAAACGGGATGAGCCGGGGCTGTTAATCAGAGGAGGTAAGAGTGAGCCAAAAAGGATGGGACCAGAAGGGCTGGGTGGCCTGGTCCCTGTACTTGGGGCTTGATGCAGAGTCCTGGACGCACCATGGAGGGGGTGAAGGGGGGACACTGCTGTGGCGAGCAGGGAGCCGCATCTCACTCCCTTTATTCAGGTCTCAGGGGCAGAGTCCCACTCTGTTCTCAACCTTGGCTGCCCATTGGAATCACCCACTTTGGAGCAGCTGATCAAGTCTCTGGCTCCTCGTTTTTGTTTGTTTAAGTTTTCTAGGTGATTCCCATGGTCTGGGAGAATAAAGCCATGTGATAGGAGGGGGATGGCTAGTAAGAAAGTGACTGGACAAAAAGAGAACCAGAGCCAGGACAGAGCAATGGTGATGGCAGTGGCAATGGCAGTGGTGATGGAGATAATGATGGAGGTGATAGTGATGTTGGGGAAGATGATGATGGAGATGATGACAGAGATGGTGGAGATGATGGAGATAATGATGGAGGTGATGGAGATGATGATGATGGAGATGACGACAGATGGTGATGGAGATAATGATGGAGGTGATGGAGGTGATAGTGATGATGGAGATAATGATGGAGATGGTGATGATGGAGATGATGGAGAAGATGGCAGTGATAATGGAGATGATGATGGTGATGATGATGGAGATGGTGATGATGGAGGTGATAGTGATGATGGAGATGATGAAGATGGCAGTGATAATGGAGATGATGATGGTGATGATGATGGAGAAGATGGCAGTGATGATGGAGATGATGACGGTGGACATGATGATGGTGATGATGGAGAGAACAGTGCGGCAGATGTTCTGAATTTGATGCTGTAGGTGGATCAGACTAATAACTCTGACTGGGAGGAAAGAGAAAGCCCCTCAGACCCAAAACTGGAGAATAGGGAACGTGAAATCACGACACCCATCCTGTTGGCTCATTTGTTTTATATCCAGGAAACATGACCATTTTGATGTTGCCAAACCAATGGACCCATGTTTTTCCTTCAATTATTTATCTCCCACTGATTTCATTAACTAAATGAAGCTTTCGGCAAGTCTCCAAATTTCATTCACAAACTCCTTCCACAAGTGTCTGCCATGTGCAGGCCTGGCTGGCTCCTGGGGGACAGGGAAGCCACCAGACACCATTCCCGCCTCGCAGCTCCGCTCCGCACAAGTTTTCTTAGCCTCTGCTCATCTCAGCTGTTAAAGGGCAGCTAATTCTACAGCTCCGGTATAATTTCATCCAAGTTTCATCGCAGTCGGTCCTCTATGGCAAATATGGCCCATCGCATCCTTTTGTGGGCAGCACTGAGAGTAATGAACATAAGCAGAGCGGCCAATTTCATGACCCGAGAGAAAAGAACACATAAGTAGATTTGCTTTCTCAGAAACTAGGAGATCCTGTGAAACCAAGAGCAGCGCCCATGAAGGGGAGACACCTCTGACCCCCTGAAGGTTTCCTCTGGATCTTGAGCACAAAGCCTGGTCATCCTGGATGGCGGCATAGAGGTGTTAGCGTGCTCGCCAGGGCTTGGTTTCCCTCTGCTCCTTCAGGCCACCTGGAAAATAGCCTTACAGCCTTTGCCCACAGGCTATACCTGGGATCAAAGGTGAGGTCCCATCCTACCTTTATGACCCAGTCTTGCTGAGATCATAGTTGGGAAGGTCCTGCAGGATCCTGGTGGCACTAACCTCACACCTGCAGACACTGACATCTTGCTCTGCTCCCTGCGTGAGGGGACAGTGCCTTTTCCTACAGCTGACACCCCCCTCGGTCTCCTTTCCATTGTAAGGACTCAGTCATTCCTTCGGGCAGTGCCAGGACCTGTGTGGTCACAGCCCTCGTGGACTGAAAGCCAATTGTGTTCATGCTTTATCTTCTGTAGGGCCACGAGTCTGTTTCCTGTTGTGTGTGTGTGTGTTTTAATATATCTTCATTGATTTCAGAGAGAGGAAGGGAGAGAGAGAGAGAGAAACATCAATGATGAGAGAGCCATTGATCGGCTGCCTCCTGCACGCCCCCGACTGGGGACCGAGCCCGCAACCCGGGCCTGTGCCCTGACCGGGAATCGAACCCCGATAGCCTGGATCCTGGGTCGATGCTCAACCGCTGAGCCACGCCGGCCGGGCTGTTTAGTTTTTTTAAACAACTTTATGACATACCATAAAGTTCACCCACTTACAGTATAAAATTTAATGACTTGTAACACATTCATATTCAGAGTTGCCCAAGCGCCTCTTTCTACTTGTAGACTATTTTCATTACCCCCAAAAGAAACCCCGTCCCGTAGGCAGCCCCTGCCCACCCCCACCCCTCAGCCTGGGACAACCACTAGTCTGCTTTTCATAGACGGGCCTGTCTGTGACCGGTTTCTTTCCCTTAGTGTAATGATTTGGAGGTTCGTCCATGTTGTAGTATGTGTCAGTAATCACTCTTTTCTTGTGGCTGAATAATAATATTCCCTTGTGAGGATACGACGCATGTTCTTTATCTGTGCATCGGTTACTAGACGTTGGGGCTGTTACTAACTCTTAGTTGTTACGAATGGTGCTATCCTCGGTCGTGTACAAGGTTTAGCATGAATTTTTGTTTTCATTTCTCTTGGGTCATTAATTTCTGGGTCATGTGGTAACTGTTGAACATGTGAGGAGCTAGACAGAGCCCAAAACCTTCCCTGCAGCTAAGGAAGCAGCGGGAGTTTGCAGAGATGTCTTGGACTCTCAAATCCCAGTCCCTTTGCTATTCAGACCTCCATCAAAGTGTTTTTGTGTGTGTTTTTAAAATATATCTTTATTGATTTCAGAGAGAGGAAGGAGAGGGAGAGAGAGAGAGAAACACCAATGATGAGAGAGTCATTGACCGGCTGCCTCCTGCGCGCCCCTGACTGGGGATCGAGCCCACAACCCGGGCCTGTGCCCTGACCGGGGATCGAACCCCGATCTCCTGGATCCTGGGTCGATGCTCAGCTGCTGAGCCAAGCCCGGCCGAGCCATCAAAGTGTTTTTATGGAATCAGTGCAGGAGAACTTGATGTGTGAGATGCTGCAGGAAAGGAATAAAGAAGCAGCCGTCGGAGGAGCTGCCGGTTCCACTCGTGTCGTGGTGATTACACAGGGCTCTGTCACAGGCCCCTCGGGCGGCTGTCCCCGTCTGCCTCGTGTGTCGCTGGATTAGTGTGCGCAGCCGTGGCCGGCCCCGTCCTGCCCTGCGGACAATGGAAAATGGTCCCTGGGCGTGTGCCTGCGTCTGAGCAGCCTCAGGGCACTGGCTTTTTGAGGCATTACGTTTCCAGAATGCTCCTCTCTGCCAGGATTTGCTTTCTTAGAAACTAGGAAGCCCCGTGAAGAGCGTTATCTGAAACCAGAAAGCGTCCGCTTTCAGTGATGAATCCATTTCTCATTCTCTGAGTCAGTGTTTACTGGTCTTTGAGAATTAAATTATTGTTGGGCTGAAGCTTAGATCAGGGATTAGAGGAGTGAGTCTCCCGGCAGTAAGCCACTGGCTAAACTCTGCGTTTTTTTCCACGGGAAGAGCCAGTTGCAGTGTCCCCGAGGCCTTGTCAGCAAGTCTGCTTCCATACCTGAAACTGTAGCAGGAAGAATGGAGCAGGGAAGGATTTTTCGATACATGTCTTAGATACAGCTGGTTAAGTATTTGGAAATAAATCCTTTCTGATCCTCCTGGACCATCACTGCCAAAAATAAATGTCAGATGGATCACATAACTAAAAATGAAATTAATTATGGAAAAACTGGATGAAATAAGTGAATGTGTACCGGTTTTCTGCGGCACAAGAAGGGTAGAACAAAGACCTTCCTAAGCCTAAACTTTATAAAAGAAATCACAGTTCTTCATAATAATTCAAAACTCTAATAAGCTAAACATAAAAGTAAACCAAATGCAAAAATTGGTCGCTCTAAATGCACAGGAAAGGTGCTGTCCTATTTAATATATGAAGAGCTCATGAAAATCAATGGCAAGAGAGAGGGGAAGATAGATAAAAAGATAAGTATTTTTATGGATAAATGAATAACAAATAGATACTTATAGACAGATAAAAGCTAAGAGGAAAAGATAAGGGAAAAGCCGTGAACGTTTAAAAATATCCAGCTTCACTTATCACCCCAAAAATGCAAATTAAAACAATGAGACGCAACTTTTAAACATGTGAAGAGTGACTCTGGTTTTTGTTTTATTAACTGAGAATTCTTATTGCTGACAAACCTGATGAGATGGGTGTTTCTGCCTATTGCTGTAAGAACTTAAAGAGCGACAGACCTTGGGAAAGCAATTTGGTGACATTTACCAGATCCCTTAAAATGTCTGTTCCTTGAACCTAGAAATCCCGTATCTGGGAATTTATGCTGAAGAAATAAGCCAAAATTCAGAAAGGAAAGGAAAGCTTTTTGCCTCAGATTGTTACTCCTTGCATTATTTATTATTGAAAAGGCAAAACAACAACAAAAGCCTAAATAGACTACAATGAGGTAAAAATATAGTAATTATGGTATGTCCAGTATAACTACTGGAATATTTATATTGTGATATAGACATTGAAAATGACCTCATTAAAGGTTAAGGAAAGGACACATGACATTGATTTAACGTAAGATCTCAACTATATCTAAAAATAAAAGCCTCTGCAATGGCTTTTCTGGCAAAGAAAAAAAAAAAGGCCATGCATTCGCCAAAAACCAAGAGAAAATAACCCAAAATGTCAGTGGCTGTTACAGGTACTAGCAGTTCTACATTTTAGGACTTTACAACTTTTATATAATGAACGTGAAATACTGTTATTATAATGGGGGGAAATTGCCTTTAAAAAAAACCCTCTGACTTACACGGTGAGTATCGTTTCCTCTACTTCTACCAAAACTGTATTTTAATAGAAGATTCTTTGTTTAAAAGAAGAAAAAAAAGTTAACTCAGTTCCCCAACCAGTATCCGAGCTGCCCTGCTGGGGTTTCAGTAGGTCATTTGCTTTGGTTTTGGTTATTTCCCGTCGGCCTGATGCAGTGCCTCCTGCAGCTTCAGGGGTGCTGGAAGGGGCCCCGCCACGGGCTTCCAGAGCGGCCGTGTGGCTTGTCTGCGTGGCTGTTGCGGGGAGCGAAGAGCGTTCTGTCCTCGGCTCCGTCCTTAGCGCAGCGAGAGCAAAGCCCGGGCCTTGCCGTCACTCTTGTAGACGGTTGTTGGCGACTCAGAGTTGCTGGTGTGGAAATGAAAAGCGCATGAGGTCATCTAGAGACTCCGACGGAATCAGCATCTCCTGAGCACCTGTCCCGTAGGAAGCCGAGGGCGCAGGGGCTCGGCGGGGCTGGGAAACATTACTCAGGAGGCGCTTTTCTTTAGCGGGCGTGGTGCTCCCCCGGGTCAAACAGCGGCTCTAAGTCCCCGCGCGTGCTTTCAGGAGCCCGATGCAACGGTGCGAATAAAGCGGCAGCGATAAATACGGATCAGGGAATTTTTAACTTAGCGGGTGAACGGGTAGCTTCGTGGACAGTGGATGAACAGTTACCGAGGAACTGGGGAATGCTCGCATGGATCCAAGGATGCCTGTCCTGTCCTTGAGTCTGCTTCACAGAAATTGAAACATTGTTGCCCTGACCAAGCACTGAAACATTGTTGCCCTGACCAAGCACTGAAACATTGTTGCCCTGACCAAGCACTGAAACATTGTTGCCCTGACCAAGCACTGAAACATTGTTGCCCTGACCAAGCACCCACTCTTCCTGAGCACTGTGATCAAAGCAGAAAAGAGGGCGGGAGACCGCTGCTGTTATTAATGAAACTTTTCGAGGAACAGCCAGCCCACATGACCCCGAAAGCATCCTTCATCTCCGAGTACTCCAGTGTTCTGTGGTCATATTTCAGACCTCTCGAGAAACAAGGATACTGTAAGTCAACTTATTTTGGGCACTCACAGCCAGCAATTCTGTCTTCAATAAATGATTCATGCCAAGAAAGCATTTAAGTGCATCTGTTTTCTAATAAGTCTCTCTTCGGGTCCATTATTCACGAAGCAAGTTGGGGAAATTGCCTGGGCCCATTGGCATCCTTTTATGAAAATCAAAGAAATAAAAGATTTAAAATCTAGCCGTATTGATCTCCCTACTTCCCTGCACTCCTTACCAGGAAATAAGGGTTGGCAACAGCAGGGCCTCAGAGCTCAAGGGCCAAAGCTGCTTAACAAACAGGGAGGAGGGTAGAGAGGGACCCGCCGAAGAGAAGGGAGCCCGGCTGCTGGGGCCTGGGGCCCGGGGCCCAGGGGGAAGGTGAGCTGCTGCTGCTTGGCCGCGTTTGCTCCTCACAGCAGACCCGCCCTCACGGGCCACGGCTCGCGGTGAGCTCCACGGGCCATGCGGAGCGGGCACAGTGCCGCCTCCGTGCCCTGTCCCTGGTAAGTACCCAGGGTGTTGATGCCATGTGAGTGTCCATGAATTAGAGCGCTGGGGTTGAGGGCATGCGGATAAGTGGCCCCATTTCCCATTTTCTGAGCCCTAAAATTGCAGTGGTTACAGATGCCTCAGCATCTGCCCAGCAGAGCCCGTGCACACCCCTTGGCCCTCTGAGCCTCTGCCACCTCCGTGGGGGCGGGCCAGCTGCCAGGGGCGCCTACTGACAGATGAGAGGCTGAGATTTCTAGAGGCCCAGTGGCCAAGCTGATAGGGACACATAGATGGTCAGAGTCAAGCCCAGACCGCCGACCCGGAGCCGGGTCTTCCCTCTGCAGTTGTTTCGTTGACCCCTAGTAGAATTATGATCTCTCGGTTCCCAAGGCGGGCCCTATGGCGAGTCACACCCCAGTGCAAAGTAGGCTCCCTATCGACTGACCCGCCCCGGCCTGTGTCTGCACCGGGAAGCCCTCCCAGCCCTGGTGGCTTCGTTACACGGCCTTTGAGCTTTGTTTACTATCACTCCTGGGCTGGATGAGAAAGCCTTTCCCTGGTGCTCAAGGCTCAGAGATGGCAAGTTACCTGCCCAAGGTCACACAGTTACTAGCTGGGGAGTTGGACCTAGGGTCTGCCTGCAGCGTCGGCACCGGGCTTTGTCACGGCCCATGTGGGATGGAAAGAAGTGGGTGCTGTGGTAGTACCACAGTCCTGCCCACGTTGCCCTGGTAACGGTTAGGAGATGGTTTATATACCGACTAAAGTGCTCTTTTTTGTTTTTGGAGCCGGCTGGCGAGGCGTCTACCTCACACCTGCTTCTATCGACCCAGAGCTGGTCTCAGGCCACTTTCCCCCTTGTTGGACCTTCAGGGACAGTGGTCCCTTCATCTTCCTTGGCTTCCATGTATTGCCAACCTTCAAAGGTACATCGGAGCTTAGGGCCACCGCCACGTGGTAACAACAATGGTGACAGAGATCAAAGCAACAGTCTTGATTCAAATCCACCCTGCTTTCCGCCACATTTGAAAAGAATATATGCATGTAAAGTGGAAATGTGATGCTTTCCCATTTGCGAGGTTAATATTTCTTAGAGCATTTCAGTTTTTGGTTCCATGGTATTGGGTTTTTACCAGGACTTAAGAAAACATTTTGGAAACTTCCGTGGCTTGACCATAACTTAAAAACTGATTTCCACTGAGTATCTTGTAAAATGGTTCACACCTTTGTGGTTGGTGGAAATGCAGCCAGCCATGGGCTCCCCGAGAGGACACACACTGGGGCAGGAGCTCTCTGCACCCCGGGACCCCGGGGCCGTGGGAGACCTGGGTGGGATTTGGAGAGGCTGGGTAGTCTTGCCCTGAAGGAGGGCATGGCGGGGGCCTCTGTGGGACCCATTGGAAGAAGGACAGTGGATCAGGAACTCATGGTCACCCCAACAGTCAGGAATGATACTGAATGGACCCATGAAGTGATAAATGAAGACCAAGTTCATGCGAAGTCTGGCTAACTGGGCGCCCTGTTTGACAAACATCGTAACAGCGGTCAAGTGAAGGAGCTTGAGTTTCAGATGTTTACTCGCTCCTTGACCTTTGCCTGTTACCTTGTCTAACTAGACCTTAGTTTCCCCGTCTGTAAAATGGGGTTAACGATACGTCCCATGGTGGGTTTTTGTGGCAGGTCGTGAGCTAACGTATGTAAATTGTTCAGTTTCCTGGTCCTGCTGCCCCGAGTATTATTCAGAACGCCTGGTGTCTAACTCGACATGTTTTAATCTTGTAGATAGTAAAGCCTACAGAGGCCTTAGAGAAAACACCTCGTATAATTTCCTCCCATCTTTGCTTTTTCTCAAGGCAGAAAAAGTCGTCCAGGTTGTCCATCTGCATTTGCCTCTGAGTCTTGGTTTCCTTGGATTGGACATAAAAGCCGTTTAGAATTTGGCTTTGTCTTATAAACTGCTCAGAACCAACTATCACATGTAAACTTAGGCTCCTCAGTTTTCAGGAGACTTAAGTCTTCCTCATCCTAAAATTAGACTTTGGAGCGAAACTAGGGGTTATTTATTAGAGCGGTAATGAAAAGGTTGAGCCTAATTTAAGGCTCCTTTGGAGTTTGGTTTGTGTTAATGGACTTCATGTACTGTACAGGGATGTGGGACAAAGGGCTGCTCCATAAAATTTTAAAATCAGCCTATTTTATATAGGCTTCTGCCAAACCATTAGACGGTAATGATTTTTTAATTAGGGAATATCTAGTTAGAGATGGTGCCAGAGACAGTTAAGTGAGGTCTACGAACACTGTCTCTCCCGGTTTGTTTTCAGCCTTGGGCCATTGTAACTTCCAGAAACCGAAGACCAAGATGTGCCCTCGATTGTCAGGGCTAAGTGCTCCGTGGCTGCCTCAGGCTTGCTCAAGTTCTCCCTGCCTTTGGCTGCCTTTGCCGAGGAAAGAAATTCCAAACCTCATGGAAGGCTCAAAGAGTTTATTAGAGCCAAGGGTCTGGGGGCTAGTCCCAGGAGAAAAATCTCCAGGGGTTGAGAAAATGCTCAGGAGGAGGGCAGTTTTGCAGTTTTTTATACATTAGACTCAAAGGAAGAGACACGAAGAGGGTTGGGTGAAGCCCACTGGTGGCAGGTTAAGGAGGTGGGAGGAAGTAAAGTGGGCGTCTCTAGGCCTGGGTAAGATATATCGGAGAGATACATTCTCCTACCTTGGTGGGTGCAGGGTAGTTGACATTCACCCCCATAGTTTCTAGAGGGATGCGACAAAGATGACCGTGAGCAATGCTGAGGTGGTCTCGCCAGAGGTAGTTCTGACATTTGAAGTATGTCACTGTAGACGTAGGAAAACAATGAACAGGCCTCGCTCCAGGCAGAGATTCGTCCATCATAAAGGCCTTAGGATGCGACTTCCCTCCATAGCTTGCTGGGTTAGGGTTTATTTTTATGATGAAAACATCTCGTGTGGTTACCTTTGGTTATTGAGCTTGTCAGGCTTGCCAGGGGAGCCCCCTTTTGTTCACACACTCTTGGATGTTTTTGCTAAATTCACTCAACCTAATGTGGAACGTGAGATGTGAAAGTTCCCCAACCAGGACACCACCTGTCTGGTCACCTGGACCCACCTCCTGGCGGTTCCTTTCGTCTGGAGGCGCCGCCATCCCTGAGCCATCTCTGCCCTACGGACCAGCAGAACCGGTCTGGAGACAAAGTTCCCCACCCAGCCCCCCGCGCGTCGCTGCTTTCTGCCCATCCCCGCACGGGTTTTATTTTCTTCACCTGGTTACAGCCTCACATACTTGAGATCCTTCCCTGGAGATGGGAGCTGAGGGAGACATTGCAGCTGGATCCCCTAAGTCCCTCTTGAAGAAAACCCCGTGGAAATAACAGCGGGAAAGCCTTGCTGGGAGGGCGTCCGGGTCCTATGTGGGAATCAGGGAGGGGTCGACTTGCAGGGACCTTGGAGCTCACCGACCTGAGGGTGGAGATGCTGCCGTGGGGTGGTCAGCAAGCCCGGATTCAGGTTGGCTGACTACCTCAGCACCTGTGTGCGTGTGCATGTGAGCGTGTGTGTGCGTGTGTGTGTGCATGTGTATGTGTGAGTGTGCATGTGTATGTGTGTGCATGTGTATGTGTGCGTGCATGTGTATGTGTGTTGCGTGTGTATGTGTGTTCGTGCATGTGTGAGTGTGCATGTGTGTGAGTGTGTGCATGTGTATGTGAGTGTGTGCATGTGTATGTGTGTGTGCATGTGTGTGAGAGTGTGCATGTGTATGTGTGAGTGTGTGCATGCATGTGTGTGCGTGTGTATGTGTGTGTGTGCGTGCATGTGTGTGTGTGCGTGCATGTGTGTGTGTGCGTGCATGTGTGTGTGAGTGTATACACAGGGATAGCTGCTGTTAGCATGGGGTAAGGCGGGGGTGCACAGGGGCCTCCGGCCAGGTTGCCTGCACATTTCAGAATTCCTCCTGCCTGTCCTGACGGGCGCATCACCACCTTTCTGCTCACTTGCCAACTCTGAGTCCTCAGCAGTTTGCAGGCAGCACTCTCTCCCTCAGGGACCCGCAGGTGTCTCCCCTTCGTCACATACGCTCCCTCACCTGAGCCCCTGACCGCAAAGGAGGCTGGGAATGGTCTGTGCAGGCCCGTGACCAGGTCGGGGAAGGTCTCATTCTCACTGCAGGAAAGAAAAATAAAACACAAAGTCAAAGAATAAATCACCGTATTTCACCCACCAGAAGGAGCCACTGTCAGTAGGTAGCTGCGAGTACAGAAGTGGGTGTAGGTGGGAACCATGTAAGCGCCCGCGCTGTTGTTTACGGTTCCGAGTCCTGCTTCTTTGCTAATTCTCTCACTGGTATATTCTCATGCCCTTCAGAGGTCTAGCCAGCTGGTGTAACGCTCTTGTCACCAGGGCCATTCAGTGTCCCCTGTGTGCAGTCCCTGGGCCTCTCCCGTCCTTGTAGGAACAACTTGCTTTTATCTCCAAATGGTGCGTAGGGAGGCTGCTCCCCTGACTGAGGAGCCTCCTGCAACATTAGTGACAACTACCTGTTTTTTTCAAGCAGCTATGAACCAATTTAACGTAGACACATAACTAACAAGGTGCCCTGGCCTGGCAGAGACTTTGTCAAGTGATTAGTTAAATTCGAAATCTACTGAACTATATCAGTAGCCTGGAAAATCAAGGTCATTTGTAGACAATTACTTTGAATCTAGTGACGATTCCTAGTGACAGTTGCTTTTTGTCTGTGTTTAAAATGCTGGTTCCATAATTCTCAGGGGATGTCTGTTAAGACTCTTCCTTTTGAAAAAGCCAAGTAATATGTCCAAATTGGGTTTTCTGGCATTTTTACTGTACTCTCTGATTCGAAGAGAGTGTGTGCAGAGAACCAAGCCAGCCAGGGCCTGCCCGTGAGCCCTCTAGGGCTTGTCTGTGACTCCTCCTTAAATGTCACCAGTACTGTGTCAGTTCACCGTGGTTCACTCAGGAGTAACAGGGGTGCTACCAGAGCACGACGGCCCTTGGTCTTTTGCAAAGAAAATAAAAAACAACTTACCCTTTCCTCATTCCTGCTACTGACTGGAAGCCGAGGAGGCTGCACTCGATCCCTGCACTCCCGGTGCCAGCCCAGCACCGCAAAGGATTTGCTGAATTCTTTACAAACCCCAGGCCCCAGAAACCCAGCGGAGAATCACGTCTCTTCTGGCCAGGTTGTCGGGCAGCTTTCAGGCTGGTGCGGGGACCGCGAATAAAGGTCATGGATACTCAACAACGCACTGTGACGGCTCCCCGCTGCGCGCCGAGGTGCATCCGTCCGTTGACATGGCTCCTAACAGCCACGTGCGTGGGGTATGAGCTTCCCACCTGCCCCTTAGGGAGAGACGGGGTGTGGCACCGGGCGTGCTGGCAGGAGGTTGGCAGCCTGGACATCTGGGAAGGGCATGGCCTGGGAGGCAGAGGCGTGCTGCTCCAGCCCTGCGGAGGGAGCCCTGCCTCGCACCCGGAGCTCCGGGGAAGGGACGTCTCAGCCGAGATGAGCCCACTTCTGAGAAATCAGGCCGAAGGTCACTTACCATTTCCTTCCTGTGGGAAACTGTGGAAATCGGGCAGGAGTGCCGCGAACCTTCCAGGTCAGCCGGGTGTAAATGCTTTCAAAGAGCGCGCTTTGCGACTGTTCACAGGCCCCAGCCCTTCCTCCAAACCAGCCCGGGTGGCCCAGAGGCGGGTCCCATTTCCCCACCTGCCAGTGGTTTGCGATTGTGAATTTCACTGAGGCTGCCCCGGTTTTTGCCCTTGAGGTCATTTCTGGGCTGCTCTGTGGAGGGGAGGTTGGAGCCCAAGGGGAGCCCCCACCTCACACCCCAGAAGCCCAGCAGCCCAGACGGCTGCAGGGGAAGGAGCTCGGATTTACGACCGAGTCCTGCCGGCCGGTGTGGCTCAGTGGTCAAGCATCGTCCCAGGCACCAAGAAATCAATGGTTCGATTCCCCATCAGGGCACATGCTCAGGTTTCCGGCTCAATCTGCAGCAGGATCGATGTTCCTACCTCTCCCTCTCCCTTGCTCTTTCTAAAATCAATAAAAACATATTTTTTTTAAAAGACTGAGTCTTAAGACCAGCCGCTCCCTGGCGACCTCAGGCAAGTCTCCCGGCCTATGGGTCATCCCAGTTTATTACTCTGAAAAATGGGAAAAAACCAGTACTCATCCCGCGGGATTCTTGTGAGGTTTAAAATATGGTAACGCGTGAAATGATCATACAGTGTTTTTGGTGCTATCGGTAAAGATTGTGGCCAAGGCCAGGGTCTCTCAGCTGTGACTGTTGGAAGCTCGTCCTAAAGGCTGAGCTCTTCGGGCTGCTCTGCACCGATGCTGCGCTGGCAGGAGGTCAGTCGGGGGCGCCCCCCTCGGCTCCCTCTTTCTCTGTGGAGTTCTCCGGCCCCTGCCTTTCCGCTTTCCCCCGGGGGCCTGTTTGCCAAACCGTCAAGCTGATGCCTGTTCCATTTGGGGGTCGGGGAGACTGGTCACAGGGTTGGGTGGGGTTGCTGTGTGTGCTTGGAGTTTCGGGTTTTAGAGCCGGGGTGTATGGGGGGGCACACACGTGCCAGGTGTGGTGCAGGGTTCTTGCTTTGTAGTTGGTTATTTTTGTTTACTGATATCTCAGCATTCATCCCTCGTCTCCCTTCATTAAATCATTCCACAAATACTGCTTTTTAAAAATGGAGCTCCAGCCCGGCCGGGCGTGGCTCAGGGGATGAGCGTCGACCTAGGATCCAGGCGATCGGGGCTTGATTCCCGGTCAGGGCACCTGCCCGGGTTGTGGGCTCGATCAATGACTCTCTCATCATTGATGTTCCTATCTCTCTCTCCCTCTCCTTTCCTCTCTCTGAAATCAATAAATACATATTTAAAAAATAAAATTAAATAAATAAATAAAAATGGAGCTCCAGCCCTGGCCAGTGTGGCTCAGTTGGCCGGTGCACCAAAAGGTTGCCAGTTTGATTCCCAGTCAGGGCACATGCCAGGGTTGCAGGCTCAGTCCCCGGTGGGGGGTGTGCAGGAGGCCGCCGGTCGATGTTCTGCTCTCACATCAATGTTTCTCTCTGCCTCCCCTTCTCTCTAAAAATCAATAAAAAATATTTTTTTAAAAAGATATTTAAAAAATATATATTAGTTCCAGCTGTGTGCCAATGAGCGTTCCCAGTGCTGGGGAGACCCCGATGACCCCCCAGATAACCGTGTGCCCTGGAGAGCTGAGAGCCCAGGGAGGAGGGTGAACGATTGAGGCTACCAGGTGATACGCTAGTGTAGGGGTCTTGGGAGGTGGAGGCCACCCGGGCTCACCCCAGAGTCTCACCCAGAGCAGGCTTGAGGTCAGGAGGGTCCTGCCAGAAGGAGTGGTGTTTGAGCTGAGATCTGGGGGGTGAGATGAGCGGCAGGAGGTGAGGGGTGCTGATGGGGGTGGTCTTCAGGCAGAGATGGCAGCTGGAGGGACGACCCAGAAATGTGGACACTGTGGTGAGCGCCCCCACTGGAGAGAGGAGCTGGCAAAGTGGGGAGCAGGGGCCTCTTCTCGGTGGGGAGCTGTGGGACCCGGGCCAAGTTGCTTAGCCTCTCAGGCTCAGGTCCCCCCTTGGGGTGTTAGGACGACTAAAGGGACTGTCATTTTTGAAGAGCTGATGTGCCCAACACTAGGTAGGCACTAAATTTGCTAAATTAGAAGAAATCAACTAACACACAATGAGTTTCATCTCCAGAGTCTAGTGTTTTTTTAAGAGTTTTTTCCCTGACTATGAAAGCACGTGTTATTTTTCTAACGTTTAACGCTGGGTTGTGTTTTAGACGAGTTCCCGGGTCCGGACCTTTCTTCCAGCTGGAAAGAGCCTCCTGCGGGGCTTCGCGGCTCCGGGTGAAAGCGCCGCCACCATGGACCTCATGGGGCTGCTGAAGTCGCAGTTCCTGTGCCACCTCGTCTTCTGCTACGTGTTCATCGCCTCGGGGCTCATCGTCAACGCCATTCAGCTCCTCTCGCTCGTGCTCTGGCCCATTAACAAGCAGCTGTTCCGGAAGCTCAACTGCCGCTTGTCCTACTGCGTGTCCAGCCGTAAGCCCCCGGTCCCCTGCGTCCTGGCGGCGGGCGGCCATCCGGGCCGGGCTCCGGGCTCCGGGCTCCGGGGCTCTGCTTCTGTGTGTTTGGTTTGGGTCTGAAGGGTCTATTTTGTTCTCTTAATATATTGGTTTTTGAGTAAGGATGCCAACAGCACAGAATTCAGCAGGCACAGAGGGTAAATATGAAGAGTAAATATGCAGTCAGGCGTTTCCTCCTCAGAAGGCAGAGGTGTCCATAACCTCTTAGTTGTCCCTACAGAAAAGCATATACAGGGTGTCCCCAAAACACGTACACACACTTCAACAGCTGAGAGCTCAGCTGATGTTTCCTTTTTTTCAGCCAGACTAAGCTTTGAATGAAGGAAATTCATCCGAAAATGCTACTGAGAGTTTGAAAACTCAGTCGAAGCACAAACACTGCCTTTATAATTATTCAAAGTGTGTATATATTTTGGGGGGACACCCTATATGTAGAACTATATATGGGTCTTGCGTGTGTACCTGGATGCAGACGAGCATCTGGCATGTCTAGATGCACAATGCAAACGCATATTAGAAAAACTAAATGGCATTTTAATATTTTGTACTCATTCTTGCTTTTCTTTAGCTTTTGATTTTGAAATAATCATACGGATTCGCATGCAGTTGTAAGATATGATGCAGAGAGATCCCGTATGCCCTTCAGCCAGTTTCCCCCAATGGTAGTGTCTTGGATACCACAGTATAATATCATAATATCCCAACAAGAAAGTTAGCGTTGACACAAGCCACCAACCATATTCAGATTCCCCCCTTTCCATATACATTCGTGGGTCTGTGTGTGTGTGTCTGATTATACTGGACTGTTTAAACGTGACTAATTCAAGTGGCCTGAATTTCAAAAATGAAAAAAGACAAATCAGAATAATGGGCTGTGTAGCGATGAGTTTCATTGGTGACTGGCCTTGAATCCTCCCCTGTTCTCCACGGTAGAACATGTATGCACCGTTGGCAGTTACATACATGGGCTTGGAGGTATTTGAAAGTATGAGCTCTTTCAAAGGAAGCAGTTTTAAAATCTCAGCCACCTGAGGTTATGCCCAGAGCCCAAAATTATTGCCATCACTCTGAAACCCTTTAAATGAAGCGACCGAATTTTATTCTGAATCAGAACAATACAAGCTGTGGACAGTTGTCCAAATGGATTAGTATGAACCCAATCTTGTTATTTGTTTAAACCTCAAAATACTCACTTGTGAGGGGAAACAGATAATAGAAATATCCCTATTCTTGATTTCTGTCACCTGCTCGGAGCTTGCAAATATGTCTGCTACTATTTCTGATATGGTTTGAGTGCTGGACCTGCTCTGTCTTATATTAGAGTATTTTATATAAATATGTCTTGAAATGTTAATAAGATCATAAGGCCAAATTTTACTTGCAAAACAATATGTTTAATCCGTGTGCCTGTGGCCTGCTGGGTGCAATCACCCATTCGATGCAATAGTGTGATGCCAGGTCCTTGCCATGCGTTTGTCTCTGACACTGGCCTCTGGTGTGTGGGTGTCTACCGTAGTGCAGAGAAGGGACAGCCTGTTGGGGCGGGGAGAGGCGTCCGGATGGCCTGATCCCGAGTCCTAGTGGAGAGAGTTTGCATAATCAAGGGAAGAGGGCAGCTGTCCCTTACCCTGGCATTTCGAATGTCTTTTCATACTCTGGCCGTAGGCGTCTGCTTAAACAAAGGTAAATCCGACAAAGCAGTGCTGCTTTCACTCTTCACTGAAACCCGCGTTTATGTTGCGTGCACACTCCTGGGAAGACTCCCAGACCTGCCAGCCGGCACTTTGACATGATCTGTATTTTCTTTTTTTCTTTTTTAAATTTATCTTTATTGTTGAGAGTATTACAGGTGTCCCATCCCCCCCCATTAGCCCCCTCCACTTCTCTCCCACCCCGTCCCCAGGCCTTCACTTTGTTATTAACTGTGTCCATGGGTTCTGCATATATGCATATAACTTCTTTGGTTAATCTCTTCCCACCCTCCACCCTCCTTCCCTCTTTCCTCTGAAATATGACCGTCTGTTGCCTGCACCAATGTCTCTGGATCTATTCAGTTCGTCAGATTCTTTTGTTCATTAGCTTCTTCTCAAAGAAGACCCTTCAACTTTTCCTGTAGTGCTGCTCTGATGGTGAAGAACTCCTTTAGCATTTTCTTATCTGTGAAGCTCCTTATCTGACCTTCAATTCTAAATGATAGCTTTGCTGGGTAGAGCAATCTTGGTTGTAGTTCCATGTTTTTCATCACTTTGAATATTTCTTGCCCCTCCCTTCTGGCCTGCAAGGTTTCTGTTGAGAAATCAGCTGACAGTCATGTGGGTGCCCCCTTGTAGGTAACTAACTGCTTTTCTTTTGCTGCTTTTAAGATTCTCTCTTTGTCTTTAACCTTTGGCATTTTAATTATGATGTGTCTTGCTGTGGGCCTCTCTGGGTTCCTCTTGTTTGGGACCCTCTGTGCTTCCTGGACTTGTAAGTCACTTTCTTTCCCCAGGTAGGGGAAGTTTTCTGTAATTATTTTTTCAAATAGGCTTTCAATTTCTTGGTCTCTTTCTTCCCCTTCTGGCACCCCAATAATACGAATGTTGGGCCTCTTGAGTTGTCCCAGAGGCTCCTTATGCTCTCTTCATATTTCTGGATTCTTTTTTCTTTTTGCTCTTCTGGTTGGGTGTTTTTTGTTTCCTCATATTCCAAATTGCTGATTTGATTCTCAGTGTCCTCTACGCTACTGTTGATTCCCTGTAAATTATTCTTCATTTCAGTTCCTGTAGCCTTTATTTCAAATTGGTACTTTATTATGTTATCGATTTTCTCAGCTGTTTTCATAATAATATGCTTAAACATCCTTACAAACAAAATTCTGAACTCTGTATCTTGCTTGGATCTATTTCATTTAGTTCCTCTTCTAGAGATTCCTTCTGTTCTTTCCTTTGTTACATGTTTCTTTGCCTCCACATTTTGCCTGCTTCCTGGTGTTTGTTTCTATGTATTAGGTAGAGCTGCTATGTCTCCTGGAATTTGTAGAGTGTCTTTGTGCAGTAGGTGTCCTGTAGGGTCCAGCGGCTCAGCCTTCCCCGTCACCTGAGCTGGGCCTTCCAGGTGCTCCCCTGTGTGGGCTGTGTGCACTGTCGTGTTGTAGTTGAGCCTTTGTTGCTGTTGGTGTCCCTGGGAGGAACTGACCCCCAGGCCAATCGGCTGTGAGGACCAGCTGCAACTACAGCCAAAGAGCTGCTGTGCTGGAGACACCCCTATGGAGCAGGATTTACTTCAGTGGAGCTTTGGTGTTCACCAAGTACACCCCTTGAGTGTGTCACTGGTGGATGTGGTAGGGTTGTCATCCAGCGTGGTGGAGTCTGACCACGAGTTGCATTGTCTCTGGGGCCTCCAGGGAGGTGCAAAGTCAGCCTGTGCCAGTGCCTTGCCCAGGGCCACCCAGCATGAGCTACTCAGCAAACCGTAGTTGGCTGCTACTTGTGCTGGGCTTGGAGGTGCCCAGGAGAGGCCCAGCTATGAGCCAGTGCAGCTACCGCTAGTGCCAGGCCTGGGGCCGCTTATCAAGCCGTATGGGGCAGCTGCTGCTTGTTTGAGAGATTTTAGGAAAGTCCTAAGCATGAGGCTCGGGAGGCCACTTGCACAGAAAAGCCCCTGGAAATGGCCCGGATGAGCTGCAGGTGGGAGGGGCGGGGCCTCCGGGAATCACGGGGCGGGGCCAAAGGTGTGGGTCAGGCGCTGGCGACTCAAACATGGCGCCTGCCCGTGGGCTGTGTGCGGGGAGGACTCGCCACAGGAGCCACGGCCTCCGCCAGCCCTTCTGCCCGGGAGGAAGCCGCCCTCCGCCTCTCCCCAACTTCAGGCAGGTCAGTTCCCCCCCGAGTGTCCCGGGTCCTTTCAGGCTGCTCCTGGCGCTGGGCTCAGAGGGAACGTCCGAGTGAGTCCGTGCCGGGCCCTTTGAGAGGAGCTGCTGGGGCTCCCGCAGCCTCCGCCACCCTCAGGGACAGTCCCCGCTGGGTTCACACCCGGGAGTTGTGGGGACGTCTCTTCCCGGGCCTGAGCCCTGGGCGGGGGGCCTGCTGGGGGGCTGGGACCCCTGCTCCTCCGGGAAGCCCCCGCCGCCCGGGGGTTTACTCCGGGGCACCGTCTCTGATCCAGCCCCGCCCTGCCTCCCCTCCTACCCTCTCGGTGCTGCTTCACGTCCCTGGCTGTGGGGCTTCTGTCAGCCGGGTCTCAGGAGGCCCTGAGTGAGGGTGGCTCTGGGTTTTAGTTGTGGTTTTGATGCAGTTGCGGGAGGCGGGGGCAGCTATTCCCTGCGCCGCCAGCTTGTTTCTCTCCGATCTGTGTTTTCACTGTCACGACCCCTCCCAGATTTCAAACACATGGTTAAAAAGTGGGCTCCGCAGCTGTGGACGTTGTTGCCGAGTGGTTAGAGCGTCGGCCCACGCACCGAAGGGTCTCAGGTTTGATCCCGCATCTGGGTTGCAGGTTCGATCCCCGGCCCGGTCGAGGTTTGTTCCACAAGGCAACCAATCAATGTGTCTCTCTCACACGGATGTTTCTCTCTCTCCCCCCCCCACTCTCTCTAAAAATCAATGGAAAAAATATCCTCGGGTGGGGATTAACCAAGGAAAAACCTGGGACTCTGATTTGGAGTCAAGGCGTAAGAGGCAGCACTTTAGGCGGGAGCTCCTGAGAGGGCCGTGCTTTGCTTTGAGTAGGCGCAGAGACGCGCCAGGTCTGGCAGGGTCGGATCCTGGCAGTAATCTTCTGGAGGCACTCTAGCCGACATGCTGGATGGGTAACAAGTTCTGAAAACAAGGTGTATTTTTATCCATCACAAATTAATTAAATTACTAGTCGTTCCAAATGAAACTCAAGAACGAACCCTCCAAGACTCGTGGCGTTTCCCCCACAGTGAAGGGCCCGCAGTCTCATTTTACCGAAGGTGCAGGAGCAGGTCCATCAGGGGCACCCACCCAGGCACATCCCCTGTGCCTCCTGCCCCGAGGGAGGCTCCCGGGCCCTGGGCTGAGCAGAGCAGCGCCACTCTCGCCACCTGAGGAGGGAAGGGGCGGCCGCCCTCTCCCGAGGAGCTGGCCTGGCTCCTGGGAAGGGAGCCCTGGGCGAGGGGAAGTGGTGCGTCCGGGACTGGACCTCGGCTCCTCCCTGAGCTGAGCCCCGCAGCCTAGGGCGCTCACCCGCCCTGCCCCAGGTTCTCGGGACTGGCACCCAGCAGGCGGCAGGCAGCGGGCAGCTCTCCTCTCCCTCCTTCCGCTCTTCTCTGTAGTTGATGGCTTTCCTTAGACCCGGAGCGACCCACAACAAGGGTGAAAGACAGGCTGGGGGAGGCTTTGGGGGCCTCGGAGTCAGAGGTGGCGGCCCCTCCCGCCTGCTTCCAGGCGCCGCCTCCCCCGGGTTAAGATGCGCACTCTTCCTGGGTTAATTGTCTGCTGGTGTGTGAATCGTCCTGACGCTCAGAAATCAGCAGCGTTCATCGTTTGCAACTGATTCTTTTTAAGAACAAAACGGCAGAATAGTTTCCCGCAGGCTCGGTCGGGCATCGCCCTTGGCACCGGCAGAGCCTGACGTCCCTTTTTCTCTCAGCGTCTGTGAAGAGCCTGGTGTTGTAGCAGCAGGTCCAGAGCAGTTGCCAGCCCCGGGGCGTTGAGAACAGAGACCAAATGCGGTTCCCAGCACAGCCCGTGGAGCAGAGGCTTTTTTTAGTGAAAGGCAAGAGCCCACATCATGAAAACAACCTGAAAGCATGTCATCTGGGTGGCTTTATTTTATTTTGCTTAGATTTGCAGGCAGGACATGCTCAGGCCGGCTGGCTCAGCACGGGGAGGAGGCGGCCCCGGAGGTGACCTGGGGATAGGCCGGGAGTGGCCTACGGGGATGCAGCGCTCAGGCCTTAGTCACAACCTCCGTGGCCACATGGGGATCGAGTCTTCTGGTCCCCCACTTGCTCTGCTGAGGAGGTCGTGGGGAGGGAGTCCTCGCATGGGCAGCTAGCTGCCTGACCCGCCCCCGGGGTTTTTCACCTGAGCGTCAGCGCGTCCCCCCAGCTCGGTTCACATCCAGCGTCTTCTCTTCATAACCAGGGTTCCGCTCCCGCCCAGGTCCTAGGGAAGTGATTGTATTTAGAATTCGACTTTTACTTTGCCTGCCTTTTCCACACAAAGCTTGTCACAGAATTAGCCCTTTGTGCCAACACCTTGTTATTTATTTAGGGGGGGAAAGTATTGGGATTGCGGCCTGATTACATCAGCGCGATTAGCTCAATCGGGAAGTCCTGTGGCCGCGCGCCTGATAGACCTGGTGATTGGAAGCATCTGAATATCCAGACGGTCTCATCTTACGCAGCTGATTCAGTGAGTGATAGGTGAGGACACTGGGCCTTTTATTTTTTTATTTTTTTTATATATCTTTATTGATTTCAGAGAGAGGAAAGGAGAGGGGGAGAGAGAGATAGAAACATCAATGATGAGAGAGTCATTGATCGAACCTGCAACCCGGGCATGTGCCCTGACCAGGAATCGAACCCTGATCGCCTGGATCCTAGGTCGACGCTCAACTGCTGAGCCACGCCCGGCCGGGCAACACTGGGCCTTTTAAAAGTTTTTAAAAAGAGTAATACAGAGCCCGGCTGGTGTGGCTCAGTTGGTAGAGCATCAGTCCATGAACCAAGAGGTCACCAGTTCGATTCCCAGTCAGGGCACATGCCCTGGTTTCTGTCTCGATCCCCAGGAGGCAGCCGATTGTCGACTGTCATCATTAATGCTTTTATCTCTCCCTCCCTCTCTCTTCCTCTTTCTCTAAAATCAATAAAACATATTTTTTTAAAATAAGAGTAATACAGGTATGGCATAGCATGCCTTGTTTTTGTGAATTACGATCCGTTTATGCTTCTGAAATGTCTGTGTGTAGATACATATGCAAGTAAGTGCTTTACTCATGGTAGAACATATATCTGTGATCCTTCACACAAGGAATGACCTTATGAACGAGGGAGCGTAACCGCTCCAAATCTCAAATATAGGTTATCAAAGAAACAGCGGATTTAGGAAAACAAGTGTGAAACTGGATTGTCTGAGCCAAGTCTTGCCGTGCACAGGGTGTCTTAGGGTCGATTGGCTTATAAATAAATTAATTCTCAGCCAAGGTGCCCATTTGTTTTTGTAAGCATTACATTTCACCTGTGACTTAAGTTACGGCTTTCAAGTTAGGTTATAAGTTCGACCTGGATGTCTTGTGACTTCTTAAGACAATTGTGTGTGGTCTTCAAAGACCGGTTGGTGTCCCCAGGAGGTGAACAGGAGGAGCCCTTAGGGTGCAGGAAGAAGACCTCAGAGGCCCTCATTTATGTTTCTTTTATTATGCAGATGTAAGACAAAAGAAACTTTATCAGATAAAACAAATTAGAAACTTTATCAGATAAAACAAATCTTTATGTGTGCAAAATTTGCATGTGCTAAGGGTGCATATTTTATTTAAACAATCAAAAAACATTTGGGCCCTGGCCAGGTAGCTCAGTTGATTAGAATGTCATCTGATACGCCAAGGTTGTGGGTTCGAGCCCCGGTCAGGGCACATACTGGAATCAACCAATGATGCCGGAAATGGGTGGAAAAACAAATCGATGTTTTTTTTCCCCCCTCTCTCTCTCCCCCTTCCTCTCTCTCTAAAATCAATTTAAAAACAAAACATTTGAAGACCACTGCCTTAGCCTAGGGTTGGGTGTTAGGATACAGGAGATAGAATTTAGATAGCACAGTTTGGAGCAAGGGGAACTGGGTTTCATAGAACCAAGCTCCAAAGCAGAGGGAATTCGAAGGAACCACAAAAAGTATTCCCCTTTTCCTGTGTTAGAGTTTATCCCGGGTCCAGGTGGGACACGAGACGTTTTCAAGCACTGTGAGGTATTCCTTCTCAGGTCCCATCCCAGGGCTCCAGAAAGCGGGAGAGAGTGGATTAAAGGCATTCCCCACCCCCACAGTTTGTTTTGAAGAAGAAAAAATCCTAGAAATGCTTTGGTGTTTTATCAGCATGTTTTAAAATAGCTCCCACCCCACCCTCCCATCTCAGATTCCGTAGCCTCATCTTCGCAGAGCCCGAGTGGGATGGCTTTTCCCTGGCCCCCGATAGCTCCCAGGCAGCTGTTTCCATAGAGTTGACCGGGGTGTCCTGTTTCTAGGGCCATGGAGGGGGCCTGCCCTGGTGCTCCCGTAACAAAACCAAATCTAGAACCTAGAGTCCTGGCTTCCTGGGCTGGCCTGGCCACCGTGGTTGACTGGGGCTCTGTCTTCATTTGTAAAATGAGGGAAATGAGTTGTAATGTGCTATAAAAGCATCAGGTAGTCTTGGTGTGATCTGCGCTTAGCCGAGTGTGGGACAGGCGGCCAAGCACGCCTTACTGGGAGCCCTGGGAACCTGGAAGGGGCGGGGCAGCTGGTGGAGGAGCCCGGGAGGGGACACCCTGGGGTGGGGGGGGACACCAGGGCTGTGTCAGTGCTCCAAGGAGAGTACGTGGGTAAGGAACTAGATGTATCTCAACCTCAGAAGGAAGGGGCTGGGACCTGGGGAAATCCACCGAAGACGTGCACAGACCCCCAATGGCTGCGGCTCTCCGGGGACAGCAGAGGCAGATGGCCTCGGGGTGTTTGCATTGCAGGAGGAGTTGTTCAGGTGTCCTTTAAAATCCTTCCGACATTCAGAGCCCATGTCAGATAGATCCCTGGAGAGGCAGGAACGCAGGGTGTCGCCATCCTGGGTGCCGGCAGGAGTGCGTCAAAGGCTCTCTAATGAGGTGACCCTCAGAGAGTGACAGGAGAACAGCGGGGTTTGTTTCAGAAGGAGAGACTGTAGACTAGATAAAGGAGTGCAGGGCCCAAGGTGTGCTTGTGAACGGAGGGAGAGGCTGACAGGGCTAGATGGGCAGAGGGAGGGAGGTAAGTGGTGTGTAAAACAACAGAAGCACAGACTTTGGGAAGGAAAAAGAACGTTTTGAACTGGCCCGGTCAGTGGGAACCAGGTGTTCTGCGCACGGGGGAGGGGCGAGGCGGAGGCTCATCCCTTTAAGACCCTCCCCGCACCGGCCTCTGGCTCCCAAGTGGCTGCTGTTTGCCCCAGAGGGACTTGAGGGCCACCCACCTTCCCAGGATGTGTGACTTCTGGCTCTAAAATCAGGGCAGCCCCAGGCACACTGACAGGCTGGTCCCCTTAACATTGGTCCCAGTGCCAACGCCAGGCCTACCCCATTCCCAGAACTAGGGACACGAGCCAGCGTTCACTTTCTGCTCATTGTGGGTGATCTTGGGCCACACATGGTACAGTAACGCATACTCCCGGGTATGAATTTTATACTTAACCACCCCTTTATCATCAGAATTCATCACTTCTCACTTCAGGAGCATCTTGTGACAGACACCTTAATGTGACATGTTAGTTTGCAGTCCTCTGAGCAGACTCCACAGCTAAGCATCCTGTGTTTTGTGAGCGTGGCTTCCGTGTGCCAGCAGTTCTCTTTCAGTGGGAAGAAAGGAGCTGTATAAATTCAACAGTAATTTTTCAGAGTGAGGTTTGGTTTAGAGGCTGACGTGTCTGGCTGGCATTGCATTTGGAGGTCATTTTCATGCTCCACGCATAGCCATGCGGGCCGGGGCCCCGGACCCGAGCATCACTAGCAAAGATGGGAATTTGAAAACTCATGTCACTGCATCCAAATAACGGGGTGTGAGGCTTATGATCTTTATGGAATTAAAAGAGGGATCTCCACATTCAGGGAATGAAGCGATGCCGTCCACAGAGGCACCTGCCAGGTGCACTATAGAGACCTGTGATGAGCACTGAGCTAAGGACCCAATGTCCGTGACAATGGGCCTTCTCCGTTTATAAACCCAGGGCTTGCTCCCTTCCAGCCCTGGAACGCTGTGCCACCCCCTCCCCGTGTCCCCTGGCATCTGTCTCTGGCAGGACCACCTCATTGCTGTCAGGAATGTGAACTCCCCGGGGGCAGTGATATTTCATGAGGCCACCCTCTTGGAGCTGGCTGTCAGCACCGTCCCGGTACAGCGGACCCCTCTCTCTAATGGCCGAATGAATGAGGCTGCCGTTCTGGGCCTGGCACAAGCCCTTGTACCCCACGGACTATCCAGCTGGACCCTGAAGACAGTTCTCCATAACCTACAGGGAGAGGGTGCTTGGAAGACCCAGCTGGACTCATCCATGGCATTTTGCTGTTTCCAAGTCATAATTATTTAATGAGCCCAAACCTGTTTTGATCTCTAATCTCATTTCAGCCATGAAACCAAGAATCACACACGGGGGAAAACTAAGACAGTGACTCTTCCTTAAGTGATAGGGCGGAGACCTGAGTATTGTAGGGTTTCAGAGGGGAGGAAAGTTATTATATCAGTCACGGCGCTTCAGAGAGCGTGTCAGCTGGGCCTCAGAGGGCAGGGAGCCCGGGGGGGCAAGTTGGCCGTGACTCCCCGTTGCCTGGGGCTGGCGCCCAGCTCGCGTGAGCGCAAATCAGGACTTGGTTAGCTCACAAACTAAGCTGCAGGGAGGGTGACGAGGGCCAGCGTCCACGGTGACAAGAGCTGGGAAGCTGGCAGAGGCCCCACTTTGTCACTTCTCCATGTGGATGCCCCTGATGCTTCCCTGCTGCAGGTGGGTTTTCCGTGCCAAGGGTGGCTGCCAGCAGCTCGGAACTCTCCATCTCTTCTGCCGTCAGGAGGAGAAGGGGCATCACCACCCCTGCCCCTGCGCCAGCACCTGGCCCGTCTGAGTCACGAGCTGTTTCTATAGCCCGGCTGTAGCCACCAGAGCCAGGTGCTGAGGTGTCAGCAAATTTCCAAGTCGGTTATTAAACGCAGCCATTATAAACTGACACTATGTTATATTATTAAACAAAGTTTACTGCATTTCTCTCTGATCTCTGCTCGGGAGGTTGTTTCGGTTGACCGTTGACCGTGTGGCACAGTAGAAACGGTGCCTGACGCTGCTCAGTGACTGCAAGTTAGCAGCTGGACATTGACCACAGTGGGAGTATTTATACCTCAGAAATCGCCAAAGCTATAAATCAGGGCTTTTCCCCCCTGCAGAGCTGCTTGTTAAACCTTTCCCAGCACACCATTAACTGCACTGTCACCCTGGATGGGGAAGAGTCCCGTAGTGACCTTGTCCAGGTCCCACAGCCACCCCTGAGTGTGTGTTTCGTTACCCAAAGAAAGGGGGACCCAACCGGTCAGACAAGGACACCAGCTGTCACAGAGGGTACCCAGCAATGGTCAGACAAGGACGCTGGCTGTCACAGAGGGTACCCAGTGATGGACACATGGACAGTGAGAGCCTCTGCAGGCTCTGGGCCCAGAGGAGCTGGGGGCAAGGGGGAAGGAAAGGAAGGTGACTGAGACCCATCTTTAAACTCAGCCGCAGTCTAGTGGGAGAGAGCTCTGTGCCCCAGCTATCCCAGGAATGGGCCACGCGGGGAGCGGACAGTTGACCGGAGCTGACCGGGGGCCGTTCCAAGTGGGCCAGGGCAGCGTGGGAGGGAGGCATCTGGCTGGCCTGCCGTCCCTTCCACGGCTGTGTGTCATCTCTCACTGGAAAGCTTCACGTGCCAAATCGAGTGGCTGCTTTCCCTTCAGTCACTTTCGCCAGGATAATTGGGGTGCTTGTGGGTATGTGATTGTTCCTGTCCAGTGGACTTCCCAGCTGCCCACTTCTCTAACCGAAACGAACAGATTATTATTTTTTAAAAATATGTTTTTATTGACTTTTAGAGAGAGAGGAAGGGAGAGAGAGATGTTGAAACATCAATGAGAGAGAGAAACACCAACATCTATTGGCTGCCTCTTGCACGCCCCCAGTTGGGGATGGAGCCCGCAGCTTGGGCGTGTGCTCTGACCTGGAATCGGATGGGTGACCTGCAGTGCAGGGGATCACACTCAACCACTGAGCCACACCGTACGGGCCGAAAGGAACAGACCCTGTTCCCATGTCTCCAACCAGAGGCAGGATTAGCAAGAGGAAACGTTGGGATGCGGTCACGCACCTTCGTGTTGGGTCAGTGTGCGCAGGGCTGGGCCTCCACCTAGGTGGGTGCCAGGAAAGGCCTCTATCCTGGACTTGGGGGTGTTCAGAGCCCTTCCCGGTGCCTCCTCACCTGCACCCAACATCGTGAAAAGCACATTCCAACAGCACAATGCCCTTCAATTCAGTGCAGTAAATATTTGAGTACCTATTGTTTGCATGTCCCAGCCTGGGACCCATCATCTGACCACAGGGACCTAGTGCTCCCGTCAGCTGCTTTCCCCACCCTCGGCTCCAGGCCTCAGCTCCCACGGAGGACTGGGCTCTCCTGGTGGCCCTGTCCTGTTCCGTCTCCGCTCCTGTGCCCTCCCTGCTCTGCCCCTGGCACGCCTCCCTGTCTGTCGGGAAAGCCTGGACGCCATGGACCGGACAGTGGAGCAGCGTGGGCAGGTGGGGGAGATGCGGAGGGAGAACTGTGCTAGGAAGTCAGGGAGAAAGTTAAAGCAGGAGGCGGGATCACTGCGGAAAACTACCTCAGAGGAGTGGGGACCGGACCCAACCGGAGCATTTCTGGGGCTTCCCCGGCGGGAGGTTTGAAAGCCGTTTCACTGGTGAAGTTGAGCCTGAGAACTCAAGGCCGTTGTGGGCGTCTGCCTCCTGCAACAAGAGGGTGCATGGTGCAGACATGTGCTGGGGGACAGAGGGCCCAGGGATGAGGCCTCCTCACAGCTGTCCTCCGAGAGCCCCGGCAGCACCCTGCCTTGCTTCCGTCATTGGTTTATTCCCACCCGAGTCTACGACTCCACCGTGAGGTGAGAAGTCTTTCTGGGACAGAGGCATCACCCGCTAGTGTCTGGGTCTAAGCGTGTGACCATCTCCTTTGCCAGACGAGGGAGGAGTCTCGTCAGAGCTGGAGGGATGTGAGCTCCTGGCAGCCCCCCAAATCTAGCTTTAGCTGGATGTCACTTTTTGTTTGTTTAAATCCTGTCAACGGAGCATGGAGCAGTAGAGAGACAAGCATGTCTGAACTAGACGGCGTCCCCTCCCTGGGGACAGAGAGGTTGGCAGCCCTTCCCAGGAGGAGGTGGGTAAGAACGTACCTGTGGACGGCCAGCCGCTCGCTGTGTCCACCCCCCAATCTGATGTGTATCGAGTGGCTGCGCTGGGGTGACACTGAAGGAGAGGCACAGACTCCCGAAGAGGAGACGTGGCCGTGGGCTGGTGACTGTGTTGGGACCTTTAGAATTTGAGCCACCAGTAGGGACTTTGGGAATTTGAGGTGTTTTTTGAGGTGAGAAAGGTCGTTCTGCCAAGTGGTTGGAGCGAGTGGCCTCTTAGCTCTGGCAGGAGTCAGTGTTCAAGCGTGTGCTTGACTCCAGGACAGAGACTAGAGTGTTTGAGCATCAGAAAGCGCTCACTGTGGCCCTGGCCCGGGGGCTCGGATGGTTGGAGCATCACCCTATAAGCCAAAAGGTCACGGGTTTGATTCCGGGTCAGGGCATAAACCCAGGTTGCAGGTTCTATCCCCTGTCAGGGCGCTTACAGGAGGCAACCAGTCTCTGCCCCCCCCCCCCCCCCCAAATCAATAAACATATCCTCGGGTGAGAGTTTAAGATAAAGAGCTCATTGTGGGTTTAAAATATGATTTTCACCTGTACTGCGTGAAAGACACAGGCCTGGGGGAGGCATCGCGCCGAAGAACCAAGACTATTCCATGCGGTTCCCGGGAGCTGGCTGGGCTGAGCAGCGTCGCTGGGGCTGGAGGTGCACTCTCGGGTTCCCGAGTGTGCGGACTGGCAGGGAGCGGACTGTCGTGACCGCCAGGAGCTTGAGACGCAGAACAAGTGTGCCCGTTGGGTTGTGCAAACATTTCAGCCGGGTCCCGCGGGAGCCCAGGCCTGTGAGGACGTTGGCAGAACACAGTGCTCGGGAAAACAGGAGTGGGGTCATCGGCAGGGTAACCGAGGCATCGCGCCGAATTGCGAGGCTCATTTGCTGTTATCAAGTGTGCTTGGGGCTGCAGAAATGAGAAGTGTCCAGATACCCCCTTGGGGGATTTCAGTCCGTATTTAAATTAGTATATAAAGGGCGTGCTGTAGTCTCACTGCCGGAACGATCGTCTGTATCAAGCTGGACGGGATCGATTTTTCGCAAGCGCAGTCTGTGGGCCTGTGGCCCTTGTCTCCCTCCCATCCAAGGAGGCGAGCAGAACAGGTGTGCGAGCGACAGAGGCGGAGTTTTGAAAGACACAGGCTGGAAATATAAAGTACAGTTTAAAATATTGGACTTTCAGGGCACGTTCCCAGGGAGAGCTCTGGTGGCCGGGTGCGGGCCCCTGTACATCACTGCGGCCTGAGAATTAACGGGCCCTCGGCAGCCGGAGAGGTAACTTCCCCTCCCAGCCCCCCAGACGCGCCGTGACCTGCAGGCCCGCGCCCCTGCTGGTCTGTCCCTGCCTCCGCGTGCCTTCCATTCTTGCCTGAGCTCCTCCCCGGGCTCCTGCCTAGCTCCTTGGATCCCAGCTATGGCCTTGGGATTTTCTTGACTTTATTCATTCACTAAACACACAGGCTTGGCCTCTGACCCTCCCGGAGACTACCGGTTCTGCTGTAGAGCCCTGCTACCTAAGTGGCCCCCAGAGCCAGCTCCCGCACTCCGGCTCCGCCCTGCCCTGTCCACATGGGCTAATTTCAGTGTCTCTGGGCCTTGCTTTCGGACTCCCCCAGTTCCAGTGAGCCCAGCGCCTCTGTGTCTGACTGGGTGCAGACCATCAAGATTAGTAACAAGGGAAACAGAGGGAGCCCCTCCTCTCTGCCTTTGTTAGCATCAACGTAATTTATAGTTAAATTCCCATAAACTTTTTCTAGCATTTTGGCAACACTCTCCTCATACATGAGTGTAGTGCCGTTAAACCCTTTCTTCCAGCCCCGAGCACGTAGGGCATCCCAGGCTGTCAGAGAAGTGGGCGTGGGCTCCAGGTGCACCCCAGCGCCCTGGAGGAGGGAGCAGCCCTGCGCCTCTGGGCGCCTTCTGCTCAGCGCTTCTCCCAGGGAGAGAACAGCTCACAGGCAGATTCGACCTTGATGAGAAACAGCCTCCTCCTGGCACCATCTGACCTCTCATCAGCAGGCGTCAAGCTGATTTATGGGCTGCCCAGCTTTCCCATTTGGTTGCATTTCTGTTTCCTTGGTGATGCCCATCTTGCCTGTTGGAGGAACATGCTGCTCCCAGGCAAGGACACCGAGGTCACACGGGTGTTTGCAGGGTGCATTCGCTTTTGCGCAGCTGTGGTTCTGAAGACGGTGTTTCATCCCATTACTAATTCCCTCCTGTTGGATAGCCACACATGTCGGCCTGGCTTCTGTTTGCATTGTTACAAAGTATAAGTGGATGGGATTCAAATTAATGTTTGGTTCTATTGTAAATACTTGGGAAAGAATTCTTTACGTAAATCAATCCGCACCAGATAGGCTCGCGTGGAGCACACAGGGTTGTTTTCCAGCTTTGCTGATTTTATTTGCCTGTAGCTATGAACCTTGAAAATCTAAGTGGTGAACTTTTTCAGGCAAGTTGCTCGTGGCAAGTGGTTTTTTTTTGTTATTGTTGTTTTAAGCGAATTCAGATTTAATCTGTGGAGACAGAGGTTGTAGACTTTACTGGACTTTGTCTTCAATTCTATGAGTGTTGGGGGGAAAACCCTCAAATCTGCAGATGTCGACACTTGGCACGTGTGTGCCCATCTGTGTGCAAGGCTGTGTGTGCCTGTGCGTGTGTGTGTGTGCGCGCGCGTGCACGTGGGGGGCAGTGAGCTGTGGCGAGCAGGGAGTTCCCGGTGGGAAGCCGCGGAGAAGATAACCCTGCGGGACCCGCTGTGCGCCCTTCACGGGAGCGTCTCGTGGGATTTGTCTGAATATTGAGGAGCCTACTTTTTAGTACTATGGTGGGGTGGAGTTTTGGGGTTTTTTGGTTTGGTAGCTAATATTCTTATAATAAAGAAAGACTGAAATGTAAAATGTATTCTTAATTTTCAAAAAATCCATTTTTCAACAAACTGACAGTTTCTTATTAGAATTGGAACCCAGCCTCCCCTTGTGAACAAAACTAACAGGACTGAGAGCGGGGCAAGAGCTACGGCCGAGGAAAGGGCGATTGATTATTGATCCCCCTCCAGTCCTCACTCTGCCCTCTTGTATGTTCAGAGGATGGAAGGCCTCAGGGCATCCCTGGGTGAGAAACCCAGCCGAGTCTTCAGCCCCAGGCCCCACTCCCGAGGCGCTCCTGTCGCCTGTCGCCTCGCGTCAGCCCCGAGCTCGGAATCCATCCCTGCGGCCTCAGCGCCTTCCTAAAGGGCTTCCCTTGCTCCGCTAACGGGTCACGGTCTGTGCTCACAGTGACTTACCGCCTCCGGCCCCACATTCGACCCCCGCTCTCTCCCCACCCCCTTACACTATTCTACCCTTTCCTTGTTGGCCGGAGGACTCTCACTTTCTAATGTACTAATTTATTTAATGTTCCGTGCGGGTTGTTTATCGCCCTCTCTCCACCCCTCCTGCCCCACGTCACTGGGATCTGAACCGATTTCGGGGCTCTGTCCAGGGCTCCCGCTCATATCCACTGTGCAGAGCTGAGCACACCCTGCAGCGCTCACAGTATTTGTGGAAAGAATGAATTCGTTGCGCGATACTGTTTCATCTTCCTCCGGAATGTGTTTACCCAGATCTATAGCATCCTCGTGCCATAGCCTGGTGTCCCGAATGACAGCTGGTATGGAAAAAGCCTGGCGACCGACCCGGGGCCCATGTTAGGAGCCAGTGGGCACAAGCCAGTGAGCCAGGAGCCAGAGAGGCTCCATCCCTTCGGCGACTGGCTCCTCTGCCGCTTTTAAGCAGCAAAAGGCATTTTAGCAATGTTGCCTCCAGAGGGTTTCTAGAATCACCGATTGATTGCTCAGAGGAGAGGGTAACTCCGCCACAGGGATTCTGCTGGAAATGCAAGGCTCTTCCGCTCACATCTGCCTGGGAGAGCGTGCCCGGCTTCATGCTTTCTGGGAACCGGGAACCCCGGGGCTATCCCACTGAGTCGCCCGAAGGACTGGCTTCCCGCCTCGTCTCTCTCGTTCCAGTGGCTGATTTCTGTCGCCCTGTCTTCGAGCCTCTGAGTCTTCCCTCTGTTCTCCCCACTCTGTCCGGCCCGTCCAGCGAGTTTCTTATTTGGGTTGGTGCATTTCCAGTTCCAGAATGTCCCTTTGGCTCCTCTGTGGATCTCCCGTCTGCCTGCCGAGACTTCCCACTTGTCATAACTTCAGGCGTGTGTCTTTGTCATTGCTCCTTGAAGCATTTCAGTGGTGGCCACTTTGAGATCTTGTTCGATAATTGCGACATTGTTGTCCCCTCGGCGTTGGCTTGTGTCACTGGTCTTTTCTCATCAAAGCGGAGACTCTCCTGGTTCCTGGTACACACAGCGATTTTTGCAGTTACACCCCGGACAGTTGGGGTGCTTTGAGCCTCTGGGTCCTGTTTAAACCTGCAAATATGTGTTTAATTCTGGAAACAAAAAATCCTGCCCCTTCCATCATGCGTGTGAGACTGTATCCGCTGTGCCAACACCCTGGCGCATAAACTCTTTGGGTTCGAAGGGACAGTTTTCTAACAGGAACCGATGACAAACAACTGTGGATCAGGTTCGATTGGCATTTTGTTTGCTTTTTGAGGCTCGATTGGCACTTGTAAAATCAGGGAGAGTTACATTAATCATGAGGTAATGAGACAGAACTGGGTGCTGTTTCTAGGTAATTGTCTTTGCAGGTAAATATAGAGGGAAAGGGAGGCTGGGGGGTGGGGACAGGTTAAGTAGCAACTAAAGCATTTACTTCCGAGGCTGGAGCCAGTTATACAAATAAACATTAAATATTCATATCGATGAATTAATATTCATATGAATATATGAGTATTAATGTGGAGACATCCAGTGATATTAAAGCCAATAAAATAGTAACTGAAAGTGCTGGACCAGCAGGAGGGCACCTGAGAATATGATGGCGGAAATGTCTATTTGCACCAACTTAGGGACTATTTTCTCACATCCAGACCTGTTTAAATATAACCTGCATTTATATAGGAAGATAGACAAGGTGTTAATAAACACACGGCTAATCCCCTTTGTATACATTTATTAACATGAAGATGAAACGCATTCAACCTCTCTGAATGCGACTGAGAAAGATTTAAGTTTTTAAACATATCTTCCAGCCAATATGTTTAGAATTGAGACGGTGAAGTCAGCTCATGAGTCTGAACTTGCTTTCCAAACACTTAACAACCTAAAACCAAAATTAAACATAAGGATCTTTAGTTTTGTGGTCACAGTCGCTTCACGATGATTATTACTGTTTATTTATGCTAATGGCATGCAAGTCTTGGCACAGCAACAGAAAGAGTCCCTGATTAAATGCTTTCAGGGTGAATTTAGGTCAAAAGAGTGGGGGCAGAAAATACAACAAACAAAATACAAGAGACGGGGATTTGAGCCAGACCTTCGACAATGCTCACTTCACTATAGGACTTCAAACCAACCGGCCTCGTGAATTCCAGCCAAAGGGAACGACACCAGCAAAACTCCACAAACTCTTAGTGGTTCGTCCTTCAGTTAACAACCATTTATTGAGTGTATATCGCGTGCCAGGCCCCATGCTGGGTGCGGGCTTCATAAGAAGTAAGACACAGCCCCACACCCTAGAAGAGCTCACAGTCTAACAGTCTAATGGGAGAGGAAGAGAGAGAGAGCGTAGAAAGGCAATTATAATGCAATATGTGTTCCGGTTACTAAATGCTGTGTAACAAATTCCCCCAAAATGTAGTGGCTTACAACAATCGTTCTGCTGTGCCTGTGGGTCCGTGGGAGCGGCCAGGCTCTGCTTCAGGATGCCTGGTGCTCAGTGGGAAGGCTCCCGAGCTGGAGGCGGCCGTCGGCTGCAGGGGGTTAACCCTCTGCTCCAGCCATTGGCAGGGTCGTCAGCTGGTCCCCGTGGCACGGCAGCCTCAAGGCGGTGGTAGGATTTTCTTCGCCGGTCCTTTAGGGCTCCAGAAGTAAGTGTCCTAGCTCATGGGGCAAAGGCTCTCCGCCCCTATGACCTTGCCTTGAAAGTCATGCGTCATTTCTACCACATTCTGTTGGTCACAAGCAAGCGAGTAGCCCTGTCGGATCAAGGGAGGAATTTGATTTTACCTCTTGGTGGGGCAGTGGCTACGCTCTGGAAGAGCATGGGGCATAGGAGATGTTGCTACAGCTGTTTGGAAAATGCAGCCTGGTGCAGGATGGTGATTTCAAAATGTCTTTGAAAATCCTCTCTGCAAACACTGGACCCTAATTCCTCTAACTCTGGAATGTGGGCAGGACTTAATGATTCGCTTTTGTAAATTGAGTGGTTGGAAATGATGCTATGAGCCTCCTGAGGCAAGGCCATAGCAGTTACAGCTCCTGCCTCGCTCCCCCCTCCCTCCTCTCCCCCTCCTCCATTCTCTCTCATCCCCTGGAAGGCCAAGTGCCACATCATGAGGGCATTCAAGCTGCCCTGAGAGAGGCCCTGAGAAGAGGAATTGGGATCCGCAGCCACATGAGAGGCCACCATGGAGAAAGACCCTCCAGCCCCGGTCAAGTCCCAGATGACAACTTGATGCCAACCTCCCAAGAGACCCCAAGCCAGAATCTCTTAGTCATGCCAGGCCTGACTTCTTGACCCCAGAAACTATCAGGGATTATAAGCGTTTCTTGTTGTTCTGAGCCATTATGTTTTGGGGTGCACTTTTTACAAAGCAATAGATAACCAATGCATCTAGTACAAGTAGATAGGAGTGTGTGTTGGGTTTGGAGAGCTACCTTGTTCAGGTTTACTAGGCCAGGAGGGCTTCCTGGAGGAGAAAACACATGTGATGAGTCCTCAAAGGCCCACACTGGGAACGTCAGGCTAAGGCATGTGACCTAGATATGCCACGGAGAACACTGGACAGAGGGGAGGAATTATGTGTGAAAAGCAAACCAACCTTGTCTACCGAATGGGACTACTCGGAGAATGCATAGAGCTAATGTGTTTAAAGAGCTGAGAGCAGGGCCCAGCCCTAGTGTGGGTGCAGTAATTCACCCCAGCATCACCCCGCACGTGTTAAAACTCAGATGCAGGCCCCTCCCCACCCCAGACCTGAGAATCTGCTTTGTAACACCATCCCTAGAAGGGGCCAGGGCCCACTGGCGCTTTAGATGCCCTGCCACAGAGGACGGGGGCTGGGGCCCAACGCCGCTGAGTTCCCCGCACCTCTCAGGTAGGGCTCACGGTCGGTGAATCTGGACGACAGCCTTGGAAACCAGAGTGTCTAAGAAAAGAAGCAGCCATCTCTCCTGGTTGTTACAAATGACTTTCTTACGTCTGTGCTCTATTTTTAAGCCGAAGTGCTCTTTGAATAAAAATAAGACTTAAAAAAAAAAAAAAAAGTAAATTAGTTCCTGTAATTTCCTTTCCTTTTAGTACTTCGACATCTCCCCTGGGACGGCAGCGCTCATTAATCTAGTCCCCAGGAAAATTTGTCATTTTTCATTAATGACTTCTTAACCTTCCTCTTATCTGATTAGATGCAGAATTAAGTCTCCCTTGAAGAGTCTCCCGTCCCCACTTCCCTGCCGGCTCATTTCCCCAGGAAGGACCAGGAAGGTCAGTGCAGCCGAGGAAGCCCCGTCGATCAATGGGACGTTTCCTGGCAATGCGCTCGATTTCTGTGGCGACTCCCCCGGCTCAGCTCTTACCTGGGCGACTGGCTACAGAGCAGGAGGCCGGGAGCTGCCTGCTGGGGGCAGTTCTGTTTCTGCTCACAGGAACGGTCATCTGAGGCCAGCCTGGCCCTTAGCAGCCCCCGGGCTGGCCTGTGTCTTTTCAGTGACATCAGTAACCTGAGCGGTGACAGGGACCATTGTTCTGAAACGAGGTGCAGGAAGATCTCAGTGGTTATGACTGTGGGTAGAGCAGAAAGTGTAGTCAGGTAGCCGGCAAACGCCCCCCCAGGACCAGAGGGGGCCTCCTTTGAATTCACACATGTCACTTGTCCCCGATTCTTTACAAAGGGGGAGAAGGGAGGGGATCTGCATGCTGTGAGCATACTAAACATGATTGTTGAGGGGACAGGAGGAACAGACGATGGGAAATGAGGTTACGCCGCCCGGTGACACAGGCTCAGACACACGCCTCCTCCCTCTCCGCGTCCAGCTCACCCTGGTCAGTCACTGGGCGGGACAGAAGGGGAGGAAGAGCGTGCGGCCTTCTCAGACACTTAGGACTTTACTGCCGTTATTTGGGGATGAAATGTCGTGTTGCCTGTAATTAAATTCTCTGAATCAGACAGCCCATGCCCTCGGTTCCTGGCCTGTCAGTTCCTTACTAATGGCGCTTGGCACATAGAGCTTAATATTTAATAACACGTACTGGGTGCCGTCCGTGTGAGCAGCAGACATACAGATGTTAGTGCTAACATTGTTATTTGCCCGTGGTTTTTGTAGAATCGATGCACAGTTTTGCATGCCCCTTACTGGGGCCTGACGAAAGGCCTGGTGCTGAATTCCTTAAGCTTTTCCTCATTCCTTCCTGCCCCCCCCCATGCCCTGATTCATGCCAGTTCAAAGTTAGGTTCCCCTGGAAACACTCTGCAGAGCCCTTTCGGTTGCCTTTTCCTCCAGCCCCGTGCCCCTCCGGGGAGCTCACAGAGGCCTGTGGCTCCGAGGGACCTCAGGGGGCAAGCTGGTTTCTCAGAGGCCGAGAGGTGGGCAGTCTCTGCGCAGATATTCCCGGCGTGCAGTGGGCGGAACCCGGGCGGCCTCTCTGGTCCTCGGTCGTCATCCCCTTGCTCCTGGCGGCCCCTGTCTTGGCCCAGGGCCCGGTGTGGCGCCGGGCCCGCCGGGGCTGTGAGGAAGGCGCCTCTCTCCAGGCCTACAGAGGGCCTCGCGGCGGCGCCTGAACTCCGTGACGGGGCTGCCGTGTGCCCGTGGGCGCAGGAAACTGGCCGTCACGCCGCCATGGCCGGAGCCGGCCCGGGTGCCCGCGTGCGGTTTGAGCCCTTACCGCTGGCCGCGCCGGCCCTGTGCCGTGGGCAGGCACAGAGCCGCGGGCGGGGGAGCGTGGCCGGCTGCCCGGAGGCTCGCGGTCCCGCGGGGAGGCCTCTGTTTCTGCTGCGCCCCCTTGTATCGTGTTATTTATGCAGAAGAGACTAAGGCCAACGAATGGTTTCTGTAATTTCTCTGTAATGACCAAGCTGGGATCTTTTTAAAACCTGCCTTGCCGGGCGTGTCATACCCAGATGCTCGATACCAGCCAGTGGAAGATGTTTCGGGTGGAGACAGTCTGTTCCGAAGGCTCGCTGCGCGTGGGTTTCAGCAACAGTCCCGGGGCTTCGGAGGACGAATCGGTATGAGCAGCAATTCTGGTATATGTTGGATTGAGGATTTTCTAGAGCTTAAAACGTAGACTCTTGGATCATGTAAGTGAGGCATGATCCCTTGTTCCCTTAACAAGCTATGGAATCGTGTATTTATTTGAAAACATGTAAAGGTTCCAGGCCGCTTCCCCTGATCACTTCACACACTCTGCCAGCGTAAAGGGAAAAAAGTGACTATGCATCGAATATTCCAGGCCCTGTCCCCGGTCCTCCATACGTGCTGGCTTATTTAAACCCAGGAACGACCATTACAGATGGGGAAACTGAGGCAGAGAGGTCCGATAACTTGTCCGAAGTCCGACAACTAGGACACGATGGAGCCGGGACTGAACTCGGACCGAGCAGGTGTGGACTCAGATCCGACCCTACGCCGGGTGCAAACCCGGTTCATCTTCCCCACTGGGACGGCCACGACGCTGATCTCTCGGCCTCCACGGTGGTAGGCGGGCCTTTGCCATGGGGCTGCTCTGTGCATCACAGGATGTTACTCACACTCCCAACCCCAACCCCGTGATGCCAGTAGTGTCCCCCCTCCCCCAGGTTGTGACAATGAAAAATGTCTCCAGATGTGGCTGAATGCCCTGGGGTTGGCAGGGGGTGGCGATGCCCAAACTACTCAGCTGAGAACCTGTAGAGGGAGAGGTTATTTGAAGACTATGCTTGGTAAACAGAGTAATTCATAGGTTTTTATTGTAGTTTGTAAAGAATATATAAATCGTTCTACTTATCCACTTTTAAAATTAAGAAATAACACAAAACTATTCCAGAAGCACATCAGTAAGACTGGAAAGTACTCCAGTGTCCTTCCGCGGTCCCCTCCCCTGGCCTGGCTGTCACCTCACCCTCCTCTCAGTGCCACCACCAGCATAGGCTCTGGACGCCGGGGCTCCCGCCTTCCCCTCGGGCGCATGAACACGCTGTGTGGGGATTACCGAGGACACTTCCCAGGGGCCGAAGCCGCCGCCTTCTTGGCCGCGGTGCCCCCAGGGCTGCCAGGCCCTCGGGGTTCGGTAGCCGGTCCCTGCGCCCGCTCGCTGGCTTCCCACCCGGGCAGAGGCACTCCGACAAACCCCAGTGAGACTTCCCAGGGCCTTTGAGAGGCTGGCGTGTCACTGAAGCCCAGGCCTGTTGTTTCACAGTCGCCAAGGCTCTCAGGGACACGCGCTGTGTGTTCATGAGGCCAGCAGGGCGCAGAGCTGTGACTCCAGCTGCCAAGAATTCCAGATGGCGGCAGCTCAGCCAGCAAACCTGCTCCCGAGGACCCGGGTGACCTTGGGAAAGCCACCAGCTTCCGTTTTGTCATCGGCAGGACCGGGAGTAAACGCCCATCTCTCCAGATGGCTGTCGAGGGTTACGGGAGGCGATGGTGTGCGAGCCCACAGCCCGGCGTCCAGCCCCGACTCGCGGAGCCCGGCCCCCCTCCCGGAGCCGCCTTCCTGCGGCCACGGCGACTGCCCGGCTGCCAAGGGCTCCGGCGGCCAGATGTAGCCAACAAAAACTCAGGACTCCCGGTTCCACGTAGACTGCACACGAACAGCGAGTAGATTTTTCGGTATGCGTGTGTCTCAGAAACTGCACGGCTCCTGCTTCAGTGTCTCTGTCATTCGGTGTTGCATCAGCCGCACTTAGGCCAAAAAATAATTTGTAGCTCATCTGATACTCAGATTCCCTGGGCACCGCCTCTTCTATCTGGCAGCTCAGCAGGGACGGTGTGTCACCTCGCGGAAAACACCAGTGAGAGGTTGCACCTGAAGCAGCTGAGGTTTGGAGGGTCTCGGCCCCATCTGCGACCTCGCTTGTCGCCGGAGAGCAGGGTGAGCGACGTGTG
Source organism: Miniopterus natalensis (assembly GCF_054644295.1). Lineage (NCBI taxonomy): Eukaryota > Metazoa > Chordata > Mammalia > Chiroptera > Miniopteridae > Miniopterus > Miniopterus natalensis. Next base: position 88,344,266 of record NC_142085.1, on the reverse strand, counting down.
CTCACACTCAGCGGTCGCCAGTCGCTCCGGCAAAGGCGCCTTCTCTTCTCTTTTTAGAAAGACCAGAGTGAAGGGCCCCGTGGGTTCCCGGGCCGGGGGAAGGAAGCAACGCCTCGTGTGAAGAAAAGAGTTTTAAACGCGCAATCCCAGGAAGGTTTCTTCTTCATGTTTCTGGCCCTAAAATTTATCCTGCAAATTGTGTGTTTTAGCATCTTACTGGTCTTACCCTTATCAAAATTACAATATATGTATTTCCCCGAGTCGTGCATTTGAACCATGAAAAGAAGCCTAATTGTATTTCGATGAGGGAAAGGTGAGAGAGGATATTAAATAGGTGGAAATTTAGAACGGGTATTTATCTTTAGTAGATTTTTTTTAAATGTCAATTTTTAAAAATTTATTGATGAGAGAGGGAGAGAGAGAGAGATTTGCTGTTCCACTTATTTTTGCGTGGGCCCCAGCAGGCCTGGGGCTGGGCAGGGAGGACCCAACTCCAGCCACGGATGGGGGACCGGCTGGCTCCACAACAGGCCCTCCAGGTGGGTGGGGACCAGTGGGCAGCTGACTCCATCAGGAGCCCCAGACTCTGCATCGAGCTCTGTAACAGGAAAGGTGCGTTTGGTTATTTGACTCCACGCCTGTCTCAGTGTCCCTGAGGCTCATAGGGGATGGCCAGGGCCCTGTGTGTGCACAACACCTGCGGGGGCCCAGAGCTGGGACAAAAACCTTTCTGTTTACTCAGCTGCCACCAATTATTCAGTTTCATGTTTTTATTCCCATTTCTGTCCAGGGCTCCGAGTGCCAGGTGGGCACCTGTGACGTGATGAATGACCTGCTCGTGAGGGTGCGGAGCAGATGCAGAGGCCCGGGGAGAGGCCCGCTGCTTGCACGTGGCGCAGGGGAGAGATAATATTCCTGAGCTAGACACTTTTTTATTGTTGCATTTTGGAGTTTTTTGAGGATAAGAGGTTTAATTGTTAACCTAAATAACTATCAGTGGAAAGTTACATTATAAAAAGCTATTATAAATGCATAATTATATATACTTATGCTAGAGATCACATACAATTACATGTGTGATCATATAATTATTAAAATTAGATAAAGTTAATTATAAAAATACCATTTTCCTTTGCCGCATCTCTCACATCTCCACAGCTGTGGGAGCCTGGCTGTTGACATGTGTTTGCACAGCCAGCTGATCAATAGTCCAGATTTCGAGGTCTTTTCTGCAGGAACTTTGCCTCCCCATCTAAGCAGACTGCCCCTCGGCACTTCTACCAGAAGAGGCCGCAGATACGAGAGGAAACAGCCGCCCCTTCGAGCTGCGAGGGAGCCGAACATTGCGGGGAAGGCTTGGCGGGGCAGGAGGGTCTGCCGGCCACGGAGAGGTCTTGGCTGTAGGTTGAGATCTCGCTGGGGTTTCCCAGGGAGCATGTGGACTCCTGGGATCCAAGCCACGCCGGAGCCCCAGCTTAACGTCCACTGTGTCCGGAGAGACGTCGGGGCTGAGGACAGGCGAGGTTTAGGGGGCCGAGCAGAGCTGTGGACATGGACAGTCAGTCCGGGTGTATCTCATTTCTTCCCTGGCCGCTTTTCTCTGTTCCTTCATCATTTCTTTTGTCGTCATGGCTATATGAGTAGCAGCAGCGGTCGCTTCAGGGGAAGGAAAGCCCTGCGTCTCTGCCAGGCGTGTGTTACACACCTGGGCTGTTTTACATATTGAATCTTCACAACAAACCTTTGAGTCAGTGTCTTTGCCTTACAGAGGACCTGACCTCAAGCCTACTTGTGACCTTCCTCTTATCCCCACCCCCCAAGTGTTTCCCCCATGGCATCGTGGTTTTTACTGTCTGTAACCTTAGAGAGCCCTCATGGGCTTGAGTGTCCCCCGTGTGGGTTCGAGTCCCAGCACTCGCACTCGCTTCCCAGCTGTGGGAGCTCCGCCAGCCGCCTGGCCTCAGTGCGTCCATTTCCTCACCTGTAAAATGGGGACAGAGGCGGCTGCTCTCCCAGGATGGGTGCTGTGGGCTAGCTCGGTGTGTTTGACGTTACTGGTTTCCTCCTTTACAGACAGGAGAGCGCGCCTGTTCCACTGCCTTCCCTTTTGTTCGCTGACCTCTGTTTCCTGTTTGTAAGTGTCCTCAGCTCACAGCTCCACAGGGACGTAGCAAAGGCCAGTCTCTACTTCCGACGCTGGTTTCTACTTACAGCCACCGGGTTTGGTCCGCACGCCCTCCCTGGCCTTGACCTGAAGTAACTGGGAATTGTCCCCAAGGGTCTCCCACCTGGAGTTTGCAAAACAGGCAGCAGCAACTGGCCAGAGCCAGGTGTGGCTGGGCCCCAGATGGGCCTTCCCTGCGGCTCTCCAGCCTCCCCACCCTCGGGGAGCAGCTGCAGAGAAACTAAGGTGCAAAATCAGGCAAACTGAGCATTTTTAAATGGGACAGAAAGTTTCAGAATTGCTGTATTATACTGAAGAAATATTGGCCACAAATCTTGTCTGTTAGGAAGGGCTCACTGCGCACCTCTGGGGCGAACAGCACCCCTTCTCCTAGGGGCCCCAGAGTCAGTGTGCAGGCTGGGGCCCAGGTGGGTGGACAGAACTGGTACGTTAGGTGCCAGGGCTGCAGGGAGAGGAGGGGAAGGGGAAGGAGGGAGGGGAGGGGAGGGCTGGAGGGGAGGGTGCGGAGGAACCAGTTTCTGTGGTGAAACCTGCCAGGTCAGAGGTTGGGTGGGACCCCGAGGGAGGCTCTCTGCCTCCTTTTGAAGCCCTAAATCCCACATCTGTGTGGGAGGGGCAGCCACCCCCTCTCTCTGTGTCTGAACATCTACTCTATCTTCTGCTTGGAACAAATACTGACCCGTCCAGTTAGATTTATCCTTGGGTCGGAATAAAGTGGCTTTAGGGGTTTGGGGGGGGCTTAAAACCTAGGGTTTCCACCCTACCTTTGTGATCCTGTGGAAATGATCCTGAGGCCTGGGACAGACAGTGAAAAGTCGATAAAGTGAGAACCTGGGTAAACTGTGAGTCTGGAAGCCACACAGGAGGGTGGACGAAACCCCAGTTTGGGGAGAAGTTTGAGCTGTGTCGTTAGGTACGTAGAATACCCAGGGAAACGTCAGCCAGCGCGTCCCTCAGCTAAAGCAAAAGCCCCCCGCGTGTGGCCGCTGGGGCGAGGAGGTGGGAGACGCAAAGATGCGCGAGGCCGGGGGCTGCTGGAGGCCCCGGGGTCGCTGATGTCTCCACGCTCAGAGGAACGTGGGCGTTAGTCCGGCAGCAGGACTAGCTCTGTCCTGCACCGTCAGGCAAGCACAGTTAGCAGGACCTTCTGGGAAGCAATTTGGAAAGATCTATAAAGTTTAAAAATGTGCATAGTCTTCAGCTCTACTTTTTGGTGTACCTATGTTGGAGAAATACTTTCCCAAATGTCTTAAAGGCGTGCATTTTCAGAGATGTTTAATGCAGTGTTATCTGTAGCAGTAAGAAAAAGGGAGGTGCTGAGGAATGTCAGAATGGCCGCGTAAATTGTGGTGCTACTGCATCGCCCTTTGGGAAACTGCCACCGTGGCTGTTCGACCTAAGGAATGACAGTTTTATGCATTGAGCAGAGAATGAGAGCTACCCCTGTGCTTCCATGGCCTCAGCTTTAAAACGATGAGATGATAATAGCATCTCGTAGTCTCAGGGCTAATCTGAGCATTTCATGCAGTATCGCGTGGAAAGCCCTTGGGGCAGTGCCCACCCATGTCCAGAGCCCAGTAAATATTTGTTAATATCACTATGTACATGTATTAACATGGAAAGATCCCAGATATACCATTTGGAGAAAACATATGTATGAATCCATTTGTTGGGGGAAACATACGTGTGTGTACATGTGTATGCGAGTGTGTGCACGCGTGTATACGTGTCCTGTGTGCAAACGCCTGGGAACAGGACTAGAAGGCTACCGTCCAAACTGCCCTGAGCGTTTGACCCTGGAGAAGGGCGTGGGGCCGGGACTGGAGGCGGCGGTGCCTCCTTGGGCTTAACCAGAGCAGCAGAGCGCTGGCGGGCGGCGCTGCGCCTGTCCGCGGACGGTCCTTGCTCTTCCGCGGGAGCTCCGCGCCGCCTCCGAAGGGCCGTGGCCTCTGCAGCTCAGGCGGGGCTTGAAGTCCCGGGGCAGACGGGCAGGAAGGGGCGATGCGTGTAAAGTAGGGTGACCAGGTGGTCGGAGCCCCCAAGGGGACAGCCCGCAGCCCACGCCAGTTCCTCCTGTGTCTGGCGTGGACGGCGTGGCTGTGGAGCCGACACGCGCCCCTGGCCCAGGGGCAGGGAAGCCGGAGGGCCGAGGCGGGGCAGCTGCAGGCCCGGCTCCGAGGCACCGGGAGGCGGCAGGTCGGCAGCAGTGTGGGCGCCAGAGCAGCTGCTTCCCCGCCCCCGCCCCCGCCCCGAGGGGCCCCGTGGCCCCTTACCCGAAGCACACGAAGGGGACCACGGGGCATGCAGTCCAGCCTACCCTCAAGAGCGAGTGACAGCCATCCGGGGAATTTCATCTTTTCCTCTAGACACTCCCGGGCGGCAGGACCATTTTACAGTGTGAGTCTATAAATGTATTTTCTGTGAATAAAAAAATTTGAGGCTGATGAAAAAAGTTAAAAACCAGGAGGGAAAACGTGTACCCCGTGCAGTTTAGTGTTGAGTCGCGCAGCTCACAGCCTGTCGAGAAGAGTGAGGGCCAGGCCGCTTTCCGCCGTCACCTCCTGGTCCAGCCATCGCCCGGCTCCCTGGACCCCTGCGGTGGCCCTCAGACGGGCCTCCCTGCTCCGCCCGGCTCCGCCCGTCGGTTCCCCTTCAGCCAGAGAGAGCTTTCTAGAACAAAAACTCTGCTGCGTGCGCAGTGACGTCTCATTGGCTTTCTTATGAAATCCTGGTCACAGTTCCTCCCTGTCTGTCTGTGCCTGTCCCCCCCCCGCCCTGTCCCCCTCAGGACCACAGAGCCTCCCGTGCTACAAACCCCAGGCTGGCTGCCCCTGCACAGTCCCGTTTAACACCCACGGCATCCGAAAGCTCCTCCTGACCCTGTTTACAGACAAGGACACTGACATGTAGGGGACGTGGAGAATGGCCTGGCCTCGGGCAGGGAGGAGCGGGGCACAGAGAGCACTTGGGGCACACAGATGACAGCGACAGTCACACAGAGACGTTCAGCTCTCTCGCTGCCGCCCGGTGGGTCTGCTGGGGGCTCCTCTGTGCTCTGTGATCGGTAACGGAACAGACCGTCCTGCCCACCGAGCCCTCGGAAGAAACCAGGGCAGCAACAGAAGCGTCTCATCAGTGGTAACACACTGTCCCTCTGCCCCGGCCGCAGGGCCGCCCCCCAGGACACAGCTCCAGCCCTCCCTAAACATTGATCTTCTAGGTTCCACCAATGTCACTGCCTGCGGGACAGCTGACTCGGGCCTTAGCATTTTCTCAACTCCAAGGAATAGGCAGGCATTTTATTGTCAGATGAAGGCGGGGTTTGGTGTGTTTTCAGTGACACGGATGGGTATGAACGCCTGCTTGTTGGGAGCTTGCTCTGTGATATGCACACAGCGCCCCCTGTGTGTTATGCGCTTTAATGCTCACGGAGCTGTATGCTGCAAACCCATTCTAAAGATTCAGACACTGAGGCACCATGAGGGTCACTTGTCCCAAGCTCCACAGCGCTCGCTGCTTAGAAGCGAGGCTGCACTGCCTTCTAGAGAGTTCTGGCGCCCTGGTTCAAAAGCACCGGTCTCCAGCCTCGCAGAGAAAGGTTTGCGACGGCAGCCACTCAAGTCTTTAGGGCACGCGGCTCGGCCACAGCCAGGACCACGGCTGTGTGTGTGTGTTTAGGGGGTTGATGAGTGAGTGAGCCCCCTGCTAAGTGTGTGCCCCACTAGCCAGTGATAAAAAAGGGGGACAACCTCACAGAGGACTCACACCCACCCACCACCTGCCAGGCACCTTCACCTGAACAACCCATTTCGTAGCTGCTCGAACCCTAAAGTTTTAATCAACTGTTTTTCTGGACAATCTCTACATACAGGCTTTCCCCAGGCTACCAGGATGGGAACTGTTCACTGGGGAAGTCAAATTGGTCATTATGGCCTGAAAATAAGACTTTCCGATTTTCATGCACTCCTAGAGAGACTATTTCAAGACTCTCGTGCAGGCCCACGGTGTGGCGGCTCCAGTGGATCCTCTCCCTGCAGGGGCCGGGTTCTGCCTCCTTGCACCCCTGCCCTTTGTTATTCTGGGTGCACCCGCGTGTCGCCCACAGGAGAGAAAAACTGGGTGCTCAGCATCCTCTGATGGAGTTTATAAGTACTCCAATTAGTCATCTCCCGGGGTATTAACAATTCCGCGTATCATCTCCTGCTGCCTCTCAGAGCTCTGTAAACACTGGGCCTGAATGCCTGATGGATTCGGGTTTGCTGATTTATTTTCCCCAAGGTCCTTCATCAAGGAATGCAAGTCTCTTGTCTTCCTGAAGCTCCTCCCCTTCCCTGGACACTGTCCCAGAGTCACTCTTGTTTTTCCTTCTGCTTCTGGACCCTCTTGGGGCTTGGGCTCTGGGCTGGAGTGACCCAAAACCTTAGCCCTAGAAGCTACTCGTGCCCCAGCCTTGTTCCTAGCTGGCCGGCGGGCAACCCTGGGCCACGAGGCCACGTAGAATAAATGTGTGTGTTTGTGTCTGTTGCAGAGCTGGTGATGCTGCTGGAGTGGTGGTCGGGCACCGAGTGCGTCATCCACACGGACCCCCAGGCCTACCCCAAGTTCGGGAAAGAAAACGCCATCGTGGTCCTGAACCACAAGTTCGAGATCGACTTCCTCTGTGGGTGGAGCCTGGCCGAGCGCTTCGGGGTTTTGGGGGTAAGTCGGGTGCCCGTGGACCCTCCTGACACTTTGCTCTTGTCTGCACCACAAGTTGCCTTTTGCACTTGGTGGTTCAGAACTGGCAGAAGCATTAACAGAGCTGCTACTGGACGAACTGTTTTTAACCAGCGGTTTTTCCTCCCAGTTTGCAATGAAGATGAGCATCTTCTATGAGCAATAATGATATTTATTCAGCGATTGCTCTGTGCCGGGCAGTTCACACGCCGTCTGTTTGTTTAAGCCTTACAGACACATGCACACCTACCTTTTTGCAAAGCTAAGTTTAAATCTGCTCAGGGTCCCACGGCTACTCAGCAGGTTTGGGGGTGAGCTCCTCTCGTTTGACACCAGTTCATATTCCTAATCTCCGCATTGGTTTCCCTGACTGACAGGCAGTCTTTGCCTCTGAATTTCCATCTTTGGAGCTTAAGAAAGTCAGGTCCCAAAGTGAAAGAGTTTGAACTGCAGGACTCAGAATAAATACAAAATTCTGTTTTCTCCAACTAGTTCCCTTCTCGCCTGCCTTTGGTCTGGGTGTCCTCAGTTGACCTTTGTCGTCTGTAACGCTTCGAGCTGCGAGGCGGCTGAGCCCGTGTCGGGTGACTGAACTGAGGGGTCGGCGGGTCTCAGGTGGACCAACGAGATCGCATGCGGCCTGGCCTGGGGCCCCGAGAGGCTGTGACAACTTGTACCAGCACGTGGGGACACACCCTCGCAGACAGACGGGGGACTGCTCAACTCACACTTGTTTTTGGTGGCCCATGTGGACAAATCAGAGTGTTCAGAGTGGAGAAGATTGAAGTCAGGCAGGTAGATGGGTCAGGAGTCTGGGGGTCGGCGTCTCCAAACGACTCAGCGTGTTGGGTCCCTGATGTGCCTGTGGAGGTGGCAACGGAGGTGGGGACCTGATTGGGAAGACCCTGGTGAAGGGGAATGAAATAGCTTTGGGACACATGTTGGATGTGTTTTTAACACTTAAGTATTTTTTCATTTGGGGTAAAAGGAGAGAGGAGGACATTTTCAAAGAAACACATCCCATTAATGTCTTTGGGACAAATGATGGTGGTTGTCAGGCCATTAAGCCAGCGAAAGCAGCTCAGGTCTTTAGCAGTTTTTGAAGAGACGGCAGCTGGTGTTAATCACCGCGCTGACTTCAGGCCTCTGGAAGGCTGCGTCCCCTGGGGGTGGACCACTCCCTGTCTCTCTGCCTTTCCGTTTATTATCCCAGCGCTGGTGCCTGTGTGCGTGTGTGCGCCCGTGTGTGCGTGTGTGCGCCCGTGTGTGCGTGTGTGCGCCCGTGTGTGCGTCCGTGTGTGCGTGTGTGCGCCCGTGTGTGCACGCGCAAATGTATCTCCAGGAGCAGAACCAAAGGTTCTAGTATCCTCACCTGAGGATATTTTTCCCATTGCTTTCCAGAGAGGGTGAAAGGGGGAGAGAGAGAGGCTGAGAGAGAGAGAAACCTTGGCATGAGAGAGACACGAGACACATCGATGGGTTGCCTCCCACAAGCACCCCGACCAGGGCCAAGAGTTGAGCCTGCAACCCAGGTTCATGCCCTTGGCCTGAATCGAACCCCAGACCCTTCAGTCCGCAGGCCGGTGCTCTGGCCACTGAGCCAGATCCGCTAGGGCAAAATCAGCATTTCTTAAAGTGGGATTATAAAAATACCAGTTTCCTAACTAAAATTTTCCCACAGGAAAACCGTCAGCGCAGGCTGGCTTGTGAAGGCTGTACCAGTGTCACTTCCCGTAAACCTCCATCAACTGTAACGTCCCCCCAAATTGTAGGTTTCCTGTATTTGTTTTTGAACATCTAAAACTTGGCAAAAAAGTTAACTCTCTGAAAGATGGACCTGTGTGTTCCATGCTCAGATATCAAGGACAATTATTTATTTTTTCCCCCCCAGAGCAGTTCACTGATAAGGGTGCAGGGAGAGAGAGAGATGTGTAGGAAAAACAAAAACAGTGGCTTAGGCGTGGACTTGAACCCTGGCTCCTGTGTGTACTAGCTGCGTGACCCGGGGGAGGTTACCTGACTTTTCTGAGCCGCGGTTAGTCATTTCCATTCATGGTGTCATAGGGTTTAATGAATGTGTGGGACGTATGAATATATGTCACGGCTTAATGCATATAAGTAAGCTGCCCATCGCAAAGTAGGCCCGCGGTAATTACTAGATTCCTTGACCCTACAGGACTAGTTTCTCTTCGCTTATTTTTCTATTAATAGGATGAGGTGTGGAGGACAGACACGGGGCTGACATCCCTCATGGTCACCCCGGAGCCTGAACGTGTTGCCTTTAGAACACAGTGGGCCAGAGTCTGATGCGAGAGGAGGGGACGATGGCCGTCGGGCAGGCGGCCCAGCATCTGACCCAGGGACATGCGTTAACCTTTACCATGGCCTGTGGCCCCCGAGAGACAACCTGGCCTCATTTCTCAGCTTCCCCAGCTGTTAGCTGCGAGGCTGGACAAGCTCCTTAGCCTCTCCGAGCCTCAGTTGGATCACCTGTAAAACGGGCGACCTGTTCCTACTGGTTTGGAATTGAAGAGCAGTTACATAAAATGTCGAGCGTGCGCCTGGCGCCAGGGCAGCCCTCGCCTCACACACGAGTCCCCTGACCCACGGGGACCTCATGGATGGGGGGGGACGACACTAGACCTGACAGATGCCTGTGCTTTTTCTTCCCGCTGTGGGGACGATGTTGTGCATTTCTCTATAAGGTAAAGAGCAATGGCTGTTTACTCTTTTCTCCCGTCTGCACAGTGGTCAGGGGATGTGGCCCAGTGCCCCCCGCAGGGCTGGAACCTCACCGTTGTCACAGGGGTGGCGGGAAGAGGGGAGGCCTTGCGGAGGCCTCGCTCTCCTCAGCTCTGCGCCGTGTGTGTTCGGGGCATAGCCAAGCACCGGTCACCAGGAGCAGTGCCGAGGCCTCCCGACGCCCCTCACGGCCGCCTCGGCCGTCGGTGCCATTGACCGGTGACGGCTCCTTCAAGGAGCATCTTGGCCAATTCCAAAATGAAGGGTGACCAGATAGAGCCCAAATCCACTAGAGAAAGAGCTGTTTTTGCGTCTCCCCTGCCTGCCCCCTGCACCCACGGAATCCTGGTCTTCCCAGTCCGGTGGCGGCCGTGCAGCCTGGCACAGCTGGTGAGGTGGCGGCCCGTGCCCAGCAGCCCAGGGCGCCAGCCTGTCGGTGGGCCAGGTCCTTGGGTCTTGAACCAGCCTCAGCCTCGGGAGGTGCTGGCAAAGGGACGGGTGGAGAGCTCCCAGCGGGACCCGGTGATCCAAGTTTAACTCCAGCTCCACCGTCCCCTCGTCTGGAAAGGCGGGCGACGTCGCCCCGCAGAGCCCGCAGGCTGGCTGTGGACTGAGATCAACGGAGAGAGTTTGCAAAGTGCTGTTACAACTTGGGATGGGCTTAGCGAGCAGAAATGGTGATCACATGCAGACCCTTGGCTGATGCCATCCAAGACTGCCCCTGGTGCCTGCTCAAGCGCCCCCCCCCCCCCCGGTCAGGCCCACTCCTCCACCCCACACAGGGCGGACTCAGCACAACTTTGGCCCTCCAGCTTCCTGCTTCCCTGTGTCTGGACTGTGCCCTCCAGCCGTTGCAGTGAATGTTGCTCTTCTTCTAGTGAGATCCCATTACCTTTCCCTGACGCCCAGGCCCCTCCTGTTCCAGGGCTCCAAGGTGCTGGCCAAGAAGGAGCTGGCCTACGTGCCCATCATCGGCTGGATGTGGTACTTCACCGAGATGGTCTTCTGCACGCGCAAGTGGGAGCAGGACCGCAAGACCGTCTCGAAGAGCTTGCTGCACCTCCGGGACTACCCCGAGAAGTACTTCGTACGTAAGACCCCCCAGCAGCCCCATCCTGCACCCAGCAGCCCCCTGCACCCACCTGGCCGCCTGACACGTACCACATCTGCCCCACTGTACGCATGACGCCTCTGTCCGGCCTGCACCTGAGCTTATTGGTGCAGAAAGAAGTTCCAGGATGCTCTCATCACACACACACACACGCACACACGCGCACACACGCGGCAGCCAGGTGTCCTGCCCTGAGCTGTCAGCAGAGGCCGGCCGGCTCTGGGTTCACCATGAGGACAGGCGGGCACACCTGCCAGGCCACCCCTCTGGCCATGCCCCAGGGCTCCTCTGGGCCTGACTGCCACGTGCGATGGGGGAGGGGTGGGTAGTGTGTCCACAGGACGCCGTGTGGGACCTGGGACCCGCGTGACCACGGGCGCTGCGTCTGACCGGCCCTGTCCCTTGCAGTTCCTGATCCACTGCGAGGGCACTCGCTTCACGGAGAAGAAACACCAGATCAGCATGCAGGTGGCCCAAGCCAAGGGGCTGCCCAGCCTCAAGCACCACCTGCTGCCGCGCACCAAGGGCTTCGCCGTCACTGTGAGGAGTTTGAGAAATGTAGGTAAGGAAGATCCGGGTCCCCAGCCTCCCCACCGCCGCGAGGAGACCCGCCCCGCACCCGGAGGCACAGCTTTGCCCTTGGCCCGGCTTTCCTGCCCACCGTGGTAGTAGCTGGGAGGGGAGGCGTACAAGGATGGCACGTGCACACCCGGTTAGCCAGGGATCAGGGACCCGGCCCCTGGCGTGGGAGGTGTGGCCACTGCCTGCATGCCTGTGCACGCGCGCACACGCACACGCACACTCACACTCTCGCTCACTCTCAGGCAACACCGCCCTCCCCTGCTCAGCCCTGGTACTGCAAGGCCGTAGGCCTGGGGAGCGCCGGGGCCTCACGGGTCCAGCGGGGCCCACGCCCGGTCGGCCAGGTTAGACCAGGTTATTGTTTGTGCTTTGTTTGCATTTCCTGCTCACCCGTCAGCACCAGCTGCCCCCAGATGATGAACTCTGTGGCCTCGTCATCTGTGGCAGCGACCCTCTGAGTCTGGAGCCCTAAGTCACGCTAGGTGAGAATAAGTAGCCGCAGTAACTGTCTCCAGTCTCTCGTCACGACTCCGTCTCCTCCCCAACCCTGTCCCTTTAGGTTAGAAATGCCATTCTCTCTCTCTCTCCCCCCCAATATGTTTTTATTGATTTTTAGAGAGAGAGGAAGAGAGAGGGAGAGAGAGAGAGAAATATCATCGTGAGAGAAGCATCGATCAGCTGCCTCCTGCAGGCCCCCTGCTGGGGATCGAGCCTGCAACCCGGGCATGTGCCCGGACCGGGAATCGAGCCCGTGACTTCTCAGTCCACAGGATGACACCCAACCAACTGATGCACACCAGCCAGGGCCATTCCTTATTCTTTTCCTGCCAAGCGACCAGCCGTCCTCCCAAAGCCCCTCATCCCTTGTCTCCAGAGGGGCTGGCGGGGCCGAGCTGGGGCCCTGGGGCAGCTTGGCCTTGTGCGGGGACAGGCTGGGCACTGTCCCAAGGGAGAGACGCAGCCGGTTCAAACGTGATTCTGTCCACACCGCTCACTCCTTGGCCTGGTCCTCAGGTCCCTCTGCACCCCACGAGGGCCCCCAGCGGCTCAGGGATTTGGGTCGGAGGGTGGGGTGTGGACGGCGGGTGATCTGTGGTGCTGCCCACCCCAGGTCGTCAAGATCAGATTCGTGTTTGTTTCTCAGCCGTGTTTAAAGCGGCCGTAGTTCCGTGATTCCCAGGGTCTTATTCCAGCGCACAGCTGTCCCATTTCCCTGGGGGAGATGCCCATAGAGGGGCTGTGTTGACACTGCCCAGACGCCCGCAGAGAGGGTGCTGCGGGCCCCTTGCTCTTACCTCCGACACGTTGGAATATTGGGGGTGCCCACCCAGGTGGGCAGTATTGCTTTACCTTCACCCAGCCTCAGGGGCAGTTCTGGTTTTTCCATCAGTAAGTTTCATGGGCTTTTTTGGTCACAAAACGACACGTGTTCACCGTAGAACATTTGGACAAGACAGAAAAGCAAGAAGAGGAAACCGGTGGCCCCTGGTTCCCAGACAACCAGCCAGCCCTTTGATTACTGTTTCCCAATGTGTGTGTCTACAGAACGGAATCGGGTTCACACGCTATATACTGCTTTGTATTTGTTTTATTTTTTATAGTTTCAGCTGTATATGACTGTACACTCAATTTCAGAAACAATGAAAACCCCACCCTGCTGGGAGTGCTGAACGGCAAGAAATACCACGCCGACCTCTACGTCAGGTAAGTGGGCGGCGCCTCCTTCCCCGGACAGACGCGCCCCTCGAAGCGGGCAGGCGGCAGGTGGCACAGCCCTGCCCCCCGGGAAGCCTCCCCGGTGTCCTCGCTCCACAGCCTGCGCTCCTATGACGCCCTCGCGAGACACCCCCCACGTGTGACTACTCGCGAGGCCTCCTCTCCCCTGCTCCTCCCGACAACTCGTTCTGACCGTGGAGCTCAGGCCGGACAGACACACGGACGTCAGTATTTTACAGTCCTTTTGAGACGCATGTGAAGGGACTATTTTATGGGCCTCTTTTAAGAGGATGTGTCTGCTACGGACAAATACACGCAGATAAGTGAACACGCAAGGTACACGGAGGCCTGGAAGCCAGGGGGACACATCAGTGGTGTCTCATGTGTGTGTGAAGCCCGGGCCGGGACAGGTTTATTGAAAACACTCCACAAGGTGTCAGAGCAGTTCCCTTCTCCCGTTTATTGACTCACAGTGGCCGCTGCCCTGTCATCGAGATTAGCGGTCAACAGTTGGAAGACGCATCGGACAGTGGAACAGGGGTGATTCACACATGAAAACCCCACGTCACGGGCTTGGGGCTGGTTTTAGGCGGTAGATTGTCTAACCAAGATCGGAAACTCCCACCGTAGAACCAGCCACGTATTTATAACATCCTGTTTTTCAAAGGCTTACGGATGCTCAGTTACATCACAGCACAGGGCAGTTCAGTGGCTGAGCATCCCCCCCACACCCCACCCCCTAACCACACCCCCGCCTGGAGGCAAAGCTGGAACCTTCCTGGAGGGATGCGCTGGTGGGCAGACAGCCTCCCTTAAACAGCCTCCACCTCGAAGCAACTCCGCTTCCCCCTTAAAATAGGAAAGAAGCATCGTAATTATCACTGTTTTCTTTCCTAAACGCCGCGGCCGGCCCACCGTCCGCCTTATCAGTTGTGAGGCCTAGGAGGGCGGGGAACGCAGCCGCGGCCCCAGAGGAGGCCTCCCCCCGCAGGGAAGTGAGGCTTTGTCCCCCAGTCATTCAGCACCTGGCAGGAACCCCACTCGGGCCAGCGGGGCCCGGAGTGTTTGGGGGAACCCTGAGCAGGCAGGATGCAAACTGACTTCACCTCCACGGGCCGTTCTCAGGCCGCTGCCTGTTTGGAGCACACGGAGGAATCGGGGGAGGGGGCGGGGGGACAGCCAACCTTGCCCCCCTCCACCTCTGAAGCCGCCCCGAGGCAGGCTCCTCCTGGCGAGCACACCTCTCTCCTTGTGGCTGGAGGAGCCTGTTATAAAGGACAACATGCTCGTGCGAGGCCTCAGCCTCAGCCAGCCCCAGCCGAGGGCCGTCCTGAGCCCCGAGCCTGGGAGGATCCCCCGGTTTCTCCCTCCTGGGGAGCATTAGTTCCCCAAGACCCATGTCCTTGTATTCAGCGAAACTCTGGCAGAAAGTCCGCCCAATGCTCCGAGGCCCTGGGCATCGTTCGATGGGACACTTTGCTGTTGGCGTTTCGTTGTTACCCTGCTGAGAAAAGTACCAGTGTGCTGCCCCCCAGCTTCTGAGTGCACTGGGTGGTCTCTCGTGGAAACGGAGGCAGTGTGCCCTCAACTGGGGCCTCCCCTGAGGTGGGGGCGGGACCGAGAGGCGGTGCCTCCCGGTCATTCTTCTATGGGCCATGACTGCCTTGGGGCTTGTGTGTCCCCAGTGTGGGCGTGAATCTCCCTCCCCAGCCCTGAGTTACCCCTTTCATGTCCCGTGACCTCGGCTCCCTGCATCGGGGCCCCAGGACAGCAGAGTGTTCGTAGCAATCACGTTCAGGGGTGCCCAGTGCTGGCCCCGCTAGCTCCTCTCTCTGCCCGCAGGCGCATTCCCCTGGAGGAGGTGCCGGAGGACGAGGGCAAGTGCTCGGCCTGGCTCCACAAGCTGTACCAGGAGAAGGTCAGTGCGCGGGTCTGCAGGACCCAGGCGCCCATTGCCGGCCGCACAGTGGGCGCATGAGGGGTGCTCCGTGGGGCCCTCGGGGGTCTGTGGTGCCGGTGAGCCCTTCCTGTTGGGTGAGATCTCATACCCAGCTAGTCACGGTCCTGGAGCTGACCCTCTACTTAGCAACAGGGCCAAGAGCGCAGCAAAATGTTTTTAAAGGGGCGTCACAGAACAAGTGGAACTGTGTTAGGGGTGCAGTGGGCAGAAAAGGAAGTAATGGCCCCACAGCCCTCGTCTGTCTCCCTGCCTCTGCTCCCGAGATCTTGGGGTGTGCTGTCCCCCTGAGCAGTGCTCCTGGTCTCAGCGGCTCCTGGGTCCACACCTGGTTGCCTGTCTGGTCTCAGCGTCGCCGGTGGGAGCAGGCAGAAGCTCCCGAGTCCACCCTGGCCAGGTGCAATCTCTGCAGTGCCCCCGCCCCATCTGTGGTCCAGCTCCCCAGGGCCCCCCGCTTTCCCTCCTCTGGGCACGGCCTTATCTTCCACCCATTTCTCTCCTTCAAGTGCGGGGCAGAGGGAGTCTGATTATTCCTGCCCTAGCCGCTCAGTCTTGGGAAGGAGAGGACGTTGGTGTCCGCTGGGTGACGAAGGCGTTTCTAGGACCCGGTCTGGGCGCCGTCAGCACTTAGTTCTGATCCATCATAACTTTAGGCCCCGACCAGCTCGCTACCTAAAATCCAATACGTGCAGCAGGATCGAACGTCCCTCACTCTATAAACACAGGCTGCCCGGCATCGGCTGTCTCTTCTCCCCGCTCCCCACGTTTCCACACGACTCCCAGTCGTCGAGGTTCCTGCTGATGCCGCCTGGGCCCCGACAGAAACACACTGCAAACTCTTTCCTCCGGTTTCCAGCTCGAGGCAGCGTTCTTCCTGGGCTGTCTTCCGGCTGAATCAATTTAGCTTTATAACAAATGTCACTATTAGCAGAAAGGAAACTGCTCAGAAAAGGCCTGAGCAATGAATCCTTTTGCAGAGAGCCCCACAAACGAATCGACAGCCAATGCAGCCCCCAAAACCCATCCCAGCAAAGGAGACTGTTCTCAGTCGGCCCACCTGTGCCGGGGCACAGTCTCCTGAGATGGTCACAGCTAGGGCTGAGCAGGAAGCTGACTCATACTGGCCTGTTCTCTCCCTTGTCGCCTGAGAGGCATGTGACCGGTCACACAGGCATCAATCAGCATGCAAGGGTTGTCGGGTCCAGGCCCGCATTTTCCAGATGGGAGACGTTTGAGGACCACGGTTTGGCTGTACCCATTAGCCCTGGGGACCCACCCCTACTGGCTGTGGGGTGTGGGCTCTGAGAAACCGTTCACACCCTCACGGGACCCATAGGGACCAGAGCAGTTCCCAGATCAACCCCACCGCAGGTTGAACCTATAGACCGAGAAGCACCTGGGGACAAAAAGGAGTTCTAAGGAGAGTGACCTCACAGGGTGATCTGATCTTAAATTCCTAACGGGCAGGTCGCTGGGAGGTCACACCCCTAACCTCTGACTCTTTATTAAAAAGCTTACCTTTGCCTTAAGCCAGCCCTGTCTCTGGGCATCTAGGTGAGCGCTCCTGTGAAATAACCGCCCTGGAGAGCACCTGATCTTAACTGCCCTGCTCCTCCCACCCCCGGGGCCTATTCCCAGCTCCCCCGCCAGTTCCGCACGCGTGAAAGCCGCACATTGCCGCCTCGGCAGCATTTTCCTCAGTCTTGGCGACCTTGCTTCCAGGCACAGCCTCTGTTTGGCTCAGAGACATTTTTATGAACATTCTCTGCAGGTTTGGATGCTCTTAGGTCGACACACCTTCTCGTTTCTCAAAGTCCTTTCTGGGTCATGGTATGCAGTTTGCTGGAGGGATTAGAAACGAGCCACTGTTGGTGAAAATTAAACAGGAATGAAACGAGCAATGCTCTGAGCTGCCTTGGGGTGTGCAGGCTCCGAGGAGGCCGGGTGGGAGCGGCCCTGGGTGGGGTGCGGGGGCTTATCAACGGCAGAAATTTACTGCTCAGTTGTGGAGGCTGGGCGATCAGGAGTCCGAGCTCGGGGTGACAGCAGGGTCTGATTCTGGTCACGCCTTCATCGCAGGTGCTGTGTCCTCACAGTGGAAGGGGGAGGGAGCTTTCTGGGGTCTCTCTTAGAAAAGGGCACTAATCCCAGTCCTAAGGGCCCCACCCTCACGGCCTAATCATCTCAAAGGCCCCACCTCCTAATACCATCACCTCAGGTTTCAGCTCGAGTTCTAGGGGGACACATTCAGTCCACTGAACCCCTTCACCTAGTTATCAGGCTCCTGGTGGCCCCAACCTGGGCTGAGGAACATCACCCACGTTTCTGGCGGGGAGGTGACACGGGAGGCCTTGGCAGAGTCGGGCACCACCTCCCCAGGCCTCTCCCACCTCAGTCCCTTCCTTGTAAGACCTCTGTTTAGGTGACTTGCTGTCTCCCTGTTCTGGAGGGTGGGGGCGCTCGGCACAGGAGCCTACTGTCCTACAATTGCTGGATTGTTTGATTTCCCTGGGGCACCCCAGGCTTCCCGCAGCTGCTGTCGGGGAGCAGGAAGACGAGGCAGGGCTGGGCCTGGCGAGGCAACGGGCTGGGGCTGGGCGCGGACAGAGCTCCTCATCTCCCCGGGCGAGGTCGGGGCGCTTCCAAAATGGCCCGTTTTGTGAACCCACTTTAAAAATAATGACTGTGAGTGGTTGGAAAAAGCACCTTTTTCTGTTCACCCTGGCTGGAAAAGGGGAAAAGCACGATACGCTTTAGCCATTTCTGTCTCAAGCTGTTAAAGAATACAGCCCCTGAAGTGAACGGAAGCTCGTTTTCCAGAAGACTCTGCTCCTCAGAGGACCGGACGCTGCTGGGCAGGACGGGCCGCGGCCTAGGGCCTCGTGTGACCCGGCGTTTCGTTGGCACCCACCGTGCCAGCCCCAGGGCGCTCTGACACCGTGGGAGTTAGCTGCCCATGTGCAGAAGCATCGATAATTGAGAGGGAAACGCCCCGTGGTGGTCTGACGCCGAACCGGGGAGGTGGTCTCTGGCCCTCCTCCGTGGCTGGACCCACCCCGGGCCAGTGTGGTCAGGGGCCACAGTCTTGGCCGTCGCCACCCTCGCCCCAGCCTAGCAGCACCCTCAGCTGTGGCTTCTTGGGGGCTGCTGCTCACCCGCCCGCAGACGCAGCCCCGAGTGCTGCCCAGTCCAGGCGTCTGGGGGCCACCACCCACAGGAGCCGGCTGCGGAGCATGGCTGGGCACCCCGGTGCTCTCCCCCACCCCAGCCCATCATGTGCCTGCAGACCCCCAGGGGCCTTGGGAGGGGCCTGCGGAGCCCGGTGGTGTCTGAGGAGAGCACTCAGGCCCCCTCTCTGTCCCCAGGACGCCTTCCAGGAGGAGTACTACAGGACGGGCACCTTCCCCGAGACGCCCATGGTGCCCCCCCGGCGGCCCTGGGCGCTGCTGAACTGGCTGTTCTGGGCCTCGCTGCTGCTCTACCCCTTCTTCCGCTTCCTGGTCAGCATGGTCAGCAGCGGGTCCTCCCTCACGCTGGCCAGCTTCGGCCTTGTCTTCTTTGTGGGTGAGTGCTGGCGAGGGGCACCGGGGAGGGGTGCAGGCCACGTGTGGGCAGCTCGGCGGGTGTGGAGTGGGACTTTGCCCGCTCGCTGCTCTAATACCTGCCCCCAAAGCAAGGAGGGGACGTGCTGGGCACTGGCACTAGATGTTTGAGCCCCTGGGTTCTCCAGGCACCTGGTTGCTCTTTACTAAGCTTCCCTGGAGGGTGCCCCAAGTTCCCAGCCCAAGTCACAAGACTCCTCTGTGCCTTCTCTAAGCCCACGGACAGCGGGCAGGGTTTCCCAAACTGTTCTCCAGGGTTGAAGGCTCAGACCCAACAGAACAGCCTATCTCTGTTCCTTTGCTGCTGTTAATCTTCACCTGAGGATATTTTTTCCATTGATTTTTTTTTTTGAGAGAGTGGGGGGGGAGAGAGCACGAGGGCCACACTGATTGGTTGCCTCCCGCATCCCCCCAGATGGGACCGGGGAGCAAGCCTGCAACCCAGGTATGTGCCCTTGACCCGGAATTGAACACTCAACCTTTGGTCCACGGGCTGACGCTTTAATCGCTGAGCCACACCAGCCAGGGCTTGCTCAGTTCCTTTTGGTGTCACTCGGTCCAGTGAGCCCCAGCCCGAGCTCCAGGGGAACTAGGATGAGATGGCACCCAGATTTGCCAGCTCTCCTGAGGCCTGAGACAGATGCGCAGTCCTCACAGGCTCCTCCCCCCTTTCTGCAGCCTCCATGGGGGTCCGATGGATGATCGGGGTGACGGAAATTGACAAGGGCTCTGCCTACGGCAACATCGACAGCAAGCAGAAGCAGAACGACTGACTCAGGACTCGTTCAGTCCCCAGGGGACTTGGGGAACTGGTGCACGCTGCCGTCTCCCTCGGTGGGACCCGGTGAGGACGCTGGGAGCCCCTGCTGGGGAGGCAGGGAGTCTGGTCTCAGCGCTGCCGGATGGGGGGAGATGTGCTTCCTCTCTCCTCCCCTATGCTTTAGTGGGTCCAGTTCTTTTTTCCCCTGCGTGTGAGTGTGTGTGTGTGCGTGTGAGAAGAACTCGAGGTGAGGATGTGCGGCTGAGTGCCGGCCTTGTCCTGTGACCACACCCGGTGTCCAAGGTGCGGGGGGCAGGCATGGGGAGTGAGGGGAGCTGTCCCTTTTTTCCTCTGGTGCTGTTTTCTGTAACCCTGGCTGCCAGAGATAGAGTGAAAGGCGCTGTAGGTAAGGTGATTAAATTATGCCTCCAAAAAATAGTGTTTGGCTCCTCTGTGGTGGTAACACAGACCCCTCCATCCTTCCATTCCCCACTCAGCTGGGCACTTTGGGACCAGTGATGTGCACCCAGCTCGCCAGGAGGGCGCTGGGGGTGGGAAGGCGCGGCATGCCTGTGGTGCCCATCCCAGGGGCGTGCTCAGCTTCCCAGACATCCTGTCTGCCTAACATCATCTCAGCTCAGGGCAGCCCTGTGGACACACAGTGGGGCAGAGATAAGCACACAGTGTGACTGCGTAAGGACTAAATCATGATCTTATAAAAAGGTTTCAGCTTTATAATCAACCTTTAAAACAATTTAATAGCCAAAAGAAATGAAAGCCCTCCACCACTACACATAACTGGGCTATTTTAGAAAACTAACTAGAGTACTTACATTCTGAAAAGCTGTTTCCTGTTGCGAGATTGTCCAGCTGGATTTACACTGACCGGGCACCTTCGCACCTTGGTGTAAACAAGCTGAGCCCCCACCATGTGACAGCAAGGCTTAGACTCCTACCTGGTACACTTGTTGGCTGATGTAAAATTGCCTGAAACCCGTTGCCCTTCTCCATCTGCGGCCTTCCGTTCCTCCTTCCCCTCGCCAAGGAGCCGAGCGCCTGCAGGTACCAACGTCCAGCCAGGGCCCACCTTCTGCCTGACCACCCCTTCTGCCCAGGACCATGGGACTGAAAGCAAAAGACCTGTGTCAGGTCACATGGGCTCAAAGCTGATAACCATTAAGAGATAAGGCAACTGCACTTTCCTAAAATAAACCATTTATTGAAAAAAGAACCTTTTTCTTAAATTTCATTATCAGCCTTTTGCAGGACAAGCCTGCAGCTTGCCAGCAACAACAGGTACAGTTTCACAGTCAGTGCCCTCGACAGACGGGAGTCACAGCAAGGCCCGGACGCCTGGAAACACTACAGCTGCTTCTGAACCAAGAACGGTCAAAACACTACACTGGAGTCGCGGTCTGTCACGCGAGGAATGGGGTGACGAGGCAACATCCGTGTACAGTAGAAATGGCACTTAGCATGTAGCTTCTTTACCTCATGGACACTCCTCGGGAGCCCCGTGCAGGTCACGCCAGCAGGGGCGAGGCGACGCCCGTCACGGTGCAGCTTCAGCCGGGGGAGCTGAAGAGGCTCCCGCTGTGCCTCAGCAGTCGCCATGTAAATATTACATACAGTAGTGACGAGTCTCCCGAGCGCACACGCTCCAAGCCAGGCGGCTGTGCTTCATTCCTCATCCGTGCAAACCTGCGGGGAAGCAGGAGAGAGCTAAGCCTACGCACACTCAATGAGACAGACTCACAGCGTGCGGCCTGCCACATCCCGCGTCCCGGTGCGCCGTCCGGCACCCAGGGAGTGCTTCATGACGCAGGAGTCACAGCAGTGCTGAGCGACTGCCCCGTGAACTGGCCACTGAGTGTTTCTAAGAACAATTCAATCTGAACTGTGTCTATACTTTTCGATGAAGAAACACATTTTTCTTTTGTTACAAATCCCTAACAGCAGATCCAGTTCCTGGTTCCCTAACCTCACCCACCCGGAAGGGCGTCACCCCAGCACCTCCCCCCGCATCAGAAGCTCCCTGGCAGGCCCCCCACGTTCCCTCTGCAGCTCCGTCCGCATTCCGTCTCCCCGAGTACTCTCCCGGAAATATTCTGTCTCCTGAGTCCGTACCCTACCCCTGCTCTCTCCAGTGCCAGCCCCAAATATCCAACGCCCAACCGAAATCCCCAAGCGGGCTTTCCAAACACACCTCAAACTTCATCTCCCCAAGAGGTAACTACCATCTCCCTGACCCCATCCCCAACCAACTGCCCTTGGCGAATTTCTGTAACCTGGGGCCGCAGCCAGCAGTCTGAGCGCCACCCTACACTCCTTCCCTGACTCACCTTCACACCCAACGAGCTTTCAAGCATCCTCGGTAACTCACACCTGATCTCCCACACCCAGCCCATTCGCTCCATCAGCAGCTCCCTAAGGAGCCTCCTGCCCCCAGAGCGAGCGTTCTAAAGCACTCCTTAATCATGCCACACGACACACTGAAACTCCCTCCCATGGCCCTGCCACTCTCCCAGCCTCATCCTTTGCGCTTTTCACATCCTGTGCTGTCAGCACCCACCTACTTACACACAGTTCCCAGACGGTTTAACCCGCAGCAGTGAGCCTTCCACCTCTCCCATTCTGTCTTCCACACCCCAACCCCAATTCCTGACCTGGCTAAACCTCCCAAACAGCTCACATCCAGCTCTAGAAAAAGTAGCATCTGGGATTACCTGACCTTCCATTAGGGCTCACACACCATTATCACAACTCTGACATACGCTGAGTTATCACGAACCCTGTCTCTACTCTCAGTGGAGGGTAGTGATTCCTAACCTGTGCTCAGGCAGACGACACTCTCAAAGGGAAGATGGTCTCTCACCCAGTCCGTTTAAAATTCCGTTTAACAGTCCCAGGGGCACCTCAACCACCACCAAAGTGGATCGAGCCAGGGAACACACTGAACATTTTCCAGACAAAAGCCACACGCAGAATTGCCGGGCACAGCTAAACGTTCCAGTCCCCTTCAGATACAGTCATAGATATTTTATACTTAGGCCCCCAAACTTCCTGAGTGCCCACTACACACAGAACCGGAGTCAGACATGGAGAGGCCCACCGAGCGGTCTGCACCTTGACAAAGGAGTGGTCGAGGAGCTGGCTGGCTGTCCACCGCATCCTGGGCTCACTTTCAAGGCAGTGGGACAGGAAGTCCTTTCCCTCCAGGCTCAGCCGCTCCGGGACTGGCGGCTTATGGCCCATCCCCACTCTGTACATGATCTGGAAGTTGTGCTCGTACTCATGCCAAGGCCTCTGGAAAGAGAAGGTCAGGTTTGCATATTTAACATGATATGGCCATGAAATGACCACTTCTCAGTCTGTTTCTAAGCATCTCAACATACATATCAGGGGCTGGCCCACCTTTACTTAAAGAGTCTAGTAATATTTCAGGCTTTCGGGCCACATGGTCTCTGTCACAACTATTCAATTCTCCCGCTGTGGGGGGAAAGCAGCCATAGGCCACGTATAAGTGAATCGGGGTGAAACAGTCTGCCCGCCCTGTGTGGGTGCCAGCCCAGCATAATCTAGATGCTATCATCATGCAAATAAAAAATGCAATACATAAAATGAAATGAAAATGTCAATAAACCAGAATTCAACATTATCGTCAGGGATGTTTCATATGCCACCCTGCTGATTGACTGTCAATTCTATTACTGTAAAGATTGATTATTTTATTAAGATCATGGGAAAAATAAAACCCATAGGGGAAAGACCGCGATCTGTGCACCATCCTTACTTGTGCACAGTGCACTGTGACCTGTGAGACCTCGCTCTTTCTCTGAAATATGGCTTCAATGAAATAACAGATACCATGGCCACTGATTTTTAGAGACAGTGGAAAGGAAGGGGAGAGAGAGAGAAAGAAACATCAAACATCAATGTGAGAGATGTGAGAGACACATCAATTGGTTGCCTCTTGCACACACCCCGGCTGGGGCCAGGGATCGAGCCTGCAACAGAGTTACATGCCCTTGGCCAGAATCAAACCCGGGGCCCTTCAGTTTGCAGGCCAACTCTCTAGCCACTGAGCAAAACCACGGCCATCTTTCTATGTGAATGCTAATAGAAATAATATCACCTAGCATTTATTAAGCACTCTGTGTGCTCTTTTTCAGCAGCTGCAAAGTATAGCTGTATATTGATTTAATTTCCTACTAATAACACTTAAGAGGTTTCTAACCTTTTTGTTTTATAAATAATGCTAAACACACAAACACACACACACTCTCTGCCTTTGTACATCTGTGTCATGCAGTCAGAACTGTGCAGTCACTGTGCGGCCTCTTCAGACGGCCTCCTGCACTCAGCGATATGCTGTGAAGGTTCCTCCACACCATTCTACAGCTCGATAGTGCATTTTTTATTGCTGCCTAATAATCCGCTGGCATGGATCACTGGTGTGTTTATCCATTTACCTCCTGAAGGAGGCCTTGGCTGCTTCTAACTTTGGGCAGTTATGAATAAAGTTGAGTCATGTGCCAGTTTTGATGTGGACTTAAGTTTTCAACTTCTTATTTCTTTCTGTAGCTGCTTGCTTCTCCACGCTTTAATTCAAGCTTTGTTTTCATTCACTTTAAAAAAGAGTTCTCTAAATGATGTATCTTATAAATACCTGATTCCTACTCGTCACTTGTCTTAGCCTCCCTGTACTTTCGACAGGTCACATTTTCATCTCTAGTCATGTTCTCTATTGAGCAGGAAGTGCGTCCACAGTATTTCTAATGATAATGCAAGGTGCCCTCCTGAAGGTTCTCCTCCGGGTGGGCTCTGCTCACCTTGCCAGTCACCATCTCTATGACAACACAGCCCAGACTCCAGATGTCAGCAGCACGCCCGTGACCTTCTCCTTTTGCGCGAGTGATGACCTCCGGGGCCATGTAGGCTTTAAAAGTCACAGATATGGAGAGAGGAATGGTTATTAACACAGCGCCACGTAACAGAGCCAAGCGGTCACATACATTCCACACAAAAAACAGCAGTATGCTGAGGGGGAAACTTTTCCGAAATTACGTAACAGGAAATAGCGCAACTTGAAAATAAGTATTTCAAATCAATTTCTTGAATGGACGTTTTAAGGGCCAAATTATCTTCTGAAAGACAGTCTTTGAACGTGAAGTTTTCAGATAAATTGTATTCACAATGCAAATATGAAACAACCTGCAAAGGAGGGTGTAAAAGTTTATGACACTAAACGGTCAGAACAAGTCTTTACCATTTAAACCTAATGTTCTTTTGACTGGAACACTTTTTAATAAACCCAATGTAAAACACAAGTTTTTCTAGGGAAAGAACAAGGCCTTTCCTCCCTCCTTTAGCCCTAAAAGAACTGTAACTTCCCAGTCCAACAAGTGCTCTTATAGGAGGAGGCCTGAATATCTAGTCCTTTGGCGGGTTAGAAAGGCCGCTCTCCAGGTCAGTGCTGACAGAGGCAAAGGGAAAGCTGGTCACCAGCACCGGAGGATTTCGTGCAGGACAAACCCAGCAGGGCCTACCTGCTGTCCCCAGCGTGCTGTTCACCTCCCCAGGCATGGTCTGGGCATTGTTTTTAAGCTTCACTGAGCATCCAAAATCTCCCAATTTGATTAGTCCCGACGAAGTAAGGAAGATGTTGGCACCTAATGAAAAACAAGCAATTGTCAGCCTCTGAAATACACTGTGGGCATTTTATTTTATTACATGTTCTTATTGACTTCAGAGAGAGGAAGGGAAAGAGAAAGATAGGAACATCAATGATGAGAGTCACTGATCGGCTGCCTCCTACATGCCCCCCACATGTGCCCTGATGGAATCGAACCACAATCTCCTGGATCACAGGTTGATGCTCAACCGCTGAGCCAAGCCAGCCAGGCAACACTGTGGGCACTTTAAAATTTACATGGTTACCTAAACTACAAACTAAATAACATAAGGGCTTATGAAACTTCATTAACAAAATGTAAGCATACAAAGATTTTAAGCTTTGTTCACAAACATTAATACAAAGCAAAGCAATTTTAATACTTGATCACGTTGACCAACAATTTCCGAGCTGAAACACACACACAGATTATAGCATTAAAAACCCAGAGATGCTGAAAAAGTCACTGAGGAAACACAAATGCCTGAGGTGACGGTCACTGAGAATGAGAGCTGTACACAACCAGCAGCTCCTGGGGCAGGAAACAACATGCAGATGAAAGTGGGCACACGCGGCTGTCCTCGGCCTCGGATCAAGGCCACCACTGCCCTGATTTCAGATGGTGACAGAAAACAACGCCTGTAACTGTCTCATGTTTCAAAAAGCACACACGCCTCACTCATGCTCTGTGGGGACCTGGGATTGCCACTCATCTCAGGGCCTTTGCTATGAAGTATCCCCACTCCAACTGAGCCAGCATCTCTGCTCTCCTGTGTCCCAGGGCACCTTCTTTGGAAAGCAATGCAGAGCCACTGGAGTTAGACAAGCAGCTGCACAAGGAGCTGCCGTCTCGGTTAATCCTCACGGCCTGGGTGCTCCCAGTGCTGACTTGGTCATTCCTGGCCACACGGGCACAACCTTAGCCATGCTGAACAGGACACAAGTGAACAGACTTCACTCAAGGACTCTGAGGGGCTCTCTTTATGGCCAATGCCGATAACATGAGGTCCCATTTCATGACAGTGGGTAGAGGCCATGTACGGTATTTGTGGCACAACTGGAAATGGGCAATGCCAGGGCCTGGCAAAGAGCCAGTTAAGCAAACTCCCAGAAGGATCCCTAACAGCAGAGCAAGGAGGAGGCTGGGGAGGCGACAAGACCACATGTTCTGGGTGCAGGGAGAGCAGCACAGGGAGCGTGCTGACTCTCACACCCAGACCAGGCCTAGCCCTGGGTGGGAGGTCAGCGAACTGCAGAGTGAGGGTGTCTGGGCCGGCATCAGACTGTGACAGAACGGGATCTCAGCCAGGGGCCAACTAGAGACAGAAATCATGTTGCTTTATTATCCCCAAGGTTCCTGGACACAAAGGTGAGGCTGTGTTCCAGGCAAGTGCAAAGGGACAGCACCGAGGAAGATGCATGGCAGAGGGAACAGCGCTGTACTCCATCTGCGCAAACCAATCAGCCCTCCGCGGACTCCGCTGGGCAAGGCTGGTGATGACGAGCCGCCTGAACTGGAAACGCAGCCCATGGGGAGCTGGTCCTCAGGACACAGTCCAGCATCCCTGACTCACAGTCACTTCACACACTCACGACATCATAGACAAACACACAAGGCCCTCGCTTGGGAAAGAAAAGACGCTCTGACCATGAACGTCTAGTGAACGCGCAGGGCAGCCAAGCCCATCTGTAAAGGCCAAGACCACTAAAAACAAAAATTCAGACAGAGTCGACTTTCCTGCTCAGAGACGAACTGTGTGTCTTACATAGTTTCTCAGTAGCAGGCTCTCTGTGGAAGAACGTTTAAAGTGAAGGCACTTCCCTAGAGAAATGCAGTCCGTGGGAGCAAGACCACACACCCTGGGCACACCTACATGTGGGCTGCCAGGTGAGCTGGGTTACCTTTAATGTCCCGGTGAACGATGCCATGCTCGTGGAGGACGTTGATTGCAATGGTGATCTGCTTAGAATACAGCCTGATGACATGCTCCTGGAGCCCGAGCCGTGACACCTCCTCCAGTGTGCCCTCGTCACAGTACTCCATGAAGATGTACATCTCCTCCTGCGGGAGGAACCGGACATAGCCGTGGTTACAGGCACACTAAGGGGGGCCCTGGGAGACGTCACGGCCGTGCCCTGAGGACCTTCTGTCTAAGGTATGCGACACCTGTCGTCCTGACACTGCACCTGTCCCACAACAGGCATTCCTGACTCCTGACAGCAGCGTCTGCCCGCCTCCTCTGTCTGGAATTACACACCAGTCGGGAGAGCGCCTCTGAACCACAGGGATGTGTCTCTAGTCCTCCAAAATGAAGCTGCCATATAACCTCAGACAGGGACCAACAGGGCTGCCCTACACATGTATCACTAAGTACTGACACACATCCTCTTCAAATACGAACGCTGAGTGTGAAAACATCGAACATCACCAATATCCAACTTCCCCCGGAAGCTTGGATTCCACCAAGATGCTCGAAGCTATCGTCTTTCCCTCAGTGTTTGTTTCTAAACACAGAGGGAAAGCGGAGCTGAGGCTTTAACGTCCCCACCTCGCAGTGGCTCCTTACACACACAGGAAGGAAGAACCGGCGGCATCGCCTAACCCTGTCCTCAACAGCGCTGCAGCCACGTGTGCAGGGACGCGGGAGGAGGCGCTGTGAGGCCTCTGAGGACCTCCGCTCGCCCGGAAGGCTGGGCCTCAGTGCTTTGTACTGGCGGGTGGATGACTACAGTCTACAACTTACATTTCGGGAAGAACTCCTCTAGTTCAGAGAAGGCAGAAATGATGTAACTCATGGAGATTTCCTGATAATTAGGCAAAGTTACTCTGCAATGAGAAGACCTGTGATGTAGACAGGACTCCAGCGGGACCCTCACTGACTGCGCAGCGATCAAAGCCGCTTACCCTGTGCAGCTCCACACCGAAGTACCGCACCAGGTTGGGGTGCTTGATGCCTTCAAATATCTTCAGCTCATCTGCCGTCTCCTTGATCGTTTTGTGGTCATTAGGCTGAAATCGAATCTGTAAAAGGCAGACTGTGGTTACTGCTGGTACCGTCATGAACGAGCAACAGAACAACTTCAAACACGAGGGCTGCAGAGCTGTCTCGACACGTCCCTGTCCTGACCCTGGGACCACTGTCAGTGTGTCTGTGACTTCACTCCCAGTGAACTGAGCACGCCCACTTCAGACTGGATGAACAGAAACACTGGGCACCCAGTGAGCCATCACCAGTGTTCGGGTTCTTGGCAAGATGAAAGCTGAGATGTGACCCTGCCCTTCATGGTCGACACCAGGCTGGAAGGAGGGTATAAAGGCAGTGCGGGAGGTGCCAAGCAGGGCAGATGAGAAACGATGCAGGCGCCCAGGAGAGGGGCATCAGCAGCCGACACACCAGCCTCTTCCTCCACTGCCCCCGCCTCTCAGCCATGAGGGCCTCCTCCTCGGAGACCACAGCCTTGGTTTCCCTGACAGCCCCCCTTAGGTGCCCCTGCTGCTCCTGCTCTGCCTCCCCGGAAGACCCCTGTAGATGCTATTATCCCACCCTCTAGGCTCTCACCAAGCTCCATTTCTGCCCCTTCTCCACGGCACTGACCACACCTATGCAGAGGGAGAATGGTTTGTGTTCCTGGCCTTATCCTCACCAGAACCGTGAACTCTACTCTCAGGTCGCCTGTGTAGCTGCCTGGTTGTCCCAACAGTATAAATGCTGAAAAGCACCCTCGGACGCCTCATGCAAAAGTGCTGAGGCCAGCTCTATGCACTAGACAAGTTAACACAAGTTTCTTTACCAAATCTCTACCGCCCAGAGGCTGCAAACGAGAAGGCCCAGGAGGCCCGACACTCACCTCCTTCATGGCCATCAGCTCGCCCGTGTCCACGCTGATGCAGGTGTAGACCTTCCCGTACTGCCCTTCTCCTGTGAGTAGGAACACAGGCGGCTCAGTCCCCAGGCCAGGGCTCTTACCTGCTGCCAATGTGACTCACCTTCCCCAAATCTGCAGCTGTATTTCTATCTCTACAATCATGCTCACTGAAGCTGACTACTACAAGTCCCAAAACAGTTCTGAATACTCCCAATAAATGAAGCCTCAGGCAATCTCCTCAGGGTCTCACCTGTAACTATCTAGTGAGAAGGTCTGACTTTAGCAAACCCCCGAAGAGGCATTACGGTGAGCACAAGCACCCGGCACACACCCCTCTGCCCCTGTGGCCCTGCAGGAGGCCTGGGCCGGGAGGGAGGGGCAGGCGAAGGGAGTGGCCAGCAGGAAGCCTGGGCACCATCTGACTGCACCTCACTGCTGCGGGTCCAGGAGTGTGGGGTAGACGATCTACTGACACACCTTTAAGGACATTAAACTACGGGGAAGGCTGACTAACATTGATAGCAATAATGAATACAATTTAAAAGTGTCTGAATGTTCTCTAACAAAGGTCAGGTTTCCGGAGGCTCACAGGGTCCTTCCTAGGTGACAGCTGTGTCTGCCTCTTCAGATCCAAGTGCTTGGCAGATAAATGCATTCAAATGGTGGAGGACCTGAAACAGGCTCCTTCTCTTCCACAATCTCCCACCAGTTGTTCCACAAGAAATGCATTAGGTGGCGTTGTAGAAAAGACTGTCCTGTCTTTATTTGCACTGTTTCTCTTCAATAATGTGCTTGTGGGGATAAGACAGAGAACACAGGCTACAGCCAGTGGGTACAATTCATATAGTTCCCCACTGGCAATTTCTGGAGTTATCAAGCAAAACTATTCAACTTAATGAGCCATTTAAAATCTCTCTCTAAAACCTCATTTTGTACTGTTCTTAGAGCACATTTTACAAATGAAGCAAGTAAACAAAACCACCCTGAGCCCTCGCAAAGTATATGCTGGGTGGGCATCTGCCAGAGGATATGAGAGAAGGGCCAGCCGTGCAAGCTTAACCTCAGGCGTGTGACTACTGCTCTAGAACAAAGATGATCCTTGTGTTGTGCTCTTTAGTTTCCTTACCAATTTTGTTTCCTCTTTGCCACTTGAAGGTCACCTTCCTCAGGCCAACATGCATGACATTATCATAAGATTTGGGGGTGTCACACACTTGGCCGATGATATTCTTCCTCCTCATTTCTCGATACCTCTTTTCTTCAAATAATCGAACTGACTTCTGGATCGCTTCTATGGGTCCTTGTTTAGAAGCGGTATCTGCACGGAGAAATTGCAAACTCGGTCATCCCAATCACTATTATCAAGTCAATTCCCAACAAATAATCAGAAAAACAGAGCAATACATTAGCGCTCCATCGCAGTGAAGCTTGGCATTATCTGTTCAGATCCATGGCAGAGGACCAGGGGAAGTACAGCCTGTCACAACCTACCAGCTCCAGAGCACACCACCCACTGTACAAATGCACAGGAAATACAAGCCAGTCAAGATAAGCCCACCATGTCCTCTCCCAAGGCTGCTGGTCAGACTACTGCAGTGACCACCCACCTGCTTCAGTTTCTCCTCTCTCCAATCCACACTTGTTGGGCAGAATCATCTTACTAAAAAATAAAATCTGATCACGTGACCTTCCTATGTAAATTTACTTCACGGTCATCACAATCTGTTTATAAAAAATGCGAAGCCCTCCACATGGGACTTGAGGTCCTGCACAATTTGGAGCCCATTTATCTTCCCCAGTTCACTTTTTTAAGCCACTCCCCTTCTCCTGCCACAGGCTCACAAGTCACACTAAACAGACACTCAGGGAACACACCAAACTGTTTCTCACTGCCAGGCCTTGGTTCACACACTTCTGTTTGCCTACGATACTGTCTTCCCACCATAGTGCCTGGTGAGTAGTCTCACTTATCGCAGCTCAGCAAGAACACCCCACCTTTCCTGGGAAGCCCTCTATGATGAGGAAGGAATTCAGTTTCCCTCCTGTGGGAGGGGTACAGAGGTCGCTCTGGAATCAGACCGCCTGGAACAAAACCCAGGCCTCACCGGGTTTCTGGTGTCTGACGGTGGGCAAATCAATTGACTTCTCTATATGTCAAATTCCCGACCTATGAAATGAAGGTGATGACACCTGACTCCCAGAGCTGTTGTGACAACTTAATGAAATCACACATTAGAGGATTTTCCCCACAGTCTGGAATTCAGGAAAACTCAATAAACTTTAGTTATTGTTATTATTACTCTTCGTTTCCCATCAGGCTCCATATCTCTATTTCTCCAACTTACTTTATCATGATTTACAGTGAGAAATATCTTTTACACACGTCGAATCTAAAACGATAGTTTCATGAAACATCACTTGCTTTTACTCCATGTGACTCAGACTCCAGGCTATTTTTTTAATGCTTAATTTACATCCCACTAGTGGGTCACAACCCAGAACTAGAAAAGTACTGCCTTCTACAGGTCTCCATTACAGCATTTCTCACACTGTTGCCTAATTAGCTATCTAAGGGCCTGGATTTTCCCGCAGACAAAGAGGTCCCTGAGGACTGGGATGACTGTAAGGTTAACTTGAGGTGAAAAATTCCCAGATATTTATAATGTTCCAATCACAGTTCCTTAATATAGTCATTTCTTAAAAACACGGGTCCCGTTCCTTTATCTCCACCACTACACATCACCTCCCCCCGGCGCCGAGCAAGATTTCACAGCTGTGAGGCCAGGGACTCCACCATCAAATATTTCTCAGAAAGGCTTTTTTTTCCCTTTATTTTTTTTTTTTAACAGTAAAATATTTCTCAAGATTTCTCAGTCTTAAATATGTCAATGTGAACAGGAACTCTCTGAAGACTTCCCAAGTTTACTTGACCACCAAGTATTTGTTTTGAAAACAATTGCAAAGACCTGGCATCCATGGGAACTCTGGTTACATAGGCTACCGGAGAGCCTCTGCCCTGTCGCCCAGGCTCACGCCACCGGTCTCCCCGCCCTCTACATGCACCCCGCCTGCCCAGGCCTGCCCGACGTTGCACTGCAGCTGTCCCTTGTTTCCACTCCTTTTTGAAACCCTACCTCAGTGCAGTACCTTACTGTCTTACTGAGTGAGTGCAGTTAGTCACTGGTCTCCCTTCCTCTCCAATTCAGGCTCGCAGGTTAACCTGCCTCCATGTCTTCCTTCCCCACCTTCCCACTCCCAGTTCACACCAGCGGCTCAACAGGCTCAGGGATGGCCACCGCCTCTGGTCAGGCCCATCACTGAGCCCACCACTCAAGACTGGCCATGACCTGACCTCCCCTCACCCTTTCGATTTCACCTCCACTGACATCTACACTCTCCAGCCCAGTCCGGCTGGTCCATTCTTCAGTCACTGGGCCTCCAGCTGTTTCTCCTTCTGTGTTTCTCCTCTCGGCTTAATGCAGACCCATTATTCATTCAAGGGCCAGCTCACGCCTCCAGGAAATCCCTCCCGACTGCTCTGGCTGCGGGTGGTAAGCAAACTATTCTTCTGACCAGTCACATTTCAAAGGGGTGCTGTGACCGATGAGAAGAGGACTGGACGCGGCACTGTGTAGCGTGCTCTAGACCCTGTCATTTACCACCATGGCCACATTATCGGTCCTCTCAGAAACCCTGGTAACTTTTGAAAAAAGAGCAAGATCCATGCTGCCTATTGCCCAGTAGCTGTGACTGTGAACACGCGAAAGCATCCTGGAGACTGTCAAGTGCCAGACCAGGGATTTTTCTGCTATTTATTCTTTTGGTGAATTTTATATCCCACTAGCGGGTCACAGCCCAGAACTGGAAAAGTACTGCTTTCTACACGTCTCCATTAAAGCACTTCTCACAGCTTCCTAATTAGCTATCTGAATACCTACTTTGTAAGATAAATGTTTGCCCTCAACTTCTTAGCCTAAGAAATGAAAAGTTACTCATTTTATAAATATTATATTCCTATGATGTACAAAGAATTATGCTCAGGGCCTATCCAAGGAGACAGATAAAGTCAACCAGCCATCTCAGTACATAAAGATTACAAATGAATAAATGTGCTCCTGATCCAAAGGAGCTCGTAACTTACTGTAAGAAACAGGAAATGTGCACAAACAGCACATACAGAAGGTGACGGCAGATGAGAAAGGAGATGATGAGTATTAAGGCAGGAGGTCTATGGACACTGAAGCCAAAGCACCTTCTCTGAAGCCTCTCTCTTCACGTAAGACACTAAGTCCAGCCTCCTGCACTCACCCTTGGTCTGGCTGATGAGCGTCCGCAGTTCCCAGCTTCTTCGTGCCGACCCGCTCGCATCGCCTCTCGGATAGGCTGGCTCTGCAGAGAGTATTTTTCACACAAATGACGACTCGTGAAGCAGATACGCGTGCTTCATCAAGAGCAAGGCTGGAACGGTGAGCGGGGGTGACGGGCCGCCACCAGCCTGTCCTTCCCGGGGATTAACTACAGTTCATGGGAGTGAAAGAAGCTGCCTCTACAATCAACTCCAGAAAGTCGCACCAACCTAAGAAGCTGTTAACAGGGCTACAAAATTTTCACTACACAAACCTTCCACAAGTAACAAGCAACAGAACACGGAGCGGGGAGTGGATGACATGGGGACCACACGTGAGCAGTCCCACCAAGGGGCCCAGCAGTGCTGCCGTGCGAGCCGCCCCGCGCTTCCTGGCAGGCGCCTCGATCCCCGTTATAGTAAAACTCCAGCGTGTCATCAACACACGCAGCGTAAGAACGCTTGGCAAATAAATTATCAGGAATAATGATTTTTTAAAAAGCAATGAAAGGAGACCTAGGAAATGCAAACACAGCTAAAAGGCATCTACATTAAGAAGCTGACTGCTCAGCGCTGAGTCTTCTCACAAAGCCCTGGAGTTTCTTATGTCTCCTACCTTTAAAAAGACATTACACAGAAACTGGTGGACTGAGACAGACAGGCGTCCGAGGATGCAGGAGACACCTCCACACTCACCGTCACGCTCCTCGGTGGGGCTTGAATGGCGACTCAGGGACCTGAACTGCAGCTCAGCGGCGATGGATGCCAGCCGGTCATTTTCAGGGACACTGGAACCCCTGTTGTAATATTTTTTAAAAGGAGCTATCAGTCCACCTGAATTCAAAACGACAGATCTGTGAGCTTCCAGAGCAGTGGTTCTCAGCTGAGGGAGACTTGGGTCCGTGGGGACATCTGGCCCCTAGTGGGTAGAGGGCAACACAAAGGACAGTCCCAGGAACTACGCACCCAGAGGAGCGGGGCTGCTCTGGGGAACTCCTCGAATTTAGAAGGAGAGCTGTATCTTCATCCCTCCACAGCCAACACATGAAACCCTGACTGCATAATACACTGTTTTATGTTAAAAACAACAAAAATGAAAATGAAACTGTATTCACCGACGTGTTCACATGTATGGAAAGCTCCATAACTTAAGCCCAGGATGGATAAAAAGTATTAGCCAAATCTGGTTAATATTTAAAATTATCATCAAATTATAGTTATGTGCTTAAATCTTAAAGTGCTAAATCACTACATGACTCAAAGGATTTCAAGTCTCTTAATAAGGAGACAGAAGGGAACCCCTCACGCTTCTCAAGCAGTAGCCAAGCAAAGTGCAAAAGAGCGGGAGGCTTACACACCAAGAGCACAGTTAAGTTGCTGCTTTTCCAGAATGAAGTTAAAAGCTAATTGCTCAGCAACCCAGAATGAATCCATAAAGAGCAAGACCCAAAATGAAGTAAGGAGGTGTTAAAATTATAATACAAATCATCTAGAATAAACATGGCATTAGTTTATGAACAGGTTTAGTGTGGAATCTTAAATGAATGATGAATGAAGTATGGTAGCATTTATGCTCTTTCTCACTAGACCCTGGCCAGGTTTGGCCACATGGTCTAATGGACAGACTAGCTATGAAGTGTGCGGCGCTTCCGACGTCCCTGACTCTCCATCTAGGGCAGCACTGCTAAGTCCAAGGATGGGGACGCCCTCTACTGCCCTGTGGCCCATCAACACCATGGTACCGCTTCATGGAAAAAGCACCGATGCCAATGTAAAGAAACACATCTGCTCCTCGACCATGCACACAATGGATGGGCCTGTGTAAAGTCACTTAACTAAGCCTATAGGTTCCAGAGGCAAAATGAATCAATTCCACGTCCTCCGAGTTTTGCCAGGATAAAAGGCAAGAGAATATACTAGCAGGCTGGTGAATTTTTTAATAGCTAGTTTCAGGGGTGGCGGGAAGGGTTGTAGAGTTTGACAATTTCCGTGGTGTAACTACTGGCTTGCAAAATTCCTAAAAAATTAATCATCAGCTCTTGCAAACCAGTAAGTGATAGCTCCAGCAGGCAGAGCACTGCAAACAAGTTTTATAGGCAAGATCACTGAAGCCCAGACTACTTCCTAAGTGAAACCAAATCCAATGGAAACACTGATGTAGGGCAAAGTACGATTTCACTATGGCTGCATCTCCAAGGTGGGCGAGGACTGCGCACCGCAGGGCTGGGCATCCCTGCCAACGGGGGAAGTCGCAGGAATCATTCTACCTCCTTACAACACAGCCACAAACCAGGGCCGCCGAGAGACTCCGGCTTGAGGGCATGTGCGGTCTTCCTAGGGCCCACCACCCAAGTTCCTGGCAGCGGGCTGAGGCACAAGGGAAACTGAGCATGTGCCAGGTTTGAACGCCAGAGTGAGACCATCACAGGCTACGCACGTCTCGTGCGGCTCTGCTGCTCTTGCTCCGTCATGTACACAGTGCCGCAGAGAGAATGTCAGGCCGCTGTGAAAAACGGCCTGCAAGACGGCACGCCATGACGGGAGTAAAGTCTCCAGCTATGGAGGCTCATCCTGAGGGTGATAAAGGAAGATAAAGAACACTTGCAAAGTGGTGCTCGTAAGATGCGAGAACTCTACCAGGCCAGCCTACGACTAAGGCATGGAAAGGCCCAGGTTAGCTTTTATACGAAAGTGCATTTAACGCTCCACACTGCCACCTTTATAAACACCTCACACCACATACGAACCTTTGGAGAAGGGCAACGTTATCCCCCCTCCTCATGGTGGAGAAACCCCGTGTGGACTCAGAGCAGCAGCGCGGGGGCCAGGCTCCACAGTTCCAGTGACGGGCCCTCCCCAGCTATGGCTGCACTTTAGGGCAGGTCACCCCTTAACTTTGTGCTGCACTTATCAACTAGACAGTCTCGGTGACCCCAAGGACATGGAAACACTGGCCAGGAAATGCTCTAAATATAAAGAGGGGAAATGGGAACTTGTTCAAAGTTAACTGTTAATTTTTTTAGTTTACTGCTTAAGCTGTAAAATATACTGACTTTTTTTAGGTTATAGTTTATCACTAAATTAGAAATATTAATGATTTTTAATGAGAAAATAGAAATGTTTTTAGAAACTTCAGACTGTTATAAAATCTAAAAGCATTTAGTCTGCTTTAAATTCTAGAGCCCTGTCACCTTTCTGCCAACACGGCGCTTATGTCTGTGTTGACCAGATTATCCCTCCACACCCAGTTTGGGTTGGCTCTCTCACCATCCTTACTGGAAGATGAGGACAGTGACCCTTCTACCAGATATAAAGGTAGAATTAAAATTGATCTAATGTCCTTGCAATTAAGTATATGAGACCTTGATGAAATCTCCTGGCCAAAAAATAAAAAACAAACAACTGATGTGGGAGAAACTGGGACACCCTCCTTGCTAATACTAAAGACTTCACGTGAGAGGGATTTTTCTGAAGCTTGACAAACATCTGATGACTCTCTCTGGTAATGATCTATTCTCCATGAGATATGAACCCCACGAACTCAGTTTCTACTTTACAAACCACTTCTAATCAATAATCATAGAAATCAGATAATTTGGTTAGAAAAGTGATCCTCTTAAAAAAAAAAAAGAATCACCACCTTATGGTACTAATCAGCCATCTTTGAACCTCAGGAAAGGCCGGCCTTACCAACTTCCCACACCCCCTCCTGGTGGGGATCAGGATCTTTCCTCTGATACTCTCCCCAAGAAAGTTATTACAGGCAGAGACTCTGGTTGTTTGGGTTAATATCAGTTCTAAAGAAACATTAAAATCAAGCCAATTATCTACTTGTGCTGGTCGGTCCTGCAGCACAGCTCTGACAACCTCTGAAAGCCCCTGAGCATCACATGCACCACAGGGAAGAGACCCTGCCATCCGTATCCTGGGATACACCACAGGGGCCGAGGTCCCTGTGGAAGTGCACACAAGGGGCAAGGGGCAGGACACTGGCGGAGTGAGACTACCTGGCATCATGGGCACTGCTGGTGGGTTTGGGTGGCGCAGAGTCGCCGCCTGCGGGGCCATGGCTCCGCGCGTCCGAAGGCACGCTCCGGGTGCTGAGACGAGAAGAAAAGCTTCAGGAACACGGGCGACAGAAGGGAGCGGACTTGCAAATGGTTTTCAGTTAAGAATAAAATAGGGTAAGTGAAAAGTATCTTAAAACATAAAATGCAAATTGTTCGTTGAGATTCAGGTCTAGGTTTGGGGGAAAATCACCTAATTTCAAACTCATCATTTTAAAAACAGGTGTGGTCTTTCCTAGCAAATACTGTCAGATAAAATTAACTTTTAAAAAGTGATCATCCATCCAGGGGAGAGGACACTCCCTACGACAAGACGCAGAAATGCCACCACATTCAGGTCAGTGTTTGAATGGACTAGTTTCTGAACTCCCTTTAGTAAGCCGACTGGTAGTTATACACACACAGAAGTCAGGACTGGAAAGATTTCCAGTTGTTTCCACTTTCAAACTGATATTAAGTACTATTTTTCAAATGTGTATTATGCTATGCACACTCAAATTTGCTTCCCTAAGGTCATTTCTCAAAGAAAGAAAAAGAAATAATTATTCCAAAGATGGAAAGCATTTAGTAGCTTGAGGTTATATAAGTAAGCTTAGAAACCGAGTTATCTTGAAAGGCACACCGTCTGCTTTAAATCGGCATGTCTTTTTCTTCTGCAACTAAGGCACCCTGGTTTGTCTTCAAGATAACAAAGCAGCACTTTTACAAGTGTATGAGCAGGACACAGGAAGGAGTCATCAGAGCGAGCACCCAGTAGCCTCCCGAGTATTGGCATGCACACCAGAGGAGAATCCACCACGCACATGACTAGATGGCACCAAATACCTGAATCCCTCTGGAGTTGGGATAATCAAATGGGGGTTAGGAGGGTCACTGTGGCATCGAGGCACCTTCACAGGACGGGGGCTGTTCCGATGAATGGCTGCCAGGGAAAATGGCGACAAAGGCAATTTGTTAAACCGCAAGGCCAGGCAAGTAAATGGAAACAGGATGCAACTTAATTTCGCTGGTGGCCAAAATAAACCCATTCTATAAGAAAATTACATTACATATGCAAATATTGTGGAAAATGTCACCTTTTAGTTAAATTACACATTCAAAATTTCCTCCATCAAAAACATTTTTTAAATCCCGGGACGAAACATACATAACACATGCAAAACAAATGATGTAACCCAGGTGAGAGATGGGTGGCAACAGGTGGCATCTCCCTGATAAGAGGGAGCTCTTTATGTTCTCCACACTTTAAAAAGATTCTGATCAGTGTGGCAGCTCAGCAGGTCCTCAGCTGGGGAGGGGTCACTGTCATTTTCCTGAGTGCAAGGGCTTTTATTTCATTCCTTTAAATCAAACCAGGAGGTTTTTGTTCTGTTGTTCAGAACGTGTCTTCTCCTCTTCTTTTAAATAGTCTGGTCAAAGGTAAATATGGATAAAATTTAAAACAAAATTTAAAAACTATGAAAAATTTAAAACAAAATTTTAAAAAGTGACCTTAGCTAGTGATTACAAAAATGCTGACAACTGTAATTCCCTAGGAACTACATGTAACCAGTTATGGACTAGTCATATAACTAGCATCATATTTTGTCTATTTCTCCCTAACATAGTTTCCCTTTACTTTTAGCTTGGTTTTAGCCTTCCTTAAACCAAGTGTCATATTTTTCTTAAGTGTCATATTTTTTCTTTATATATTAACAATTTTAGTCTACATGTTTTATTCTAATGTTTTATCCGACGTGGAAATACTTCCTCCTTCATGGTGCTTTGTCTGTTTCCTTTCATAGCATTTCAGAGGGAAGACAGAAGCACCAAAAATGGAGCAATCTGAAGGGAAAACTTGCAAAACAAGAATGAAGCACTTGTTAATAAAAAACTTAGGAGATTTGCGTCCCTGGTTCATTATCTCAACTACTGTAACAATAAATCCAACAGTAATAAAGGTAAAAAGAAAAAAACCCAACAAATATAATTTGGGGTGGATGGTGATACCTTTCATATCAAACATAGTGGTCACTACTGAATCAAAACCTACTACCAAACTTTCCCACAAAGATGAAGAAATTCTGCTGAAACACACACACAGTCTAACGTTCTTCACAGGCAAGACAAAACATTTAAGGGTATGTTGCAAAACTGTGATACTCCACTGAAAAGAAAATCCAAAGGGCCAAGAAACATAAAAGAGGTGCTCAAATTTCACTAGTGGTGAATATCTACTACAGAAATGCCTTTCACAGGAAACACTAGCAAAGCAAACATCCACTGGGAAATGGTGGGAAGAACTGTAGGACATTCACAGTGGACACAATGTGGCCACTGAGGAGAATGAATTGGATCTACAGCTGTTGACACAGGAGTTTTTATAACTGTCAGGTAAGAAAAGTAAAAATGAATACTCAATGTGATCCAATTTTCATACACTAAACAGTGGAAAACCACCCTATAAATGCTGTGTGATGATCTGAGCAGAAAGAAAGGTGCGGCAGAAAGCGCCTCTGTAATTAAACACACGAACGAGTGCACAGCAAATGAGGACGGTTTCAGAGCAGGCTGCTACCACGGGCTAGCCGGGCAGAGCGGAGGGAAGGGAAGAAGGGAAACGACGACAGCTGATGTGCTCTCGCCGTCAATAATTTCTCCTATCATGAAAGAACCCAAAACCACACGATGACTCCTCCCTTGCGTAGGCCACTCGTTTACGAAGTGTTACTATCTGACTGAATCCTCACCAGCATCCAGTTCTGGGCATCAGAAGGGGAGCTCACAGGTGTGCAATGAGCAGCCCCAGGTCACTGACTGCCAGGCAATCTGGCCCTCAGCCCAGGGCTGTCCCCGCCACTCCACAGTGGCTGTGAGGGGAGAGGACACCTCGAACCTACAGAGAGCTGTGAGCCAAGTGCCCCCCAGCCAGGTGTAGAGGGGCAGGGTGAACAGTTAGTGGCTCACACTAACAGAGATGACCTGAGGGTTTTGTAATGTTTTTCCACATTGAAAATTTCCCTGCATTTACATTTTTTACATACTTTTTCTACACTGTAGTTTTTCTAAACTGAAAATGAATCCTTATGTAACAAATTATTTTAAAGATGTAATTTTTACTAAATTATTGATCAAGTATTCTTAAAAAAGTAATTTAGGAGATCACAAAATCATTTATGACAATAAGCTTAATCAAAAGTTTGGTAAGAATATAGAATGTTTTATATAAAATGTTCAAATAATTTTACAAGTGATAACTGTCATCTCATAGCAGCCTTGGTTGAAAAAAAGGTACAAATAAACAGTGACTTTTAAAGATAAAGAAACCAAACATTAAAACTGGGTCTATTAAACTTTCTGTAGCTAGCAACTACCCTTTAAGATATAGCTGCTGCTCAATACATTTACCATTGATGAATTACTTCATTTTGTATAACAAATTGTTTAAAATTTCTGAGTTTTCATACTTGGGTGTCTATCTTAAGACTGGAGTAAGACACAATCTTAAATTTCAAGAAACACTGTAAAACTGTAATTAAAGTATATTACAGCATAACAAGTTGATTTTTTTTTTGGTAGAACCAATAAGAACTGACTACATTAGTGGGAAATGGTTGCTTAGGAAAGTGGTGAAGAAAAGCTTTAAAAGGTGAAGGAGGGGCAGGGCCCTTATACTCACCACCTGCTGCAGGAAAGGCCCTGCTCCTCAGAAGACAACTCTCTGCAAATCTCTCCTCCCAGAAGAAAAGAGTTCAAGGGGAGAGCAGATGAGAGTACTGGTGTGCAAAATTAGTGTTGCGGGCAAGGCAAGCACTGAATACCTGTGCTGGCATTTTAGTCTTCTTGCTGGACTCAGAAAGGTTACTGTGGAGTTCCTTACGAACGCACCTCGCTCCTCTAACTTTCACTGTCATTTTCCTGAATATTCTTAAAGAACCTCTATGCCACTGTAAACGACGGCAATCATGAGAGGAGGCGCTCGCCTGAGCCAATGGGTTCTAGCAGAAATGCTGTAGCTGCTGCCTTACCAAGGTACAAACCTGTAACAGGACTGTGTGGCTTTCCTATCACGTGGCCAATGCATTCGTTCATCAAGGCTTGCAAGCTCTAGGACCCACAGGAGATGGGAAAGGAAAAGCAAGAATGGATACTCTCTCAATTAGATAATTAGCACAAATTAAGCTTTCAGTATATTTAAAAGAACGTGCTATCCTTAGTAATATTTTCAACATTAGTTTAAAATAAAATAGGTATGAACAAGAATTAACTACACATCACAATAATTTAAAATATCAAACAATTCCATTTTTATGAGTAAAGGTAGAAGTGCATTCAGCGCCCACAATGCAATGATGGGCACAGGAAAGGGACTCCTGCCATCGTCTCTGCTACTTGGAGGTAAAATGAATAAATTCACATTTTGAACAAAATCTTTTTGATCTGATGGAATTTATCGGAATAACAGTGATAATATTTAACATTTGGTATCATAACTTCAAATGACTCACAGTGAAATGAAACAGCTAATCCTTGCTCTTCATTAAACTGCTAAAAAGCAGCAACCAGGTCAGCAGTTAACAAATAAGAAACTGACCAATGTTTTAGAAGTGCCAGGCTGTACAGTAAGTAATACCCTTAGTCAGCAGAACCATGTTGATACAGAAAGAAAAGAGCACCGAATGTCTTACCACTAAGCAGCTATTAACCACTTAGTGCTTTAACAACTCAGTTCTAGCACTATCATTACAATTATGTAAAAAATATTTTAGAACCACTATTAAATATAAAAAAACACACAATCAAGAATAGGCAGTAACCAACTTATTTGTTTTTTAACAGAACAAACTTTATACTATTCCATACCAAGAAGTCGTCTTCTGGTAGAGCTGAAATGAAGGCAGGCTCAATGGCTTGCAGAAAGTCAAAACCTTGAGTTGCCCACCTGCAATGAAAAAGTTCAATAATCACAAAACAACCAAGAAAATGTCATAGCAGTTTTAGTCTATACAACACCAAAAAGTAATGTAACTGGAAAATTACTATTTAGGACAAAACACATTTTTTGCCTTTATAAAATGCCTGGGACTGAGGATGCTTTCAGTGTGTTTTGAGAAAGACAGACAAATGGCTTCTCAATAAAGGGACTGGTTTCCAATTTGTTTTCCATTTTTCCTAATAACAGGTTTACATTTCATGAGGGAGGAAAGATTAGCAATCAGGAAGGCCTGTCCAGGGAGAATGTGAACTCCCTTAAAGAAAAGTCATTTGGGAAACAATTCAACGTGCACACACGCACCTGATCACGAAGACTTCCAAATGAAACCCCGTGTCATATACAAGGAGGAAGTACTACCAATCCCCCAGGATGCATGAAGGACACATCCCTCCTGGTCATTACCTGGGTCTTGTACCTCTCCCACTCTCACACTTAGTCAGGACATAATTCATCCACTTCCGGGCAAAGCTTATATATCTGTCTCCAATCTTCTGTCTAAATTCCCCAGACATCAGGCGAACAACTTCTTTATGATACTGTAAGAGTTCATATATATCAAAATTAAGAAGAAAACCATTATACATATACCTAAACACTAGAATGCCATTACCTGTCTAAAATGATTTTTTTCTTAAAAAAAGCATAATCCAATTAAAATTAATAGCATGAAGAATTAGAATATAATGCCTTAATGCAGTTTCACAAATGTTCTGCTCATAAGTTTAAATTAAGAATGTGCTTTTATGATATTAAACAACTCTTAAAAAAAGGTGCTTAAATATAAGTAGATAGATGTTAGCACAAAATAAAAACCGGGCAAGTATCTGACAGTTTAAAAGCACAAAATAAAAATCAGGCAACTAACTGACAGTTTAAAAGTAAACCAACATTTCCAATAATCATCAATGGCGTAAGAAGACATTCTGACTAAGCTATGACTGCAATCAATAGTCAGATTTGCATACAAGGTTCATGACACTTCTTATAAGTAAGTTACAAAGCAACTGCTAAGTTGTACTGTGTTTTTCTCTTACTCTGCACTTACCTCGAACCCAAAATTGTAGCCCTGGATCATTGCCTCGCGGTGGTACTGCTGCAGCGTGACAGACTCGGACTCATCGACTTCAGCATCAAATTCTGA
Organism: Miniopterus natalensis; assembly: GCF_054644295.1. Classification (NCBI taxonomy): domain Eukaryota; kingdom Metazoa; phylum Chordata; class Mammalia; order Chiroptera; family Miniopteridae; genus Miniopterus; species Miniopterus natalensis. The sequence continues at coordinate 88,300,826 of NC_142085.1, read as the reverse complement.
AGCGAACATGTGGTCCACTCGGTCAATGGCATCACTTATTCTGTTGCAAAGCTCTAACGCATCATTCTAAAGAGTCCCAAACCATAATTAATCCAAAAACGAAGCAAATCACACAATACTTATGTATTTTAGAGGAAGATTTCTTTCGTCATCACAGACATAAACCAGTGCAATATTTCTTGGCCACATTTACTTTTGTTATTGATAAGGAATGACCAAAAATAGAGAAAATTATGTGATTTTTCATTTTCATTTGTATTAGGTGTTCTTTAATACCTTATGAAATGCAAGTGGGAATTATCCATTTAAAATGATGTCTAGTTACAATGTGGTCTTGGAACAGAAGCTTGTAGCGTCAATAATTTTATGTATCAACGAGCAGTTGTTTTCTCGGTTGCTCAAATTCCACAGTGACTCCACAGTGTACCTCTAAATGACCTGAACAATGTTACCAAGTAATGCTGTCCTCCTTCCCCCCACCACTCCCAGTTCAGGGTTTCTCAACCAGATTTTACCCCCACCCCCAAGTGATACTGGCAACGTCTAGAGCAGGGGTGGGGATTGTCTGGCCCACAGGCCATATGCCGCCCGAGCAATCATTGGGTCTGGCCCTGCCAAGGCCACCACAGGCGGGACTTGAAATTCAATAAATCTAGCTTTTCCCATAGCTAATTTTTAAGTTGCTAATTTTGTATAGCCTGCAAGTGATATTATAAATATCCGCATGGCCCTTGGCAGAAAAAAGGTCCCCCACCCCTCATCTAGAGGTATTTTTGGTTGTCATAGCTGGAGGAGTAAAATCTACTGGCATCTCGTGGGTAGAGGCCAGGGATCCTGCTAAACACCCTACAGTGCACAGAAAAGCTCCCCAAAGAATTACTGACAGACCGTCGGCAGTTCAGGCTTTGCTGACTCAGCAGTATGACAATAGCTCCCAATTGGGCCCCCTTTCCACTTACCCTTAAACATACCCCTATGTACACACAGTCTCCATCAGACAATCCCCTCACACACTGTTCCAAAATATTCTTCCTAAATCTTCAACAACTCCCTGAGGCTTAGAAATAAAACCCAGGATGGATCTCTCAACAACCTGACTTGGCCAGCCTCATCTCCCACTACCTTCTGCTGTGCACAGCAAGACCCAGCCAACCAGACTCTCTGACGTTCAGCAAGCATCCCTGCAGCCTGACACACGGACACCAGTGGCCACAAGTTCCTTTGGTGAGCCCTCCCCAATGCACAGCTTCTGCACCCCCCAAGCTGAAACGCCTCTGCTGCTACGAGGAGTCTCTGACATCTCCCTCCTCTGTAGTCAGTGTTACACTCAGGTCCTTAGGCTATCAATTCCTTAAGCTCAAGAATATTTAGTATCTCATATAATTTTGCACTCTTCAGAGTTCACTGACTCAAACTAAAAGAAAAGACAAAGTTCCCTGCCCTGGTATTAGAGTGGGATGAGAATCTAAGAGAGAGTGCTGGCAGGTGAATGAGTGAGAACAGCAGGTTGACTGGAGGAAAACTATGCTTCTTGAACTCCTGTAATCTTAGGATGTGCTTCTCCTCCCCAGAAGTCACACCTCAGTGACACTGAGAAGATATTCTGATGCCTGTGGGAAATTGTGGACAAGATCAAGACTGATGAACAGAGCATGACACAGAAAGTAACGAGGAGAAGGCATGGCCCTGGCTCATGGTGAAATCTAAGGCCTGTGTGCCTGACTATAGCTGGCTCTATCTAGTAAATTTGGCTGATTTGTCTGTTAAATGAGAGTCAACAAATCTCTTAGATTATACATTACTGACTTGGAGTGCCTCTAGTAAATGCTAAGGTATAAAAAAGTTGGAGTAGGAATGAAGACACCTCAATTCCATGATTACACCTTTGCTACCCATCAACCATGTGATCACTTTGAGTCATGTGACTGTTCAAATTTCTATTCCTTCCGATTCTAAGGTTCTACAGTCCAGGAAAGATCCAGGAACCTTTTGGTTTAGACATAAAGAAGTGTGTACTGGGCAGAGGGAAAATGGGTGGGACAGGTGAATGATATTACATTCTAACACGCTTGTTCTGCAGCATGACGTCCAGATGTAAATAAACCAAGTAAGGTGGAGTTGATGGGAAGTACCTTGAGCTGCTGCAGAGCCTTGGCAATGACTGGCTGGCTGGATGTCTGCTCCTGACGCAGAGTCACGAGCCCCTCGATGGACTGCTGGAAAGCTTTCCTCAGAATTAGGAGGTGAGCAGACTGCATGACAACTAGTAAAAGATTATCCACCTGGGAGGAAAATCAAGCATAGGGCTTAGAAACAGACCCAGTTACTGCCTTCCCATTCTAGTTCCACCCCGTCGGAAATCAGTGCCAACCTCAGGGTTACCAGGCCAGCAGCCACATGCTGAGAAAGCTGTTGTCCAGCAGAGCTGCTCCGAAGAGCAAGGCAAGCTTCAGTGGGCACAAGGTCTAGGCCCTTCAGCACAATCGTGAAGAGTCCCAGGGGGCTGGGGCAGCAGGATGTCTCAGAAACATCCTAGAACTCTAGGCAACTCAGCACTCCTGGTGTCATGTGCACACGTGCACACATGCACGCATATGTATGTAGCACAGTAGGTGGCAAACGTGAGAGTAAATGTGGGATGAGCTGAGGGCCTCGTGTGAAACAATAAAAACCCAGACTTCATTATTTTTATTCTTTATGTAGCTTGAGGAGACCTGTGATGTGGTCAGATATATGTATTAGAATGATCATTCTGGAAGGACCAAAGTAAAGGAATGCAGAGTGTGGGGAGAGAAGAGGAGCGCTGAAGTAGGGAAGCTAAGGGGGATCAGGAAAGGGAAGTGGCCTGACTGTGAGAGTGGCTGGGCGTGCAGAGGGAAGGCTGCTGGGCTTTCCAGGGCTGCTGGTTCACTGGAAGGGTGGGAGGATGGATTTACATTCACTGTGACACTCTGGTTCCAACACCGAGCAGACCAAGCACCATTCCCTAGACAGGGAGTACAGAGAAAGCACACGAGTAGTCACGGGGACAGGTGTCCACGTGCTCAGCTCATTAGGCCTAGTTTAAGGTGCATACTACATTCACCACCACTGACACGGAGAACACGAGGAAGCTTCTGATGGTTTTAAGTAAGGAATTATATAAATTACAGGGTCCCCATTAGGTAGGCAGGGATAGCCTATTTTACACAAAAATGAAAACCAAGGAGCCAGCAAACCAGAGTTCTTGGAGAACTGGGATTTCTGGAACTACAAAGTCAATGAGTGAAGTAATACCTTGTAGATCATGGATATAAAGACCTAATGACCTGGCTGAAAAAGAAGACATATTCCACTATAATTTAACATACTTGTAGACTTTGATGGAATATTTCAGTACAAGTAGTGCTACAAAATTATCTAATGATATATTTTTCCTAAAAGCATTTTCAGTAAGAAATACTGTTTCGAGCTGGGAAAGTGGTGGGTGTGGGAACGGGGAGTGAGACACACCTGCATGCTTCTCAGGGTCTCCACAGTCTCCACCTGAGGCACAATTTTCACAGGCGGTGCCTCCCACCTGGCCCAGCTGTCATCTGCATCCCGAGCACGGTCACTGTGCTTGGTCAGAAGCAAATAGGCATCAATCAGCACTACATCATCTGAGTCCTTGGAGCAGTCCTTCCCTGCAGCTGCATTGAGCAACGCCAGGATAATACCCTTCTCCTCAGCAAGAGCGTCTGGAACAAACAACTGCAAGTTTTCTAAGCCAGGAATCTGTACCTGAAACAGAAACCACCCAAAATCTTATTACCTTGACTGTGATGATGGGAACACGTGTGTGTGTGTGTGTGTGTGTGTGTGTGTGTGTGTGTACAAAGTCAAATTGTATATACATTGATTATGTGCAGTTTTTCTATAGAATTATACCTCAATAAAGCTGTAAAAAATGAAGTTAAATTTCAGCCATTTGAAAAAAAAACCTTGAATTAAGAAATGTCATAAATTATAGAAATGTTATTTAAAAAAAACTAGAAAAAGACAAGCAGTTTGAGGGAGGAGGTGTGGGAAAGGCATGAATCAGAGCAACGAGGGACCAGGAGGTCAGGTGAGTGTGGAGGGGCAGGGACTGCACTGGTGGAGAAGCCACGCAGGTTCTCCACTTATAGGGCATCCTCTGACTTCTCTATGTTCAACAGCAAAGAAGAGCCTCCTCACGGGAGAAAGGTCAGCCTGGAACAACCTCAATCAATGCTAGTCTGTGATGTCATTTTGAAGCAAAGCTGCTCCCAGAGAGCAGAGCCCTACAGTGGGGATGGCCAGGGTCCTCAGCACAACCAAGAATCCCGAGTCTGTATGGGATGACACCTGAAATAGGACGTCACCTGACTCAGTGAAAGGCAAAAATGTCAGTAGAGATTCACAAGTTACCCTTGGTGAAGGCATACTAACAAGACTTTTAAAGACCATTTTAACTGTGTCATACAAGTCACATAAATGTGGGGGGAATAAAACTGTGGGCCTCAAATAAAATTTCCAGTAACAATATCATACACAGATTCTAAATGTTAAATCTCAACCTAAATGGGAACAAAGATGGAAACTCAAAAAGGGGCTCTAGTGATGTCCAGGATGTCAAAGGTTCGTGCCAAAAGCCTGAATTGTTTCAAGACATGAGGGTGAAAAACAAAACTATTTAAAATCAACATATTAGCCTTGACCGGTGTTGCTCAGTGGTGAGAGTCTCAGCCCTCACACTGAAGGGTCTCAGGTTCAATTCCTAGTCAAGGGCAAGAATCTGGGTTGCAAGTTCCTTGGCCCTGGGTGGGGCTCGTGCGGGAGGCAACCAATCAATGTGTTTCTTTCACATCGATATTTCTCTCCCCACCCCTAACTCTCTCTTAAAAAAAAAAAAAAAGCAATGGAAAAATCATCCTCGTTGAAGCATGCAACAGACTGATGCATTTCAGAGGTAAGGGGTGGGGGGTGGGGGAGGAGGGATTAACCAAAGAACTTATATGCATATATACATGGCCCATGGACTAGCAATAGTGCGGGGAAGATATGGGGAAGGGGCAGGAGTGGGGTGGAGGGGTTAACAGGGAAGGGGGGAAAAGGACATCTGTAACACTTTCAACAATAAGGATAAATTTAAAAAAATAAATAAACCAACCTATTTTATATACATTATTTTAAATATATATGTGTAACTAATAAAATAAGAAGTTTGAGCAAATATTTGATTATTTTATCTGTAAGACATGTCAATAAGTAAAGTATGAAAAACTTGGTTTTGGGGAGACTATGGCACAGTCCTGTAACTGGGGTCAACGTATGGCCAGCAAAGCCTAAAACACTTACTACCTGGATCTTTAAGAAAAAGCTTTCCTGCTTTCGAGTAAAGTAAGGAAGGAAGACATTTCCATTATCCCATATGAACTACTCACCTTAACATACTGCTTGGATTTCAGTACTTCCAGAAGGTCTCTGACTGGGGCTGAAAGTACGAACTCGGCAGCTATTTCCAGGTCCTAGGATCACAGACAAAAGAAGCTTCTTTAGGGCTAGCTTTTTAAAAACTAAGAAAATAACAATAATTAATCAGGACTGAACTCACCTTTCTCAGCATCTTAGCAAAGCCAAGTGCTTTGGAGGCTCGCTCTCTGGCTTCATGGAAGAGCTCCTTCAGGGCTCGACTGATCTCTATAACAGACCTCCTGCAGAGGTGCGGGAAACCCAGTGAGAACACAGTAGGTGTGTGGAGAAGTACGTAACAAGAAAGGTGAAGCGATTTCCAATCACACTAACACAGACTGAAGGCTGTATAATGGAAACGTACTTGAGATACTCAGGAGCTTGCTCCCTGTGGTTTCCAAAAAGTACTCGTGTTCTTTAAATAAGTAGGGTGTACACTTCACCACCTTCAAATAACAGTAAGCTCAATTTTCTAAAGGTCATTACAAGAATTTCCTGGAGTTTGAGATAAGTTCTTGACTCCCAGCTCATAATCTAACTAAAAAGGCATAGATGCAGCCCTGACCAGGTGGTTCAGTTGGTTGGATCACCATCCTGTACATGGGAAGGTCACGGGTTCAAATCCCAGTAGGGGCATGTATGAGAGACAACTGATCGATGTTTCTCTTTCTCTTGAATCAATTAAAAAATATATATATCCTTGTGTGAGGATCAAAAACAGACATATATCCAGAGGTGAGCCAGCAAATGTTTAACAACTAGCTCTGCCCAAAACACTGTCTTATGTGGTGTTTGCTGATTTTCGTGGTGTAGACTCCCCCAATAGCTGATCTGAGCTGCCAGTCCAACAGCACTGAGCGACGACTGGGCAAAGAGGTGCACCAGCTACTGCCCATCAGCTCTCTGGACCCGGGACAAGCCAGCCCAGCACCCGCTGTACATGAATGACTTTTTAGATCCACCCCTAATAAACAATCAGAGCACCAGAGCCATTCTCCGCTGCTTCACGGTCTTACTTCTTGAGTTCCTGTTTTTTAAGCCTCCAGTATTAGCTTCCAAAACCACAAGACCTGCAAACTGATTCATTCCATTTCTCTGCCACTCACTATTTTTCCAGGTGAGAATCCATGTGGTAATTACTTTCTTTATCTGTGGCATAAAGACATCCCAGGTGTTCTGAAATCCAAATTGTGTCCTCATTAAACTTTGGATGGGAAGGGAACACACTTCAGCTCTCGAGTCAGCTCTACCTGAGCACTGCCTGAGGCTGTCATATCACACTGCTGATAACTGGCTCCACAGTGGCTAAATGACTGATACATATGCCATAAAAACAGCAGTTTTACATGATTCAACCTAAATACCATCTGCACAGAACAGGAGGAAATGCAATAGATGAGTAAGCTATGCTTTCACACACTTCAGCCTAAAGTTCAACAGAAGGGATCTGCTAAGCATAAAAACAATAAATATGTAGCAAATGTCAATTGAAGGTATTCATGGACTGCCTGCCACAGAGGTACAATTACTGAATTCTACTCTACTCGCTTATAGTCCACTGAAACTATCTAGCCCCTTCTTTGAGGACACTATTTTTATTAGGCTATATAAATTCACTTTCAAAGGAAATTTCACACAAAACCATAGCTAAGAGACCATATGAAAAGACAATATAGAAATAAATCCCTTTAAGTCTACTACCCAAGTTCAGAAAGTGCAAAACAGTTTGGTTTGATTGCAACTGATTCAGGCTCATCACCAACAAGTAAGCAACAGAAGAGGAAAGAAAGCACAGCATCCACCTTATTTCATCCGAAGCACTGCTGTCATCAGCGCTGGTCCAGAACTCGGCGCAGCTCTCCTGTAGGCCAAACTCCAGAAAACTCCCTGTGGATTTCAGCAGCATCCCTGCAATGTCACTAAGGAACAGAAATAACAAAGGTAAGCCAGAGAAAAACTGGCCTCATGCATTCTAATTATTGAATGAGGAACTAAAAGGTCCAGCTATTGTTTCAATAGTTTTTTAAAACAATGAATGAGAAGTTTTTAATAGAAAATCATGATTAATGTGGAAAAGTGGAAATTCCAAGTATGGCATGTATCTACACTACCTTTGTTCTATTATCAGAGTTTTCATTATAAACCTTAAAATCTTAAATTACGTTCATAGTAGCTATGTAATTATTTACAAATGTTATTTTCATCTTAAACAAATGTACAAAATGATAGAAAATGGTCTTAAGTATTTAGCTATGACAAGATTTTTTTAAAAGCTTAATAAGCTAAAGAATATAAGACAACAAAGTGAATTCCTTAATTGCAACTTTTTTAAAAATTTTCCCTCACAACTAGCTTTTCACGGTTAATAAACATAAGACCCTATATATAGCTGATGGTTCTTGTTGAGTATGAAATCTAAATACTAGGGGTTAAAATGTAAACGTGAGTGTATAAAATAAATCCTAGCACAGTAGAAGTTCAATAGCAGCCTGACCGCTGTGATACTGGAGGAAAGAGGAGGACGATCCAGTAAAGAAAGCAGGTCCATAGGCACCCAACGCCAGGTGTGGCGGGCGGTCAGTGGAGAGGGCGGTCAGAGAAGGTCACACCCAGGCAGAAGGTGGGGCGTCGGGGGGCCTTGTGGGCAGTGCAGACCAAAGAAAGGACAGGCAAAGCGGGATGATGGGAAATTAGAAGAGGGAGAGATGGTGCAATGGCTGTGAACATCACTTAGCAAGGCTGACTACAGGAACCAACCTGGACAGGAAGCAACAGTCAGCATGCGCATGCGGCTGAAGAGCTGGGCCGGTGCTGAGACAGCGAGCGCACTGTTCATTCACAGTAAAGATAAAGATGACTTAATAACAACCAGTGGTTAGGGGAGGAGTGTGATACAAGATTCTGAGACACTGAGGTCGGTAGAGCTGAGGACAATGACTTCCTAAGGTTAGAAGACAGGAGCTGGTATAAACGCCCTCAGTGAAAGGGGAGAATAAGAGGGGCTGAGAGGACGCAGCACCCCAGACAGCAGCAGTCTGCAGCCAAGGGGAGCACTGGGCCTCAGCCTGTGAGCAGAGGAGTGGCCCCAGCAAAGACCACTGAGGCACTCGAATCCAACATCAGGTGCCTGACTCCACAGACATATCCACTTTCTAGAACGAACAGACCAGACCACACTCCTCTCCATGGTTTTCCTGTCTACATTTCTAACCTCCCACCACATGTATACCATTTACAGAGAGTCCATCATCAGCATGACATGCCCAAAGCAGAATCAGTGGACAAGCATCCTTCCTTGGCCTGAATATCCCGAGGACTGATGTGCACAGGTCCACAGCCCTGCCGACCGTCCCAAGGCTGAGATTCAGCTCCTTGCATGTGAATCTAAGGCAGGGTTTCTCCACTGCAAAACTGACAGGTGGAGAAGATAACTTTTTGTTCTGGGGCTGTCCTGTGCACTGCAGGATGTTCAGCAGTGTCTCCAGCCTCTGTGCACTAGGTGTCAGTAGTGTCTCTCAGTCGTTACAATCAAAGGCACTTCCAGACACTGAGAAATGTCCCGCAGGGAGGGGGGAGTACCCTGGTTGAGAACCACTGCTTCAAGGAAAACGAACTTGGGGGAGGGGCAAACAGGTAGGAACTGTCATTTCCACAGAACTCCACATTCAAGTGCAGAGGAGAGCTGATGAGCAGACTGGGAGGGGCGGGAGGGAGAAAGGCAGACGGGTGCCCTCGGGACTGCCAGGGTTCCTACCAGAAAAGCTTCCCAGCCTGGGCCTCTCCTCCCCGGATGTAATGCGTTATTTCTTTGGTGAAGTTCCACTCTTCTTCTAACAGATTTTTTAAACTGTGGGATGCTTGAGGTAACTGCTGCAGCATTTGGATCCAGCTTCTCATGTAATCAAAATATACCTTAAAATACAAAAATGTAAAGGGAGATATTTGAGAACAGACTTCAGCAACTCTCGATGTTCACCTGCGTTAACAGGAAAGCTATGAACTGAAGGGCAAGGTGGGAGAGGGCTGCTGAGGCACATGTCACTGTTGCTAATTGATGTCTAAGTGAGGATTTTTCTTAAATTGTGTAACTCAACTCCTCAGTGACTTAATACATTATTCACAATCCCTTTGGATTACCGAGAAAATAACTAAATTGTTCACAATGCGTAGAAAAGTACAACCAAGTTTAAAAAAATAGCACCCAGAAATTTCATCATTAGTATACTGTGAACATTACTATTTTAAGAGGCTGGGATCGTCGCTTGTTTGACTACTTTAACTTTAGACAGTAGTTTACGTGTTGATAGGAAATAAGCACACTTCTCACCACCCCTTCCCAACATCCAGACTTCTGTGAGATACTTCTTCAGGGTTTACGACATATAAATTATGACCTATGACTAATACCCCTGAAATGGGGTTTATGTCCTCTTACAGCTTCCCATTCCTAAATTCTTACTCTGACTTATCTGTTGCTTAGTAGGGTTTTACTATCAAGTACTTTTTCCCAAGATGGGCTCACAATCTCATTGCTATACTACAAAACATCATGTCCACTGATTCCTTATGAAAGGGTAAGTTAACTGCATAGAAAAATACCTGTCACATGTCCTCTCCCTCAGAACCTTTAAGACTGCTGCGCCGCCTTCTAACAGCATGTCACTAGTAGGAGGAAATCTGATGCCGGCCTAATCCAGCTGTCACCATGCTCCCCAAACCCAGGTGACTTGCTGTCTCTGTGAGATGTTTACAGGATGCTTTCTCTAGTCTCAGATTTCAGTATTTTCATCAGGTTGCACCCTCAGGTTCACTGGAATGAATGTTTTGAGACCAGTAACAACTTTCACTAGGCCAACTGCAGGTTTGTTTGTTTTTTTTCATTTCAAGAACACTGTCTTCTGTGGTGCCTTTGGATGCTCTGGGTCCTCCTCTGTCCATGTTGCGTGACATCAATCTTCAGGCCTGGGTCTATCACACGCATAATAGTGTGTGTCGAAGCTGCAATTAGTGGGTCTACCGCCATCTTGTCCAAATGAACAAGGAACGTGAACAGCTAGCAGGCCCAGAAGTTTCCTTTCGCTCCTGGAGTGCTCCTTCATCTCCCAGGCTACCCAAAAGCTGCCATCTCCTGAAGCCTGCACTTCTCAGTCACAGCCCTCAAGGGGCCTCTGTCTCACTATACACAAGTCAGCCTCCTCACACTCCCCACGGCTGCTTTCAAACCACTGCTCTCACACAATCTGACTTAAACACAAACTAAAAGAAACACCCTGCCCCAATAAACTTAATAAAGTATTCTTTAAAAAAAAAGAAAAAAGTAACACCCTGCCTGTTTCAGATTCATGTCATCAGCTATACCACGGACCCTCCGCAATGCTTCCCCAGGAACCTCTGTCCCAAAGCTGGTGCCCACCACCGAGCCAGTGTCTGCTGCTGCTCCCTCAGGAGTGTTTCCTTAATCTCTCTTGCTCTGTTTTTTAAATTAAAAAGTGAGGAGGCTTAAAAATACTCTAACAACCATCAGAATAAACAGATGTTAATAATTTGTCACACACTTCGGATTCTTTTCAGTAAGAAACAACGCATCGCAAAGTTAATTTCTCCTTTGTTTCCCCACTTTTCTCTCCGCCTTCATCAGGGCAACAACTGTGAATTTACTATGTCTCCTTCTAGTTTGTATGTTTTTTAAAATAATTACATAAATTAAGACACGCAGTATTACTCTGTGTAAGTTCTCAACTGCGTACATAAATTGGATTGTAATACACATACCGACTTTCAGATACATTCCTGGTGCCCTCCCTCAGGGAAGCCTTCCCTCACCTGCCCACGAACTCACCCATCACTGCTAGAGCCAGGGAAGGCAGGTGCGTGCCTCTCCTCTGCCGCATCATTCACCGTTGCGATGGTTATTTAATAACCACTTTCCCATCACTCTTAAACCCCACGAGGGAGTTCATGCTCGTCACTGAGCCTTCACAATGCCAGTCACAATGCCTGCCCGCCACACAGCAGACACCCACAATACAACACCCAATAACATCTACAGAATGGAGAACTGAACCCTTTCTCTCCGGTTTGCCCTTTAGTCTTCTAGAGCAGTGATTTTCAACCACTATGACACAAGAATGTTTAATACTTGCAATACCTATTTAGTCAGGGGCACTGACCTCTTTTCCTTTAGACTGTCAAATGAAAAAATGACAACAGCCAACACAATAGCCGTCCAGTGTGACTGCATCAAAATTATACCTTTTTGTCAGGTTGGCAAAAAACGTAAAATAGGTTTGGTGTGCCACAAAATCTTAGTAATTTATGTGCCATGAGATGGAAAAGGTGGAAAATCGCTGCTCTAGAGGAACACTAATTGTGTGTGAGCTCTCCCTTGTGTGTCTTCTACAAATATCACATCTTGTTATCACATCATTATCAAATATCACATCTTTTAAATTCTGCTTACATGTTCCTTCAATCTATCACATGTTCTTACATCACATATTATGTTTATTGTCTCAGTTATGTCTCAGGCCAGGGCAATGAGCTAAGATGTTCACAGCTTCAAGGTGGATTTGCTGCCTCAACCAAACACTCACCACGTTCTTTCCTTGGACCTGCATGCACAGGTCTCTCGGTTTTCAAGAGAGGGTTACGCAGCACGGAGCAGACAGACCTCTAAGTCACACTTGTTCTGTGTCGTGACTTGCCATAACTACCTCCCCTCACCTTTCAACCTAGCTATCGTTCCGCAGTCTTCCTGCCCACAGGGTGAGCAGCAGACAGCAGACGTGTCCCTACCTGTCCTCCTTCTGTCATGCAGGAATGCCATCTACAACAGGACCTCCACAGGGACACCCCGTGCTTCCGACTGGCTGCACCCCTGCGCACCACAACCCTGACCAACCACTGGACAGGCCTCCATGTCTGAAATGGGGTATATTCATCTTCACTTTAGTCTAAATTTTAGCAATTTTAATAGTCTTTCGGAGGTGGGTAGGGCGTGAATATTGTGATCAATTTCCTCCTGTACTGAACATGAAATGTTTTTCTTTACTCTGAGTCCTTTTGCTGTTTTTGGTGAGTTTCAAGAGAAGGGTGTGGCAGTAAACAGTCTGATGCCTATCCTAAGGCCATTCTCTCCTTCCTTCTTAACAAAAACACTAATTTTGTTTGTGTTTCCCATTCTCAAAATATGCCCCTGCTCTCTTTAGGGCACAATTTCAAAAGCACTAGTAATTGCAAGTTCTTCATCTGTGAGATGATGGAGAGAAACTACGGAAAACTATGCCTTACACAGATAATTAGTAGCAAAGCTCAAACTAAATCCTAATGCCCCTGAGTGCAGGGACACGTTTTGAGCTCAAACTAAATCCTCGGCATTTCTACCTCTAAGTAGCTGCAGATTTGGGTAATTCACTTCGCCTAGGCTTCAGATACCTCACAGGTACACCAGGACTCTGACACTGCACGGCCTGGATGGCACACGCTACCTGCCGATTCCTCACCTTCCTGCCTCGGTGATTACATGAGGTGATTACACGAGGAAAGGTATGGTGTGGCCTCTGCCCGATCATCAGAGACAGTTTAGAAAGCAAAACACATTTTCTCTTTTTAAACCTGTTTAATCATCCATGGAGAAAAATTAGTTTGCTTGTTGCTTTACACCATAAGTTTTCAATGATAAAGACTTTTCTGACATAAGAAATATATAGTATTTTAAAATATAGCCACATTTTTGGCATTCTGGTCTTTTATGTACTCTTCCAATTAGGAAATAATTTCAAAATCAAAATTATTTCTCATAATATGGCAGATGTGGGAAGTCCCCTTCCAGTTACATTCCTCTTGCAATTCTTCCACTGCAGAGGCTGGAAGCTAACTGTGTGCATGCCCAGCCTCCCCGATAGGTAAGAGGCTCTGCATCCAACCTGGTCAGTAGGACACAGGGGACAGCTGCTGGGAGGGGCTTCCAGGAGTATACTCGCTCACTGTTCTGGACTCAGCTGGCTAGCAGACCTTCCCCTTCCACCCTTCTCTTCTCTCCCTGCCTAGAAAGCGGGTGGTATCTGGGCGTGCTAAGCCATCCTCAGGCAGGAGAGTGAGGTGTCAGGAAGGATGAAAGCGTTCTACAGACAACATACCTACCAGCATGGTCGTGTTCTATTACCTCATCAACAGTCACATTAGGTAATCAGTTGTGTCTCTCTCTATTGAGTCTAATATGTATTTACTGTACATGAACACCCTACCAGACGTTACGGAAGACAAAAGGACTTCAAGGCACAGCCCATGGCCTGTAAAGCTTTCAGTCTAATTAGGGGAACCTGAGAACAGAGACGTGCTGTTATCATTAAGTATTAAGTTGAACAGTTCTAATTATAACTGCTGAGAGTTCAAAGAAGGTTTAGATAAAGCACACCAAAGGTTAAAACTGTCAAATAAGCTTTCTAGAAAAACATAAAACTTGAAAGTAAGTCTTAGATGGGCAAATAAGGAGAAGGGACATTTCGAACAGGAAGAAATAATATGAGCAAAAGCCTGGAGGTTAGAAAGCACAGGTTCGTATGATGCACGTGAGAAGGCTGGGAGCTCTTTCTGGAAAGAAATACAAATAAGTCTGCTCCTGACGAAATCTCATTATTTACAGTTTTGTGAATGTGCCAGGATCCTCAGTTACCTCCTGACTCCTATTTAAGATTCAGCATCCTCACTGTAAGACATTCCTGGAGGTGCCCAGGCTAGCTTGGGTGTCCCATCTCTAAACCTTCCTTGCACCGCTGCACAATGCTACCTTAGCACTTCCTACTCAGGGTGGAATACAGTGTAGCAATTTCACCCCATTTTTCACCGTGAAACTCCTTAGTGCTCGTTACTGTATTCCCAGAGCCTGCAAGGTCCCTCATGCACCCCAGGTATTACAGATACAGCTGATGACAGATGGCTCAATAAAATAGGTCCAGACCATGATTCTATTTCAGGGCCATTCTGCTATAGACCCACAATTAAACAATGAAGTAGAATAAGCTATGAAAATCATCGATTAAAAAGTAGCCCTCACACACACAGCTAGATAGATGTGGGGAAGACGTGTCCCACTGCCCTCACCATCAGCATTTCCTGCAGATCCTCCTCGAAGGCGTCGATGTTGCAGTCGGCCTCCTCCAGGCCGTCCCGGACGCCGTGCAGCATGAACTGGTAGTACTGCTTCATCAGAAGGCCGCCCTTCAGCACCTCCTTGCACTCCCGGACCAGCTGCAGGAGAAGTCACAAATTCTGTCATTTCACACAGCGTGACCAGACTACGTGTCCGTTTTCACAGCTCCCACTTAAATCCTCAAAAAACAAAAAAGGAACCTTACCTCTGAAAAACCTAAAATATTTTCCAGATTCTTATGCAATATCTTAGTCTCAACTGGGTAAGAACAAAGTAGTGAAAACAAAGCACTGAGTATCACAGTATGAATGCAGAGAAAAGGCCATAGAAACAAAAACTGATTTGCTAAAATACACCCTCCTACCAATAAGTTTACATAGAAAATAAATTCTGTAGAAAAAGATACATTTTTCTACTATGGTACACTGTAAGACAAGGTATACAAGAGAAAAATCTCATCACTTTAATCATAATAAAGATTGAAATATACTTGCCACAGAGCATGATAGCCTTTGTAATAATTCAGCATATTTTACCTACTGTGACTGTGGCTTTTCCCATCAAAAAACTATAATAATCACACAAACAAGCCTAAGATTAATCTGATGAAGTTAGATGGAAGTCAAGGGGAAAAGAGGAAACGAAAAGATGAGTAAAACCCCAATGTGCAGGCCCAGAGGCAACGCTGGAAAGAGGTAGGCAAGCGATGGCCTGGAAGGTCTTTCCCCTCAGTGATGTGCCAGGACAGAACAGCTGCATAATCCTAAGCAGCAGGGAATGTGGGCCTGAGGTTACAGTCACATCAGCTTTAATATATATTGATAAAGACACAAAAGGAACCTCTGTGCTGCGCTGGGAAAGTAAACTGGTACAAACTTTCTAGAATCTAAAAATATATCACTACCAATCCATTTTTATGTTTTATACTCAAGAAATCATCAGAGATGCAGACTAAATATTATATACAAATATATTTACCACAATATTACTCAGAGCAATGTGTTAAATAAATTATGATGCACCTAGATAGCAGAGCATTATTGCACCCATTTAAAATCTTGTTTTAAAAAATATTAAAGGGTAAAAAGTCATAAACATATAGATATATAGTTTATTTTTAAACTTGCATATGTACATTTTAAAATATGTATGTACAAGAAGAAAATGAATGGAAAGGCACCAAAATGTTATAGTGGTTACCTCTGAATGGCAGGATAACTTTCATTTTTGTATCATTTTCTGTACTTTTCAAATGTTCTAAAGTAAACAAGAATTGCTTTTACAGCCCTGGCAGGTGTGGTTTAGTTGGTTGGAGCATATTCCCGTGCACCAAAGGGTTGTGGGTTCTACTGCCGGTCAGGGCACATAGCGGGTTGTGGGTTCGACCCCCCAGTCGGGATGTGTACAGGAGGCAACCAATCCATGTTTCTCTCTCACAAAGATGTTTCGTTCTCTCTCTCTCTCTCTCTCTCTTTCTCCCCTTCCTCTCTCTAAAATAAATTTTTTTAATTAAAAAAGAAAAAAGAATTGCTTTTACAAGTTTCCCTTTAAAATGTTTGAAAAATAATTACAATAGGACAGAAGAGGCTAGTGTTAAATCTATTAAAAAGTGTTCTATTCAGCCCGGCCGGGCATGGCTCAGCAGTTGAATGTCGACCAAGGATCCAGGCGATCAGGGTTCAATTCCTGGTCAGGGCACATGCCCAGGTTGTGGGCTGCAGCTGATCAATGACTCTCTCATCATTGATGTTTCTATCTCTCTCTCTTCCTCTCTCTGAAATCAATAAAGATATATTTAAAAAAAAAAAAAAAAGTGTTCTATTCAGATTATCTAGACATAAATTTCCATTCTAAAGATGTCACTTATGTGCTTACAACTACAACTTTGAATGCATTTAAGTCAAAATTTCTACTTTAGTTTTACTCCAGTAATGCTACATTAATCTAAGTAATGTATTTTTTTTGTTTGTTTTAACATAAAGAACTCTTTAATCCTCACAACAGCAAAAATTAAACTCCACCTTATTTTACAGGGTTATGTTCCTGAAGTATTTGTTTTGTGGGGAAGGGAAGCAAGTGTTTTACCAAAACTTGCTAAATGACTGCGGCAATGTGGAGGGCAAGTGAAAACCACACATGACTACGGGAACCACGACAAAAAGGGGGAAGTAGAGGTGAGGTGGGCACCAGCTCCGGGGGCAGCTAGATGGGAACTGCAGGGCTGATTAGGTGCAGGCACCCACCTCCGCCTCCGTTAGTCACCTAACCCACACCCCTAACAAATCCAAGTCCTGCTGTACCTGCCCTGCACCTGGCCTTCCTCAGCCACTCTTGTCCCCTAAGCTCCATCCCGTCCTTCAGAGACAAGGAGCTCCTAGCTCTTCAATCTCCAGGGACGGATATGCACAGTCTACAGAAACATAACTTATTTCTCAGTCTGCAATGTCTACTTCACACAGTGACTGTCAATGTGCTACCGTCATGAAGCTAAGTACTAACCCCCTTCAGTACTCACTCTGCTAGATACAACTGCTTCTAGCCATACATCTCACCCAAAACGAACAACTGAGAAACCAGAAGCTGCGACTCGGTTTAAGCTACACATTGCTTAAGCAGGAAAAAAGTCCCAATACCTCCCCTCTGCATACTCTAAAGACATTTGTTTGCATATTGCTTAAAAGGAATGAAAAAATAAATTTAAAGAACTTAAATGATCTAATTTTAAGTTTTTAGTCTTCAAAGAACAATATTAGTAGGATATAGGAGGTTGTATCATCACCATACTTTCACATCCTCTTAGACAAGGAAGTGAGTAACAGAAAGGTTGAACCACAATCTTATCTTTGAGGACTGCATGTAAAGGATATTTTCAATTACCCTAAAAAGAGCAGCTTGAAAACACTAACATATACTCACTTTTCACTTTGTGCAACAATTAGGGGGAAAGTCCTAAAAATAAAAATTATGAGCCTGTAGAATAACATAATGATTGCTATATGTTTTTAAACAGTCTTTGAAACAAACCTGCTTAATACTCAGGAGAGATGGTTCTCCAGCAGGTCTCTGCTCCAGCCTTAACTTCAGGCATTCGTGGATAACATTCAGGAGGACTCGACAGAGGACTAGGAAGGCAGGTTCGAATGAGGGTAAGTCCATGGACTTGAGCTCCTCCCAAGACACAGTGCTACAATTCTGCTCTGAAGAGGGTGGCGGTCGGGACAACTGCACATAGTCGGAGCCCCACATGGGATCTGGAAATTCAGAAAACTAACAAAAATTCAACAAAGGTTAAAAGAGCATACATGAGGTCATAGCTATAATCTATTATTCTCTATAATTTGCTGACAAATCTACAAAAATCATAACTTTATAGGAAAAGTTACCTTGACAATAATTTAACATTTCAAAATAGACCCAGAAAGTTCTAAAGTATTAGAAAACCATAACAAGAACTAAAACGAAATTGTAACTTTTCAAAAAAATATAGCAGAAATAGAATTAAGTTCATCTTTTTCATCATATATATATACACAGTGGTCCCTCGGTTTTCGAATGCGATCGGCTCCGGAAGACCTAGCTCTGAAACGTTCGGAAACTGAGGGATCACCAGCCGAGAGCTGGGCCTCAGGATCTCGCCCTCCGCGGGAGCCGTGGCGTGTTCCACTTCCGAGGCGTGTTCGGAAACCAAGGCATTTACATCCGGGTTTACGGTGTTCGTAAACCAAAATGTTCGTCAACGGAGACGTTCGAAAACCAAGGCACCACTGTGTATATTTTCTACTCCTCACCAAGGATATTTTTTCCAATGCTTTTCAGAGAGAGAGGAAGGGAGAGAGAGACATCAGTGTGAGAGAGACACATCAACTGGCTGCCCCCTGCACGTGGCCCACCACAAGCCCAGGGTCGAGCCTGCAAGCGAGGTACGTGCCGTTGGCGGGAATCGAACCCGGGACCCTTCAGTCCGTGGGCCAACGCTCTAACCACTGAGCTAAACCAGCCAGGGCCATCATATATTTTTTATTAAAATGATAGGAACTCTTATTTTTAAGGTTATAAATGGTATTACTCACAACTATCTCTACACTGAGAAAACCAGAACATTATTAAAATTCAAGAAAGACTGTAAAACCAGGTAGCCCCTTATGTGAACATAAAAACCAGTGCAGTCAACCAGTTTCTTCATCCGTTTTTTCTCCTGAGCTATATACTGAATGATACTGATAGGAAAAAACTCATAAAACTGACCTGGCTAATCCCGCTCAAGTATCTGTTACCTGATGCTTCCTGGGACCCCGAGTGCTGCTCACCCACTGTACTTTTCCCTATAAAACATGGGGTTTGGAAGTTTCTCACTGTTTTAAGCCTCTGGCAACATCTTGCTGACCAGTCATAGTCAAAGCCTTGCCTTCTTCGAACTTCGTTGAGAAAACTGGAGCCATCAAAATTTGAAAATCTCAACTTTTCTTCAACTTAAAATGTCACCAATTAATAGGTATTCTGCCTCTAGGTGTCATTCATATCTATGCTCCCTGTCATTTAGGGAACTCAAGTGGTCTCTCCAAATCACATTCTTTTATGTTCAACGCACATTTTTTGTATTTAAATAAATACATACTTTAGTTTCCCATAACAAGCAAAGATTCCTATATAGCCACATAATTTTAAAAATTATTACCTGTGATAAGTGTGAGGAGATTAAATAAAAATCTGAAATCCTGAATGTGAATTGTATCAGTATCAGTATGAACCTGTGATGTGTGTGCGCGCGCGTGTGGTGCTCTATCTGTTTGAGGAACTAAAACGGTGACCAGCTGTTTCAGGCGCAAAGAGCAACACCAGTGCCCAGACTGTGGTCCTAGAACCCCAGTTTCCAACAGGAGGAGTGAGGGCTCCTGCCAGATACCCTGGACTCCCAGTCTGAAGCAGATGCAGAGGAAGCCTACCCGGCCTGTTGTACCAGAGAGCAAGGGAGCTATCAAAGCCTATTTACCAGGGTCGTGACAAAAGGGCTGACGCCAAGTGTGAACTGGTTAAATAAGTCATGGTATGATGCAATGTAACAACAGCACATAGCTGTCAAATGGAATCGAGCACACCCATACGACAGACTCAAAGTAGAGAACACTGCCCACCCATCGTAGAATAAACATAGGGTTATACTGCTTTCTTGGAAAAAAAAATATCTGCAGTACATACAAAGATATATATTTATACGAGCACAAAAAGTCTAGAAGATATGAACCAGCTACTACCCTGAGCAGGGATAGAGGGTAAAGAGCAACTTTGCTTTTTCATCTACTTCGAAAAATAAGTAAAACAAAAGCATATTGTTTTACAAAATGAAGGGCTAGATCAAATCTTTCTGTGACCCTGGACTAGGGGTCCCATCACCAACGAAACGTCTACAGGGCCAGGAGAGTGGGGTGAACGGGAGAGCGAGGGGAGGTGGCGGTGAGGAGTGGGAAACGGGGGCACACCAGGTGCTGTCGTGTGGGCAACGTGGGCCCAGTGTGGACAGACCTCCCCCATGTCAAAGGAAACAAAACATCCAGATTTTCATGTGAAATCTTCTAATGTTTAAACGCTGGCCATAACAGCTGCTAGTCACAAATATTTAAAGCACCGCATGGGACAAAGCATAACCACAGGAGGCGGTACGATGGGCTAAGGGCGGGCTCTGCAGCCAGTTCTGGGTGCCCACGCTGCTCCGCACTCACACGTGCAGCCTTGACCCTCCACAGAGTGCCCACACAATGAACGCTCGCCACTGGTCTTGTGTTGCTGTTGTCACAGGTCCGGTTCTCTCTTGCAAACTGAAACACAACTTCCTATTTGCCCTCAAAGTATGCTTCTTTTAAGAAAACACAAAACCTACAGGCAAATAAGCAAGTATGTGCTTGTTAGCTTCACACTTACCTCAATTAAAAAGTTCATGTAACTTTACTAATGAAATCAGACAGGTGATGCTTGGAGCAAATAAAAGTTACCTATAAAAACTGTATGAACACTGATTGTGAGAGTGGGCGGGGGGGGGACCGTCACCTCCTTACTGTTCCCAGTGGGCTGACTCACAGCTGCACCTGTGCCGGTCTGGCTACTGGCTACGCAGGAAGCATGTAACAGGTTAAAATGCCAGTGCGCCTGCCCTACCCGGGAGACTCAGACTTGCCTACAACCAAGGGGTGGGTGAGCGCATCTGTCAGAGATCCCTGGGTGATACGCATGTGCAGCCAGGTTTGGAAACCATGAGCATAGCTTTAAGTCTGGTATCCCCAACCCCTAGGTCTGAATCCCTTCAACAATCTACAGCTTCTGTGATTTGGGCCAAGTCATCAACTCTCCGTATCTGGAAAATGTAGAAATAAAAATGCCACTGCATTCAGTTGTGTCTGACTCAATAAATGGTAGCTGCTGTTATTTACAGATGCATATCCTAGTTTCTACAGGCTTTGTCCACTCTGAATATAAAAGGCAACCTCTTCAGGGTTTCTTGTGCTTATAAAAAAAGTTAGCATAATTATTGTTAGATTCAAAGACAAATGGTATTTCGCTGGCCACTAAGTTTATAAAAATTACATAATAATTTCCCATTCAAAAGAAAGTAATTAACAGAATTACCAAAAATCCTCCTAGAATTTGAGGTAATATGCATAATATGCAGTCAAAGTCAGACAGCTAATTTTTTGGTATATTACATTAAAATATAAAATTTCATTTTATCTTTTTCTTCTAAAAATATATAAATTTCATAAAGTAAATAAAAAAGAAGCACAAACTAACCATATCACAATCTGTGGCTTAAATATGTTATGGGCTTTTAACATTTTAAATGCACAAAACCCACAGTCTGTACAACACACGGAGTGATCAACTGGAACACGGAAATCTCAGGACACAATGCAGACTGAATAAATGAATCTAACTACAATACAAATGTATGATATAACCTCACTGGAGAGGGTAAAGGAAAAGGGTGCTAACCTAACTAGTCTTGGAAAACTGTGTTCTATAAAGCTAAAGACAAAAGAATGGAATTAGACACTGTACTCTAGTTGGTAAATTTATTCCTCACAGGGGTACTGGTGAGCAATTCTGAAACTATTTTATGTGATTAAAATACACAATTATTTGGTAACTAAAAGGTAAAATACACTTTTAAAACAAAAATATAGAATAGTCTAGCCCATACTGACTTACAGTTAGCTTCAAGGGAGGAAAAAATGTAACAAGAGTTCTTAAGAAATAATAGTTTATATTTGACTTCTTAAGCCTCACAACAACCCTGTGAGGTAGGCAGGAAAGTGTTATACCCATTTTACAGATGTGAAGACTTAGGGTCAGAAAGATTAAGTCATTTACAAAGTTATGTGGTGAGAAAGAGCCACATCAGGGAACGGAATCCATTATTTGACTTCAAAACTGTACATCTTTCCCCAACATACTTAGTAAAAAGACTAAAGCAAAACCAACCCAGATAGGAGTGTACATGTGTTCACAAAATACACCTCCCATTACAGACTTAAGTTCCTGAAATGGGAATAAAAATAAAGTCTTACTTTCCTACTGAGTTAGTTATTTCAGAGCCTTGTCTTTTATTAATCTGGATTAATCTCCAATACAGAAACATTTCTACTTTAGCTCTGGGTTACTCTTTTACTATCTGGCAAAAATAATATTTTATAAACCCAAATTTAAAACAACAGGGGCTTCTGTACTTCATTTTTTTTTAAGCAAACAATCTACAGATAATTTTAACAGACAAATCTTTAATCACATACTTATTAAGCTTTGAATTTGTATGTTTCTTTTCTTCTATAACAAGGATAACCTTTTCAGTTAAATCTCTCTTGGTCAAACCAAAGGGACACAACTTTGATGGAAATCCAAAACTACGGGCTACTACTACTACTGTCTCTTTTCAACATAAATTCTAACGTAAAATGCAGTGCACTCGTTCTCAATGTTTTTCCTATTCCAACACATCTAAGGACGCAAAGCACTCCTGTTAGTGGCAATGGTTCACTGCCAGGGTCTGGGGGAAGAGACAATGTGGGTGCACCATGTAAGGCAGTTTTAAGCCTAGACACACCTCCCTGAGCCCTCACCATACCACCAGCCCTCTCCTATGAGAACCACTGAATCAGAGATGCAGTAACACTGCCAGAGCCTTTTCATTCCTATTACTTCAAAACTAGTGCTTCACAATAAAAAATCATCAATGCTGTCTTACCCACATGTGTCCTCATTGGAACTAAACCATTCCAGCCAAAAACCTAGATCAAAGTAAGTTCTTCTATCTGAAACACATGACAAATCCTTATTACAGATCCAGTTTTGCTCTACTGATTTTGAAACCTGCATCATAATAAAATCTTATCATAAAACAGTTATTCACAGACTAAAGGGGGAAAAACTCATTTCCTCTAAAAAAAAAAATCATTCCGTTAAAATACTAAAGAAAATCACAATATAGATTCATCTTTAAGATTTCTAATCAAAATAATACTTGAAGTAAAATAACCTCCTATAGCTACAAATTATTGATTCATTTTGCAAACATCTTATTATGTGACTGCTTGACTACTCCTCCTAAGGGTTCATGACCTGACCATCAGTTTAAAAATAAATTATTTTTTCAGATTATGTAATAAACTAATTTTTTAAAAAAGGTATATACATTGCATATAGCTACTAAAATTTAGAACCAGAGTCTCACACAGGTAGAAGGGCTCTCAAAGACCTGGGTTCTTTTGCTTTCAGCCAAATGAACATGCACACTCACCACTTACAAAGAAAACTCACTTGTACCGTTACTCTCGAGAACAATATCCAACAGTAGGGCCCTTTAGCTTCACCACCCTTAGCAGTAAAGAATTTGAGATATCAAGATGTCAAAGCTAAATGTGCACAAAACCCAATTTCAACCACTTCCTCTAACAAGCGAATATATTCCTTTCACAAAAATCTTCACCGATCGAAACACATATCTGAAAAATCTTCACCGATCAAAACACGTATCTGATAATAATTAAGACTTCCCTGAGACTCCAACACCTCTGCTAAACCTTACCAAATAGCATGTATTTTTCTCCTTTGATCATTGCACAGTTCTTTACAATTCACATCCCTTTAACATCCAGTGACCAAAACTGGACGTGCTACTAAAAAAAGGAGTAAGCTATTGCGAATAGAGAAAGAACTATATCCATGACCTTGGATGCCATATGAACTTAAAAATACTTTAGCATCATGTTGACTTCTTTACTGACTCACATTCAGCCTGTGGTCGCCCACGACTGTGGCTTCGTCCCTCTTATTTATACCTAGCCCGTCCTTCTCCATCCTATATTTATATGGTTGCATTTTTTCCCTCCACACACCACCTTATACTTAATTCACTGTATTTTGTACAATTTTCATAGATCCATTTCCTCATTTTTCACAGTACTTTATAGAAATGTTTAAATCTACAATTTATAACGACCACTTATGCCTTAAAAATATCAAGACTATGAAAGCACATAATAATCAACACAATATACACTGTAATTTACAAGGACTAATGGAACTAAGGAGAAGACCATACTGATGCCTGCTGGAAACCTACCTCCACTGGACGGTCACTCTTTACCAGTGCTATACGTGCCCTTTGCAAGGAACCATCCATCAGCTTGTGAAGTCTTAAAATTAACTTTCTTAACCCCATCTGCTTCAGTGCTTTGTCTACAAATGGTCTATAAATAGAAGTCAGACAGTGTCTGCTAAAGCCAGCTTCCGTGCTGCAGTCTGGTGTTCCCCAGCCAACAGAATCATCCTCTGATTCAAGCCTTTCAAGCTTCTTAGAGGCGCAGTCCTGCGACTGGAAGCTAAAAGTGTTGTCAGTGGGCTGCCTGGTTTCTGGCACCCTTGGATCAGAGGTCTGTTCTTCACTCTCATCTGAGCTACTTTCCAGCTCTTTCAATTCTCCTTCTGTGTCATCTTCCTCATCTTCTGGCTCATTGCCTTTAGACGATCTAGGGGAAGAGATTTCAAACACTGGCCAGCCAATGTCTGATAAATTCTTAATGCCTAAAACAGTGCCCATAATCCTTAGCTTCTGATTTAAGTCTTTTGTGATGTTTAACCACAAGCAGAGTGCCTGCACCCTGTCCTGGAAGTCTTTTGCAGCATATTTTTCATAGTCCTTTTGAAGAGCCTGCAACGATGGATAAAGTGCTTCTATGTATTCCAGCAGCTCCATTATCCGCTTTACCTGTTCAAACGACACCCTCTGACGTTGGAGATGCTCATGATATGTTGAATAACCCACAATCCTTGTTCCATGAGGGGCTTTGCACTGTCCTTCTACTGGGGTACCATTAAAACTAGCTCTATTTCTAACTAAGGCAAAGCTCCCATAATTCACTTTGAAAGTAAGGATTTCGTTGATAATATCTGGTATAGCTTGACGGGCTGTATATAAAAAGAGGTCCTGGTCGTTAATGGTCCGTCCCGCATGCCAGGCTTGCAGCTCTAACCAGATCAGTTCATTCGATCGGTTAAACCAGAAAGCAGATGTATTTTCCTGTCCTCTTTGCTCCCTGTCCTTCTTCTTCGAGACTGAGGTAAGCTTTAGCAGAAGTCGTAAAGTTTCGAAAAACTTCAAGCGATCTGCAGGACAGTCAGTCCTGGAAGTCTGGCGTGCAGTTCTCGCAATAGGCATGGGCACAGACACCGGAAGCTTGGTGTTGCTGCAGCCGAGACTGAGGTAAGGCTTATTGAGATCCACATCTGGAATCGGTTTTTTGGGCAAAGACCCACCCACTGATTCCATCATGAATGAGCACTGCACGTTTTTCTTACGGTCGCGCTCAGTTGTCCTAAGAGCCGCGCGGATCCTCTTCTCCTCGATTTTTCCAGTGTCTCTATGTGGAGGCTGATTTGATGCATTCATTTTTTCTATAAAAAATAAACAGTATTATATTACTCCAAAATATGAAGCTATTCTCAATAATTTCAGTAAAATTGATATTCACATGTACTCATATTTTCAGGTTATTGGAGAAAAGATCATATCATATGCTGAAAATTAAAAGAATCAAAATATATGACATTTCTGAATTTTTTAAAAAAATGTATCCATTTTCCTTGCTGTACTATACTTGCTATAGTCTAACATTCTCCACTACTAACCTAAAATGAGCTATTCACCTCCACACTACAAAGTACAGTTACCTAGCTAGTCACATCTTCACAATTTATCACCTTCAGCTAAAAGGAGAGAAACAGTAGGGCACATCTCACAGAGACCTGGTTTAGAAAACACCTGCGAGTCCTTCCTTTGCCATGAACTAAGTGAATAAACTTACAGCAAATCACTTAAGTTTTCTGGGTCACTTTTCTCATTTGTAAAATGAAGTAGACTGAGGAGAGAATCCTTAAGGCACTTTAACATTATTCTCATAGAAAACTGAAACACAGATGACAAGCAAAAATGTAAGCCTTAATTTATTCTATTCCTTGATTTCTTCTCGGCCACAAACAAATGAACAATAACATTTTAAACTTAACATTAAGAACACTGAAGACAGACCTGGCTGGTGTGGCTCAGTTGGTTGAGCGCTGACCCGTGCACTGAGAGGTGGCTGGTTTGATTCCTGGTCAGGGCATGTACCTGGGTTGCAGGCTCGATCCCTGGTAGGGGGTGTGCAGGAGGCAGCCAATCAATGTTTCTCTCTCATTGACATTTTGCTCTCTTTCTCTCTCTCTCCCTCCTTCCTCTCTCACTAAAATCAATAAAAACATATTTAAAAAACAACTACAAAACAATTACTCAGAAAAAAACTTTCTATCTCAGGAGACTTAGTGTCTCCTTTACTAGCAATACAGATAATGGTAAAAATTAAAAAGTTAAAAGCTTAAATGTAAAAGCCACATTAAATTCAAATTTAAAATAAAAGGAATAACTAAGATTACGGTACAAAGGATCAATCAATGGTTACACAGTGTATAGAGATTATGTACCAGGCCCTGGCCGGCAGCTCAGATGGCTGGAGCATCGTTCCATACACCAAAAGGTTGTGAGTTTGATCCCTGGTCCGGGTGCATACAAGAGGCAACTGATCGATGTTTCTCTCTCACATCAATGTCTGTCTGTCTGTCTGTCTCTCTCCCCCTTCCTCTCTCTCTAAAATCAATGAAAACATATCCTTGGGTGAGGAGGGTTGAAAAAAAAGGGTTATGTACCAGAAGTGCCACGCCCTCTCATGTGTATCTTTTCAAGACTTACCTTTCAAACTGGAGCGACTGGCAGGCCTCCCTACGCTATTCCTCTGGTGTTTGGTTGACATGCGTTTCATCTGTCGAGGTGTACTGGGGGGAGAGGTGCCATAAAGGTTCTCTGTATTTGTTTCATCTGAAAACTCCTCCACGTCAGATTCAGAATTCTTGCAAGCTGAATCTCCCAGTATGCACTCTTGCCTGTGAAAAACAATAAGCAAATATTCAGAAATATAGTAAGTGAATTCAAATTTAATCTACTTAAAATTTAAGAACTCTTGGTAAAACTTTTGTATGGATATGTCTCCTCAGCACTGCAACCTCTCTCTGCGCTTGTGGAAACTCACAGAACTTCTCTTTCACTCAAAGGAAGCAAGGACTGACTGCGGCAGCATTTACCACATGGCCAGAAGCGATGAGCAGTTTCTGTTATTTGTAGAACTATTTCTAACATAAATAAAATTTAAAACTAAAAACTTACAGATTAAAGAAAAAAAAACAAAGAACTAAAAGACACAAATCAGATGGAACTAAGCATGCACTGTGCGCCCGCCACAGACGAGCTGGGGGGCAGGGGGCAAGCATGGCGGGGCCTGGCTGCAGAGCGCCTCTTCAAAGCACATACAGAAAGCACGGGGACACTTCCCCCGACCTGAGCAGCAAAACAGAGTCCTGCTCACGCACGGCAAGTCAACCTTCCCATGTTCCCTGACACACACTACAGTACAGAGGGCGGGTGAAGGTGCCGGGGGGGGGGGCTGTGGAAGAGGAAAAGGAACTCATGTGTCTTCACCTTCAAAATCAGTTCCCCATTAACTTGTTCTCTGCCAACTCTTCCTGCCAATTCTCCGTCCCCAGCCAACTTCTCATAAAGTTCTATTTTTGCAAAGCTAACAAAATAAAATCTAATGATATAAACTGAGAACAAATACAATTCTAAAGCAGCAAACTACAAGGAATCAGTCATCAAGCTCCTTTCAAATATTTATCATCAGTCTACACCACTCTGAATATTCTTATAAAATATACTTTATATTTCATAAATGTAATTCCCAACTATATCCAAGATATATACAGGGGTTTTTTTCCTGGCAGTTCATATCCTAATATCAAATCTATTTCAAAATCATGAGGAAAAATAAAAACCACTCTAAAAGGTATGATATGTTATTATTGAATTGGACTGGCAAATAAAACTTCAGAAAATAATCTTTCAAAAGTAAAAATGCTGCAGAATTATACAAATTTACTGTACTGAAATCTATAAAGAATCCCTATGACAGGTCAAAAATTGATTTTCAATCGAATAAGATCCCTCTAGATACTTTAGTATACATGCCCCACACATATGTATACACACAAGACATACAGTGAAATACCCTGACAGCTAACCACAGGCCTTTGAAGTCACTGTACTCACTCAGCACCCACTGAGAGAACCCACGTTCCTTACACATCTGCTTAACATTAAGTGAGAAGTTTGCCACCCTGGCTGGGTGGCTCAGTTGGTTGAAGTGTTGTCCTGTACACCAAAAAGCTGCAGGTTTGATCCCTGGTCAGGGCCCATAGGGGAGGCAAGTGACCAATGTTTCGATGTTTCTTTCTCACACTGATGTTTCTCTCTCTCTCTCTCTCTCCCCCCTTCCTTCTCTCTAAAATCAATAAACATATCCTCAGTGAGGGGGAAAGAGTTTTTTAAAAATAGAGTCATAGATACAGAGAACAGGCTGACAGCTGTCAGAGAAGAAGGGGGCTGGGGGGCTGGGTGAAAAAGGTGAAGGGATTAAGCAAAAAACAAACAAACTCATAGACACAGATACCAGTATGGTGATTACCAGAAAGAAAGTGGGCTGGGGGGAAGTAAAAGAGAGTAAAGGGGGGACAAATGGTGATAGAAGGAGACTTGACTTTGGGTGGTGAACACACAATACAATATACAGGTGATGTATACAGAACTGTACACCTGTAACCTATATAATTTTATTAACCAATGTCATCCCAATAAATACAATAAATAATTTTTAAAATTTTAATAAAAATTTAGGTTTTTCTTTAAAAAAAAAGTTAACAGGAATTAAATAAATTTGGTGCAAAGTTAAAAAAAGAATCACTGGTCAGTTTGGCTCAGTGGTTAGAGCGCAGGACTGCAGACCGAAGGGTCGCCCGGCTGGGCGTGGCTCAGCGGTTGAGAGTCGACCTAGGATCCAGGCGATTGGGGTTCGATTCCTGGTCAGGGCACATGCCCGGGTTGTGGGCTCAATCAATGATTCTCTCATCATTGATGTTTCTATCTCTCTCTCCCTCTCCTTTCCTCCCTCTGAAAATCAATAAAGATATATTTTGAATAAAAAAAAAAAAATCACATGGAAGTGAAGATGAATACTGTCATTAAAACATATTAAAATAAGACAAAACATAATACATTTCATCCTTCTGTATTTATTATGCATCACAGAAAAGGAGGTAGGAAAAAATGCCATGTGGTACTGCCAGCCGCTACATTTATAATTCATAATTAAAATGAACTTTAGGACAGGCATTACACAAAGGTGACGCTATATATTTAATACTTTCTTAGGATTTACTTAATTTAGTCAAGATGGTATTCACACTTGTTGGAAATATTAGTTTATAGCCCATCTAAGTAACTTAGTAACTTAATTACATGTCAGAACAAAGTCCAACATTATTTAAAGGAATTCTTAAAAAGAAAAGTCTAGTACCCTATAAATTACATTAACAAAGTCTGACACCCTATCAAAAATTACCAAAGAAACAGGAAGATATGGCCAAAATCAGGAGAAAAATCAGCAGAAACGTAACAGGAATGACTCAAGGGGAACTAGAGATGAAAAACCACCTGAAATAGAAAATATTTGGGGTGGAATTAAAGCAGATTAGACACAGCTGAAAAAAATCAGTGAACTTGCAGACACAGCAACAGAAGCAATCTAAAATGAATCTGAGAAAAAGGTTAAGATGAAAGAGAAGAGAGCACCAGTAATCTATGGGGCTACCCCAAGCAGTGTAACGTGTGTGTTCCTGGAGTCTAAAACAAGAAAAGGCAGGCACAGAAAAAAAATCTTTCAAGAAATAAGGGCTGAAATTTTTCCCGATTTAAAGAAAACCATAAGATCACAGATCTAAGAAGCTCAATAAACTCCAAGCAGAAGAGCTATAAGAAAAGTACCGGTTTTTTATTATGCACATCATAATCAAATAGCTGAAAACCAGTGACGAAGAGAAAAATCTTAAAAGCAGACAAAGAAAAACACTTAGTTTGGGAGCCTTAGCTAAGAATCAATACATAATGAGAGGTGGGAGGGAAAAATCAAGCAAAGTTTATTCTTTTTTCTTTATAAAAAAAGAACACAAACATTTACACACAAATCTAGAAAAATAAATACTAGTGCTAAGTTCAAAAGAACCTGCATCATTTCAATTAACTTGCATCATTCCAATTAACTAACCAAAAGCATTCAAAACCTCATTTTGTATTAGCTCATGTGAGATGAGCTAATGTGGTCAGTTAACTGGTTCAGAATGTTTCCATGGTTACCAATTATTTTGGATGCGGAAAGCAGTACAAGGTCTGCATCAACTGCCCTGAAACATTTGCCTTGTGTTTAAAAACATGCAAATGTGAAGAGCCTTTCTGGTACTATACTTCTGACAGTCACATAAAACAATGCTTCACTCCTCTTCTAATACAAAACTTTGCTAAAGTACTTTGCTAAAGCACTTGACATAGAATCTAAGAAAAGTATGTCTTGAACTCAACCCAAGTGGGTTTGGTGTAGTTTTCAAATAAAAAATGTGTGGTGAAAGGACAAAAATTCAGGTTACTTGGGGTTAAATAGTTCTGCCCTGACACAGTAGGTAAACCACACAGCGACTGAAATAGCTCATCTATAAAATGAAGTTGGGTTAGATGAGTTTGAAAATATCTATGGTTTCGCAAAAGCCCTTAAAAATTAACTTCATTAAAAGCTCTTTAGCAAAGTCCTTAGAAATAAAATATTTTATCCACTTATGAGGTACAGTATAGGAGTCACCTGGGTAAGATTCTCTCTCCCACTTCCATCACCTATTCTCTGTATAATAATTAAAGGGAGACTTCTGCCATTCGGGGTAATGGGAGAGAAGCGGGGTAGGCAGAAGGGGTACAGTTTCTAGGTTTCCTTTTTAAGGACTTGTAGTTTGCCTGGCCTGCAATATAAATCAAAGGGAGCTAAGCTGAAATTGAGGTTGCATGGTTGGTTCCTACTGTAAGAGTCAATGAATAAGTCAGTTGATCTTCAGGTCAGCCTTAAGTTGAGCATTTATCAGCTAACCTTCAGGTAAGCTGCTATCAAACCTTAAGCTTCTCCAACATTCCCTACTTAACTGTTGCACTGATTCAAAGTGTCGGGTCTTTACAAACCTACCTAGTGAGTCTTGGTTATTATTGAGGATAAACACTCAAGACTTTTATTTTTTACTAAAGTTTATCTTTTTAAAAAATGTTTTTATTGATTTTTTTAAAGAGAGGGGAAGGGAGAGCGGGGGGAGGGCAGAGAGAGAGGGAGAAACATTGATCAGTTACCTCCTATACTCACCCTACCTGGGGATCGAACCCGAAACCTGGGTATGTGCCCTGACAGGAATGAACCTACAACCCTTTGGTGCACGGGACAACACAACTGAGCTACACCGGCCAGGGCTAAAATCCATCTTTTTTTTAAAAAAACAAAACAAAGGTAGATCTTCTTGTGAAAGATTTCCTATGGAACTGAACAAGAAACTATCCCAACTAGATTCGAAGCTCCATGTCTCTGTTTCTCCTATGAATAAAACAATGCCTGGTGCAGATTATGTGGCCAATAACTACCTGCTGAGTAAATTAATTTGTGAGGTAAATAATTTACCTTTGATACATTAGGCTTAATCACTGCTTAAATTCTATTGAAGTACAATCACATTTAATTATTTAAAGAATGCAATTTTTTAAAGGCTATAAGAATTAAAGGTTGTTTATTTCTGACAATGTTAGTGATATTGCAACCCTAGGTGCCAACTGACCAGAACAGCAGGAACAGGGTGTGGAGTTAGGAATAGTGGTTTTGGGATCAGATTAACATGGGCTGAAACCCCTACATTCCCATATTTATTAGTAAGAATATAAGTTTTAATCAAATTATAAACTTGAGTATAAATACTTTCATTTATTTGAAGCCTCTTTATCAAATGTCACGAGGACTTACGTTTAGTGAGTTAATTTAAAAACTATATAGTAAAAGCATTAAAAATGAACTATGCAAATACCAAAATTGAAACATTGTGGTGGCTGTTACTGTAGTGGCCCTTCATGACCAGGCTTCCTGGTACTCGCACCCTTTGTATAATCCCCTACTCTTGAATGTAGGGTGACCCTGTGACCTGCTTTAACCAATAGAATGTAGCAAAAGTGACTCTGGGCCAGTTCTGGGTCTGAGCCTTAAGAAGGCCACCTGTGTTGTCCAGAGCAAACTGGCAACCATGTCAGAAGTCCAACCACCCTGAGGCTGCCACGGTCTTCGAAGCCCAGCCGAGCCAGATGGAAAGGCTGAGTGAAGGACAGACAGCCCAGCTACTCCCAGCCTCGCTGAGCTCCCAGCTGACAACCAGTGCCTACTTGCTAGCTCATGAGTGAGGCTATTTTGGACTTCCCAGCTGCCCCAAAGCCCAAGCCAAAACCATGAGAAGCAGAAGAACCACTCAATACCATAACAGATAATAAACGGTTCTTATTTTAAGCCATTAAGCTTTGGTATGGTTTGCTAATTTATAATAGATAACCAACACACACACAAACTTGAACATTTTATTTTCACGTTAAGCCCATGAATGGGTTTAAATCCATCACTACCTGCATGAGGGCCCAAGCGTTGCCTTCTAATGTCAGTCCCTGAAAGAAGCAAAAGTCAACTCTGTCACACACCCCACAACCAAAGAGTAGCATCTGCAATGTCCATTCTCCATTTCTTTAAAACAGGACAAGAATCTAAAGACTTTTGTGGAGCACTTTTTCAGGATTTTTATGGTCTTCTTTCCTCAATTGTGAGAGTTCTCTCCTATTCCTAACTTGATGGCAATTTTCTTTTTGCGACCTATCTTTAGACTTTCCAAAGCATTCCAAATTAGTTCATATAGAAACTACAAGTCTCTTTTGAATTCACAGTTACGCAATTACAACTAAAGTGCACAATAAATCTAAGCAGACCTTGGAATGAACAGGAATTCTTGATAAGCATATGGTCCAACTGGTGGGAACAGAAAATCACAGGCATCTAGAGAGGAGCCTGTTAGTCATAAGCATCCGTGATGCTGTGAGCAGCAGATGGATGTTCTATGGAAGACATGGACAGGGTCATGTCTTGGAAGGGGGTAGGTAGATGAGTGCAGAAGGCCTGCCTGACTTAGATCTTCTGGAAGAAGTCATTTACTTTGCTCACAAAATATACTTTTTCAGTCCTGAATTAAGAAGAACAAAAAGAATAAAAAAACAACATATATATAAATTACCCCAGATGGAGAAATTTTGCTCATTAGAAATAAAAATAATTATAAGCTGCTTATAAAATATTTTCAAATAAAGGCTTTCAGAAAATAAATTTATAAAATCATATATAAATATAACAAAATGCTTTAAGACATTATTTGTCACTTTTGGTTAACCAGAAGACTACCAACAAAGAACTAAAGCAGAGAGAGAGGGAGAAATGCTTTGGACATTTAAATACATATGAGTCATGTTACAGATGAAAGACAAATGATTATTTCTGAAATTTTGCCGCAAAGAGTTAAGGACTCAAAAACAAGTGGACAAAGAATAAGACATTTCTCAGGCGTGCTTTCTTACTTTTACTAGGTCTTATACCTTCAAAAAAATGTGAGAGTATATCTAGTCTATATTCAAAACTTTGCAAGTCAATACTAGATATGTATAACAGATTAGTAAGGAGACAATCAAAACAGAATGAACATCGTTCCTAGATGCACCTGGCTGTACTGGTGGAGTGATGCAGGGAGCACAGAGGGGAGGATGTCCTTTCAATGCAAGAAGTGAAAAAAGCACCACTTCAGTTTCATTGTGGATGCATTTTGCAATGAAATGCCAACAACAAAAAATATTTTAAAAGAAGTAGCATAAAATAAAAATGACGATTCATTCAAAAGGTTGTTTGCGACTTACCTAAAGAGAACTATGGCTAAGGCAGGGAAATTTGGAATATGGAAACACAAAGGGTCTTAAACGGTGACAAGTGCATAAAAACATTAAAGAGAAACAAGAAAAGTGTATAAAACTTTAGAGGTATTAAAAAAGAAGCACGATCTCCCCCTACCTACTCTTCTCACACATGAGAACACTTTTTAATTCCTGTGTTCTAATTAGAATTTATTTGTGGAAAAAACACTTTATATCATGAATTACTTTCCTGTCATTCTTAGAAATCATGTAACTGAAGAGCCACTTTGTAACAAACACATGAACTGTTTGAATCTCCTTAGCTCATGTTATCTTTTTTCCTAATTTGGGTTTTAAAAATAGTTAACTATAGGCCCTGGCCAACTACCTCAGTTGGTCAGAGTATTGTCCTGATACTCCAAGGTTTCAAGTTCTGTCTCCAGTCAGAGGACACACAAGAATCAACCAATGAATGCATAAATAAGTGGAACAGCAAATCGATGTCTCTCTTTGTCTCTCTCCCCCCTTCTCTCGCTCTCTCTAAAAAAAAAATTAAAAACAGTTAACTATAAATATGTCCTATGACACACAATGCATTCAAAATATGAGCTCCACCTGTTAGGAAGATAAATCTAGAAAATACAAGCATATGAGAATGGAAAGAAATGTAGGAAAAGAAATTAGGACAATTAGGACATTAAATCTCTCCCTCCTGCTCTGACATTAGCACAGAAAGAGCTTACTTATCTGGGAATCAGATCTTGGTTTCCAATACCATGCTCCAATAAAAGAACCAGGACTCCCTAGAGAAATGGCTGATTGACTCCAGGACTGGGGCAAAAAAGATGTAATATGAGCCTGGTGTCAGCAAGAGAGGAAATGCTAAAAAAAAACACACCCGAAAACCAAAACAATGGGAGCACGTTAGAAGGACACAGGGGCAGAGCTCCTGCTAGCCAACGCTGGAAGGATTGGAGCAACAAAACAAACGATGCAGTACTGATTATAACCATGAACTCATGAGCCCAAAGAGATATAAATACTTAATAAATAAATGGGAGAAGAGACAAATCTCCTGTACAGAAAAAAAATCCTAGTAATTTATGTAGATATTCCCCCTCTTGAGGAGGCAGTTTAACTTTCCACCACTTACATGTGGGTTGCACCTTTAGTGACTTAGTTTCAAGTAGAGAAAAAAGTAACTTTACAGTGAAGAAACCCCACAGTCTTCTATTAGCCGTCAGGTGATCATGGCTAATTAACATCATCAGTGATAATTCATATTGAGAGCATGTGCCCCTCATATGATGACAAGGACACTTTACCTCTGCAGTTGTCCTTCCCAAATCCCGAAGTCCAGTCAAACCATGAAAACAGCAGACAAACCCAAACTGAGGAACAGTCCACGAAATACCTGACTGGTACTTTTTAAAACCGTTAAAGTCATCAAAAACAAAGTCTGAGCAACAGCCAAGGGCAGCTAAGGAGACATGGGGACTGCATGTAATGTGGTATCCAGGATGGGATCTGTGAACAGGAAAAGAACACTAGAGGAAAATGACTAAAATCTGAATAAAGTACAGAGGTTAGTAAATAATAATGTATCAATATTGCTTCATTAGCTCGCACAGATGTACACAGTGAAGTTCAACAATAGGAGAAACTGGAAACAGGACACAGGGAAATTCTGTACTACCTTTTTAACTGTCTCTAAATCAACTTTTCTAAAATAAAAAGATTTTCTTAAGAATTGCCCAGCCGGGCATGGCTTAGCGGTTGAGTGTCGACCTAGGATCAAGGCAATCGGGGTTCGATTCCTGGTCAGGGCACATACCCGGGTTGCGGGCTGCAGCTGATCAATGACTCTCTCATCACTGATGTTTCTGTCTCTCTCTCTCCCTCTCCTTTCTTCTCTCTGAAATCAATAAAGATATATATAAAAGAATTAATTTAATGACATTCTATGGAATAGTTCTATGAATAAATTTGGTGTTACTCTACAAGAAAAGACTAAGAGCAGGACTAAATGGGAAAATGTTAACATTAATTATAACATTAAGCAATTCTTTATGAATATAACTGGCGACTGTAGTTTTAGAAGTTTTTTAAGTGGTAGGTGAGGAAAAGCCATTTAAAATAGCGACTTCCAAAACTGGGATACACACCAGATTTCTGTTTATGTTTTTAATCAGCTGTATAATTTGTTACACAGTAATGAGCAATTTTCATTGTAACAGTATAATTGCTACCATTAGGTACTGAGTACTGACCATCTGCCAGGCACCATGCTAAATATCATACATAATTTCATTTAATCCTTGGCAGAGCCTTATGGCACAATTTTAGGAAAGGATTCTTTCTCCAGAAGGCCAATTCTCACTGATTGTGAAAGGCACTCATTATCAAATACCCATTATTACACACTACTCAATTAGGCACTTTACAAGTTTTATCCCATTTAATTTTCCCAACCCCCACAGGTACCATCACAATCCCTATGTTACAGAATAGGAAAAAGGCACACAGAGGTAACTTGTCTGCTCCACTGTAGGTGCCTGGGCCAGAAATGGAGTCCAGGTCTAAGTCCAAGGCCCAGGCCCTTCCCACCTTCAGCTCATCACACTCCTAGGTCACTGGGACCTCTGCCCTCTCTCAGTGGCAGGAACAGAAATTACTCCCCCCTGTGGAATAAGAAGGTATTACTCATACCTGTGGGATGAGGTCCCTACCAACTTGAAAAAGAACTTGGGGGACAGTTCAGAGATCTAGTTCTCTGGTCAGCTGTAGGGTTCATAGCTTTGGTGAAACCTTCTAACCACTCTAAGTCTAAATTTCCTGCCCTATAAACAAAGGTGTTAGCCTGGGTAAGATATTGAGTCTAACCAAATTCAGGCCTAGAGAGACCTAGTGTAGCTACAGGGGGGATAAGTGAGGGTTTTGTATGGCTTACTTATTTCTGAGTAGCAAATAGAAGGTCGAACTCAAATACTCTCTCCTTCAGGTAGCTACTTACCTTCCCTATCAACTGTAAGAACTACATCACCTTTCCTTCCCTGGAACACCCCGAACAGAGCATCATGAGACAGCCGGTGTTTCCTTCATTCAGCAATGGCCCTGCTAGACAAGTGCTGTACCAGGAGTTGAGGGAAAATACAGTACTGAACAAGAGAGTTTCCATTCCTGCCCTCCTGGAGATTTCACTCAGTAGAAAGAAGCAGACATTAGCATATAAGCACGCACATGTACAAATCTCTAAAGCACAGCTCTGAATTATGCTATTAAGGAAGACTACCAAAGCACACCAGCGGACAGGATCTAGCCTCGAGCATCAGGAAGATGGTAACAGAGGCTTCTCCCAAGAAGGAGCCCTTAAATGCAACCTCCAAGCTCTGAAGGCACTGACCCAAAGAGGGAGGGGAAAGTGGCTAAGACAGAAGGAACAGCACGTAGAGGGATCTGAAACAGAAGAGCACAGGCTCATTTGAGAAACTGACAAGCCATGATGCCCAGAGCAGAGTGGGCAGAGCGAACAAGAGCACCAAGGGCGGGCAGTTGTCAGATTACACCATGCCCTTCACCCTAACAGGAAGCAGCAGCCAGGAAGGGCAGGAAGTAGGGAGGGCGTCAGTGAACCTAGCTTTCTCTCCAAAGTACTGACATCTCCCGACACTAGTGGATGGGCATACAGATACATACAATTTTCTAACACTACTTTGACTTTTTCATGAGCAAGGTTTTGCAACTACTTAATCTTAAAGTCAATGTAAACACAGTTACTCTGTCTGTGTTATTCACACAGGCAGGACAATTCACCTGCCAGGAGCCAACAGAGGGAAAAGAACTGTTTGCTTGGGAGGAACAATGCCTTTAGGAGTTATGAAATCCTTAAAAATGGCAGGTTATAACATCTAAGAGGACAATACTACCCAGCATCAAAGATATAATTAAAGACACACACAAATAAAATTTTTCTCATGAAAAATATAACTTTCTTCTAATTAAAAACTATTTAAACTGGAATATATTTAAATAAATCTAAAAAAATTTTAGAAGAAAAAATAAAAAGCTCCTATTTTTAATTTTTAAGTTTTCTTCACGAAGGAGAACATAATTGGTAACTGTGGTTGGATACATAAGGCCAATGTGAAATTTACTGGAACTGTGGGGCCGAATGTCCTGTGTATTCCAAATATAAACACCATGTACAGTTTCAGAAATGTCTCACAGCATATAATTAAATGCAACATGTACAAAATATAGGGAATGCAAAAAACAGTTAAAAGTATGAAAACTATATTACTTTATATCTCAATCATGGGAACTCTGAGTCTTCTGCAACTGAATGTAAATTTTTATCATATGCATTTTTCAGAGTCAACAGACCACAGTTTTCATCTGATTCTTAAATGCCATCTATGTCTCAAAACAGGTTAAGAAGCACTGACCTAGACAATATTTACCACACATTTAGCAGGGTTCTCTTCTCAAAATATCTCATCCTGACATATATTAGACACTCAACGGATAAACATGTTAGGTGCTTAACTAATTCAAAGTCTACACTCCAGCTACAAGGCCGCTTCCACACTAGCCAAGTACAGAGACAATCCCCCTCCAACCACATCTACCAGCTTTACACAAAACTGACTTTTAAAAATCACATAAATGCCAAGAAGTTAACCAAACAAGAGAGCACTTTTCAATATGTTTGGAACGATACTATCCTCCTCATTCCCTGTAAAAATGGTTAATTGAAATAAACTAACAATTTAGTAACACATTTAATATAGGAATAATTAGAAAAATCCTTAAATGGTTCATAATAAAGATTATAACTAAATATAATAAAGGCAAAGCCTTTTGGGAGAAAAGATTTAAGCAAACATGGAACACAGGGTTTGGTGAATGAGAAAAGGAGACTGGTTCATATAATACAATACTAAAGGTGTGAAAGCAGATGGAAGAAACATTACAAGAACAAAATTATTTATAAGACTGACAACAGGGTAGAGCCAAAAGAATAAGAGATTTAAGCAGAAATTTTCCAAGTGATGGTTTTCTTTGTGTTTATCCTCACTGAACTTTTTGAATCTACAGGTTTGTGGTGTTCATCAAATATGAAACATTTACAGCCATTATTTCAGTTTCTTTCCTTTTTCAAGAACTTGAATTACACACATGCTGACTGTCAGCTATTACCCAACATGTCACCGATGCTCTGTACATTTTTGTCTGGTCGGTATACTCTCTGTACAACATTTTACATAGT
Source organism: Miniopterus natalensis (assembly GCF_054644295.1). NCBI lineage: Eukaryota > Metazoa > Chordata > Mammalia > Chiroptera > Miniopteridae > Miniopterus > Miniopterus natalensis. Next base: position 88,261,487 of record NC_142085.1, on the reverse strand, counting down.
GTCTCTTGCTATGTCCACAAACTCAGTAATTTTTCTTTCTGCAGTGTCTACTCTGTTTACAATCCCATCCAGTGTCTATCATGTCAGATACTGTACTTTTCATTTTCAGAGGTTCCACTTGGGCCTTTTTAAATATCTTTGATTACTCTCCAATGTTCATGTTTTCATTTAAATACTGAACATAACTGTAACTATTTTAACAATTATTTTTCCTACTTCCAACATTTCTGGGATTGTTTCTATTGACTGACTTTTCTCCTGGTTATGGGCTCATCTCTTCCTGCTTATTGGCATGTCTAGTAATTTTTTACTAGATGTTGAACATTACTTTCTATTTGTTGATTATCTAGATATCACTGTCTTCTTTTAAGGAGTACTGGACTTTGTTTTTTAGCAGGCTGTTAAATTATTTCCAACTCTATTTTATCCTTTAAGACTTGTTTTCAAGCTTGGTTACAGTAATTGCAGACATGCCTTTACTCTAGGGAATAGTTTAGCCCCACTACTCAGATGTGAACCTTCCAAATACTGAATGTCCCAAGTGGTCAACACAACAGACTTTCCACTTTGACCAATGGGAACTCAAATGCCTCTCAGCCCCACGTGAGCTCTGGGGACCTTTCAGCTCACAGTTCCCCAATGGCTCTTTGCTGAACATTGTGGAATTATTAGCCTATGCAAGTGCATTCTGTATTCAAAGACTCAGGGAGGCCTTATGTAGATTTCTGGCTCTTTTTCTACATCATTCCATCCTCCCCAAAACTCTGACCTCAATCTCCAACTGCCTCCCTGAACTCCAATCTGCCTCCTCAATCCAGCAAGACCACTCTGACTTGCTCGGGACTCCCCTCCCTGCACCAGCCTGGAACAGGCTTCCAGGCAGAAAGCCAGGGTAATCACAGAGCTCGCCTCGTCTGTTTACCTTGTCTCAGGGATGACAATCATGTATGGCCTACTGTCCAATGTATGAAAACAGCTGTTCTATATTTAAATTTATTCCAAATATCAACAAAAATAGCTTACTATATGCCACTAAGGAGATAGCATAGAGTAAAGAACCACACACAGACTCTGAAGTATAACAACTATAAATGAGTCCTGGCCCCAGGCATTCTGAACTAATTCATCTCTTAATGACTTTCTTCTCCTGAAAAATGCACATCTATTTCACAAGTTCATTGTAGCCACTATATAAAACATGTTATACCGTTTGAATGACGGCACATAGGTAGATGACAGATGTAAATGTATTACCATTTCTGCACCAGACAATAAATTAGGGAGTTTCCATTACCTTATCGCTCTTCTCTTTAACTAGATTATAAATTCCTTGAAGGCAGGGAACATTTTACATTATGCTCTTATATATAATAAAAAGTATCATCTGCCTGGGGGAGTATGAAAATATTCACAAGATCAGTGCCATTTGGAATGATTCCAATAAAAAAGAGAAATAAGGACAGCTGACGTACTGGGACCAATCTACACAAGGCAAGAAGCTGTGAAGGAATCCAGCATGCTCGGGCACTGGGAAGATACTCAGTGTAGACAGAGACTCTAAGTTCTAATAGGCATGGGGTTCAGCAGGTCTCAAGCTTAAAGGAGCCTCAAATTTGGCCACTACTGAGTGGCAAATTTATGTAGGGGATGCGGTGCAGTCTCTTCACAAATGTGACTTTCATTGAAACACATGGCCCCCCTAATTCTATCTAAATCTGAGGGTATGGAGATCAACTCAGAAAACCCTGGGCCTAATCAAGGCTCGTAGAGGGCCTGGTTGCTAAGCAGAGCCCATGTCTGCTTTACCCACCACGGAGCCCCTGGTCTCAGCTCAGCACTGCCTGACATGTGGTGCACACTTAATATATGAGTGAGTCTGCAAAGAAAATGAGCAGTCCAGGAGGTTTAATGGGTAATGGGATGAAGCAGTGAGTCACTACTAACCACTACTCAGAACAATTAAGGTTGAGTTTTTACATTTCACTCACAGTCAGACTAATGACACTCCTTTTTTAGTAATCATTCCTCAATATATGCATAGTCCTTGGTTTTCTGCTAAATAACACCTAAATAGTAAAAGAGCCAATTAAAAGAGCTTCTTTTTAAAAGCTCAGTTTTGAGGTTGAAGCCTCGTGGCAAATCTTTCTGGTATTTCCAGAAGCATTTCTCCCCAATTCACTTCTGATGTCCTACTTCTTCAGATAAGTGAATTGGGAAACAGAACAGTATAAGGAAGGCAATAAAAATCCTACCACTAGTCAAAACCACTGTTAATTACACACACACACACACACACACGGTAAGAATGAGTTTTGTTTTGTTTTTTTGAGGACTGCTCTATTGGAAAAAAATTTAAAAATACACCAGTGTTTTAGAGAAAAATGAATAAATTACCTAAGGTGCTCATATATTCCAACTCAAATTTACTCTAAAATTAATCCTAAATTTTAAACTCATCTTTACAATTTTTGTGTTTAACAGATAAGCAACCAAGATAACCCCTTCAGAGACTTACTCTTGTCTTCGGGAAATAATATTATTTTCAAGGAAGGAATATTTGGATCCTAACCTTGCCTCACTTCTTCAAAATGCCTTCGGATAATTTATGGAAAAGTACTGCGACTGTTCTCCTGACCCAATCTCAAGAGACAAGGGACAAAGTACAATAGCATCTTTTTTATTTTTGGCAGAGCTGTTTTTCAAAATGAGAGTAACAACCCATTTGTGGGTAATTAAATCCATTCAATGGGTCATGACGAAAATTTTTTTCATAGAACAGAACAAGAATTATCAAAGTGTATCATATATTACAAGGTCAAGCATCATTTCATAAATTTTTATTTCAGGTAGGAAGCACACACGTACTGTTGTAAAATATATTTCTTACTGTAGGTCACAAAACAGCTAGTTTTAGTATCACTACCACAGAACAAATTGCAACCTTACTGCTGCTTCAACTAAAGACTGAGCACAAAAAAGAATAGGTATCTAAAAAGGTTTGAGCATTGGCTCCTCTTTATTTTGTGAACTTGAAATAAAGTTTTATGGGGGAGAAATGTTGTGTACAATGAGCTTGGGGGAGATTTCAGGGTGGTTTGTTCCCCTTTATTCCTGAAAATGAATCTTTCATCACTGCTCTATCCTGTAAAGTCTAATTAATCCAGAACATGCAAGTATTCCACAGCTGGTCACATGGGCCTGAGCGGGCACTGGGCTAGGGGTCAGGTGGCTGATGAGTACCTTAGCCTTGGACCCTAACAAGGGGAGCACAACGTGACATAAGGGAAAGGGAAGCAAGAGCCTAGATCCTGGGTTGTGACCATGAGGAGCTGCAGCCTCTAGGCAGGCTTTCTCGTCTCTAAAATAAAAGGAATGGCCCAGATGAGCTCCAAGTTCCCTTCTAGCTCTAAACTCTTGTAAGTCTATGTCTGAGCAATGGCTGGAAAATTGGGCTAAATGAATGTTGAGTCCTACAACCATAAGACTTGTGTCAGTACATGCTTAATTATCTGAATAATAACTAAATACTTAGACATTCAAAATATTAATTCTAAATACTTTGTGAGAAAACCAAGCTATATCTACATTTTTATGTTCCTACATAAAAAGACTTTAGAATTGTTAATGGCATAATAAAAATAATGCATGTATTGAATTTTCTTCCAAAATATTTCCACTGAAAGGTTAAAAAGGTTGACAATTTCTACAACTTTACATTTTAAACTAGCTGACCTCTAATAAGCCCTAATCAGAACATTCTACAGTTCAGCAGTACCCTCAAATAGCCTGCATGCATGGGAAGAAAGCTCCACTGAAATCATCAAATCTGATCAGCTCCAAAGCTTAGTATCTACTTTTCTCCATAGCAGGTTTATTTCCCCTGAAATTATGCTGAGATGAAATTCACTTATGAAACACTTTTGACAGAATGCCTAATATATTCTTAATAGCTTTCCCTTCTATTTTATAAACATTTGGCATCCATATGATCCATGAGATTAATACTTCTACTGATGTCTGCAAAATATGATAAATGAATGTCCTTTTAGGTCAAAAACAAATTTTCATTCTGCCTATGCTGTCAGTGAACCTAACGACAAACTGAACTCCATTACATTAGTGAGGTCTGTGGGAAGTAAGAATGTGCCTACCACACCTACTTTCCAGAGGAATAATGTTCCTTTTAAAATACAGTGGTTTCAGATATGCCTATTAAAAAGGGGGAAGCATTTTAACATAACATACAAGTTGAGAATAGTTTTGATTCCAAATAATAGTGCTATTAATATAAAAGACCACCAATAAAGCAAGCCCTTTATTACTGTTGATGTTGTTTCTAATCTATAATTTATTTTTTAAATTTTTTATTGATTTTTAGAGCGAGGAGAGGAAAGGGGGAGAGAGAGAGAGAAACATCAGTGTGAGCAAAACATCGATCAGCTGCCTCCTGCACACCCCCTACCAGGGCATGTGCGCTGACTGGGAATCGAACCGGCAACGTTTTGGTACCTGGGACGATGCCCAACCAACTGAGCCACACTGGGTAAATTCTGTTACCCAGGATGAACTAAATAATTAAAGAAAACCAGCTGGATATAGTTAGCTCAGATAGTTCATAGATACTGAAAGTGAATTTCAAGAAAGAAAACTTGTTCATTTTAAATTTGGCAGCAACTTCTCTTTATATAACACATGGAGTTTCATCTATTTCAATTTTAGTAATAATTCAAAGTAATGCAAAATATAATTTTTAATAGCTGCATAGAACTCTAACGTGGTTCTAAATTTTAATTTTATAACTTAAATCCAGAACCACATATCATCCTATCTTTTTCGAACAGGTATTCACAAGAGTCAAAGAGCATTTTATGAAAGCACCAGCCACGGACATCTTTGCCACACCTATTACAGAAACTATGCCAGCTTCTTGCGGGGAGGTGGGGCAGGGGGTGGACTATGGGAGGGCAGAGACAGTTAGGTGATCCTCTGTTAGGTGATCCTCTGAGATTTACCATTAGTAAAAATCTACCACTCGGGATTTTTTAAACGTCTTTAAGGGACAAGGATATGATATATCTCAGAGTAAAGCAGGAAAAGCAAGGTTTGTCATAAACTAATTAAAGTAAGACCAAAGATTAAAAACACACTATAACTCACCCAACTGAGGGAAGTTAGTGACGAATTACAAACACACAAAAAGCAGCCTGTCTGAAGTCTACAGAAATGAAAGCTTCAGAGTAAGACTACCACCCACCACTCACCAAGAAGCAGGGTATATGCTTGACAGAGATTCCTGTCAACCTCCCTGGGGTGTTAACATTAGTCACTAAGATCATTCAACTAATTTCCTTGTTGGCGTCAAGCTTAATCAATCAATCAATCTATCTCTTAATTAAACTTTGGCTTTCTACAGGCTAGAGAGCACACTGGCCCACCAGGTGTGGAAAAAGCTGAGCAGGAGCTGAGGCACAGTACCTGGACGCTGCTTACCTTATCCGGCCAAGAAAATGTCAGATTTTAAAGACCCACAGCAGTCACTGGCCAGACTTCTTTTCTGACATCTCTTCTATTTTCTCTCTTAAGAAACCATTCCCAATAACCTACTGAATGGCAACATGAAAGTGTCTTTAAAAGAATATATACCACCTGGGTCATATCTGAGACAACAGAAGGCTATGAATAAAAAGATCATTAAAGGATGAGGAATTAAATAACAGGAAGTTATTAAGGTAAATGGATCCAGTAAGCAGCCAAGCCCTTATATCCCCATATTTCAGTAGAGCTCAGAACAAGATCTACGAGACACCAAGAGAACACATGTGAAGGAAGTAGAAGCAACTTCCAACAATATGACAATTAAAGGGAACCACAGAGTCCCTGAGAAACAAGTCATCCCCATTCCAGAGCCTGAGGGAGCTTCTGCCATCACTGAAGCCTCCTGTCACTGCTGCTTCATGCTCACTGCTTCTCTGCTTAGAGCCCTCCATGGTATCTGCCCCTGTAATGGTTTCAAGCCTTGTTCATCACTGATGAGGCTGGGAGAGTCCACAGCTGCACCGTACAGTGGATTTCACTAGGGAGAATAGGTGGCATCCAGAGTAAACACCGAAACAAGCAGGCTCAAAGGGGACATTCAAATTGAAAGAGACATCTAGAAGCGACAGGATATTCAAGTGCTTTTTCAGTAGCAAAACTCAAGATTTTCAAATGAACTTACAAGAACCATATTACATAAAGTAATAGACAAAGTCATTGGTTCAAAAAAAAAAAAAGCTATTTTTAAGTACACGTAACGTACTTTACAAGGTCAATAAATGAGAACAATGAGGCTATTTTTAACATAAATATTTTAAATGGAAGGTTACAGTAGCAAGAGCAGTCTTACATCAGCCTTAATATCCAAGTTAAGTGCAGATTCAAGAAATCACAAAAGTGAATTGTTCCAAAGTAGTTTTAATAGCTCTCCTTGCAATCTCAGGATCTCCCATGACTAACCCAGAAGCTTGAAAAAGAAATTACAAGGGATGTTTATTTCTAAGTTTAATCACAACAAGAAAACGGCTCTCCTTATCATGAATCTTTATCAGAAATAAGGACAAGAAGTGTCCGTGGGTGACAATGAGCAGGAAAACTGTAATAGAGCACTGTCACCTCGCAACCTGTTTTCTGCTCCCCCATCATTGCATAACTCGCACGTCAGCATGCACGGAGCAGATGTTCTAGGCTGGCACCTGCCACAGTGGCACACTGGCCAACATGTGCAGGCCTGCATCCTACAAAAACTGTGCGTTAGCACAGCCTTCCTAATCGATGGCACACTGGCAATAAAGCACGTGAACAAAGAAGGCAGGCAGAGCTTTATTCTGGTCTATCCCCAAACCAGTTAACTTGGTGGCACAAATACCACATTAGTCATCAATGGGTTAAACATGGCATCTAGCACATTTTGATCGTGCGTGTTGAGCTTTTTGAAAATGGTTAAAAACATAAATAGAAGAAATTCAAATAAACAGATACAGGACCCTTGAAGCATCCTTTCCTAATGGTCCACAGTGAGTTTGCCGGAGGTCAGCTCTGTGCACTGAAGAGGTGGTGGTGACAATGAGGGTGTACAGAAGAGAAAATAACAGCTTTGTCAAGTAATCTGTTTTACAGATAAGCTATTGTATAATTAACTGCAATGTTGCTAAGAAAAATATTTCTAAGATCTTCTTGTTCTGTACACTGCTGTTCACTTAAAGTTGGATAAAGCCCATTATCCTGACCTATTTTTATTATAACAAAAAACAAAAACCTGGCTGAAAAATAAAGGTTCCTTTTTATCATTGGAAAAGCAGTCATTTTTATGGCCCAGTCCCACTTCCCTCTGCCCCTTTTACTTTTACCTAAAAATGTTCACATCCATTTTACCCCAAGGGATAGTTATACAGAATTATAACTTCTGACCTGCCCCTCTGGATAATAAAGTCACACTTCTTCACGGCAGTTAAGGACATGGACTGTGCAGCCAGGTCTTAACCAGACACTTAGCCTTTGCGTCTCAGCTTCCTCATCTGTAGGAGAGAAATAATTGCAGGGCCCACCTCATCGGGTTGTTATAAGGATTAAATGGGTTAGGCAAAGAAAGTGGCATGTTTTAAGCACTTAGTAAGCATTCATTATTATTTTTCAAGAAAGACTTAAAGAAGTCAGAATGTTCAAAGACTGAACTCACCAACAAATTCATGTAGTAACCTTTCCGCCGAAACTACAAATGACAGACGTATTCAAAAGGAACGAAGGGAATCCTCCTTACGCTCCGTGCCCTTCTTTAGAGAAGCTGTTCCCTAAAAGCTCCCGGAGGGACCTCAGAAGTGTCTAGAATGAAGGCAAACGAAAACCCACTTTCTTCACAAGCTCTACACACACATCTGTTGGGGCCCGTGGGGTCAGAGCACGCACGAAGGTGATCCCTGTCTTCAGCTGTCACTGCAACTACGGAACTGCTCAGAATTTCTTTAAGCAGAAAAAGAAAGGACGCGTAACTGCCCGATTCCTGGAACCGCAAAGCCGACGGCGGGACGCGCGGCAGCATCCCCGCCGCGGGGCCGGGGCGGCCGGTTTACTCCGGGACCGGGGGGCGGGCCGGAGGGCGTGGAGCACGAACGGGCGAGTAAGAGGGAAAGTCTTAATTACGGCGAGGGTGAGCTCCCCGTGCAAAAAGAGAGAAAAAAAAAAAAGACATAAAGTTAATTAACAGCGTGTCTAAGGAACAGGATGCAACAGATACTTTGGGTACCACGGCCGCATCTCGGGGCTCCCCGGGAGGCAAGGCTGCGGCAGCGCAGCCCCGACCTCAGGTGCACGTGTGCCCGCGACGCGCACAAAGCTCGCTGGAGGCCGGCCCCGGCCCGGGCAGGCGCCCGCCCCCGGCCTGCGGGGCCCGAGGCGGGGCCGCGGGGCCGCGGGCGCAGGAGACCCCGGGGCACAGCAGCGCGCCCGCCTCGGACTCCGACAGGGGCGGCGGAGCGGCGGCGGCGGGCTCGGCACCGGCGCGAGCGCTTTCGGCGGGGCCCCCGCTCCGAGCTCGCGGCCGGGAGCGAGGGGACGTTCCCGCAGGACGGCGGGGCCCCGCCACGCTCCGCACCCGCAGGAGGGCTGCAGGGGGCGCCCCGGGGAAGGGGGCGCTTGGCCCGGGTCCCCCGGCAGCCCCGGGCCCGCGGCTGCACCCCGCCCCTCGGCCCGGCCGGCCCGGCGCCTGGATGCTGCCCGCCCCGCCGGCGGGAAGCAGGGGCCCCCACGCCCCCTCGGCCCCCGCCCGGCTCGGGCCCGCGCGACCCGCTCCGCGCCCGGGCGGCGGCCGCCCTCACCTCGCCGCGCAGCACTCGGGCTCCGGCTCCGGCTCCGGCTCCGGCTCCGGCTCGGGCTCCGGCGGCGGCGGCGGCGGCTCCTCCATGGCGGCGGCGGGGCTGACGGCGAAGGCGGGCGGGGGCACCAGCGCGGCGGCGGCGGCGGCTTCTCTCATCCGTGCGCGGAGCCCCGCATGGCCGTGGCGGGCAGCGAGCGGCAGGCGGGCGGGGGCCGGAGCCCTGGGGTGCGGGAGGGACGCGGCTCCGCCTCCGCCTCAGCCCGCCGCGGGGGCCGCTCGCGCCGCCGCCATCTTGGGAACGGCGACCGGCCAGCGGCGCGTACGGCGGGCGGCGAGGGACAAGCCTCCGCGGGCCGCGGGCCGGGGCGGACGGGCGGGGAGGTCGGAGGGGGCGGGGCCTCGGGCCGGAGGGGGCGGGGCGGCGCCCGAGGAGGCGGGGTTCCTGCGTGGGGGGTCCGCGTGGGGCGCGCTCGGAGGACCCCAGTCGGGCGGCGATGAGCGGCCGCTCGCCTTGTAAACCCGAGCGGGGGCCGTGCTCGGAAACGGGGCGCAGACGGGGCGGGCTTTGGGGCCCTCGAGCCCTGCGGCTGGGGCTTCGCCCCGACGGAAGCGCAGCCTGAGACCGACGCGAAAGCCCCGACTTTTGCCACTGTGGAGACGGAGACCCAGACAGCGCGGGGGTTCAAGCGCCCTTCCGAGGACGGGCCGGGCCAGCCGGGGGCGCAGCGGGCGCCGGCCCGCGGGGAGCCCCCGCCGCCCAGGGGAGGAAGCGGCCCCGCGCGTGACGTCAGGCCCGAGGCACCGCTGGGGTTCCCGCAGCGCCGCGCTATGGGCCCTGGATGCGCGCGGGTTTCAGCTGCGAATGTGTATTAAGTCCTCCGGAGGGTAAAGCCCGGGGCTGATTGCGAAGGAGCAGCGTTTGAAATCGGGTGCGCTTCTGTTCCCGCGGGCGGGCTGGGTTTTGAAGCCGCGCCCGGGGGAGCCTGCGCGTGCGGAACGCGCTGGGAGGAGCCCGGCCCAGGAGGAACCCGCGGCGCGCTCCGTGCCCGAGGCCGGCTGGGGATGGGGCGCACCGCGCGCGCTTCTCTGCAGCCTAAGAGCTCGACCTTTGTCCTAATCGCCCATTATTGCGTGTGTGGCGTGATGATGCTGAGTTCCAGACCGGACATTCGTTTATTTGTCCGGCAGCACTCCTTCCACAAATACTTGTTAGACTCCTGTGCGCCAGGAGCTGCCCTGGGAGCTGGGGACGCAGCAGGAGCAAAGCAGACGAGTCTCTCCCAGAAGGGCCGCGGTCCTAGTAAAGCAAGAGAAAGAGAGGCAACAAGCACAGTAAGTATGTGGCGCATCCGAAGGCCGGACAGGAGCCCGAGAGGGAAATGCCGCGTTACAGAATCGGGCGGAATGAAGTCGAATGGTTTGACCACACAGATCGTTCAAAAGAAAATGGTAATAAATTAATCCTTGCTGAATTTCACGCGTTCTTGACAAACAGTTGCATGACCAAGTCATCTGACGTTATCCACACTAACCCGTGTTTAAGTATTTTAATATTTTGGGTAAGTCACGGTTCACAAATCACCCCTGAGGCCGCTGTAAGCCTGAGGCCCGTCCTCAGCTCTCCAAGCTTGGAAATCTGTGGTACGAGATACACAGACCAGCACGTCTGGGAGACGCATGGTTGGTTGTTGTTTTAATTTCCACTCGAGGGTACTGTCTTTCTGGGCAGGAACCAAACACACTTACGTTTAACTCCTCATGGAAGGCATCAGGTGTAGAAGCCTCAGTTAGCTATAAAGAAATATTCCATATAAAATCCAGGAAGCTTTTTCTTCATTCAGGGGAATTGTGCATGTTGCATCGACCTTTCTCTGTTACTTGCACTCTCCTATGCCAGGCCACTTCATTTCAGATTTCAATATTTCAGATTTCAAGATCTGAACGTGTTTTCTTACCCACACTCGCCCTGGGAGAAGCTCCTGTGCCCTCTGCCAGAGGCTTCTGCTTCCCCCTCCCACGTGGCAAACTCTTCCTTCCAAATGCAGTTCACGGGGCTCCCACCCCACTCTGGGAAGACTCCTCTGAGCCCCACCACCAGCCTCCCTAACCTGGCAAAAGGTGCTCTCCTTAGCATCCCCATAACACCTTAGGCAAACCCTTACTTTAGCACCATCCACCTACCTGTGTGCATCTAGATATTTGGTTGATTACATGCGTAGTTCTTGCTCTGTGACCTCCTCAAGAGCAGGCAACATTTCTTGCTATCACAACATCTGTAGCACCTAGAACAACACCCTGTACATAGTATAGGTTCAGTAACATGCCCGTTGAAAAGGAACTGAATGAATATTTGAAAAAACAGTTGGACAGATGGAGAGACGGATGGATCTAATTGGGGAAATAAGCCTAAGATAAAAAATTACAGAGATACAAGTAGACTCTAAGAAGCACGAAGAGGTAGATTATTTTAAGGGCAATAGGTGTTCTAAACAGTCAGACAACCAAGATGAACACAAATAAGAAAGAAAAGCGATATAAAAAATAGATATTCGGGATAAGAGGTAAAAGCAACGTTAGCCCATAGCACGTGAAGCTTTAAGTCACAAAAATATCAGCAAGAGCAGAATTACCCGGGATTCTCGTATTGACGGTGGAGAATCTTAGCGACCCTTTTGCTGTTTGTATGTATGCACCTACACACCAACAAATAAAAGGCTCTTAGGTTATTTTGGTTGAAGTAAGATAATAGTAGTTGTGGATAAACATTGAAATCAAAGTTAAAACACTGATTTTTACCAAGATATGACTGATGAACATCAGAAACATTTTGAGCCCAAGGTTTCACAACCAAAGGCCACAAGTTAGCTCTGAAAGGTTGAAAACCCAGCCTCCCGAAGTTTGCCTCTTCAGAGTTTTGCTACAGCACGACACCCCTGAGTTGGAAACACCCACATGAAGCTCCCTAATCTATCCGTCTTCTCAGAGCAAGATTTTTCTCTGCATCCGTTGCTGGCCAAGGCTTGAGTTTCCCAGTTTCATACAGCAATCCCTTCCATGTTTTGGCAAATTTATTCTCAGGAAGTTAATCTTGATTAATTCCAAACCAGCCTGCCTGATACTTGTACCCAATGTTCTATCTAGGGCTACGTCGAATAAGTCAGTTTGTCATTTGAAAACAACTATTTTGTGGTTCTCTCCCAAAATGGCAACAACAAAAAATCTTTGACAATTTTTTTCCAGATTAGTCATCCCCTTCCCCCCCACTTTCTCCAAACTTGGGTAGGATAGGCTGGAGGTCATTTCAGTGGAAGATACTTCTTATAAGGGCTTAAGTGATCATTCAGATTTGATTATAGTTGTTTTGGTTACACGGGGAATTTGAAATCATAACTGCAAAACATTTTTAGTTCAAATACATTTCAAAATATAATTAGAAGATATTTAAGGAAGAATGTTGAACGGTGAATTTTTCTGTATAAACAAAGAACATTATGTGTTGGCAGCAAACAGGATCATTCACCTATAAAAGGTAAATCTTTGCTGTTTAGACCGCTACTTTTCAGAATTTGAAGTGTATCTCCATTACCTGGAGATCTTAAACTGTAGAGTCCCCAGTCAGCAGGTTCAGGGTGAAACCAGGGAGGCTGCATTTCTGATGAGCTCCCAGGTACTGTGGATGCTGCCTGAGGGTGGACCACACTGATTAGAGAGGGTGTCCTATATCTATGTCCTGTATCTCTGCTTGGATAGATAACAGACCTCTGCTTACAGAAAATGACCCAGAGAAATGGTGAGGTGTTCATTTCAAGCAGAGATAACTGAGCCAGGTGCAATCAGCTGTATGTGGTGACCCTGATGTTGTGGGTTGAGGATATGCTGAAGGATAATCCTCAAAAGGATATGCTGAAGTCCCAACCCCAGTACCTGTGAATGTGGCCTTATTTGGAAATGGGATCTTTGCGGATGTTTTTAAGATATAAATTAAGATGAGGCTGGACCAGAGTAAGTTTGGCCCTTCATTTAATGCAAGTGACATCCTCTTAAGAAGAGTAGAAAAGACACAAAGATAGACGTGCACGTCTCAAAGTGAAGAGACACATGGAGAAGGCCATGTGACAATAGAGGCAGAGAGGTTGGTGTGAAGCGTCTACAAGCCAAGGATTACTGGTCACCACCAGAAGCTACAGAGACGCAGGGAAGGATCCCCTCCCCTAGAGCCTTCAGAGGGAGCATGGCCCCGCCAACCCCTGGAGTTTGGACTTCTGGCCTCCAGCACAGTCAGGGCGTAAGTTATTGTTTGAAGCCACTTGGTTAGTGGTGCTTTGTTCCGCAGCCCTGGGAAACTAATACACCTGGTTTCACACAGTGGTGGGAGGGCCCACAACCACTCCAGGACCTCCCCACGGGGCAGCAGGAAGCTGATGGCGGCCCTCAGGAAAAGCGCCTCGAGGGGAACGGGCGGACACCACCAGAGTTACAATAGCGTGAAACAAAATGCCCACCTTGTAAGATGCCTGTGTCCGTAAGAAATCTGTTTACATCAGTTTTTAGCAGGGTTACTAAAACAAGCTTAGAGGCCGGTTTGGAAAATAAGATACAGATCAATGGGTCTCCCCTTTGGCTTCGTGACAGAGTCACCTGGGAGAGGTTTTACAAAACCTTAGTGCTCGGATCCCGCCCCTCTCCTACGTCTGACGGACTGGTCTGGGATGGGGCCCCGGCATCCACAGGCTGAGCACATTCCTCAGGCAATGCCAGTGTCCAGCCAGGGCTGGGACCACTGTTACAGATCCAACCTTCAACAGCAGATGGGCTTAGGAAACATGGCCTGAGAACATTCCTCAATTCCTTATTTAGGGCCTGCCCTGAACCACACTGGGGGGCCAGAGCTGGAAATGCAGAGGTCGAGGTAGCCAGCCACCGGCCCTCACAGAAGTGCCGTCCAGTCGGGACCCAGGCCCTGCACACAGCACCTCCCGGCTCATCCTTGACTGCACTGGCCGTTCACATGGGTGCAGCCTGCCCACTTGTTTGCCTTCCCCACGGAGCATAGGTGTGTGCTACGCAGTTGCTGGATGTATCCTGTCCAGTTTTCTGGTTGCTTATCATGAGCGGGTGTAGTAGCACCTCAGGGCCACCATGACAAACTGCCACAGGCTGGGTGGCTTCAGGCAACAGGACTTCACTCTTGCAGTTCTGATGTTGAGGAGAGTGACATCAGGCATCAGCGGGGTTGGCTTCTTCCAGCAGAGGAACCTGTTCTTCCCCTCTCCCAGCTCTGGTGGTGGCCAGGGATCCTTGGCATTCTTCGGCTTGCAGCAACACAACTCGTCTCTGCGTCTGTTGCCACATGGCCACCTTCTGTCTGTGTCACTTTTCTTATAAGGATACCAGTTTTATATATAAGGACAGCAGGATTCAGAGCCCACACTACTGTATGACCTCATCTTAAGTAACTACATCTGCGATAACCCCACTTTCAAATATGGTCACATTCTGAGGTGCCAGGAAGGGCATGAACTGTAGGGTGACACCATTCAACCCAGTACAGTGGATTAGTGTGGTCCCAGTGACTCTAAATACCCCCAAATGGAAGTTTCCATTTGAATGGCAAACTCCTTGCCAGAGGCTTGGTTTACATGTGCTTCTGTGCCTTTTGCCATGCTTTGTACTAGTGCAACTCACATTCAGAAATGAACTAAAGTCACATGCAAAAAAATAACCAAGGATTCTGGAAGTGCAGATTCCAGGGCCCACCCAGGCCCTGCTGGGGATGCAGACTGGGAACCTGAAATTTCGAGGGCCCCTGGGTTGTTCCAATGGGGTTGGGCCTCATCTCATTGCCGGAGGGTTGACTGTACATGCTTTGCAGTGAGGAGCTGAGTTCAGATTCTCATGGGGTGTATTAATCAGTTCCCCAGGGAAACAGAACCAATGTGTGATCTCCTCAATAAGAGACAGACAGACAGAGAGAGAGAGAGAGAGAGATGATAGATGATAGGTAGGTAGGTAGGTAGGTAGATAGATAGATGATAGATTTTAAGGAATCGGCTCATAAGATTATAGAGGCTGACAAGTCCCAAGTCTACAATGTGGGCTGGCAGGCTGGAGACCCAGGAGAGAGCCGATGTTGCAGACGAAGTGCAAAGGTTGTCTGCCAGCAGACTTCTCTCTCGCTCAACGGAGGCCAGGTTTTTGTTCTGTGCAGGCCTTCAGCTGATTGTATGAGGCCCAACCGCATTATGGAGAGCAATCTGCTGTACTCAAAGTCCACAAAGTTTAATGTTAATCTCATCCCAAAATACCCTCACAAAAATATCCAGAATAATGTTTGACTCCGTATCAGGGCGCCATAGCCCAGCCAAGATGACACATAAAATTAGCATTACACAGGGATCTCATTGATACAGCACTGAGAGTGGAATAAGAGGAGCAGGAAGGCGGGGTGGTGGGAGCAAGACAGCCATCCTAGGTTTGTGCTTCTCCAAGCAGGATCCTGACACCACCAGCATCGAGGGTCTATGTGGAAATGCAAATCACCAAGCCCTATCCAGGAGTCAGTGAATCAGAAGCCCTGGGGTAGGACCCAGGTTTCCATATTTTAAGTAAATTTCCCAGGTTATATTTATAAGTAATGATACAGATATAAATATAATATAAAATATACTGTATATTTATTATACATATATATCTTAATATATTAACATATATTAATATATCTTAGTATATATTATAAAATTAATATTCACATGTAAAAATAATATGAACCTATTGTATAAATAATATGTACTAATATACTTATATTAGAAATCCTATAAATCAGTGTGGGAACCAGAGACATTTGTCCTGCCAGGCCTTTGGCTTTTTTCGCATCTTTGCTCTAACTGGGCACCAGGTGCAGCAGAGCATTTTGAGGTACTGTATCGACCCGCCCACTGCAGAGCTGGGATTGTCGGTGTCCATTTTGCCACCTGACTCATAAAGCACACATTGGCCGTCCTGGAAGGAGGCAGAAGGTGGCATCTGACCAGAGCCTTGAGAAACCCATGCGTGTCACAGGTAGAAGGGAGGGAGGGCATCGCAGGAGAGGGATGGGCAGAGAGCAAAGGTGCACTCGGGGTCGGGGACAGACACAGCTCCGATGATACAGAGATACGGGTGGGACGACCAGCGCGGATTAGAAAGTGAAGCATTTCAAATGTCAGCCTGTTCTTTGTGTGCTAATCGCAGCGAAGCCTGGATGGCCCCAAAGTTATGCTTCTCAGTGGGGAGTCTTAATTTTAGACTCTTAGCACAAAACAAACTGTCGCAACAGCAGGGCAGATTAAAATGCATCTGCAGTCCCCGTGGTTCCCTAGCAGCAGCACAGAGTGACGAGGGCTGCCAGGGCCCGCAGCCCACGCCACGTCAGGAAGGGGGTTTAGCCTCTGTCCACGTCTCGGAGCCCTGGGAACTGTGGCTGAGGCCCCGGATCTCTCTCTTTCACTGGGCAGTCTTCGGGGTGATTCATTCTTATCAAATCCCCAGCCAGGGCCCTGTGGTTGGGTGATGGGGAGCAGTGTGCAGGTAGGACCCGAGCGTGGGACTCGGACACGTCAGTGTGTCTCAGGACAGACTTCTCCGTGTCCCCGCTGCCTGCCAGGCTGTGATGCTGTCATCGTTGGGTCATTGCCGTGGGTGTTGGTGAACCGCCCCCGCACCTCAACCACCTGGGCGGATGTTTTGGAGAGTTCTCGTGACTTTATCTGGGTTCTGGTTCCTCTTATCCTTGGAAAGGACTGAAACTAAGGAGCTTGTCAATACGAAATAAGAGGAACTGGTCAAGATGAGAACGTAGGAGCCCTGGCCTGAGTGGCTCGGTGTTGCTAAGCGGTTAGCGCGTCAGCTCATGCACCGAAGGGTCCCAGGTTCGATTCCCAGTCAGGGCACGCCATACCTGGGCTGCAGGTTCGATCCCAGTCCTGAAATCAGGGCTCATTCTAAAAACCAATGGAAAAATATCCTCGGGTGAAGATTAAAAAACAGATGAAAACATAGGACTAACATGAGGGTGAAGGTGGCCCTTGTCCTCCAGAAAGAAGCCTCCACATGGCCTGGTCCCTTCCTCGCCTCCCCTCTATTCCCTGTGGCCCTCAGAGTGGGGAGGGCAGGGAGTCCTGTCACCTGCCCACTCCCTGATGGAATGAACAGGACACGCGCACGCACACGTCTCCGCTGCACCCAGGGGCACCCCTGACCTCTGGTGTCCCAGTCCACTGCCCACGGCCGCCAGGCTTCCAATCAATGATCTCATCTCCTCATAAAAAAAAAAGAGCAAGAGTGAACCTCAGCCAGTTCCTCCAGGACGGCCTCGCAAATCAGCCTCCCCTGGCAGAAGCGGCCCTTAGGCGCTTTAGATTTGGTTGCTGTTTAGGAAAAACACTCGTAAGAAAGAACATTGTCAACACCGGAGCATAAAACAAACAACAGTTTGAGAAGCATGAGAAATCTCTGGTTTTAGGACGACTATTTGTTGAAACGTCCAGAGGAAAGTAACAGAGACTTTAAAAGATTTCCTGAAAGATGTCTCAGTATCAACTTCGACAAGTTCAATGACTGCGAATTAACCTCCCCGTTTATTTCTGAGCACTTTCGCGGCCACCTGCTGCCGGGGACTGTGAGTGCTCACCTACCGTCACTTGGCTGTGCTGGGTACGAGGAGACGTCACCCTCCCAGGAGCGTGCAGCCCGCCTGTGTGAAACATTTGGGTAACAACATCAGGCAGCAAGTGTCTGTGGTGGTCCCTTCTGTCCCTCTGGATCCGGCCCAGGCCCCACCCCGTCATGAGGACGTCCTGGGCTTCCCCAGGTGGCCCGTCTCCGGCCCCAGCTCCAGCTTCACCACCCCCTCGGCCACTAGCTGGATGGCCATCTTTGGGGGGGGGGCAAAGATTCACTTTATTTTTTTTTTGCATTCTCAGCAACTAGCACATGGAAAAGACTCAATAAATAGTCGAGTTGTAAAACAGAGGGCTGGGACTTCATGAGGCACCACACCCAGGTGACTGTTGGCTTCCTGGTATCTGGGAGGGCAGAGTGAACCAGACGTGATCACCATCAAGAGCTGTGCTCAGTTATGCTCAGAGGTTATCTGTTTGCACATCAAGACCAATCCTTACCAGCCTGGCCTGTGTTCTGCACTAATTTCTGACAAACAAACAAGAGCACCCCAATGACTAATTCCAGGGCCCCAGACCATCCAGCGGAACAATGCAGGAGGGAACGCGGGGGGATCCCTGTGAAATCTGTATCATTCTCTTCAAAACTTCCCAGTGGATAGGATTGTGATAAAGCCAGGTCTCGAATGCTTATCTTAAATTACCTCTTCTTTCCTTAATTCAACATGTGTTTTTAAAAATCAACTTTTGTCTCAGTCTAAAGAGCCACTTTTAGGTTCACGAATCAAACTGAGTCCTGGGCACCGAGGTGTTAGTAGCTGTTCTTTACGTCCATCGGGAATGGGTGTCTGAATCCTGAATTAGAAACCGCCGATGTCCGGGTGGCAAGTGCTTCAAGACCCCCTGGTTTTAAAGTTCCCAGAGCCAGTGGTTTACTGAAGTAACTGTATTGGATACAATGTTACAGTTTGTTGAAATGAATTGACAATGGCAGCAGTTTTGCTGCAGTTTTGCTGCTGTGGCCTGGAGAATGCACGTTCTGGTTTGCACTGGGGGGGTGGAGAGCCTGTGTCCTTCGGGCTGCAGACCTGGTGACCCAACACCGTACGTCCTTGTACCTCACCCACTGCTGGAAAGTGACCTGGTGAACACGTGGCGCACAGCCTCGTTGCAGGCACTAGTTCAGGGCAAGGAGGGATGAATCAGAATATAAACTTGTTCAAAACGTGCTCCTGCAAATTGTCCTGTGGTCCCGAGGAAAGGCCTGGGAGTTAATCCAAGGGGTTTTCTTTGCGACTCTGGGTCCATCTGAGCAACCAAGAGCCAGGCTCTGAACCTCTGTATCATTTTCTCAAGGAGCGTCTGGGAAGGACCACGCTGGGGACGAAGTGTCCGCACTTAGGAAAGCTGCTGTCCGAACACCCGGTGCGGATCGCTCTTCCCGGGACGGCTGCTACGTTACCTACGACGCCCCAAAGTCAGCGAACCCAGAACCCCCCCAGACTCCCACCGGTAACGGGAGATCAGCCACCGGAGGACTCGGGGAGAAGGGCTCTTCACCTTCCCCTGCGGCCTAGGCCAGCCGTCTGCAGCCCCTGCGCCGCAAGGATGTTTAAAACACGCAACACCTGACTGTTTAGTCGGGGGCACCGACCCTTCTCCCTTGGACTGTCCAATAAAACAGTGACAGCTGCCAGCACAACAGCCGTCCAGTGTGAATGAATCAACAGTACACCTCTTTTTTGCCAGATCGGCAGAAAATATATTTTTTGGTGTGCTGCAGAATTTCAGTGATTTGTTTACGTGCCATGAGATGAAAAAGGGTGAAAATCGCTGGTGTAGACCATTGGCTTGCAGCTCAGACTGAAAATGCTTTTGGCTTTAAATGGAAATCCACGCTTTTCGCCCTGTGAAGGCTGTTCCCCCGCCCGGCGTCAGCGCCGAGGGCGCCCCCGGTGTCCTGGACAGTAACGTCCGTGCAGCCTCAGTCACCAAGAACTTCCTCTCCTTTCCTCAGGAAACATCACACCAACTGCCACACTCCTCGCTCTCAGACCTCTTTTCCAAACCCGTCGTCATCTCCACGCCTCTCGAGCGATTTCTAGGTCTTGCCTCCCTCTGCAGGTTGTGAAAACTAAAGAGAGGCCGTCCTGGCCATTCACATGGAGCCGAACACACCTTTATGTTTGTGACTTGCCGTTCGACTTTGAAACGTATCTTCCTAAATTCCACCGTTTCTTTCTCCTGCTCTCAGTGGGGTGTGGAGAGTTGGGGATAAAAGGTCAGATTTATCCTGGCCCGTAGCTCAGGTCTTCAGAACGTCGGCCCTGTATGCCAAGGCTGTGGGTTTGAATCCCGGTCAGGGCGCATACAGTGAATGCATAAATAACTGGGACAAATCAATGTCTGTCTGTCTCCCTCTCTCTTTCTCTCTCTTATCAGTAAATTAAAAAAAAATAAAAAGTCCTAACCACTTAAAAAAAAGATCGGATTCATTTATTTTCTTTTATCCTCCACCTCCTGTAAAAACCATCTAATCTTTGAAATATCAAGGTGTGTTTTTTTAATGGACTCTGAATCAGAACAAGCTATAATAATACGTTTCTCCAAAATACACACAAGCATTTCAGAAAATTTGCAGGAGGTTTTTACAGAGAGGAAATAGCTAATTCTTCCATTGTCGTGACTCAGTTTACCTTGACGCAGCAGGCTCGGGCCAGCGCGTGGGCGAGCCGGAGGGATCTCACAACAGACTCCGCGGGGCTCAGTTCCTCCTGCAGACCTCCAACCACAGCACTGTTCACTGCCGTACGTCACAGACTTTCCAATGTCCTGCTGTCACTGAGGGTCAAGGGAGCTACGTCTCGTGGATAAGCCGAGTGACGCGGGGAGAGGAGAGGCACCGCTCGCTCGCTCGCCAATCCCCTGAGCTGTTTGCCGCCCGTCCGGCCCCCGGCTGAATGCTGGAAGGGCACTAAAGAAACAGCAAAAAGAGAAGGCGTGCTTGTATCTTACACCGGTTACTAAGGGCTTCTGGTACAATGTGAGAACCCCCAGGCCCCTTGTGATTTTTTAGATGATTGACACATGTAAAGAAATGAGGACTGTGCCACCACCTAAGCCACCATTCAATAAATGGCAGCGGGTACGATTACCGTTGCATCTCTTCCTCACCGAGATACGTACAAGTTTCCTTTAAAACTGTAGGTGAAGATATTGTTTACTTGGTTATCAAAGGCCTTTTTTATAAACAGTATAAAGTACATAATACATTTAATATGTAAAATGTATTTCAATTAAAAACATCAATAAAAATTTTTAAAAAGAAAATAATAGTACATTAACATACAACATTCTTTTTATTATTACTATTTTTATTATTAGTTATATATAATGATATATTTTTAAATGTTAGTATATATTATATATTTACATGTTGATATTATATTATAATTTCATGTTTTATAATTGTAATTTTTTATATTAATATAAAAATATAAATAAGTTCCGCTTAGAATAGTGAGAGTAAAAAAAGTTCAGTGTTGTCCAAGAGAGAGATGATGTGAGCCATATATGAAATTTTTAATTTCCTAGGAGCTGCACTAAAGAAGGGAAAGAGGTGGAATTGACTTTAATGATATTATAGGTGGGTAGTGGTGGAAATGGTTGAATTTGTTTTTTAATTTAAATAAATTGACCAAAAACAAAAACAAAACACTCAGAACAGATGTGTAGTGAGAGGCATAACTAATGAGTTTATTAAAATAAATGATCGCGATAGAGCCCAGTTCTCGGTCCTCTCGGGCTCTGAGTCCTGGCGAATGCAGGTTTCCATGTACTAGGCACTTTTGTCAGGAGTAAACCTTTGTAAATGAAAATAATTTTTTGTTTAGTCCAAATAACTGAAATAGCATAATTTCAACAGGTAATCAACACAAAACTTTATCAGTCAGATATTTTACTTTTTCTTACTAAGTCTTCAAGATCCAGTGTGTCCTCCTCTCACCACGCGTCTCACCCAGAAGGAGCCACGTTGCAGACTCCGAGCAGGCACGTGTGGCGGCTGGTTACCACGCTGGACAGCACAGCTCTCCTCGACTAATTAGAACTGATCGTAATAATTATGTAAACTGTTGTGTTTCCTTTTACTGCCCTGGTTGCCAGGAAACCCAAAGCTAAATTCGGTGCTCGATAATAGAAGTTTTTTCATCTCATCCTGTGTTCCTCTAAAATTGACTTCTCTTTCTTCTAAATAAATTTGAATATCTTTGTTTTTTTATGTCTTTGCAGAGAAGTGATTTAATATTAATCACAACCATAATGGTAATTGCCTTTTGTTTCATAATAGTAATAATAATAATCATGATAATTTGTCAATCGCTCACTGAGCACTGGGCAGAGTGCTACACAATTCACGAGGGTCCCACAGCAAGACGATGGCAGAACTGAGACGAGAGCCAAGGTCTGATTCTGAAGCCCTCGCTCTCAACCATCGGCTCCTAGAATACTGGTAATGAGGACCACCAGGGCCACCAGGACGACCGGGCCTCACGGGCTCGCCATGCTCTGATCCTCAGAGGAAGCCTGTGGGGCAGTCACATGGTTCCCACTGTACAGGTTAGGACTGGGGCGTAGAGGCCGGTTCCCTAGTCAAGGCACAGGTACGAACGTCAGGGCCGGCAGGCGAACTCGGGCACCTTCCGCGTGCCCTCTACTTCAGTTACGTAAAACCAACTTGAAAGGATCCCATCTCTTTTGGAGATGACACAGAGCTATTAAGTCAATAGCTATATTTTCAGGTCATCTTATGAGCCGGTCCCAGTCCCCATTTCCTCCCCACCCCCTGCCAATGCTGGGGATTCACAAATGGAAAAGACAAAAATCTCTCTCCTTCGTAATGGAAGAAATGCAAAGTCAAGAAAAATGTCAAGTGGTCCTTGAAAATTCTCCGCTGGGTTTGGCACAGCAGGTGCAAAATGACACATCCGGCTAAGACTAACTGGGTCAAACAGAGGAGGGAGCTCGAGGCGCTTAGAACTCTGAGCGGACCCAGGAATGTGTCAACACTGCCTGCCGCCTGCCCGGTTCTCCTAAAATGCCCTGCGTGCCCTTTCCAGCCCTTACGCATGTTCCTACGAGCTGTGCAGAAGGAGCCACGCCACGAGAGGACCCGGGCCAGTGACCCTGTCTCAGCATAAACTGACACTCGGTGCCACCAGCTAAACTGCTCCGGTGGCTTCCAGAGTTCACGGGATGCGAAGGCACAGCTGCTGTGTTTAATGTTAGGCCCCCGGGGCTTGTCATTTCGATTCATCGAGTCTGACACACACAGGCGGTTGGCAAACACGTGGGAAAGGGTTAGGGCTGGGGTTAGGGTGATAAGAAGTCAACTTACACTTTGCACAGTCTTGTGTATGTTCTCTGTCAATGACAGTTTTATGTAAGGAATACTGTGTGGCCCTGGCAGTGAGGCTCGGTTGGTTAAGGTCGTCCTGTGCACCAAAAGGTCGCCAGTTTGATTCCTGGTCAGGGCACATGCCCAGGTTTCAGGTTCAGTTCCCAGTTGGGTGGCATTTGGGAGGCAACCAATTGATGCTGTCTTTCACATCTTTCTCTCTTTCTCGCTCCCACTCCCTTCCTCTCTCTCTAAAATCAATCAATCAATCAAGAATACTGTGTGGCTCCAGTGTTGCTAGGAGGGATGGAGAACCAGTTCGTGGCTCCAGAGCTGGGAACAGAGCCGTGCAGAACCGCCTGCCCAGGAACCCGCTGCCCCACTCCCCGGCCTGCAGACCCTTCCACCAGCCCACGCTGCCTCGGCACCCAGCACAGCACTGCCCGGGCTCTCAGGTCGGCCGGGGAATGGGAGGGTGTGTCTGGAGGATGGAGCCCAGGACCCAGGCTGCTGTCTGGAATTTTCAGCGTCTGCAGTAAGCAGCACAGAGACTCCTAAGGCAGGAAAGGAGTCGGATACTAGGCGGGTAACAGGAAGACAGAGGGCTTCTCCCCCATCCGCACGGACCCTGTCCTGGGGTACACGCTGACTCAGAGACGCTGAGAAGCTTCAGACCTGGTGCCAGGCACGGGGAATGACGTGGCGGGAGTTAGGTTCTTTTTAAAAGCTGTGTAGGTTTGCAGTGTGTCTACCACCCCAACCTCCACTCTATTGATTTGAAATCTGGGCCTATCGCTGCACTACAAACAAACAACTCTATGTAGGAGCCACTTCATTACAAAATTCTGTTATTATTTTTACATGTTTTGAATTTGTATGCAAAGGTTTCCTGAGTAAATTTCAGTTTTTGTACCTGAAACTGTGCTCTTTCTCTTGAAGTATATTCAGATTGGTTTAAATCATGTCATAAGCATACTGCTTCTGAGTTTTCTATGTGATGTTCTGAGTGATGAGAGCAAGCATTTTAAACCTGGGGAGTCCGTCCTCAGAGCTGGGCCGACCGAGGGACAGAGTCCTACGGCCTGAGGATGGACAGAGGGGTCAGAAGTGGGGAACAGAGAAGCAAAGCTACAGTGATTAGGATTCTAACCTATAAATCCGAAATTTCAGTCAAGAGAAATGAGCTAAAAACCAAGCCCTGGTAAAGATCAAGCAATTGGGCCAAGCCCCAAATAGTAGACATGCATCCAAACGTCCTGCTTTCTAGGCCTCCTATCAGCCCCCCGGGGGGGAGGGGGGTCTCAAACTTGACTGGGATACCAGGTGAAACCGACACCGTATACGTGGGTTAAAAACTTGACTTTCACTCTCCCCATTGCAGTCAACCCTACTGGGAGCAGTAGCATCCCCCGCACACAACACAACAGGCGTGAATTCTCCAAGTCCAGTTGGCATCCAGAAATGAGGGAATTCTTAGGAAAGATTGAAAAGAAGGTTAATACAGTCGGCTGGCCCTTTTCCAGCCCTGAAACTGTAAAACCAATACAGCTGAACTGCAAGACAAGCACCCCCTTTCTTCTCCCCACAGCACCTCTGAGGACTAACCTTTGATATTTCAGACTTGGGTGGAAATTAGGTAATTGCGAGGCCTACTCACATTACTTGGAACAAAAACATGTTTTAGAACAATGCTTGAAAATACCGTTAGGGTAGCACGTAGAATTGCGGGGGCTTAAACATGGGTTTGCCCTGCGTGCCGTGAGTGGCAGTGAGACAGGAGCCTGACCCCGCTGGTTTCGGGAGAGGCTTAGCGGTCCCCTCCCTGGAAAAGCGGATCCCGCATTCAGTCACGGCAGCCGATGGTGTTTGGAAACAGGCAGGTGAAAGGAGACATTTAAGCTTAAGCTTTAAAATACTTAAGTGTCCCAGTAGAAGTTCGAGTGTGGACAGACTGTCACAACGAACCACGTCGTGGGTACAGGCGAGGCTTTCATGAGCTTGTACGACCCACTGTCATGGGTGTGCCTGCCTGTCCCATGTACTCTGTAGTTACCCCTCGTGACCAGCCGGCACACGCAATGCCCGGCCATCACGCCGCGGCACCTGGGGCTGTGGGAGCAGGTGCTCCTGCTTAGCGCGTTAAGTAGGCTCTGAACACACATAAAGCACAGGTGATGGGTGGTACAGACGGGAACTTTATATCGCCCTGCAAACCTCCTCAACTGTCACCACGGATCGTTTTCTCAGCAGAAGAGCAGACCCCTCAGGCCCGCTGTCACTCTCCGCCTCCTTGGGACAGTGAAGCACCCTGGGGGGAGGGTGGCAAAGAAGGCAATCTTCTTTGTTCAAAGATTATAAGACTTGCCCAGCCGGGCGTGGCTCAGCGGTTGAGTGTCGACCTAGGATCCAGGTGGTCAGGGTTTGATTCCCGGTCAGGGCACATGCCTGGGGTGTGGGCTCCATTCCCAGTCGGGGGCGTGCAGGAGGCAGCCGATCAATGACTCTCTCATCATTGATGTTTCTATCTCTCTCCCTCTCCTTTCCTCTCCCTGAAATCAATAAAGATATATTTTAAAAAATATAAGGCTGACGAAGGTAAAACTTTCCTATCTAGAAATCAGAAGTCTCTCCCTCTTCCTCACTCCAAGTCAGCAGAGGCCCGAAGACCTTCACACCCACGGTCGGGTGAGTGACACTTTTCCTGGGCCGCCTACCTGTTCACACCCCAGCGGTTCACGCAGCCCCGTTGGGCAAACGCAGCCCCGGACCAGCGCTGAAGTACAGCAACTGGATGAGCTGGCGCAGCTGGAGCAAACTGCACCGTAAACAGCTCGCGCATCTCAATGAGCCGGCTGCTGGTCAGGGCCCCGGGACGTGGCTTCTCTAGCGGGTTACCGTCACGGTGCCGAGGCGACGGAGACGCCGGCGTGCAATCCATTTGGCAACTGGCGCGAGGAGCCACGCCGTGTGCCGGCTGGGAGGGGGGCACTGTGCAAGGGGGGGTCACAGGCACAAAGACAAGACCGTCCGACCGAGGGGGAGTGGAAGGCAAAACAGGCACTAGAAACATCTCCGCCTAAATCACAGACGTGGGGTATGAAAGAGTGACATTAGTAAGTGACCGTGCATCCAGGAAAGGGTCACCAGATGGCAGGGGGGTGAGAAACGAAGTCATGCGAAGAATTCTCAGAAGAGGAGGGTTTAGCTTTCCTGGAAACCAGGGGACATGAAGGGCGTGGGGCACGTGCGGGTGGGGGTGGTCGATGTGGGGGAGCGTAACGTGGCTGCCATGCTCAGTTACTGGACAGCAGGCGTGAAACACCGACTCTTCCTCTGCTGACTTGGAGTGAGGAAGAGGGAGGGCTTCTGACTGCCCTGTTCTCCAACTTCTGTTTTCTAGACAGGAAAATTTGCCTTCGTCACTCTCATAATCTGTGTTCCTGAGGCCAACCCTAGAGCCAGTGGCAGGAACCTGTGGCTGCGGGAGGGCCTTCCCTACGCAGTCCATGTGCTCCTCCGCCTGCCCCCAGCCCCTGCAGTTATGTAGGATCGTGGACAACCTCAAACCCCTCTTCCAATCTTTCAGCGAAATCTTCAGTTTGTCCTGCAAGTTATATCCAGAATGGAACCCCGCTCAGCACCTCCACTGCTACAGCTGGTCTCAGCTGCCGACATCGCCCAGCTGGGTCTGTCGCAAGACCTGCTCTCCCGACTCCCCTGGTCTCCCTGCAGTCTCCTCAGCACAGCAGCAGGATGATCCTTCCTCTCCTCAAAACACCCCCAGCTCACACAGGGCCAAAATCAAAGTCCTAAGATAGCCTAAAAGGTTAGTCGGGGCCCAGCACTCCGTCACTCTCTCTGATCACCTCTACCCAACTCCCCACCTGCTCTCCAAGCTCCAGCCACTCTGGCCTCCTTGTCATGTTTCCAATCGCCCAACAGGGTCCTGCCTCAGGGCCTTTGCATTTGCTGCTGCCTCTCTTGCAACACTCGCCAGGTACCGACAAGGCTTGCTTTAGCCTCTGCCCAAGTGCGACCTTCTCAGGGAGGCCTTACCTGACTCCCTGATGTCAAACAGCAGCCCCGACACCCGATGCCTTTTCCTGGAGAGTAGGAATCTCTCCTGGGCATATGGCAAGTTTACCTGCCATTTGTTTATTGTCATATTTTTTCTCCCTCCACTAGAATGTATGCTCTGTGAGGACAGAGACATTGCTGAGCCTGGCACAGTCTCTGGCATACAATGAGTCAAATATCTGTTGCATAAATAAATGAAGGCAATAAATGGTAAAAAAGAACACTTACGTGCAGCGTTCACCTCGTCGCCACAGGCAGGTTATTTGGAAGCTGGGACTGAGTGATTACCTGCCTTATCTATCTCACCGGACGGCTGTGAGGCAATGATCTGTGAAAGACACTGCAGATGCCGGTGGCAGAGAGCGGACAGAGGGGGGCGCTGCCTCCTCCTGGCCCGGGGGCGCACCTGTCCTTCACTGATGTGCTGTTCGTAAGAGCAGCACGGCCGCACGGCTCTGGGGCTGTGCACCGCTCCAGAAGCGAAGGGAGCCCGGGCAGCGGGGGGCTCAGGGCCACCAGCCCGGCATCAGCTGGCTTGTCTGCTTCTCAGTCACCGGGACAAGTCCTACGGCACTGGGACAGCTGAGGCAATCTCCGGACGGCTCCAGAAAGCAACCGGGAGCCTATGATCGTTCGCTGACGTGGTAACCGCCAGGGTGGGTGCGGCACTTCGTGGACGTCATTTCTAACCTCACAGCAACCACAGGCTTGAAGGTGCACCTTCTGAGGCGAGCACCGAGGGCCCACATCCCAGCTCCCTTCTGCTGTGCTGTCCTGTGCCCTGTAGGGAGGCCTCATCCCCCCAACTCTTCATGCCATAAAGAACGCCCTTTTAGCTGGTTTTTTAAACTATAACTTTTAAAATATACACATTGATAGACTTTGCCCTGGCCACATAGGTTTAAACTACATAGAAAAGAAACATTTGACTCCATTTAGATTACACGTGAAAAACACCCAATTAAGTCACTCCTCCGTTCCTTCATAATTCAACAATCGTTTGGAGTTCTGACTGTGTGCCAGGCACTGGAGAGATAGCAACAAACAAACAGAAAAATAAGAGTCTATCTTCATTTAGCTTCCATTCTAGTGATTAGGACCATAAACGTAATCCATAAACCATAAATACAGAAATAAATACGGTGTGTCAGAAGGTGGAACGTGCCGGGAATAGAGCAAGGAAAGGGGGTGAGGTGTGCGGGGTGGGGCCGAACATGGTGGTTTTAAACTGAGTGGCCATGGTCAGCCTCATTGAGCAGGTGAGAGTAGAGAAAAGCCTTGAAGGAGAGAAGGTCACGGCCATGTGGCACCTGGCAGGAGGTTCCAGGTGGGGCCAGTGACCAGCACAGGGAACTGGGGGAGGGGGGAGCCTGGTGGAGTAGAGAGGCGAGTGTGACTGCAGGGACTTTGCATTCTAGGCATCACTCTGGCCGCTGTGACGGGAACCAGTGTGGAACTAAGGGGCCAATTAGGAAGTCAGAGCACAGTCCTGGTGGAGGAAGAGCCATGCCTGGGGTCAGGGTCAGGGTCAGAGTCAGGGTCAGGGTCAGGGTGGGGAGAAGCAGTTATTCTGATGTAGTGATATAGGGTGTCCCAAAGAAGTACACACACACTCAGAATAATTATAAAGACAGTGTTTATTAAAATACATTTCATTTTCAAAATTGAGCTATCAGCTGTTAAATGTGTATACATTTTGGGGGACACCCTGTATTCAGGATTAGCACTAGCTAAGCTGGAGACTGCCCTCTGCAGTAGCCTGCCCAGTAGCAAGAGCGTGAGAAATTCCTTTAACCATCTCGCCGAGTTGTTTTTATCCACAGAAACGTCACCTGTGCGCGTTGCGTCACACAGCCCTGTGTGAGCAAGGAACACCCGCAGTCACCTTAAGACGGTTATTACCAATCAGGGCAAAACCAGCGGGTTTCTCAGCTTGTTTAAAACCAGCGAGAGGCATGAACACTTTCTTTTCTAGTTAAACTTTCAACAGTGGACGGCCCCAGGAAGTCACAATAAACCTACGGAGAGATGTGCCAGAGGTTCCTGCCAGAGTCAAACACATGCAGCCTGGAGGAAAGGGGTTACTGTCTGAATGTGGGGGTGAATGTCCCCCACGATCAAGGAATGTGCCCTCAAGGTTTGCTCACACAAAGATGCCTCTGAGCTCACATCCTTGTTTGTGGAGCACAATGACACGCTGTGAGAATAGGAAAAAGCTGGAAGCAGGATGAACGCAGGGCTCCGTAGGGACAGAGACACGGCCACGGATGGGAGTGCAGCTCACGAAGCTGCCTGGGGAGAGGCCCACGCTGAGCACATGGAACTGACGTCTCCTCGGACCCGTTTCTCTTCCTGACCGACCGCTGCAGCCCTGAGACTGAGGACAACGGCTGTGGCTCAGGGAAACACAGCCAGCTTCCCCCTGAGAGGGTTTCCCTTTGACTCAGGATGTCCACAGACATCAGAAAGCTGGAAACAGTGGAAAGGTTGATGCACGTGTACGCAGAGTGTGGGCTTTCCGTTTTCCTGAGGGGTTTTTCCTTCCTGACCAAGTGTTTAAGGTGTTACTATTTTTCTCTTTTGACCAGTCCCATAAAATGTCTCCCTTTCTTGTAAATGTCAGGAGTGGGCAGGGCCTCAGCATCCCTACCTGTCCAAATTCCTAACCACACGTGATGGCCAGGAGCGGGGCATGGCCCGGGCTGTGTGCGCCCACAGTGCCACTGCTCACTCCTCGGAGCTCAGCCCCGGCTTCGGTAGCAGCCGCCCTCCCACTCGCGCCCTTCCCTCCACTTCGGCTGGCGAGGTGCAGAGGCTCACCCTCTCTTACCCAATCGGGGCCCCTCCCTAGGAACCCACGCCGGCTGCCCTCCCCCGCCAGGCTGAGTTGGGCTGCTGGGGTGTCCTCCCAACACCTGGGGCGCGCACGAAGATACACACTCCACCCCAAACTGCGGTCATTGGCCTGCAGCCCCAGCTCTCCCCTGGCTTTCGACTCGGAGAGGCCTGGGATGGCCTGGCCCACCCTGCGCGTGTGCGCCCCGCACGGCCCCGAGAGGCAGCAGGGCATCCCTGCCCATGTGTCTAGCGGACGGACGATCACTGCAGACGGCACACGTGGGCGCCGCGATGTCATCACAGGTGGGAGTAAAATCGTGGGGGTCCGTGCTCCCAGAGCAGGGGCAATGGATCTCAGCTTCCTGAAAGGTGCTGGTCCGGGCCGGCAGATAATCACACCCCAAACCGGCTCTGTGTTCAAACCCTGTGGTTCCCACTGCGTCATCACTGAGGACACAGAATCAATGCCTGCTCTGGCCAACTATTTCAAGTGCTACGCAACAGCACAGCTCTAGTCCTGAGTCAGAGCCTAACTTGTCAAAATAGCTGGAGATAAAGGCACCTGGCCAGATTCCATGAATGACGCCCTGCCTGGTGAGGCCACCCTTCAAAATAGCAGAGTACCAAAATGACACGCATTCACCTTCAAATACCCTCACAGTATGCTCCTTTCTCCGAGTGGGTCTGCCTACCTTCAAAATTAGTTGCTGTTTCGTAAACACGGCTGGGAAATCTAAGGAGGGCTTTGCACAGAGGGAAACCTCAAGAAGTGTTTGGATAGAAAGCAGGGGCGGCCAGGTTTTAAAATGGTTACCCAAGAGACCAAACTACCTATCGATCACCTGCAACATTTATAAATGAACACTGACTTACTTCTCCAACCACGTGCAAGCTGAACTTCAACTTACAAGCGATGTGATCACCGTGTAGAAGTTTGTGAAGTCATTTTATTGGGGGGGGGGAGGAAGCCATGACAACTGCCAGCAAACTCCTACAATGCAAACATACAGGGTGTCCCCAAAAATGTATACACACTTAACAGCTGCTAGCTCAATTGATGTTTCTTTCTTTTCAGATTTAACCCATTGGAATGAATAATTATTCAAAGTATGCACATTTTGGGGGGACACCCACTGTACACCACTTCTCTTAACAGAGCACACCCCCTTCAGCCTCAGCACAGGGAGCGTTCGGGGGTTTTACACGGTCCGGTACTCCAGTTGTGTTTATTTACAATATGGGCGCGGGATAAGTATCGGGTGGGTTCACATTCTATACCCCCACGCCAGGCTTTCCTTTCCGCCCGGACCTCTTTCTACCCTCCTTCTGCACCCCAGACTTTAAAAGTGTGTCTTGTCAAATTGTGACAAATTGTTCCCTGAATGGCAAAGCCCTTGCTAACTAGAAGGAGCCGCAGCCTCCTCTAAGTACATCCTTTATGTACCCGATTGAATCTACTCTTTGTACCTCTATAACCTTGAGGGGGGAAAAGCAGGGAGGGGGTTCAGCAAAACTGTTGGCTCCTTCCCAGGAAGGCTCGGACATATTTTAAAAAACATTTTTAAATGAAATGTTGCTCTTCAATTTAAAAAGTGAAACAGTATAGTCTGGTGCAGAACTCATCTAAAAATAGGCCTTGGGTCTGAAGAAGCTTTCTGCCCCGCAACACTACGCTGTGTGTTTGTGTGTTTGCGCCCCTGCCCACACGTGCCCGTGTGTTGTACCACATGGTTGGAAAATGGTAACTTTGGCTCAAATATTTAAAAAAAAATCTTAACAAGAGGCCTTGGGTGAACTTCAACAAAAACTAAAGGCTAAATGTTGAAATGCTTTCAAAAAATTGTACACATAGTAGTGATTTTGTTTCATAAACACAAAAAGTATATAATATATAATTAAGCAAAATGAATCTGACTTTATATATCTAGAACAAAAGCATTTTAGAATGTTTTGTGAAGCCTGAGTACGTTTTTGAATTACCAGGCATCTTGAATGTCACTCTATATTTCTAGATCTTCCCTTGCTGTTTCGTTGCTCAAATGTGTACTTAAGGTCCCAGGAAATTCTGACATTCAAAACACACTGTTATATGGACCCAAAGAGGCAAAGAAGTCAATAGCAACTATGGCAATTTATGGTCGTAATACCTCAAATCTCTTCGATCAATGCTAAGCAAACCCGCTTACACATATGTTCACTGTAATGAGAACAAGGGGACATGTAAACTGACATACCCAACTGTCAGTTTTCCCATGTATTCCTCAAAAGAATGTCAAAGTAAACGCATTGGAAATATAAAAGAAAGGTACATAAACAGTTCCCTAGTGCCATCTCCCATACAGCTTCAGAGAATTCACTGCCCTCAATCTTCTTACCGAAATAGGGAAAGCCAACTTACTGTCAATTGCATTTTTAAAAATATGTATTTATTGATTTCAGAGAGAGAAAGGGAGGGGGAAAGAGAGAGAAAAACATCAATGATGAGAGAGTCATTGATCGGCTGCCTCCTGCACGCCCCTCAGTGGGGATCAAGCCTGCAACCCGGGCATGTGCCCCGACTGGGAACACAACCCAGGCATACACCCTGACCGGGAACCGAACGGGGACCTCCCGGATCCTAGGTCGATGGCCAACCTCTGAGCCACACCGGCTGGGCTACCAACTGCATTTTATAGTCTTTTTTTATTTATTACCAAAACCTCCCCTTCAATAATCCAGGGAAAAAGAAGATGGGTCGAAACAGAGGCAGGAAAAAAATACCAACGAAGAAATAGGAGCCTAGTCTGAGCTCACGCTGAAAGAAAATCTCGACAGAATGGCTGTGGAGGGCCGCGTGGACCCGACACGCAGGGGGCGAGGGGCAGAGCGCGGAGCGAGTGGACGCGCCTGGGCCTGAGGAAAGCCTCCTGGTCCCGGAAAGGAAAGGAAACAGCGAGGCCCTGCGAGGAGCAAAGCAGCAGTCAGGCGATTTTAAAGAAAACAAATGGGGAGCCTTTCTAAAGAAGAAACAGAAAAAGGAAATGAGCTATTATAATTCGTTACATCTCTAATTCCAGGGAAACTCTCTTAAGCAGGGCCGCGGAGAGAGCCTGTGAGCCCCCGGGAGGTGAGCGGGGCAAGGCCGCCAGGACAGGAGAATCCCTCTTAACCGGGAGGCCGCGGGGTGACGGTCCCCACGCACAGCAGGACAAGTACTGAGAAACAGTCAGATACGCATTAGACCAAAGTCAAAGAGAGACAAGCAAGGACGGGTAGATTAAAATCAGGGTCCACACCCACCCAGTGAACTGTTTCTAGGTTCTTTTTCAACTTTAAGAGCTGCTTATAAGAAGTTAACTCAATACCTGCATGGCTGGTCCAACTGAGATGATATAATTTCACGGCTTTTCTAATAAAACTGCTACCAAAAATCCTTGATGGCCGGCTTCAGACACTGAGCCCAAAGTGCCCGATCCTTCCGCTCCTGTGACCCGCTGCTGCTGCGGTCCCATCAAGCGTCGCACAGAACACTCCCTCCAAGCCGGCCTCGCACCCACAAAGACCAACCCCACAAACTTTGTCCCTTCCGAAAGAAAAAATAAACACGTGGAACTACATCCATCAAACCAAAAAGCCTTTGCACAGCAAAAAAAATAATAATAAACAAAACCAAAAGACAGACTGAATAGAAGATATTCGCCAATGATACATCTGATAAGGGGTTAATATCCAAGATATACAAGAAACTCATACAAGTTAACTCCAAAAAAAACAAACAACCTGATTTAAAAATGGGCAGAGTACTTGAATAGATATATCTCCAAAAAAGGCATACAGATGGCCAATAGATACCCGAAAAGATGCTCAGTGTCACTAATCATCAAGGAAATGCAGATCAAAACCACAATGGCATGTCACCTCTCGCCTGTCAGAGTGGCTACCCTCAGTAAGCCCACAAACAGCAAGTGCTGGCGAGGGTGTGGAGAAAAGGGGACCCTCGTGCACTGTTGGTGGGCATGCAGATTGGTGCAGCCACTGTGGAAAACAGCATGAAACTTCCTCAAAAAATTAAAAATAGAATTACCCTATAACTTAGCGAAACCCAAAAGTGTACTTCAAAAAGATATATGCATCCCTATGTTCACTGCAGAATTATTTACAATAGCCAAGATATGGAAGCAATCTAAGTGTCCATCGACAGACAAATAAAGAAAGAAAAAGTGGTACATGTATACAATGGAATATTACTTGGCCATAAAAAAGAATGAAATCTTGCCATTTGGGACAGCATGGATGGACCCAGAGGGTATTATGCTAAGTGACATAAGTCAGAGAAAAATAAATGCCATTATGCTTTCACTTATATGTGGAATCTAAAAACCAAAATAAATGAACAAAGAAAATAGAAACAAACTCATAGATACAGAAAACAAACTGATGGTTGCCAAATGGGAGGGGAGTTGGGGGGACTGATGAAAACGATGAAGGAATTAAGAAGTTGTATTGATAGTTATAAATAGTCATGGGATGTAAAGTACAGTCATTAACACTGTAATAACCACGTATGGTGCTAGGTGGGTAGTAGACTTAACAGGATGGTCACCTCATAAGTTATATAAATGTCTAATCACTGTGCTGTATACCTGAAACTAATATAAAATTGTATGTCAACTGTAATTGAAAAACAAAAAAATTTTAAAAATAAATTAAAAAATTTGTCCCTTAAGGAGCTCTGTTGGGGAAGTTCCCCTTCTTCTTGGGGCGAGCCCAGATGTCCGCCTAGATGGTAACTTCCAGGTTTTTGTGTGTGTTTATGTAACCACGAAAACATGCACTACTTTTGTTCTTGTTTATTTCACAGGTAACATAATCCGTTTTTCTTTTTCTTTTTTTAATTAAAAAAGGTGTTAGTGATGGGCAATAAAAGTATCAACTGGATACAGTGTATACTACACCTTTCCTTCTGGAGGTGCCCTTCTGTCTGCTTGCAAGCGTCCACACACACATCTATGGGCCAAGCTCCTAGATGCAGTGACGTGAGAAACTGGATGCTTTCCAATTACTAGGCATCTCGGCACGCTCGGGAGTATTAATTTTACTCCACTTATTACACTAATTTACCGAAGCTGAACTTCAGAAGAGTGGAGAATAAATATTTAAAAAACTGGTCTAAGTAAAACAGTCTCTATTTTATTTCTTCTTCTGTCAAAGAGGGGAGAGAGATTTAAAAAGAAATTAGGAGGTAACTATGAAGTAACCAGCTCACAGCTCTAAGTCAGGGAAAAGGCCATTTCACCTGTGTTTCTATGGAAGGCGCAGCGGACAGAGCCTATGAACACCAATGTTTGAGAGCAGGTAAGTCCCCCTCACCAGGGGTCAATGTTTCCTATGCTAAGCTACTCCCTGCCGTTTAAATCGGATCCAATGCACAAATGCTGTTTTGCACAGCCTTCCAGGAACACAGCTACTACATAAAACCAGGTAAAAGTCTGCAGAAGGGAGGCGACAAAGTCAGAATGGGCATGTTAGGCAGGCACAGGGCCTGTTCAATCGGCTTTTGCGGGGTCTGATTTCTCTGGTAAAAATACAGGTCCTCACACCCTGACCCTCTCTTCTGCTTGACCGACCCTGCCCGGGTCTGCACAGCCCGCACCAAAAAGCTGGTGAAACAGAAAAAGGCAGAATGGCGCCTCCTCCAAGCGTCTCCTACCCCGGCCAATGCCGCAGAGGCTCAAGGCTCCAGGCTGGAGCGCCAAGGCCCCGCATCCACGCGCCTGGGGAGAGAAAACTCAAGGAAACCTTATGAAACCTTCCCCTTTTCTGTTTCTTTCCTTGATTGTCCATAACCATAAATGCCTTTCAGGACATCAGTTTGCTAAGCAGCCAGCAACTCGTGGGCAAGGAATCCTAAAAAATTTAGGAATCCTAAAAAATCAGGTTGCTCCCGCGGCCCCGAGACTCTGAGGGAAGGCGGGGAGCCTGCCCGCATCTCCAGTTCCCTCGGAAGCATCAATTGCCCCCAGCAGGTGGCCAGGTGCCTGCGCGCACCCCGCCTTTGAATTCTTTCCTTTGCAGCCCCCCGGCCCGCCCCCACTCGCCCGTCTACGCACCGTCGGCAGCCGCGGGAGGGAAGGGACCTGTCTGCGGGTGAAGTCACGGAGGGCGAACCCGCGCGGCCCCGTGACCCGGAGCCTCCCACCCCATCCGGGGCGGGGAGCGCGCGGCTGCGGGGAGGACGGGTCTGCCGCCCCCTGCCGGCGCCCGTCGGTATTTGCGTTTGCTCGGCAGCGTTTGCAGAAAGCAGCGCCCTCCCAACCGCGCGGCGGAGACAACAGGCGGTTTGCGCTCCTGCGGGTCGGAGCGAAGTAAGCGCGTCGGAGCCTCTGCCCAGAGCCGCTGGGGGCGCCCCGGGGGAGGTCGTTTCAGCGCAGCCTCTGGACTCCCCGAGCTCGCGCATGAAGCCAGCTTTTTCCACATTAAGCACGTGACATAACCCGCTTTACCCCCTAGGGTTCACCCAGCTCTCCAGAGGGGCGAGCCTCTGCAAAATCAGGCTCACAAAGACATGTTTTTAGGATTCCTTGCTGGCTGCTTAGCAAACTGACGTCCTGAAAGGCATTTATGGATGTGGACATTCAAGGAAAGAAACCGAAAAGGAAAGGTTTCGTTCCATTGAACAGGTATTTACCTGAGCGCCAGCACGCCCCCTGCAGGTGTGGCGATGTAAAATGCAAGCAGAGGACAGTGTGAGCCCTCCAGTTTAACTCCTGCTTGGTGATGTTCATCCTAAAAAAAAAAAAAAAAAGCAGCAATCAGAACTCTGCCCAGCCCAGTGGCAAGCTCAGTGCAAGACACTGAAATGTGCAAAGCCAGGCAGAGTCCCTGGGCAGTGACCCAAGGGTCAGTTTCCCTCCCTGGGCTGGTCCAGGCAGCACACTGGAGGCCCTGGACTCCTGCTCGGATTCTGCACTTTCTCCCAGTGCTTGGTGCTGCCTCATTGCTAGGGCTTCCAGGATGATCATAGAGCTCAGCTCATGCAGTAGGTGCTCAATAAATGCTCATCCTGGGGGCTGCCGTTGGTGACTGTGGTGATGATGGGAAGCTGGGGCTCTGCAGCAGTGAGGCTGAGGGCTGAAGGGCCTGACTCTGGCATTCAATGCCCCTGCTCTATCCAGCCTCATTAGCTGTGAGACTCAGGGCCAGTGACTGAGACCATCTCCTGGCTTCTCTATCAGTAAAATACAAAGGATAATAGTCGTAGCTTCTCCTTCGGGTCAGAGTGAGAAGTAAATGGATATAGTGCTAGGAAGGGTGCCTCGCACTAAGCGGGTGCTCAGCCAAGCCTCGCTGTGATTGCTGTGGTGGCTGCTGTGCCTCTTCCCAGCAGCAGGTGGCGATGTGGTGGTTACAAGCGGGCATTTGAGACCCAGGTCCTTGGGTGGGAACCTGCTCTGCCACTTTCCGTCGACATAACTGTGGGCAAGTGAGTTTCAACCTCCTGATCTATAAAGTGGTAATAATAATAGAGGAAAGCCTGGTGATTATAGCATGACCTGGGTTTTACTGTCCTGACTTCATTGTGGTGTTTGGTGCCACAGAGTGGACAAGCCTGAAATGAATGGCAGCTGGT
Source organism: Miniopterus natalensis (assembly GCF_054644295.1). Lineage (NCBI taxonomy): Eukaryota > Metazoa > Chordata > Mammalia > Chiroptera > Miniopteridae > Miniopterus > Miniopterus natalensis. The sequence continues at coordinate 88,224,063 of NC_142085.1, read as the reverse complement.
AGTGAAATAAATTTTATTTTAAACAGGATGTTTAGCCACCGAGGCTTAATTGTCCCCTGAGGTGATAACGTCTTTGTCTTGATTCACTTTGCCACTTATCTGCACATCAGAAGGTTGATTCTTAGTGAGTGGCCAGTGCCTGAGCTGCAAGATACCTTCCCTGAAGGTCTGTGATGTCTCAGCACTTTCCTTTGCTCCCAGAGATTTCTGCAACTTTCCAGTGCAGACATTTCTGAAGGGCCTCGGGGGCTTTTGGCGCTAATTACCCCTGATTACACCCCGGGTGGTGGAAAGACTTCTCAGAGAACCAAAGGCAGTGACCTTTCTGCTCCTGTGTGAGTCATATATTGGAACTTGCTTTTGTCAAGTAGGTCAGATAAAACTGGACAGTGTTGGCAATAATCCATCTTTCCCTGGGTGATGGGAGGATTCTAGAAGGAATTGGGGCAGAGAACCTCAACAAGAGGCTTGGAGTAAGATACCGCTGGTCAGCTACCCCTTGTCTACAGTTCCTTTGAAAACAATATTCATATCCAACGTATTGAACTGAAATGTCGACTCAGCTGATTTCTTTTTCTCTTTGGTCACCCTCAGGGGGCTCAGGAAACTAAATTGGACTGAGTCAGAACACGGTTTTTTTAAATCCAGGGAAGTACTTCTGTCACTGTGCTGCAGGACTCAGAGCTGGAGAAACTATTCTTTTATGAAGGTCCACTGACCCTAGAAAAGAAAAAGACTCTTTCTCCACAAATGGCAACCTTTCCTTTTCCAAGGAGCCTGGAGTTCTCCAAGTTTGTGGTACCCCCTGCCTTTAGAGGCACGTCTTGGCTTTTAGGTTAAAATCCACAATATTTAGCAAGTGATCACCCCCCCCCCGGCCATCATCTGTCCCCAGTCTAATATTCCATTCCTGTCCCCTCCCCTAATGCTCCTCATTTGCTTCTCTTGTTCTAACCAGGGTTGCAAACTCAGATGCCTTCAAGGGCCAGGCACAAATTCTTGAGAGAGCCAAATACAATTTTTTAAAGCACAGTCATTAGCAAACTAAATCCTTGTCGTTCATCATTGTCACTCCTACCTGCCATAGGAAACCAAGCTCACTGTCACTCTCTTCTTGGAGCTCCCTCCACTGTCCCCACCCAAACTCAGCCAGAGTCTCTCAGGTGCTCCAAACATAGCCAGGTGAGGCCAGCATCCCTCCAACCATCAGAGTCGGGCAGTTTCCAGCAGGAAAGAGGTGCCAGAAGTCAAATCATCGGCCTGCCCCCTGGGACAGGGCACCCATGGAAACAAGATCAAACCAGGTCACAGGGGGCCCTCCTGAGAGGCTGGAGGGGCTGCTGGGTGCTAGAGTCCAGACCCCATCTCTGGGCAGCCATCCCCTTGTGTTTCTCTCGGGCCCTCTGTGACCCTCCTCACGGACTGTTTAAGCACCAGGTCCCCGCTCACAACCCCTGGGACCCTACATCTCCAGCCCACACCTGTGTCCTGAGCCCTACACCAGGCATTAGTAAACTTTTTTTGCAAAAATTCAGATAGTCAATATTTTATAGGCTTGCTGGCCTCTGTGACCTCCACTGAGCTTGGCCATGGTCGTGCAAATGCAGCCACAGCCAATGGTCAAGACAGCGCGGCTGTGTGACAATACAATTTTATTTACGAACAGGAGGCATATTTACATATATACAAATATATACAGATATGGACATATATTGTTACTTTTTACTTTGAAATAATTATAAACACACTTGAAATTACAAAACTAGCACTGAGAAGTCCCCATCACTAGTAAGTGTACCCACGAGCCCGCCACCCAGACTAAAGGAACATCTCAGCCAACTATCAAGTTCATTGTCAACACCAGGAATTTGCCATTGGTACCCCGTGTTGAACTGGTCCATGACCTTGCTGAGATGTTGCCAGTTTTTACACGCACTCATTTTTTTCTTAAAAGATTTTAATGCTTTCTGCATGCCTTGTCTCTTCCAAGTGCAGTGGGGAAAGATTTTTGTCTTAATTAGCTTACTAAGCCTTAGAGAATAACAAATTTTAGAGGCAGGAGGGACCATTTGGTTTCTCTCTTTGACTTATGCAGTGAATTGGATGCAAAGGGATACTTGCCTGGGTCTCTGCGGAGTCCCAATGTGGACTCAGGAATGTAGCTTCTCTGCTAATATTTATCTTAAGCTTATGACAAGACTGACGAGGAGATGTCCAATGAAGGGTGATTGTTTTTCAAAAATGAATGACTACCTCTATTTGTGCAAGCAAAGCTCAGTTACGAAAATAACCAGCTTGCTGAACGTGGAACTAGACAATCAGGTCTTAGGCGGTGCTCGGACAGGTTACAGTTTAACCCTGTGCTAACCCAGCGCTAACCCAGCGGCCTTGCTATCGCTTTGCGGGAGCTGAGGGCGGAGAAGCTTTTCATTCCCTGGTCCCGGAGGCTGTGGAGCAGAGGCTAGAGCACAGCAGGAGCAGGCGGAGTGAACACGTGAGAGCCACCTTCAAGGAAATGAGAACCTGTCTCCAGAAAATCTGAATGGATCTTGATTGCAGGCCCCGTGCTGGGCGGAGCGAAGGAAATTAGGTTCATCTTCCATTTTATTTTAATGTCCTTGCCCCTGGCCACAGCTGCAGCTGTCTCCACCAATCTTAGGTACAAAGTTTTCTGGGGGCTGGGGGAGGGCAGAGGCTGTACTTTGTACATTTTATATAATCCTAGAAGAATGTAACAATGCTGTACATAGTAGGTGGTCAATAAATACTTAATGAATTGAACTCAATAAGAATAGAAGTTATATATATATAAATTGATTTTAGATAGAGGAAGGGAGAGGGAGAGAGAGAGAGAGAAATATCGATGGGCTTCCTCCTATACACACCCTGACCAGGGATCAAACCTGAAATGTGGGCATGTGCCCTGACCCAGAATTGAACCAGAGACCTTTTGGTGCCTCAGACAACGGTCAACTGATTGGGCCACACTGGCCTGCCAGGGCAGGAATAGGAGTTTTGAAGCAAGCGCTTCCTTCTCAGTTTAGCCTTAAGCCTGGGAAAAGTACAGAATTCACAGTTAAAATCGAGACAGGCTCTTCAGACATCATTTGGCCGCTCTCACTTTATTTTGTGAGGGTGAGACTCTGATGCACTGCGACTTCAATATTTTCCTAACATCATTTATAATCATGGAAAACATGGCAGTCCACTGGGCATAAATAAATTTTAATAATAATAAAATAGCTTACTGAGTGATTTCTACACTGGTAGGATGCGGGGGTGCCAATGACAATGCCGAGCTCACACCTGTCATCTGAGGCCTAAAGAGTTTGTGTCTGGCCCAGCCAGTGTGGCTCAGTGGTTGAGCGTCAACCCATGAACCAGGAGATCGCGGTTCGATTCCCAGTCGGGGCACGTGCTGGGTTGCGGGCTCGACCCCAGTCGAGGGCCTGCAGGCGGCAGCCGATGGATGATTCGATGACGCTCCCTCATCATGGATGTTTCCATCTCTCTCTCTCTCCCTCTCCCTTCCTCTCTCCGAAATCAATAAAAACATGTTTTTAAGAAATAATAAAAAATAGTTTGTGTCTGTGAGCGCCGCCCTTGCCGGTTCAGCCCCGTCAGCCTGATCCGAAGCGGGGATGGCACAGCGCCGCCTGCCTAGGGCCGGATGGAGCCGTGTGCGCGTCGTCGGCCGGGACCGCTCTCAGCAAATGTCAGCTGCCCCCGTGACTGGTTTATTTTACCCAAAAGAAAGAGAGTGGCCCAAGACGGAAGGACACAAGACCAAGCGGGAGAGGTGACGGTCGGGGACAAGGCAAGGAGGGAGGCGGCCGGGGGCGGGGCTGCTTGCGCCACTTCCCAGCAGCTGTTGCAGATTCAAACATGTTGTAAGACCCTCGCGGGTGATGTTTGAACCCCCGGAGCACAGGGCCACGGGCCCTGGGTTAATGATTAACGTCCTGCCGTCCCCTTGCCGTGGCTGCGCTGCCTGGCACGTTAGTCAATCACGTCCTGGGGTTGGGACGTGGCTGTGGGGACACTGCTGGCCAGTCCCAAAATGGAACATAAGGAGGTGGTTCTTCTCCTTCTCTTATTCCTGAAATCAGGTAAGACTTCGAGATTTTTCTCACTTTAATCACTATGGTTCCCCCCCCCCCCCCAGCAATGTGTTAAAAACAGACACACGATGGTTTTATGAGCGACTGGCTTAATTTAGCTTTTGATTACTGAGATTCCCAGTTGAACATCTAAACGTAAGATTGAGGAATTCGTCCAGAAATGAGTTTAGTTTCCCTGTAAATGCTGGAGACAAAGGGGCAGAGAAAAAAAATGAGTGGTTTTTGGTTTTTTTTAAAAAAGTAAAAAATTGAGTTCAAATAATAGTTGTTATTGTTGGAAAAAAATAGTCCACGTATGTATAGCTAACAACCCAAAATGTTGCTCGTCTCTCGGCCGGGTTCCCAGTTTGATTCATTTGGGCCCTGTTCCTGAAGACGTCCTATTTCCCTGCCTTTCAAATGCGAACGATGAAATGACCGCGCTCCTGGTGGGTCTGCGGTTGTGTTTGCTGGCCTCCTGCTGGCCCGGGTCGGGGAGAGCTTTCCGCACACGCGCTGGCTCCTGGGCCTGGAGGACTCCGGCCCCCACTCGCCAGGTGATGTGGTCAGAGGGCAATTCAGCCCCTGCTCGGTGCTCGAGGGGGGCGGCCCGTTTCACACACACACACACACCCCTGCGTGTCCTTTACAGCTCCCTTAGCCGGTGGGATAGGGAGGGGAGATTCAGCCCCATTTCACATACGACTTAATCCATACTTAGGAAAATCACGTAATTTGCCTCTTGACCAAGCTCCCGAGTCCAGGAGGTGAAGACAGCAGGATTTCAACCAGGGCTTTCCGAGGAGGAACCTCGGCGCTCTTCGCACTTTTTTGACTTGGTTTAAACGTTCTTTAAAATGTTGTAAGCGGGTCCTTACAGCTCTTTTTCCCTGGACAGCTGTATTTTGATACAATTCGCATGCAATACAATTCGCCCATTTAAAGCACACAGTCCAATGGTTTCCACTACAGGAGTGATGCACCCGTCGCAAATATTAGGACATTTCCCCCCGAAACACTCCACACCCTTAGTTGTCACCCCATCCCCATCCCCCTGGTCTCCTTTCTGTCTCTGATTGGCCTATTTTGGACATTTCGGGTAAATGGCATGATACAGTATGCAACTAGTTCTCCATGTGAACAGCGTGTAGGGACTTGAAAGTAAGTTTATAAATTGCCAGATGAAATTTTACAAGCTGTGCTCTAGAGTCAAATACGTTTGAGTTTAGTGGAGCCATTCAAAGAAATAGCGAAGAACAGGAAGAGCAGAAGGCGGTGCCGAGAGGTTTTCGGGGAAACGGTTGCGTGTGGACAGGCAGGTCTGCGCCTCCTCCCGCCGCCGGAAGGCAGGAGCCGGGACACCCGATGTCAGAGCAGACGCCTCTGCAGCAGGGCGAACGAGTCCTCGCCAGCCTGGGGAAGGCTCTCTGACGCTCGTTTTGAAACAAAGGCATTTGCTCCCCCTTTCTGAGAAGGGTTTCTTTTTTTTCAATGCACTGACACCCCCAGGAAAGAAAAGAGGATTGTTTTTTTACAACCGTTTCCAGTGAGAGGTGGACAAGGCATCTGCATTTCACAAACCGCTGGGTCCTGTCTTTCAGACACCCGGGCAGGGGCAGGCACGTGGACATACCACAGTGACGGAAAAAAAACCAACCCGCGTGATCAGTAAAATAGACGGGCCTTGGTAGCAACATACATCCACATTGGCCTAGAATATAAACATACTTCTCTTCCTGAAAAGATCTGTTTCCTGGTCAACAAATAAAGTGCATTACACCCCGTGGCCATGGGAGTCCTAGAGCTGAATAAAATAAAATATTTGGGGGGATTTTTAAAAAAATATATCTTTCTTGATCTCAGAGAGAGGAAGGGAGAGAGAGAGAGAAACATCAATGATGAGAGAGTCATTGATCGGCCGCCTAGCCCGCAACCCGGGCATGTGCCCTGACTGGGAATCGAACCCCAATCTCCTGGATCCTAGGTCGAGGCTCAACCACTGAGCCACGCCGGGGGAAATTTTTTAAACAAAATGGAAAACAAATCTCGTTGGGGATATCTCTTCAGGCCATTTGTTCCCAGGGTGGACCTCAGCACCCATGTGCTAGGAACAGTAACAACACAACATAATTGAAGGTAACTTAATCAAGGGGTGACATGAACGGAAATTTCCTTGTTCGGACCTCATTTATTCCCCAGCTCGCTCCACTTTCTAAGAACCCTTCCAAATGTTTAATTTAACTCTTTATAGGATGTGCTTTATAGAGTTAACTGGTTTGTTTTTTAAAATCACATCCTGATCTATAGAGTTTACCAAAAGCTTTCTTTTTGGAAACGAAAGCTCAGCCCAGCTGGACTGGGTCAGTGGTTGAGCGTCGACCTATGAACCAGGAGGTCACAGTTGGATTCCCGGTCGGGGCACAGGCCCCAGTTACAGGCTCAATTCCCGGTAAGGGGCGTGCAGAAGGCAGCCGATCAATGACTGTCATCATCTCTCTCCCTTCCTCTCTCTGAAATCAATAAACACATTTAAAAAAAAAATTATTTTAAAAAAAGAAAAGTAAGAGCTCAAAGTTGGAGAAAATGACAGCATGGATACTGGTCTAAAATACCCGTTTCTCCATAATCTTCTCATAGTTGTCAAGGGCTTGTTGCGTATTACCTTTAAATCGCACCTGCCACTGTCCTGTCCAGTGTCCCCCTGGCAGCCTGGAGTGTCCTAAACTGGGAAGGACGGAGGGGGCGGGGGTGCTCTGTCTCCGTCCGGCTGAGTGCCCCACCCTGTGCTGTGTGTGTGGGTTCGGGTGCTCAGGGTGGCCTTTCTGAGAAGGGGAATCTGACTCTTAATGATAATTTTCACTATGGAGAATTTTCATCAGCACCGGACATGCTCTAGAATGTCCCCTCTTTGGAAAGTTCTCGTGACTGCACATGCCCCCTACCCAGTGCTCCTCCCACAGCCACAGCCGAGCTTCTGAAAAGACCTGTCCCTTCCCACTGCCGCTCCCGGCCGCTCTTCAGTCCCTCCACCTGTCTTTGGTCCCCACCGCTCCCCTCAATGCGGTCAAGGTTCTATGTTGCCCAATCCCACCTAGGCAAACTTTAGGAAACTTTGCTATCTGTATTTTATTAACCTCTTTGGCCTCTCACCCTGTGAAAATCACTAGTGTTCCAAACCCAAAGGATGGAGGCCGACCTCTCCAGGCTGGGACAGAGCTGCTAAGGCAAGGCCGGGGGTCCCGTGGGGCCCGAGAGCAGGGACGCTCTGAGGCCTCGCAGCTGGAACGTGGCTCAGGCCCCCGTGGCCTCAGTAACAAGGGGCAGAGCAACCTTCAAGACAGCACCTTGGCCTTAGGTTTCATCTCACAGAAAACTTATACTAGCATTTGTCTGCTTTTTTACATTTTCTTCCAAAATGCGAGATACCTGCTATCGTCACGGAAGAACTTATTTCTCTTTGATTGATAGTGACGTGTCCCTCTCCCGGGCCCAGCACAAAAATGACCTCGGACTGAAATGGAGATGAGTGCAGGCCCTAGTCACCACCAACTCACCAAAAATGTTGTGTCTCGAGTGGAGCTGTTCAGAGGATGCTTATCCCATCAGCTTAAGGGACAGTGTGACAACCAGAGTTTAGCCTGTTGGAGATCAAGTAACGGTTCCAAGCTCCTCCTGGAGCCAGGGATGAACACGTCACCTATATTGTAACCCAGCTGCCGCTGGTGGTCTCCGGCATTCTGGCGACACGGCAACCAGCAGCAAACAGCCTGAATTTACCCTTCCTCAGGGCGTCACGCCCATTCATGTAGCGACACGGAGGCTGCGGGCTGGTTTCTAACCCTCGGATCTCTCAATGCGGAGGGTCTTCAATGGGCTGCGGTGTGTTAATGGGGCTGTTTTCCTGGCTAAGCTTGTTATTTGCGGCCACGCCTCCCCGTCCAATAACACAGCAAACAGGCTACAAAGTCACCACGGTCACACAACGGTGGCCATGAATGCCATCAGTCACCCCACGTTCCCCTCCGTTCACAGGGTGCGGAGACCCCCTGGACAGCTACGTAGGCACGCAGGGGGCGTCGCTGATCACTTTAGACAAGAAGCAGCTGGAGGCGGGGAGCGTGGCCGAGTGTGCGGAGAAATGCGAGGAGGAGACAGACTTCACTTGCAGGTAGTTTCATTGTCACGGTGCCTACGCAGGCACCCGGCTGCTTGCGACACTGTTATTTCCATGTCAAGAAACTTGCTCACGGGCTTGACAAGGACAGGATTTAATAGGATTGGAGTTTGGAATCCGTATTTGCTCCCTGTATCTGAATCCATACAAAGAATTTCTTGTTAAACTTATGAGTGCCTTCTTTAGAAAAATGCCCCCAAAGGAACTTCTCTATTTTTACATATGACACGAGCAACTATTATTCTGAGCTCTCAATTTTAATATCATTATCAATAAGTACTTATTAAGGATCACATGTGTGGAAGTGTCCTAGACCCTACTGAGCAAAGAAGTACAGATCCAGTGATCCCGTGTATATGAGATGTAGCCCTAGATAGGATAGGTCTTTGTACAGATGCAAGATTCAAACCTTGCCTTTTGTAGTTATAGCGTGGTGTTGTCACAGAAATTGGATAAAATGTAAATTTTAAAAAATACAGCCAATGTGAGGTATGGGGGAGTGACATAATCAGCATGTGCTCTATAAAATCCAGAGGAAAAACATTCCTAAGGGTGGATAGAGCTAGGAAGGCCTCAGGGAGGAGATGGGAACTGAGCTGGCTTTGAAGGGTCAGTGGGAGCTTGGTAAACACTGATGAGGCTGGAGGCATCCCAGGCAGAGGGTGTGGCATGGACCAAGGTGGCTAAAGCAAAGGGGGCTGGAAAGGTAGCTGTGGGTGGCTTTGAATGTCAGACCGAATGTCCACGGCAGGACCGCGTGGATGGGCGAGGAGGCGTGAGGTCAAGGGTAAGGGGTAGAATGTAGAGGTGGAGTCAAAGGAAAATTACAGGAGTCACACAGACCGTTTTGGAAACAAGTTGGAGGCGATCAGAACGGCTTCTTTCTAACACAGAAGCAAATGTTCCAGAACTTAATTAAGAACAGGAGTGAGGAAAGAGCAGAGCAGCTGAAGCAGAAAGAGACCTGGGAGGACCAGAGGGGGGAGAAGGTGAAGGTAGAAGAAACAATGTATCGTTTTTGCAGCATCTCGTTGATACAATTCTGAGCTCCTTGATCCAGCAAGAGTTAAGAGTTGTCTTTCGAGTCTCCTGCTTGTTAATAAAAGTTTGCTTCCCTTCATTAAAGAGAAACTTCTCTCGTGTTTCCTGTTTCTCCCCTGCAGGTCCTTCCAGTATCACAGTAAAGAGCAGCACTGTGTGATCATGGCTGACAACAGCAAGTCTTCCCTGGTGCTTAGAATGAGAGATGTGGTTTTATTTGAAAAGAGAAGTGGGTACAATGTTTTCTTTTCCCTCCGCCCCCTCCCCCTTCCCCTCCTTTAGATCTAATTTATCAGACCACAGAATGGGGACCCTGGGGCACAGCAAGATTAAATGGGGAGTCAGGACAAGATTGGACCCCTAACCTACCATATCAACTAGAGTCTATTACTTCACCTTTTATGTTTCATTCTTCTTAATTTAAAAACGAAGGGATCAGATTTACAAAATCACGTCTACTGCTATGACTCTGAAAGTAAAGTATTCCAAATTTTATTTTGTTTTTAAGGAGGAGGCAGGAGTCTAGACATTCCTTATGATCCTGGCCTTTCATTCTGCAGGACCATGGTCTTTGGGCCCTGACTTTGGGACTGAAGCCTGGAGGGGAAAAAAACCACACTGAAGTGTTTTATATCCTCAGTAGCATTTTCATAGAGGCAAAAGTTTTATTTTTATTCTTAAAATTTCTCCTTTGGGGGGAGGGGTTCATGGTCTGTACTTCCCCTGGCCTCTGATATTGTCTTTAGAAAATGGACCAGAGTTGCCGGCTCTTTCCCACAGTTCCCTTGAGAATTCCCTTGAGATGAGCTGCCCCACTGCTGAGGGTGACAGGCGGCCTGCATTCCCATGGAAACCGCATGCTTTTTTAGATATGAAAAAGTTCATGAACTGTTTATGAAGATTTAAGTGAATGAATGACGTTTTAAAACACCCTCCTAACCTCTGTTGTTGGGGGCTATTAAGACCATTTATAACAACCGAGCTCCCCAAATGCCCCGTGTCGCGGGCTCTCGAGGCAGCAAGGAACATCCTGTCTCACGTGCTCTTGACAATGACCTGCGACGCGCTCTCCAGTCCCACTGCAGAACTCCAGATAAGGCTTTCGAAGGTTTAAAGAGGAGTGTGTGTCTGCAACCCTCCCTTCCCGACGGCTGTTGATCTTTTTTTTTTTAACCCTCACCTGAGGATATGTTTATTGATTTTAGAGAGAGAAAGGGAGGGAGAGAGAGAGAGAAACATCGACCGGTTGCCTCCCACATATGCACCCCGACCGGGGATCAAACCCGAAACGTAGGTATGCGCCCCGACCGGAGAATCGAACCGCCACCTTCTCGGTGTGTCGGACGACGCTCCTGCCAACCGAGCCACCTGGCTGGGCCTGTTTATCTTTAATTCTTGAGATTAAAGTGCATATTAGATCTAAAATCTCTCTGGTGAAGTTACTAGTCTTTACAGATAGTGAGTAAACGATGATAGTGAATACACGGGATTACCTCCTGCCCACCAGGTTAAAGAAAAGGGGGCCTGGGGGATTCTCCCTGCAAACGCTAACATGTAATGTCACCTGTAAATTGTTAACCAGAAGGGACATGGGGGTGACCGCTGGCCTTAGTTTGAATCATTGTAGTTGCCTGTTTTCCAGGCGATGGAAAGGAGCAAAAGGTTATATAAACTCTGGCAGGTACATACAAACAAAAGAGAGGTAAAAAGTCAAAAGTCAGTCATTTTGGGGCGCTTGTTTCTTTACTGCGGAATATCAACCTACCGCTGCTAAATTACCTGCCAGCGTTTTTCTGGGAACAGTGTCACATGGAACATCTCCCGCTTGCTGCCATGGCCACTGCCACCAGCCGGGTCTCAGCTGCCATCGTCACTGGCTGGGCCACTGCAGTGGCTGGTCTGTGACAGCCCTGCTTCAAAGCGTTAGGGCCCTTGCAGTAAAATCCAAATGCCTGCCCTGGCTCATTTGGCTCAGTGGTTAGAGCTTCAGCCCGGGCACCAAAGGGTCTCAGGTTCGAGTCCCAGTCAAGGGCACATACCTGGGTTACAGGTTCAATTCCCAGCCCCGGTCGTGGTGTGTGTGGGAGGCAACCAATCGATGTGTCTCTCTCACATCGATGTTTCTCTCTTTCCCTCTCTCTCTCCTCCTCCCTCCTTCCCTTCCACTCTCTCTAATAATCAATGGGGGAAAAAATATCCTTGGGTGAAGATTAACAACAATAACCAAAAAATCCAAATGTTCACCAAATGATCCAGGGCCCTGAGTCAGTGAACACCACCCCCCCCCCAAGTGCAGGGCTCACTAGGCTTACACATGGTCCGGTAACGTGCCAGGCACCCCCCTGCTGCCTGGGGCCCTCTTCTGTCCCTTCCCTGGCCAGTTCCTTCCCATCTCCCAGGTCTCAGCTCCAGCCCACCTCCTTTTCAAAGTCTGCCCTGACCCCTGGGCCTTGAAAGGGCCTTGAGTTTACACTTCGGATAAGTATCGTATGTCTACTGTAACAATGTATCTCAGTGAAGATCTACTTGCAATCTTTATGCAGACAGTGGGGTTGAAAGTGCTACAGGTGTGTTAGAAACGCTTTCCCCAGAGAACTGATCAATTAATTTTAAAACCTGGCTAAAGTGGGGAATCATGAAAGGTGATACAAACATACCTGAAATGGTTTATATTTTCACTGAAAACACAAGTTACATGGGCACATTTTGGGTGGAGGTTTTTTGTCCTTGAACATTGGCACCGACAGGAGTTACCTGGTGTGTTTCTTGCATAAACGGTTCTCTAAGTGCCTTGTCTACCATAATCCGGCTCCTGCTCTTTGAAGTGGAGCCAGGTCTAAAGACATCTATCCATCAGTCCGACTGTAAAACACCTGTATATTTTTATGATCTCCCCCCAGAAAACTTACATAGTCAGCTATATGAGTGGATGCCCTCAGTGGACTTATAGTAATTTTTAAAACTGTTCAGCTCTTTCAAGTCTTTACACGCATTCAACTCAGTTAAAAAGAAGCCTTTTTTCCTTCATTTCTCAGTTTAGAATATTGTAATAACCATGTATGGCGCCAGCTCAGTTTAGATCATCTCTAATCAAATACAGCTATATAAAAAGTTTTGACAATAAAAATAACTGACCCTTGTCAATTGTAAGCATATAACCTAACTGGTGGGACCGGAAGTGGGCGGGCACACTGGAAAGTGGCCTGCTGGCCACAGGTGGCCACCCTAAAACACGTGGGACACAGGTGGGCCCCTGACAGTGTTTTAAGGACAGCATGGAGCCCCTAACCTCTGAGCAGGTTAAGTGGCGGCTGGTTGAGAGCATCTACAGTCAACATTTAAAATAGGCCACAATTTTATAACCCTGTTTGACGCTTTTCTTATTTAAAAAACTGGGAGCCTCAAAAAAGTGAGGTGGCCTGGATCTCTTTTGGCCCCTGAAAAGCCCACTGCCCACCTGTCTGAAGGCCTTTATCCCAACTGCCTTCACTCACCAACAAGCTGTTTATGTTCTCGGTCACACATGTCACCGTGAGGCTGCACCCTTGATCACTTTCTGTGACCGGCCCCCTGACTCCACTGGAGTGTAAGCTGCACAATTGTAGGGCCTCCCCTGTTCCACACCCCATGTGCCCCCAGCCCCTAGCGTGGTGCCTGTTGCACGGAGGGGCTACAGCTTTGAATAAATGGACCAAAGCCCCGAGCAGCTCCGTTAGCTGCAGCTCTGACATAGATAAAAAAGACGACCTTGGGTAGGAGGACCCCCGTGTCATCGGCCGTACAAGTCCCTTCCCTCGCCGTGACGCAGGGCTGGGCCTGGACTTCCTTGCTGGGAAGGGACTGACCGCTGCGTGGCCTTTTCAGTATATCTTTCAGAGTGCAAGACCGGACACGGAAGGAACTACCGGGGGATGGTGTCCAAAACGAGAAAGGGGGTTGCCTGCCAAAAATGGAGTGACAGCTTCCCGCACGTCCCTAAGTAAGGCTTTCTCTTTCATCTCTGTGTTCACCTAGTGCACGTAGAATGAGCCCATTGCCTCTAAACGCAACCAGAACAGGTGAGCAAACGGGGACAGGGAGAACCTTATTGGTGCCGATGTGAAAGGGTTAATTATTTATAGCCAACAAGCGGAAAATGGTTGTTCCCCATTCACTCTGTGTGTGCGCTTTTCTAGAAGGCCGAGATCACAGAAGGATGCCTAGTAAAAATATAGAACCACAAAACCATGAATCCTAGGCTGAGTCAGAGAAGACCAAAGATGGCCACGCTTAGGACTAAATTCGCTGAAATCACACCTACCAAATTAGAACTCTCACCAGGTGTCCACCTCAGGTTGTGGGGCAAAGGAGCAAATAAAATATAAATGAAAAAATGGATTATCCTGCAATTGGCCTGTTTATTTGAGTGTCACTCTTATTGTATGTCTCCCAATAGGACATTAGGAAGCATTAAGGTCTCAGTAACAAAGCTCATCTATACCTAGTAGGATCTGGTGCCTGTGACCCCGCCCCCACCCCAACAAATTGCCTTCACTGTATCCCCTCGTGCTGGGCAGATCTAATATTCTTGGGGCATTAGGGCTTATAGGGGTCAAACGATTAAACCGAATGGCCAAACTGTAGCTGTCAAGGGCCTTAGAGATAATCTAGGCCATCTCTACGCAGGCAGGTGAGGAAACTAGGGTTCAATCTACCAGAGACAGGAGCATAGAAGAATCAGAAACAAAGCCTGCCTTTCGACTCCAAGTCTTGGGCTTTTGAGCTAATTTGTTATCTCTAGGAAGCAACTCATCTCTAGAACTGAAAATGAGCTTAACACCCCCCACCTCCCCCGCACACACTCCCCCATCGAACCTGGCGGCGTTCCCGAGTCAGGCAGATCTGTCTTAAGTTCCCGAGAGTCTACTTGCGAACTGTTCAGACCTTGCTTACGTTTAGCCAGACATGTTTGGTTTTCCGCTGCGGCGTCTCAGTTTTCTCACCTGTAGAACAGGCAGAGCCCCTTCCTGGCCGGGGTTTTCGTTAAGACTAACCGAGAGAAGGCAGAGAGAGGTTTCCGGGTAACCCGGGAGCGTTGTTCCCACGGGTGGAAGGGTGTGGAAGGCCGTCGTTCTTACAGAGCCAGGCAGCTGACAGGGCAGGTGTGGGCGAGCCAGGGAGGCAGCGGGCGCGGAGACATTGTTTCCATGCCTGTGCGCCAGACACCTTGGCGCTGCTGCTTGAGAGCGCCTGTCGCTGCAGCAATAGTGGTAACATGAGCGTAGCCATAGGCAAATGGAAGATCGGCGGCACTGAGCCTCCAGCATCAGGACGCAGGACCTCGAACTCGGGATGGGAAATAGGGGGCACCTCGTGCTGCGCTGCTGATAACAGGCGGATGTTTAAGGTGCAACCAGAGTGACTCCTTTCCACCCGCACAGGTACTCGCCCACCAGCCACCCCTCAGAGGGCCTGGAGGAAAACTACTGCAGGAACCCAGACAACGACGTGAAGGGGCCCTGGTGCTACACCACCGACCCCGACACCAGGTTCGACTACTGCGACATTCCCGAGTGCGAAGGTAGGCGCGGCTCTGACCTGCCCCCGCACCCGCACAGGGATTTCCCCCGGGGCCGTTGTGGCTCATCATTTAGTGCCCTGCTGACGGCACTGAGGGGTATATGAACCTCGTGGAAAGGGTGGAACTTGCTCAGAACACCCCCTCCCCGTATTGACCGGAATCACTTTTACAAAAACGTTTCTTCAATGTGTACAAATATAAAACTACATGTAGACTCCGGATACGAACGCCCCATGCTTAAAGCTGGGCACAGTAAAAAGACAAAACAGATTTGCAGTTAAATCGCCCAGATAAAACCACAAAATCAATACAATTCAAATAAACAATATTAATGCAGAGACTTGGTTGTTGCGCTGAAGCTAAGCCATGAGCCAGTTTTCAAATCAGCAGTTTGTTATTTTAATGAACCAACCAATTTAATAGCACACCTCAGAAGTCAATCCTAGAAACTCAAAACATCCCACTGGAAAAAAATGTTCTGCATCTCACATTCCCTGCTCCATTTGTTGGTGCAAGGGGCCGATGGAGGACGGGATTTGTGCAGCCACCTGTGACAGCTCAGGTCCCCATCGCTCTGTCCACTTCAGTTCTGGGGACTCCTCCTTTGTGTACTATGTCACGAGGCCATCTGTCCCGTCACGGACATGAACGCGTCATCCTCATACCAAGTCTGACTCTTTTTCCCCTTATTACTCCGTGACACAAAGTCATAGGTTACCGTGCTGCTGTGCCATGTTATTTCAATAATTCCCATCAAAGAGTCTGCTTTTCAATAATACAAGAAAGCAAAGGACAGCCAGCCGTGCTTCTCAATCATAAAAAAGAGAACCGTGTCACTTTAGGCGAATAGCGTTCCCCAGCGAGGTCATGAGCACAAACAGAACCCCAGCATGCGAATCCTGGGGACGCAGCCATCCCCACGATCAGATAATTCCTTAGAAATGGCTTAAGAGCCCTATTGAAACGAAGACACCAAATGCTTAAAAATCTCAGTAGAGAAGTTTCGGACTTCTAATAAATGGGACCCTCTCCAGCCGCTCCCCGCCCCCTCGGTCCCTCCGCCCGGCCAGGGGCCAGTGCACCCCAGCCTGAGGACGTGGCACTGTGGACTTTCTGAATTTGGTCCTGACTATAATCGTTGAGGGGGCCTTGACCAAAATATGCTCATTTCACCATTTGAAGGGAAGAGTGGCATTTTAGGTTGTATTAGAAAACGGAGTCTTCGGTGCCAATTTTATTGCCAAGTGATTGCCGGTTGGTACCTATGGGCAAGGGCCAGCGGCGACTGAGACGCTTTTAGGGGGGCTCCAGGTCTCTCTGCCGTGCTTCACCCATCTCGGCTTCTCTCTCTCCTCCCTGCGCGCCCGCCCAGATGAATGTATGCACTGCAGCGGAGAAAAATACGAGGGGAAAATTTCCAAGACCAAGTCTGGGCTTGAATGCCAGGCCTGGGACTCGCAGACCCCGCACGCCCACGGCTACCTGCCCTCCAAGTAAGTCGCGCCGGGAAGGCGTCCGGTGCTCGCGACCCTGCCGCTCCGCGGGGCACTCGCTGAGGCTTAGATTCTTTCACAGTCCTCGAGATTCTTTCATAGCTGATGTTTCCCAGCCTCCGCGTCTGCCTCTGCCCACGTGGCTGCCAGGGAAGCTGCACCCCTGCGCCGCACAGCGTGGGCCTGGGCGCCGGTCGGACAGGCAGAGCCTCAGGCCCCTGCAGCCGGGTCTGAGTCGTAACCCAAGTCCCGGCCGGTGCGTGTGCACATGGAGATTTGAGAAACACGGATGCATCTCACTTGTGCATTCCCCCAATGTTTTTCTCTTCTCTCTGTTCTTTGCCTTTCCCTTCCTACCGATGAGCGTCAACGCTTCCTAACCTCCTGGGCTTTGGGGGTTCTATGAACCCCTCAATGTTTCATGTATATTCACATCGGTGCATTTTTCTGGGGCGAGGATTCCCAACTTTCGCTAGATTCTCAAAGGGGCCATGGATGTACAATAGGAATGAGAGTCCCTGACCTGGGGAACCTCCCCCTTTCCTGGAAGACACCCCCTCTCTGTAGCTGCTTCCGATCTTTCTCTCCACTCTCTGACGACTGTGGGAGCATCCCAGCGCTTAAGGAACGAGACTAAGCCCCGGATTTCACGGTGGAGAACAGCTCCACGGAATCTCTGTACCTCCCATTCCAAATAGTTAAGCAACACAGCAGTTGCCTTTTCCATTAAAGAAGAAATATACGGAAAAGGCCTCCGTGGCCCTGGCCCGGGTAAATGCACGTCCGGGACATGGAAGAAGACTGTTGAGGCCCCTGCTGTTCGCTTAGCCCATCCCCAGCGAGCAGGTCCAGCCTCGGAGGGGCACGTGCAATAAGCCCAGAGGGCCACGGGCCTGGCAAGCATCTCGCAGTCTCAGCCCAGGTCCCGCTGGGGGGCTCGCTGGCCTGCACCACTGGGCCGGGTGCTCACAGGAGCCCAGCCTGCCCCTTTCTGTTTCTATAAGTTAAAGGCTAGCAGGACCAGGCCCTGGTAGACCAGGTTTCTTTAAGCTCTGAAGATGGCAACTACCAAGTACCTTGTGTTTTTTAAATTGCTCTGATTTGCGATCCAATAACTGGGGTTTGCTTACATCAATCTTCCAGATGGCCAAAATTATAAAGTTACTCATCCTGTTCTGTGACTTACACATGTAAACTGTTAGGAAGATAGTCCTTAGACCACTGAGCTCATCTTCCTTATGAGGTTGTCATCTCTTTGAGGACAGCCTTCCTCCGGCCACCTCCCTGGGAGCTTGACTGTGCCTAGCAGGTGCTCAATATTTGCTCATTTAAAATGATTCTTCTCTGGAAAGGGTCAGTGTTATTAAAATCCTTCTTGCCCACTTTCAGATTTCCAAGCAAGAACTTGAAGATGAATTACTGTCGCAACCCTGACGGGGAGCCCCGGCCATGGTGTTTCACCACCGATCCCAGCAAACGCTGGGAATTCTGCGACATCCCGCGCTGCAGTGAGTACGGCCCCCCCAGCCCGCAGGGCCTCCCCCTCTGGCTCCTGGCATCGAGAACGAAGCATGTGCCTCGAAAGTGCCCGATACATGCAGCGGGACGTGGTTGCTCTTGTAAAGCAACCTACTGGGTACTGTCGGCCATCGTCAGAGCGTCCGTCGACCGCGGGTTTTGTTTCATTTCCCGTCTAAGACGGTTGAATGTGGGCTCCTGAAGGCAGTGGCTCTGATAGAGGGAAGTCAGACCTGCTTCCCGCGCATGGGTTTCACGCCAACGAGCGCCTGTCCGATCGTCGCTTTGTAAACAAGCGGCGTCTCTGACGCCCCGTTTCCGGGCGTCCCCCCGTGAGTGAGCGACGGGAGGAGAGAGCTCGGGGCGGGGAAGGCGAGCCGGCTGGCTTAGTGGGAAAGGCCTGAAAGACACAGTTTTATAATCTTTTCCTTTCGTGAGAAGTTGAAGCCGAGGCCTCAACGTTTGCACAAGGACAGTCACCGGAGTTACAAGGGCTCAGGGGGCCCTGCAGGTGGGCGTCCTGTTCTTGGGTGCGACAGTCACCCTTTGGGGGCACTGAGGTGCCTCAGGTGCTCTCCTTCTTTCTGAACATCGCTTTCTCTTTCTGTCACCTTGTTTCCGTTTCTCCTCCGGAATCGCGTGATTTCCGGATGCCCAGCTCCCCCTCGGAGGCGCGCCTTGGCCCCCTTTCCGTGGGCTCCCGGGTGGCTTAGGGGACAGCGGGTGTCCTTTAGTTACGTTTACTCAGTGGATAATTCATTCTTCACAAAGGAAGCTGGGCCATGGGTGTATGTGAGGATTCGGGGTGAGGGTGACACGCTGGTCCTTAGCACCAAGGACAAACGGAGAGAGGAAATCGGAAGAAGCCTGGCCTCCAAGGACTTTGCCCCTGGAGGAGTTCCTCATGGGACGATCTTGTAGACGTTGACTCCACCAAGCCAGCTTCTTCTAAAAATGACAAACAATTTTCCAGGGCCAAGTTCCGAGAGAGGGTGAACAGAAAAGCAGCCAGGCTGATGCCACCTACCTGCACCCCCCACCCCATCCAGCTGTCCACCCTTCCTTTAAAAACTATTCACCGTAATTTATTATCCCCATTCAAGCAACACCTCCGCCGCCTTCCGGCCCCACGTATCAGTGTCTGAAGGGAAGAGGCGAGAGCTATGCTGGGAACGTGGCTGTCACTCTCTCCGGGCACACTTGCCAGCGCTGGAGCGAACAGACGCCTCACAAGCACAACAGGACCCCAGAAAACTTTCCCTGCAAGTAAGTCCACCTCTGGGCTCGTTCCCCGGGGCTGAACCGAGTGTGGGGTCCCGCTGACTTTCCTTTAGCTCGAGTGACTACAGGTAAAATGTTCTGCAGTGAAAACTGGCCAAGTCCTGCGCAGGGGGCGGTGAAATTCAGTCTTGATTGCCCTGTAACACTGGTTCTCAAACTGAGGTTCTGGCCAGCAGCAGGATTTTTGTTAGAAATGCAACTTTTGGGGCCCCACTCCAGATCTACTAAATCAGAACCTGAAAGGAGTGGGTCCCGGCACAGTTAAGTTTGGAGAACACAAACCCCAGGGCTACGTTTGATATACTTTTTGAGGCAGGAACACTGTGGAAAATACCCCTTGTGTTCAGCATACAGCACCGTGCCCAACACGGTGCAGAGCTGCTTTGCCTGACTACACACAGTCAGGGAATATGTTTTAATCGTTGACCCGACAAGAGTCTGTCATGTTTCCTCCCATCGTCAGCTTATGTAATTCTGGAGAATTAGCCGGATACGCGCCCAGTGTCCCTACGGATAAGCCTGTGTGCACCTTGATATTTAGTTAGCCTTGTGGAAAGCTGAACTCACAATCACTTCTTTTCCCCCAGGAACCTGGAGGAAAACTACTGCCGTAACCCTGACGGAGAATCGGCCCCGTGGTGCTACACGACCAACAGTGAGGTGCGGTGGGAGCACTGCAAGATCCCGTCCTGCGAGTCCTCCCCGCTGTCCACAGAGCAGCCGGACACCACAGGTGGGTAAGGGGACGGTGCTCTCCGAGGCGCTCTGCTCTGGTGCAGGCCCAGGACACCGCAGCACTGTCGACGGCTGAATTCCGTCTGGTCAGAGAACGTGCTCCGGGATTGCTATGATTTTAAACTTGTGGAGGCGTGTTTTATGGTTCAGGGTATGGTCGTCTTGGTGAATCTTTCACGTGCTCTTGAAAAGATCGTGGCTCCCGCTGCTGCTGGGGAGAGCGTTCTGCAAATCACAGTCGGTCGGTGAGGTGGATCAGCGCTGCTGAGCTCTTCCCCAGCCTTGCGGGTCTCCCACCTCCTGTCCTAGCTGTGACTGAGAGGTGAGCAGCGGTGTCTCCCGCGCTCACTGTGCATCGATCTATTTCTTTTTGGTTTGCTGTTTGCTTCATAGATTCCGGAGCTCTAGGCTAGACAGATACCTGTAGGATCGCTGTGTTTTCTTACAGAAGGACCCCTTTAGCCTCATGTCTCTCCTTGTCTCTGGAACTGTTCCCCTCTTGAGGTTTACGTAAGCCGATGTGCGTACGACAAATGCAGCTCTACCCGCACTGGTGTTTGTATGGCACATCGTGTTTCTCAGCCTTTTTGCGGAGGTGTTTAGACCATTTGCATTTAATGTAATTGTAAATATGGTTGAATTTAAATCTACCATCGAGTTTGCTATTTCTTCTTGTCTTGTTTGAACTTTGGCCCCTCCTCCCTGAAGTAGCGGCCCGTTTCCTGCTCCACCTACAGCGGCTCAAGGCTTTGGCTTTGGATAAGAGTCTGGGGAAAGGATTCCCATGTGCCCCCACTGGCAGCCCATCTCCGCCTGCAGCTGCGCGTGGAGTGTGTCTCCTTCTGTACTCCACCCAGTTGCCTGAACACCCAGTGTAGGTTCTTAAAAAAAGAGGTTGCATATTAGTACAGTTTCCAATTACTAGCACTCTGACCTGCTTATGTTTTTTTCCCCACTGAGTTTTAAACAAAACATTTACCAAAAAAGTTGAGTTATTAAAATCCTAGAGTGTTACGGATCTGTTCTTTTCTTTGCATGTCCATCTGCCTGTGAATACGCAATAGTGTTAATTCACAACCAGACACTACGGTTCTGTTAGTCTCATCTATCCCGTCACTTATTTCCCTGTTCTAGTCACTGTTCACTGGTTTCTTCTACTTCCATTTCAGCCCCACCCGAGCAAACTCCTGTGGTTGAGGAGTGCTACCAGGGCAATGGACAGAGTTACCGAGGCACCTCATCCACCACGATCACCGGAAGGAAATGTCAATCTTGGTTGTCCATGACACCACACCGGCACGGGAAGACCCCAGAAAACTACCCCGATGCGTATGTCTTTTATTTTTAAGCATAAGAGGAGCTTCAGTTTGTTAGCAAGGCCACGTTTAAGCTAACGTCTTAGAGCCAAACTTCTCTTGGCTCTAGAATATGAGGCCAAGTGTCTCAGGTGCCTTGTTTTTTAGCAAAAGCTCTGCAAGAAGATAAGATGGGGGCTATCTTTCCTGAGTAGTTTTGTGGAAGCTGGGGGGTTGGGGAATATGAAGGTCTCAAGGTCATAGTAGTGGAAAGCTCAGGATGACAAACGACCCAAAGATCAGCAGCAGTACCGTCCGCCACGCCTGCTGAAAGTCAAGGCAGCCTGTCAACTGTGGGATTTGGTCATTCCAGCCTCCCATCCCTGAAGCGAAGCTTGTGTGTGTCACTGGGTCACAGTGTCTATGACCTGACCTGTCCAGACACATCTGAGCCTGAGCGCTAGTGGTCTGAAGGGATATGAGTTGCCAGGACATGAAGAGAAAACACAGGAAGACAGACGAGAGTCGGGAAGTATACAGGTGCTGATAGGAAACGGGCGGGTAGGTGGGCAGAAGACCAGCTCTGACCAGGCCAACCTTTTTGCATAAATGAATAGATCTTTTAACACACTCAACTGCTCAGACACCCGCTGACTGGCTTCCTCAAATTGTGGGCCAAGCCCGAGACCGCCGTTCTCTGTTATCTACAGATATGGAGTCCGATTCCCACATATATAACACGTTGCAAATGTTCCCAGACAGCCACAGGTCATGGGTCTGAGTTGGAAAGGGGACTGATTCCAAGGCTGAGGATTCTGCAAGGCTGGGGCAATGTTCTGGGGGGTCCTTGGGGGACCGAATCACCCAGCGTCCCAGGTTCCTCGCCTGCTATGTTTCTTACCCATACGCCCTCCATGAAAACCTCAGCTCCCCAAGTCCCCTAGTCTACCCAGATGTCTCTCTCCATCCCTCGGTCCCACTGCTCTTCGGTCTCAGGGCCCAGTCCCTGAGTGGCCGCAGCAAGGCAGGTGAGGCAGGTGGGTGGGGTGAGAACAGTGTGGGGTTCCCCCCCTCCCCCAGAATGCAGCCTATAGAAATGACATTGGGCCTGGGAGCTAGTTTTCCAGGCCAGCTTCTAGAAGTCTTTCAAGTCCTGAACCCATTTGACCTACCAGATGTGATATTTAGTTACATTAGGTTCATGTTTGTTTTATTTTCATTGTAAACGCACAACATTTTCACGAGGTTATGAGTATATAGACTAGGAAGGCTGACCTGGTGGCCCATCACCTTGAATGTCATTTCTTCCTTGGAGGAAATACATTTTGGCTCCAGCTTTCACAGCCCCATGTCGTCATAGAGAGGCGTAGACAGAGATACAGAATTATGTGTATGTGCATAAAAAAGAGTCCAAAATATATGCCTCAAAATCCACATTCGTTATCCTTGGGAATGTTAAATACATTTCCCAGGGAAAGGAGACATTCTGATACTTTCTTTACACATTTATATGTCATTTTAGTTTTTATATGAAGTATATGTTAATTTTGATTTGTTAAATAAAAATTATAATGTAGTTTTTAAATTGTGGTGACACTGAGAACCTGTGCTTGTGGCGTTGTAATAATAATTACCACCTTTGGTGTCTTTAATGGAAATATTTCAAAGTCCATTGTTAAGACTTGGTTAAGTCTCTGTCTCTGTCTCTGTCTCTGTCTCTGTCTCTCTGTCGCTCTCTCTCTGTCTCTGTCTCTCTCTCTCTGTGTCTCTCTGTGTCTCTCTATCTCTGTCTCTCTCTGTCTCTGTCTCTCTCTCTGTCTCTCTGTCTGTCTCTCTTTCTGTCTCTGTCTATCTCTGTCTCTCTGTCTCTGTCTCTCTCTCTGTCTCTCTCTGTCTCTGTCTATCTCTTTCTGTCTCTGTCTCTTTCTGTCGCTCGCTCTCTGTCTCTGTCTCTCTCTCTCTCTGTGTCTCTCTGTCTTTCTCTCTGTGTCTCTCTCTGTCTCTCTCTCTCTCTGAGTCTTCCCTCCCCTCTTCTCCCCCCAGGCGCATTACCTTTACCCTTCTCTCTCCTAAGCTCCAAGGGCCCTTCTTTGGCAGTAACTGGTTTCCTGAGCCCATTTCTTCTACAGCTCACTTCTTCTACCTCCGTGACTTTCTAAATAAACTTTCTCGTATTAAAAAAAAGACTTTGTTCAAATGAAATTCAGAGGGTGCGGGCGGCCCCCGAGGACCCCCTTGCGCTCACGCCCTCTCGTGTGGCTTTCACAGGGGCCTGACCATGAACTACTGCAGGAACCCGGACAGTGACAAAGGGCCCTGGTGTTACACCACCGACCCGAGAGTCCGGTGGGAGTTCTGCAACCTGAAAAAGTGCTCGGAAACACAAGGGAGTGTCGCAGACGTGCGGCCTGAAGTCCAAGTCGTAAGCTCATCCAGTCCTTCGAGAGCAGGTGAGACGATGGCCCGGCAGCCGAGCGCTTGGGCCTTGGGACGAAAGGCCTGGGAGCTGACGGGTGCAGAGGCCTCGCTGCTGTGGGAACTGGAGCCCGGGGGAGGGACGCCACACCTGCCAGCGTGGGGGCGTGGCTGCCGTCCTGGGACGTGGGTGGCGGTTTCTTTAGGACCTGGGCACTCATTGGTTGTGACCGATGCATAAAATAGTGAACCCGGGTGCATGGAGAGGTTGATAACGGTGGCACTGGCTGAAATGGGACATTCTAGGAAAGCAAGTCCCTGCCTTCTCTGCGGAGGAACAGAAAAGATGAACTGGCTTCGAATATACTGAATTAGGGGTGCTAGTTAGACAGGCGAGGGATGCTCTCCAACGAACCCTTGCAAAAGTGGCTATGAGGCTGGAAGGGTTACTGGGCCTGAACATAAGGAGGAGATTTTTATCTGAGGCGGGAGCCAAAAGTGATCCCCGCTGCCCCTGGCCCCTGGGTTGTCGCTGTAACTGCTGAGCACCTGGTCCTGTGGGTGCCAGGCAGCAGGCAAGGGCTCTGCGCCTTTGTGGGGTGAGAAAACCTAGGGGCTCCTTCTCCCCCTGCCCAGCTGAAAACCCAGGGGTTTCATGGCTTGTCTGACCACTTTTGGGTCATTCAAAGTCTCCCAGACAGCAAGGACTAGACGGAGAACTCGGTTTGAGGTTGAGAGCTCCCTCCTTCCCGAGGCAGGCTCGGCTCTCCCGCGATGCTGGGGACCTCACCTCTCCTTCCTCTGAGCCCCACCTGGGTTTCCCCCCTGGATAAGACTTGAGGTGATCTCACGTGGTCCCCATGTGTTTGCCCCACATTTAGTGCATGGGTAACTCACACACCCTGGTCCTGGCAAATGTTGGGGTGCGGGCTGCCCAGCATAGCCCCCGTTCTTGGCAGAGAAGCTACTGGCCCAGATTTTGCTTTTTGGATTTTCCAAGTGGCCATCAGGGCTCTGGTGCACCCCCTCCCCCCACCATGCGACGCACATCAAATCCCCTGAGGGGTCCTCTAGGAGGCCATTCCCTAGGTTTGCGATGAGGGACAAGCTTGGGGAATGTGCCCCAAGTCATCTCCGTTACCCTTTTCACCCCAGAGGGTGGGGACTCAAAGCACAGCTCTAGCCAAGTAAAATTTTCTAGAAAACCCTTTCAGTGTCACTCCTTTTACCCGCCCTGGCTAGAGCAAGGCGCCTGAGAGCCACCTAACCATTCGCAACAGCATCTGCCTCCCGCAGATTCTCCCGGGCGCACCGTCTACCCCTCAGCTTGTGTCTAATCCATGATCCCAGCGTCCTGGCCAAATCCCCGTGCCCACGTCCTGCTCGATGTGACTGTTTCGGAGCCAACACGCATTTCGAGCAACATGTTAGACAGGCGGCGTTCCCGGTCACCTCCGCATTCTGGGCCCTGAAAAGCGAGGCCACAGAGCCGGTCACTAGAGAGACCTAAGTCACTGCCTTTGCGCCTTGTCGCCTGGGCCCACGTCGGAGCCGTGACCAGCCCTCTCTCTTCCCCACAGACTGCATGTTTGGGAACGGGAAAGGGTATCGGGGCACGAAGGCCACCACCGTGACAGGCACGACATGCCAGGCCTGGGCAGCCCAGGAGCCCCACAAGCACAGCATCTTCACGCCAGAGACAAACTCAAAGGCGGGCCTGGAAAAAAATGTAAGCCTCTCAGATTTGGACCCTCTCGCCCCTTGGGGACCGGTCTCCGCCAGCAGAATTGGTCCTGTGTGGCAGCGAGTCGGCCTGGGCCGGCCTTTGGTGTGGGGCGGAGACGAGAAACATGTATGAGGGACTTCAGGGGACCAAGCCCGCAGCACAGTCGGCGCCAGTGCCCCTGGCAGGGCAGCCCCCCGCCCGCTGCCGTCCCCACCCACGGGCCTCGCGCTCCCAGCGGCGCTATTCCTTCAGCGCTGTTTCTAGTTTCTAGTGTTTGCCCCTAGAGTCTGGTGATCGACGGTGATCCGTGACATTTGAGTCAGAATTTTCTATAAAAATTTGGATGCGCGGCTGGGGTTGCACACGCTAGAATTTGCCCCAGTCTCCCCCAGTTTCTGGTTTACTTTGGGGATGTGCATGGGAAGGACAGGAAGACAGAGCCTCTCGTGGATTGACCCACAGACGGTGCACAGCCCACAGAAATACCTGGGCAAACAGGCCTCGTGGGGCCGAAGGCTGCTGAAGTGAGCCAGGCGCAAGATGAGTCCGTTACGCCCTGTGGGCCTCTTGCTGGCCTCTGAGGCCTCCACTGGCACGAGGGTCCCCTATAGAGTCCCTACGTCAAGTCCCCTCAGAGGCTCTACCCTCCCTCCGGGGTGGTGGCCTCATGGTTGGAGCTCCTCTTGGACTAGGAGACATGGCCAATGGCACGGAACGAGTCAGACGCATCCTAAAGTTTACCCCTCCCCCCCAAAAAGGAGGGCTTACCTCCCACCCTCTAAGGACAGGGTGGCCTGCCCCTTCTCTGCCCGAGTGTCCTCGCTGTTCCGTGAACACCTGCCCTTTTTCAGTACTGCCGCAACCCGGATGGGGACGTCAACGGTCCCTGGTGCTACACGATGGATCCGAAGAAGCTTTTTGACTACTGCGACGTGCCTCTGTGTGGTAAGCTGGCTTCTTTTGTGAAAGGAGCCGACATCTCAAGTAAATGCAGCCCCCCCTCCTGAACATGGGTCTGAAGGACAGAGGGGGGCTTTGAGCCGAGCCCTCTCTCCATCACGGGCCTCTTGAGTCTGTCCTACTGAGGCCCCACTTGTTAGGGAACCCCCCACGCCTTAGATAAAGTAAATACAAAATCCCCCGAAAGAGCAAGCCTGGAGGCCCTCCCATCAGCCTTGTGATGGTTCTGCCGAATTCCCCACTGCCCAGCTTGGGATGCAGGAAAAACAAATTGAAAATCACCTAGATGTGAAACTCCCCCTTTCAGCAGCTGGGAGGTAAGAAAGAAAATACAAACAGCAGGCCAAGCGCAATGCACGCTGGCAGCCTGCCATTCGCCACCCTAAGAATGAAACGAAACGGTGCCGACCTCACCCAGCCCTCCTTCCTTTACCCTCAGGTGACCTGGAGAAAGGTGGCCGGGGCCCCTTCCTCATTCCCCTGAGACTCTTCTGAGGAGCAAGAGGCTTGGGTCAGAGAAAGGGGGTTGACATGGGTTCTGGAAAGTCTGGAGAGCAAACCCACGGGCGGGCGGCTTTGGCTTGGACCCGTCTCCGCGCCCGGAACCTGCCCCGGTCACGGTCACCTGGGCTCCCCTTGCAGGGCTGCATGTCCTGGTGTCCTCCATGTAGAGGGACTGGGGGGGGGGCTCTGGCTGCAAAGCCACCGGGGGCCGGCACCCGAGATACTAAAAAAGGGAAGGCTGCCCACCTTAAACATAATTTGTTATTTACTTAGATTCACTTATCTTAAATTGTATGCTTATTTGTTGAATGATTTTAATGGCTCATTTCAATTCCACCAACACATTCAGTACAGGTGAGAAATAAGTAAAACCAAAGAGAAACTTCCGATTCTCTTCTGAATGGCGGAACCTGGGGGCCTAATCCCCGCAGTTACCTTTTCTTAGCGCACCTGTGAGGCCGGCGCAAGCCAAGGCCCAGGAGCGGAAATTAGCTCAGCATCAGGGAGAGGGACTTCACGATATTGCTTTTTTTTTTTTTAAAGACTTCTATATGTAGAGGCTCAGCACAGGCCATGGAAAATGGAAAGCGATTTGGAAAATTCAGGCTCCAGGCTCATGAGAGGGTAGAATCCCCGATTAGGATGGAGAGAGAGCCCCCTGCAGTGTCACCATGAACAGCGATTTACACTCACATGTCTGAAGAGAGGCGTTTTCTGAACCCTGAGCCGTCCGGGCGCGAGCGGCTGCTCCCAGAGGCAGCGCTGACCTTGCTCTCCGGGGCGCTGCGGGCCGGCGGAGGGGAAGCGGGCGGGGGGCGCAGGACAGCCAGGCGAAGGCGTCCCCACCGGGGCACGGGTGAGCCGCGGGGGCTCCCCGGAAGGGCGGTCCTGAGGCTGGCCGGGAGAAGGCAGCGTTCCAGGTTAGGACAGCTGACCCGTGCCACATACAATCACACGCACACACGTGTGTACATACGTGCACGCGGAGATTCCCACTGAAAAATACCCACGCTGCCTTTCAGAGGGGAGACAGCTGGTTTGCAGGGAGCTTTCCCCGGCTCGGTGGTGGTGGGAAAGGGGACGGTGGCGACAGGTGCTGTAGGCACAGCTCGGGCGATCCATCTGGGCCGGCCGAGGCCCTCTCGGGGAGGCTGCCGTTCTCACGCCTCACTGCGCCAATTTACCTCTCCCCAAAAATAACAAAAAATCCTTCTGTTTTCTTGAACGGAGAAGGTCCTGTGTTGTCTAGTACTACTTTTGAAAGTTAGAAAAAGATATTCCAAAGCATGCTCGTGTTTAAGAGCTTCCTTTCCTTTCCCTCTGTTTCCGGTCGAGGGCACGCACCTGGGCTGCAGGGTCATTCCCGGCCCTGGCCGGGGCAGGCGCGGAGGCCACCGACTGATGTGTCTCTTTCACACGGGCGTTCCTCTCCCTCCCTCCCTCCCCCTGCCTCCCTCCCTCCCACTCTCTCTGAAATATAATCGATGGAGAAATGCCCCCCGGCGAGGATTATTACACACACAGGAACGCGGGCTCTGGGCCTGAGCGGCCCACCTGCCCGGAGCCGTGAGGCAGGGCCCTGCCTCTGGCCTCCTCACGCGACTCTCTCCTGTGCCGCAGTGTCCTCCTCATTTGACTGCGGGAAGCCCAAGGTGGAGCCGAAGAAATGCCCCGGACGGGTTGTAGGTGGGTGTGTGGCCAACCCGCACTCCTGGCCGTGGCAAATCAGCCTGAGAAGGTAACAGCGTTTCCGGGCACCACGCCTCTGCCTCCGCGGGAGCCCTGCCAACCTTCCCGCGCGGGCCCGCACCCGCAGCTCGGGGCTCGGGGCGGCCTCTGCTCTCGCCTCGGGGGGCAGGAAAGCTATACAATCCAAAATTTAATTTTTCTAGGTTCTCCGCTTCTAAAATAGCCAGGACTGGGATCTTTTTCTTGCTCTGGGCAGCTTTCACCAACACGGGCCGACACCACGCTTTCCAAGGGCCAGTAGCGCTGGAAGAGTAGCGAGGGCGCCCGGAGGGTTTACGCAGCCCTCCGGCTCACCGCATGGCGTGGCGAGAAAGGCAGTTCTAGAAATGGGACCCGTGGTCGGGAACAAAGGCCTAATCAGCCGTAGCCTGTCACAGATACAGACGTTATTGAGCTTGATTCGGAGGGAGCTCACCCGTTCTCCAGCACTCCTCCTCCTCCTCCTCGCGCAGGGTCGCTCCCGACACCGTGACTGAGAAGCGGTCGGCTCCGGCCCGCAACACCCTGGGCACTCTGGGTTGTCGCATGAGTGAGCTCAGGTCTCCTGGCGTCTCGGGGAAAGCGCACACGTGACGCAGTGACCAGCTCACCCCGTGCCTTCGGGCCCCGCCCCCGCGGATGCCACCGACTCGCCCGAGTTCCCCCGTTTCCTCCCGTTGCTGAGCTGGCTCTTCTTTGCTTTGCCTTAAGACTTAGCAGCTCCTTTCACACGTTTCCAGCCCCTTCTTTCCCACCCGCACTGTGCTCTGCTCCCGACGGAGACTGACTCGCCGGCCCTCGCGCCCTCACGACGTGTCCCGCTCATCCCCCCGCCTCCGGGCGGCCCACGCTGTTTTCATGAGCTTCCACCTGCCCAAACAGACCTAGGAAGTATTTAGGAGCCATCTCCCCGAAAAGGGAATTTGCTCAGGTAAAATCAGCAGACTCCTGGGAGGCACAGCCATTCAGGATCACGCTTGGCTGCCTCGAGAATGACCCTCCAGGTCCCGCCTGGATCTTGTCAAAAGGGAATGAGAGAGATTTTGACAGGGGACGGTTTCTCCTGGTCCCTCCCACTGAAGCCCAGGGCTACCCGGCCAGAGCCGTGGCTGCGGGCTTCACGTTGGAGCCGCGTGGGTTGGCTCTCCTGCGGACAGCGGTCCCCGGGCCTCCCCGACCTTAGAGAGCACTGTGAATGGAAACTTCTGGAAAACCCCCAACTCCCAGCCCCTGCCGCCCTGGTGACCGGCTGGCAGTCTTTCCTTTGGGAATGTCAACCTTATCAAAATTCACCGAATGCGTCTCTCTGGCTTTCTGTAGAATAAATCATCAGACTTGGACTAAAATCTTGGTGTTTCCCCCAGATTTGGGATGCACTTCTGCGGAGGCACTCTGATATCCCCCGAGTGGGTGCTGACCGCTGCCCACTGCCTGGAGAGGTACGTTCAGGGGGCGGCTAACACGAGGACCTGTCTTGCAGACTTCCTGGCTGAGTCCTTTCCTGTCCCCTCCTGTCCCTCCTTCCATGGCAGTGACGCTAGGGACCAGGGAGTGGATGTGGAGAGGCCTGAGGCAGAGCTGCCAGGGCCATTGAACAGGAGAGGAAAGGAGTGTCTCCAAAGGGAAATGGAGAAGACGGGCTCAGCTCGGGGGGCCTGTAGGCAGGAGGGGGCCGTGCATGGCCACAAGTGTCCGCTGACATGGGGCCTGTCCTTGTGCCGACTCCAGTGTTGGTTTTATTGACCAAAAGCACCCCGAGGACACTCCCTAAGGTCAGGCTCGGGTCAGTCATGACCTTTCTCTCTGGCCACTCAGGGGAAACTGTGGACAGCCGAGCGGGCGGGAGGACTTGGTGCTTGTGGCTCAGAAGGGCACCCGATGAAGGGCTGGCCCACATTTTGCCGCTAACGTCACTGTTGTTTCTAGGTCCTCCCGGCCGTCGTCCTACAGGGTTATCCTGGGCGCGCACCGAGAGAGAAATCTGGAAACGGATGTTCAGGAGAAAGAGGTGTCGAAGCTGATCGCGGAGCCCACCCGGGCCGACATCGCCCTGCTGAAGCTAAGCAGGTACCGAGCCCGCAGCGAACGCCCCGCGACGCGCGAACGCTGTTTCCACCCGGGTTCATGAGCCGTAACGGGGCTGGGCGGGGCGGCTGTCGGGGAAGGACACTGAACCTCAGGCGAGAAGACCTGACTCACCCCGTTCTGCCCCACACTAGCTGTGGTCCTGGCAAAGGCACCGGGACTCAGTTTCCCCGCGTGAGTGAGTTGAAACATGAGCTACAGAGTTTTATGAAACTCATGTTTTATGTAGCTCATGTTTTATGAAACATGAGCTACATAAAACTCTCTCCCTGGACGTTCGCTGTCAGCTAATATCCATCCACAATCAGAGAATTGCTCAGCTATTCCGGGTGGCGCGTCTCCTCTCAGCACCATGATATGTTTGGGGAACCAAAGGAGAGCACGTATTTCAAAGCCCTTACAAACCGTCACGACCTCACACACACCCCTCGCAAATGCAGATTCTCCTCCTCTTTGGCTTTATTTTTCCTGTTGAAATGGTGTTTTCATATTAAGCCTGACAAAATGATACCTTTGCTTGTGTCACCTCAAGTTACAGGATTTGGAAACGGATCCCACGGGGGAGGGCTAAGTAAGCAGACGGCTCTTTGAGAATAGGCACATTTGGGATGGTCGCCGAGGCACTCAGAGCACGTCAGCCGTGTCTGACGGGGCCCCGAGGACAGTGGGGCCTCGATGACAAGGATGAAGGGCCAGGCTGGCAGGGGAAGGGCCGGGCTGGCACAGCGAATGCGGTGAACGCTCCCTGCCGGGTCTGCTCAGAAACGCCCCGCGCGCATCCTGGCGCGGGAGCCCGAGGACTGACTTCTGGGGACGTGTGGACTCTCTAGGAAGGGAAGGAAGGGACTTCTTGGCTTAGCCTGAAAAAGTAGCTCATCTCGCCCTCCATTCACGTGGTCCTTCGAGGGCCCTTGGGAGACCTGGCAGCTTGAACAAGTAATTTAGTAAATTTGGGGTTCTGGACCTGTTCTCTGCTAGACTGGCACATGTGAGCTTTAGGCTTGTGTGTTCACCCAGCCCAGGCCCCCTGCACCCCAAGAGCCGGAGACATTGATGTTCTATGAGGGGAACCCATAGAGTAACGCCTTCGGGGTCACCCCATGTGAGAGGCTGGGTTGATTCTGGTGACCCCAAGAGGGTGCGTCTGCTTCAAAGTCGGCCACGGTGATGCTCCCTAATCAGATTAGGGTGTTTCTCACTCCCACCTGTTTTCCTCTCGAACTAGCTAAAATAGAATCAAGTCAGGAAACGGGAGTGCTGATGTCTAAGGTGCCCTGGAACTCCACGGGGGAAGGCTCCTTGGAAACAATACCGTTTTGCTGATGCAAATGTCTCCACTTCTCTTTCTTTTGGTACCTAGCGTTTTGCTGGGTTCCCACCGCCACGGTGTGGAAACTGACGACCCCGAAGCTGGGCCACTTGGCTCCTGGCCGCACGACCCATTTGCTACTGTTAACACCTTGTGACAGCACTTCAGCTACACGGTCACCTGCTGAGGTTGACATAAAAGTATTCAGTTGATACAGAGTTGCCAGAGTGCACAGGATGGGGAGACTCTGTCGCCTCTGCTCCCACCTCCGGCTTCTTGCCCACGATGGAGGCCTTTTTAACAAAATGTTCTGTTTGCTTGGCCCATAAGCTCCCGTAGGCCAGTGCAAGGGTGAAAAGCTGTTTTCCATGCTGCCCTGGGCCAACGCAACAAGGAGATGCTGGTTTGGAGAGTTCTGGGGCTTCGGGGCAGGTGGCATCTGGTCACGGGTGACCGACCAACCGACAAACGGCAGGGGTCTCCCGGCGAGGCCGTGAATCGTCATCACGTTTATGTCTTCCTTTCAGCCCTGCCGTCATCACCAATAAGGTCATCCCAGCTTGTCTGCCATCCGCAAATTACGTGGTCGCCGACCGGACAGTGTGTTACATCACCGGGTGGGGAGAAACCCAAGGTGAGAAAATTCTGTCTCGCTCAATGACTGCGTTCTGGCCTGAGCCTCCACGAGAAAATGAGCGTCTGCTCAAACTCCTCAGCGACCGAGGCCCACTCCCTGCCTAGCTCTGTTTGGGTGCCTGCCTGTGTCCCCACTGTCAGTCCAGGGACATGGGCCAGGGGAAGGGGAGTGTTTCTGGCATTAAGAAGATGCATGTGAAGTGCTCAGTGCTTTGGAGATGGTATTGCAGCAGCTCCTGTGTTTACACAACCACCATCACCATCATCACTCCCATCACCCCCATCACCACCACGACCATCATCACCATCACCCCCATCACCATCATCACTCCCATCACCCCCATCACCACCACGACCATCACCACCATCACCATCATCACCCCCATCACCACCACAACCATCATCACCATCACCATCATCACCCCCATCAGCCCCATCACCACCACGACCATCATCACCATCACCATCATCACCCCCATCACCACCACGACCATCACCATCATCACTCCCATCACCCCCATCACCACCACGACCATCATCACCATCAGTAGGTTCTCAGTAGATTCATTGGGCCAGGAGGAGTCACAAAACATGAGTTATTTACCAATTTTCCATATGTCAACAGTGGCCTCAGATCCATCCCTGTTGTCTCAGGCTCCTCCTGTGAGGTGAAAATTCTCCCGCTCTCCCCTCAGTCCCCCGACTTTCCCTGGCTCCCGTATTCCAAAGCTAGGCAGGGCTTCTGGTCCCAAAGTCACGGCCAGCCCCCAGGAATGCCATTCCCACTGCGGCCACAGGAGGGCAGCGCACCCGCACGCACCACATCCACTTCCCGCGCACAGTGGACTTGTCACCAGTGTCGGGCCTGTGCCCGCTCAGGAGGCAGATGCAGGAGCAGGACACTGAGTGATTCGTTTCTGAGACGGCTGCTCCCTCCGCACATCGACTCCACTGAAGCAGCACCCCGGCCGGTGCTGCCGCGGTCAGGCCTTCTGTGTGGCCTGGCTGGGTGAAACCTCTTGGTGGCCTGGCTGGGACAGCTTCTCCTTTCCAAATGGCAGTCCTGTTCCTAGCTGCTGTCACCTCCAGACTGAGTGTGCCTTTGTGTTTGCTGAACTCACAATTCTCCAAGTTATCCGAGGTCTTTGGAGAAGAGCTAGGACCTCATCTCTTGGCCGCTCCATGCTCGCAAAGAAGAGATTTTTGCAAAACTGGTGAAAGCCAGGCTTGCAAAGCTGGAAAAGTGGGTGATCTGTGAGGCAAACTGGGCGGGTCCACTTGGAAAAACCGCACTTTCTCTGGTGAGTTTGCCGGCGCTCTTTTGCAGTTTGCCAAAGTAAAAAAGAAATACAGTGAGTAAAACAAGCACACAGGAGAATGTTCCCTCTGCCTAGTTATAAAAAAAATGTAAATTAGGAAACAAATTAGGGCAATTTCCACCTATTATATTTGCAAGTATTTTTAAAATATTCAATACGCATCAGGGTGTGGGGAAGGGACTTTTTTCTAGTGACATTTTACACTGTCATGCCCTTGGAGAAAGTAATTTGGCAATGTTTTGGGAGCCATAAATATGTCTATAACTTCTGGGAATTTGGACTTAAGAAAATACTAAGGCTCTAGGGATAAAGAAAGTCAGCTCTCGCCTTCAAACAGTTCACAGCCTGGCGAGGAGAGTGATGTGGCAACAGCTTCAGTGTCCTATGTAACTGTGATAATGGACCTTTGAGCCTACAAGTTTCAGTGAAAATATTTTTAACCATGGTAATTAAAAAACTTTATACTAAAAAAAGAAAATATTAAGGAATATGCATAAACCATAGGAACAAACTTGTAGAACATTGGAAGCAACTGGAGGAGCCGATGAGCATGGAGTAAAGAATTTGGGCAACAGCGTTACAAAGCCAGGTTCAAATCCCAGCTTCACCACTTACTTGCTGGGAGGTCTTGGTCTAACTACGCTCTTTCTCAGCCTCAGTTTCCCTGACGGCACGACAGGAATGACAAACGTGCCTCTCTCAGAGGACTGTGGGAGGGATTCAGAGAGACACTGAGACACAGCCCAGAATGAGCTTGTGCCTGAAAAGGTTGATTCTCAGTAAATGACAGCGATTTTTCTTTTAAATGTTGTGGTAAAATACATATAACAAAATGTACTGTTTTAACTACAGTGAAGAGCACAATTCACTGGAATTTAGCACATTTACAATGTTGTGCAATCAACACCACTATTTCCAGAAACCTTTCCTCACCCCAAAGAGAAACTCCATATCCATGAAGCAGTCACATCCCATTAAAATAATAGTTATGAAGATTGCAACATTGTAACAAAGTCATCATTATATAATGTGAAAAAAATCAGGGTATTAAATTGTGCAATATGGTATCAGTAGTAAAAGAAGCATATAAAAAAAGCCTGAAAAAATATATTAAAATAGTAGCAGTTGTATTTCTTAATCTCTCTTTACAAAATAAAAAAGTTATTTCTTTATAGTGAAAAAAAAAAGAAACAAAAAAAGCACTAAAAATACCCCAGCCCCAAATGTCATAAAGAAAACCAGGTTATTAAATCCAGGACTTGGGAACATGAAATTTTATATGTTTATATTCTCAAGAGTGTGTCTCAGTGGTTGAGTGTCACCCCCATGAACCAGGAGGTCACGGTTTGATTCCCAGTCCCCAGGAGGGGGCGCTCAGGAGGTGGCTGATCAATGGCTCTCATCATTGATGTTTCTCTCTCTCTCCCTCTCCCTTCCTCTCTCTGAGAAATCAATAAAAACATATATATATATATATTTTAAAAACAGTCAAACAGAAAAAAGGAGTTTGAGTATTAGGAACTGGCTCTTATCCAATCTCTTGGACAAACGAGCTCTCTCATTGCTGCTCTGTGCCTCTGGAACTTTCCCTGTGAGCGCGGTTTGGGTGCAGTGACCGTTCCTTTGATCTTCGGAAACAGGCACCTTTGGCGCCGGCCTCCTGAAGGAAGCGCAGCTGCCGGTGATCGAGAACAAGGTGTGCAACCGCTACGAGTACCTGAACGGCAGGGTCAAGTCCACGGAGCTGTGCGCGGGGCACCTGGCCGGGGGCGCCGACAGCTGCCAGGTAAGAGGGTAGAGAGCGGTCACTCCCGTGCTGGCCTGTCCTGGCCCCTTACGCCTCTCAGCCCCAATGCAGCCAATTTGGGGAGGCCACGGTCTGAATGTTGCCCAGGAACCCTTCAGGTCTGTCCCTGATTCTGACTCAGATCATCTAAGATGACCCACGGACCCTGGGCTCCAGGTGGGGTGTAGGGGAGTGGGTGGGTACCCCGAGCTCCAGGTGGGGTGTAGGGGAGTGGGTGGGTACCCCGAGCTCCAGGTGGGGTGTAGGGGAGTGGGTGGGTACCCCGAGCTCCAGGTGGGGTGCAGGGGAGTGGGTAGGCACCGTCACTGTCACAGCCTGTCACACGCCTTCTGGGAGTCCAGGTGGGCAGGGCTCAGGTGGCCGTCCCAGCAGGAAACTAGGAAAGGGTGCAGGGCAGAGGCCTGTGGCTTCTCCTTCTCAGAGGTCCCTGGGGTGACTCTGCCCACGAGAAATGCCAGGGCGGGAAGGGCTGAGTGCACTGCTCCCAAGAGATCCGCTCCCCAGCAAACAGTCCCTGGTGCAGTTTGTTGAATACACTCTGCTAAGCATAGCAGCTGTTCAAGCAACATGTTAACAAATTCCCTTATGATTGGAAAGGGCTGTTCAAGTACTGAGAAAACCCGCAGGTGGGAGACAGGAGGGTGACCCCCACGCCCTACTGAAAGGATGTGGTCTGTGCTCACCCGCCGTTCCCTCCCTCTGCAGGGTGACAGCGGAGGGCCTCTGGTCTGCTTCGAGAAGGACAAGTACATCTTACAAGGGGTCACTTCTTGGGGTCTTGGCTGTGCACGCCCCAACAAGCCGGGCGTTTATGTCCGTGTTTCAAGGTATGTCACTTGGATTGAAGAGACAATGAAAAATAATTAACCGGTGGGAGACGGAGGGAAACACCGCCGGATCCAGACGCTGGGGCTGGGTAGGGAACCGACACGCTCGGAAAGGACCGACAGGAATCAGACTAGGACACTGTACTGGGCCCCCAGCGACTGCCGAGCTCAGCATTTTTAGTATTACTGTGGATAAATTTCTCCTGTCCACGGACTGCTGGATTCTCTACTAATAAGGCAACACAGTGATGGCATTTGTTGAAAATAAACTCTGTACTTACCCTGATTTGATTTTTTTATTTTCATCGTTTGCATTTCTCTGTTCATGCCGCCGATTTTAAACAGTGTAACGCTCGGAGGCCACGAGCTTCCTCTTTCTCAGGAGCATAGTCGCCTATGGGACCAAGAAGCCTGTGGGATCGTAAAGAAGGCCCTGGAGCCCTGGCCAGTCGGGCTCAGCGGTTAGAGCGTCGGCCCGTAGACTGAAGGGTCCCGGGTTCGATTCCGGCCAAGGGCACGTACTTCGGTTGCAGGCTTGGCCCCGGGTGGGGCATGTGTGGGAGGCAACCAATTGATGTCTCTCTCACATCAATGTTTCTCTCTCGCTCGCTCCCTCCCACTCTCTCTGAAAAGCAGTGGAAAAAATACCCTTGGTGAGGATTGGAAAAAAAAATCCTCATCAGTCACCCCTATAGTTACCTTGTCAGGGGAAGACCGCGTGGCGTGAATCTTTAATGTCTTTATTTCCAGCACAGAGATGAATGTTTTCAAATCCACGACACGTATGGGGAGCCATGAGGACAAATTCTGTTCTTGGGAGTGAAACGTTCCTGACAGTCTGTAGCCCAGCACTGGGGGCCGGGGACCGAGGGGAGTGTCGCGGCATAAACGGGCGATGGGAGGAGACGCACGGCCAGCTAAGGGCAAACCGGGCCGTGGAAGGAGACACAAAAGCAGCTGAGAATGTCACCTAGGAGCTTAGGCCTGGCGCCGAGAGCCCGTAAAGGACAAGCACACGCGGAAGGTGGGCCGCTGAATTTCCATCACCAGCTGGCTCCCGGGTACGCAGCACACACTGCCCCCTGGGAACAGTGTCCCGCAGGGCCACACGCTCAAAAGGAAGGGAAGGGGCGCCCCGGCCGGTGAGGCTCGGGGGGTTGGCGCGTCTTCGGTACACGGAAAGGCTGTGGGTTCGCTTCCCGGTCAGGGCACATACCTAGGTTGTGGGTTCAATCCCCGGTCAGGACACATGCGGAAAGCAACCAATCAGTGTCCCCTGTCACACAGACGTGTGTGTCTCTTTCTCTCTCTGTCCCTTCCCCTCTCTCTCAAATCAGTAAGCATATCCTCGGGTGAAGATTTAAAAAGATAAACAAATAAATAAAATAACATAAAGTAAAACAAGAGGCAGAGAGGGGGCAAACATGGATTTTTCTTGACAATTAAAATTTTTTTATTGTTATCAGAACCAAAGTATCAACTCAAAATACAATTCAAAGGTGCATCAAGGAGCGACAGCCATCCTATCGCAAAGGAAAACGCAGGGAACGCAGATAAATCGGGGCGAACACGGCGCCACAGCCTCGCTGACGAGGCATGTTTCCTGGGACTAGAACATTCGTTTCGCTTCCGATGGGCTCTAAGGGTAAAGGGGCGCAGCCTGCGGTCAGCACACACGCCGCACATGCGTGTCCGCGAGAAACTCTTCCCAGCGGCGAGATCCCCCTTCGGCGCCCATGCTCCCTGAGCACACAGGGTAATTTATTTAAAAAATTCTGCATAAGGTATATACCGAATCTGAAAGTAAACCAAGTAAGACATGCAAAGCCGATGAGGAAAAGACGGCGTGTTTTTTATTTAAGCTCCACATTCCAAAAGTAACAAAAAAGGAAGATCGAATCCCTTACAAGGATCTGCAAAGCCACTTACACAGTTTCTGCTAATTCTTCAGGCACGGATACAACGGGCCTTTCTTTTCAGTGAAAATGTACGTTACTTCCCCAAACAAGGGGAAGCGTCGAGGCTGAGTGAGAACTGTCCGTGCGCTTCGCTCCTGACCATGGGCACTGCCATAGAGCTGAACTCACAAAGAGAAGATAAATGTCCCTTTATGGTTAAAATCTTACGACCCATGAAGTCGTAATCCACAGGTTTTGTTCAGTAAAGAACATGTGGCTCTGGGTGTCCACCCACGGGGTCCGAAGCCATCCCGGGTCATCTCGGGACCCAACCTGATTTTATGAGTAACAGAGCCAATTCCTTCGACCGTTGGGAAGATTTGTGCTCATTTGTGGAACGAGGCCAGAACACGCCCACCCGCAACCCCGATGCTCCCCGGGCTCCCGGAGCTTAAGGTGAGAAGGGAAACAAAGGCTCTGTCCGTGTGTCCCGGTGTGTCTTCATGATAGAACCCCCAAATCTTTATCTTCACAGCCTCTTCAGGACACGCGGTCCAGAGCCTTGGTTCCCGGACTGGAGGCCCCCGTGTCTGCACACGGTCCCAGGTCCTTGGATTACTCATCCCGTACTCCCGATGGAGCCATGGTGAGGACCGGGTGGGGGCTTCTCTCGCCTCGGTAACCGATGGGTCGGAGGCACTGCTCCAATGTCAGGGAAAAAACCTCTCCTCCAACATTATATGAAGATACTCTGGGTCGTTTGAATGTCTTTGCAAAGAATTAAACACGGGGGAGCCGCACAGCGCGACGCAGCCGGAACAGGCACGTCTCCGGGGGCGGCGGTGCCTCGGGATCGGCCTGAGCTGCTCCTTCCCTCGGGCCTGGGCCGGGGCCTCAAAGGTCGGAGCTGGAAACGGGGGTCTTCTTTTTCCTGCCACACGTGTAGGAAGGTGGGCTAGCAAGGCAAAGGGGAAAGAGAAAGTCCTTGCTAAAGAGGAAAGACTGGTTAGGAGGAAGCCTTCTTGTTACTTAGTATCATAGTTCTTCATCAACACTCACACCTGCGCTTCTCATGAAAGCCCAACTCAGAGGAAACAAAGTAACCGTGCCCGGGCTCCTGTCTCACCCGCTCTCAGACCCTCCCCCAGCGCGATGTTCTCTACGGATTTCGGCGGATGGCTGGCAAAGGGTTGAGTGTGGACAAAAGAACAGCGTTAGAAGGGGAACTGCTATCCGGTTTCAATAATCTGGGGCAAAGCGGTTTTTCCCCAGAGTCAACGACTATGGACGTGCAATTAAAGTGCTTAACTTATAAAACTGTAAGCCATACTTTTATGAGATTTTCGTCCGAGGGGAGGGACTAGGCATAATTAACAATTTATCAAAAGTTTTTTATTACGGAAAGTTACAAACATAGAAAAAACTGGGAACACTTTGTGCGGCTTGAATTCCCATTGGTACAATTCTTCCTGTTACTCTACTGTTGGGGTGTTAATTTTCCCTGCACACCCGTCAGATGCCCTCCCCTCTCCAAACGTCCACCTCTCCCCGTGGCTTAACTCTAATTTTAATTACTTGGAAGGCGAGTCCTGACCTCCAATCACCCCCCAACCCTCTGTTTTTCCCAGGGGAGCCTGAGAATCTGACCCCTGACCAGTTTCGGCATCGCGAATGCGTGTATCACTCTCACTATTTAAACAAGCAGCAGAAAATGGGGCAGAATCAAAGAGGTGAGAGGGGGAGGAATCGTCATCCAGCCTGGGGTGGGGGCCCAGGAGCCCCGACATCAGCCCTGTGCCACCAGCAGCCAGCACTGAACTCCTGACCTTGGCGCTGAAATCCCGGGGGGAGACATTCTCCTGGGACGCCCTCCGGGGTACCCCAGTCCTAACAGGCCCCTAGGGCATCAGCCCATGGGAGGCTCCCTTTAACGTCTGAGTGTCTCATTGAAAGACAATCCTACTTCTGTCCTCCCCATGTCCCCCTGCTTCATGTAAGCTTCCTGACTACTGTCCTTTCTCCTGGTCTCCTAGCCCTGCTGTGACTGGGGTGACAGGACTGGTCACCCCCACCCTGACCTGGCCCCATACCCTGGTTGGAACCAAGTTATCGTCTGTGACGTCAGAATGAGCACAGCTGGGTTTCTACTTTCCGGATGAATCAAGACGTACCACAGTGTGTGTGACGCTCAAGAGGCTCCACACAGTTTTAACACCTTTTAAAATTTCTCTTCCTAATTTTAGTTTACAAAATGGCAGAGCTTAGGAGACTCTCCCACCCCAAACTTCCCGCAGCATCTTTCCGGGTGAAGTGTAAGTAGAGCTCTGGGTGAGGGGTAAGCCAGCACCCGTCACTCCCAAACAAGCACGAAAAATGTTGGGGTGACTTCTCAGGACAAGCGTCCACCTGCCCTCGGTTGGCCAGTCCCGTTAGAAGTCGGCCACTGGGCTGGGGCTGGGGCTGCGGTTTCGACAGGCCTTTCTCGGGAATGTTCCGGGGTGGTCAGCTGACCTTCTTTTTCTAACCAGCATCAGGAAACTGGACAATGAAGTCATCGTGCACATTTCACAGGTCGGCACGATGCTCGCGGGACACTTAGCAAGGTGTCTACCTCGGGGGACGGGATGGTACCTCATTGAAGGAGGGTAGAGAGAGAGAAACTCCCAGGCCTACCACAGGGATCCTCACTATTTAAAGAGTTCATGATGAAGAGGAACAAAGCATGGAATAATAAAAGCACACAGAGCCTCGGAGGCCCACCCGAGCCCCGGGAGCCCCAACCCCAGTCCTGGTGTGTAGCAGTTCAAAACCCTTGCGACCAGGGGTTCCCCCGGTTCACAGAAAGTGAGCGCGAGAGCTCCTAGTGCCTCCAACCGCAG
Organism: Miniopterus natalensis; assembly: GCF_054644295.1. Taxonomy (NCBI): domain Eukaryota; kingdom Metazoa; phylum Chordata; class Mammalia; order Chiroptera; family Miniopteridae; genus Miniopterus; species Miniopterus natalensis. Next base: position 88,182,773 of record NC_142085.1, on the reverse strand, counting down.
TGTTTTCAATAAATGACATACGTGAAACCGTCGGTCACATCGGCACCTACAAAGTGTGCGCCTCCTCTCCTCCTACTGCGCAAGTGAAGAAAACTGCAACAAGGTGACTAACATTTCAGTCTTTTCACAAATATTTTTGATACATTTGTTCAAAATTTAGAGATCCATACCCTTCATTTCCAGGTCATTCTTTAGAAGAAGAGGGATTTTAATTTTTTAAATTAGCTACTTTTTACGAGTTACTTTTTAAAAATTACACAAATCATACAAGACAATATGTTGTAATTTTTAAAAATATCAAACAATACAGATGTCTGTAGAGTATAATAGGATGTCTTCCCTTCTGCGCCCCTCTTCCTAACCCATTTCTCTCTCCAGAGGGCATATAATACTATTTTAGATATTTTCCTGTACACTCTCATACTCAAAACCTCTCTTCCTGACTTTTTCTTATGAAAGATTTCAAACGGAGAAAATTAGAATTTGTGTAATGCGAATTTAAGACAAGGGTTTAATATTATTTCTCTCCCCCTGGGCATTCAGTTTTCTCAATGCTGCCCTTTCCCTGGTGGTTCTAAACGTCGCTCTTATTTAGGATGTGCTGACTTTCACACAATACCTGCCAAGCTTTTCCACGTCATCCACTGTCTCCGGCAAGGCAATGCCCTTGGTCTCAGGCAGGAGCATCACGAGGCCGCCGCAGACAGACGCCAGGACACCTGCGGGACAGGGAGAGGCATCACCCAGCAGGCACACACACTGGTCCTCATTCCTCAGCTCTCTCTGGAAGTAGCTGTGCTCACCAGCCTCAGTCACTTACTGAGTGCCTACTAAGTGCCAAGCCCTCAGAGAAGAACGACAGCATCTCCTGCTTCCTGGGAAAATAGAAGCCCCCAGACAGGAGTCCCCGCAGCGTCCCCTCCCTGACACTAGAACATCACTGCTTCCTCTCCCTCTCTTTCCCCCTTTCCTCCATGTTCCCTTGCAGGCCTTGTCCCTTCTACCCAAGGGTGTCTTCTCTTGGAGTCTTTTTTGGGCTCCTCACGGTAGTGGCTAATCCTCTCTGCAGTACCTTTAGCCCGCTGGTGGAAGCACTGACACATACTCAAATCTTTCATCTTTCAGGGCCCTCCTACCAACCTCACATTATCCCCGGTAACCATGCTTTCTTTTTCTGTTCTTTGGAGTCTAAATCCCTGAAACACTGTCCTCTCCTGTTTTCTATACATTGTATCTTCCTAGTGTGCTGGCCAATGTTTACCAACTGGCTCTTCAGAAAAGAAAGCCCTGATATGTAGCGTCTGCCAATTTCCGTGGTGTAAACACTACCCCCACTGGACACTGATGTAACTACTGGTGTAACATCGCTGAATGAGGCGCTGGGAAGAGGCGCACAGCAGCACACCCTCCTGCAGGATTTCCACCGTAAAAGACACAAACACATAAAGAAACCTCGGGAACGCAGATAATAGTACATGCACGTGAATTAGGAACCGAGGAGTTTTGAGCGTTTGTTATCTGTTTTCAGTATGTTGTATACATTTTAATTTTTCATAATGGCTGTGCTTGACAACCGGTTCTCTCTGGCACTGGTGCCCAGCTTACCAGCATTCACGGCTGGCCAGGCCACTGTCTTGAATGGCTGGGCTCCGAGACCACTCTGTCTCAGTTAACTACCTTCCTCTCTTTGCTCTTTTGTGCTGGCTGCAGACTCAACGCTGAGCTTCATGATCAGATCCCATGAAATAGTTGGAAATGTTCTTCTACTGATTTCCCTGGTGTCAAATGATCAGGATCTGACTTTACTGGCCCTAACTCTGTTAGGATTTTTGCATTACTCAGCATGTGCATCCTCATGGACTCAATATTTTCATTGCAATTGAAATTGTTGAGCAATGAGTGACAAAGGAAGGAGAGATGGAGGAAAGTTGGGTGTGTCCTTTCTTGCTGAGGAAGGGAGAGGGGTGAGGTCCTGGAAAAAGGCTGGCACAGAATTTAAACACTGGATCAAATGACCGTAAGGTCCCTCCCACCTGTGGTTCTAGCCCTTCATGGGTTCTAAGTAGATTGGGGGTAGGAAGGAGGGTGTGAACTTGGGGGCATTGAAGAGGTCGTGTTAGATGCTCGAGGGACCTGTGTCCTCTGCTCTTTCAGCATAGCATGTTTAGCATATGAGAAAATGAAGACATTATATCGATAAATATAGGACAATAAATAATGTAATTAGTTGTTAGGCTTCTTTGAAACAGACTGAAGGTCCAATTTGGTCTCATGAGAATTACTGGCCTTTAATTATTCCCAATATCATAAAAGAGTTTTGTGGTATTTGATTTTAATTCAGAACCTAAACAAAAAATGGGTGTCATATTTCACTGTAATCAGACTGGCTTCTCAACACTGAAACGGTTGTCATAAAATACCAAGTGCATGTCAATCATACAAAACCCAATAATGCAGAGACTGTGGATGAACGCACTAAGACCAGAATATCAAGTGGGTTCTCACCAAAGATGATAAGAGGTAGTTCCAGCCAGATGGCCGCCAGTCGGAAGAGCAGAAACGGGGCTATGATTCCCCCAAAGTCACACAAACCGGAGCAGAGTGAAACGCCAAAGTTTCTGTAGGTAAACAATTGTTTTAGATGAAAAATGTTTAAATAAATTCAAGACAAGCAAAATATTCATACGTAAAACATTGTAACAGTATTTTCCATTCCTGTGGTTTTGAACTTTGAAAACGACTGCTCTCTCATACTCTAAGCAAACCACTTACACTCCGCACCAGTCCACACCCGAGTAAGCGGGGTGACCCAGTGAGGCTGGTGGGGCGCACCCTTCCCTCAGCAGCTCGCTCACCCCCCCCCAGCACCGTGGCCCCCTAGCTGCTCAGCTGGGCCAGGCATAGTCCCCAGAAAAGGAGCTAATTTGCACCCGCGCCTGCCCACCATTGCTTTTGGTCCTGCAATACTGGGCCGCTCCCAGCTGCAAGGCATGGTCAGAACAGAGGCAGGAGCCTTTAAACAGGTGATGCTGGCAAAGGCAGGTCTAACCCACATCACAGCAAGTGCGCCAACCAGGTTTTTTGATTCCAGGTCTGGCGCCTTCCCACAAAACCATGAAGACACTGGAATGGGAAGTCCCTCCATCACAAAGTGTGGACAAAAGCAACGTAGAAAGCAGCCACAGCTCAAAGCTGGGCATCTTTATGGCCGAATCCAGCCCAAGCTAATACGTCATCAAGCTAAGGAAACCGTTTCTTGGTTTCTAAGTCAATTCCAAACATGTGGCTGCGGAGTTACCCAGGAGAAACCGTAACATATGTGCTGGAATTACCGTAATGTTGTTGGGTACAATTCGGAATTTACCAAGTAGACAATTTCAAAGGCCATGGTAATGCCCAGTCTTCCCAAGGTGGCCACCGTGGTCCTCAGCCATGGTGTCCCTGGGAACACAGAGAGTCCAGGAGGCAAGCGTGAGGGCCGTGCTTTTAACACAGTTTATGAAACAATGAGAGGCATTTGTTTAGTGACCCCAGCCCGTAGTCTTTGCTAATTTTAAGCACAAATGATTGACACCTTCTAATACTGTGGCCCAAATTTCAACAGCAATAACCACCTCTGGGACGACTGCACTACCGAGCAGGGCAAGATTATAGGAATGCAATTCAAGAACCATTTGTTGAGCGGCCACTATACTGAAAACCATGTTCCGCGATCACGGCGTCTCCTCTGCCCGGCCGGCGTGGCTCAGAGGTGGAGCGTCAACCCATGAACCAGGAGGTCACGGTTCGATTCCCAGTCAGGGCACATGCCCGGGTTGTGGGCTCCATCCCCAGCAGGGGGCGTGCGGGAGGCAGCCGATCAATGACTCTCATCACTGATGTTTCTGTCTCTCTCTCCCTCTCCCTTCCTCTCTCTGAAATAAATAAAAACATTTAAAAAAACCAACCACCATGTTCCGAGCAGTGTCTCCCTCAGTGGGCACAGCACAGTGGCCTTTTGTCTGGACGGTAGCCTTTACTTGTGCCCTTGAGAACCGTCACCACCATCTGGTGCCGTTGGTTCCTTCTGCTCATTTGCCTGAGAAGACACAGAACAGCTGCTCCCAGCACACGGGATGATCCACAGGAAGCTGCCTTTGGTTCCGGGGGAGCAGCGAGGCTTCGAGGGCGGGGTCTTTGGAAGGGGGACCAATGCCGTGCCTTGTCACTAGGGTTGTCACCCATCGTCTTCCCCATCCCCAGTCTTGCTACTTTCCCCAAGAAATTATACAGAAGAGCCTGATTCTTAAGCACTGGCTGGTTCATTCATTGACAAGTGCACCGTTTTAGGGCACCTCTGGCGTGTGGGGGAAACTCCCCGTGAGAAATGCCGAAGGATCTTTACCGAATATTCTCCTTTCGTGTCTTCAGGGAAGGAGTGAACCAGTTCTGTGCTAACAAGTCAGTGCTTCAGATTTCTCGATGTGAGCAGTTCCTGGTGCCCTTTCCAACGGACCCGTGGCGAGGACATGGGCAGGGGCCCCCTGCGCTCAGCAAAGCAGAGGGCACCCGGCAGGTCTGACTCAGCTTCGAAAATGAAGCCTTTCCCTTTATATTCATGCTTATTCGTGCTCTCTCAGTACTAAATGCTCCCCTTGTCTTCTAGAATGATTGCGCTTCCCTGAATATATCGTTTTTAGTAGAAAGTTGGCACGGGTGAGGAGACTGGAAAAGAGACTTGAGTTCGGTCGGTGGGTGCGTGTTCTCTAAAGGACAGTCAACAAATAAAAAAAGGTAAAAACCCACTCGATAAAACAGCCACCCAGGAGGGCAGGCAGAGGAGAGACGGTTCAGGAATCCAGGCCGCGGCTGGGAGGCCCGGGTTCATCACAGGTTGCGCCCGGCCGCCGGCCTGGTGCGCTCGATGTTCCCCGGGCGAGTCCCCTGAAGCGCGCACACCGACCGTCACAGCAGGAGCCCCAGGGGGGTGAGGGATATGGGAGTCCTGCCGATGCCCTGGCACCATCTGCTCTGGCACAGAACAGCTCTAACGTGTGTTATTTAGGCTCTGTTTTTTCATGAAAGCCGGGGGGGGGGGGGGGGGACTAGGAAATGCATTCCAGCCCTTCCTTCGGTGTCGCCAGGTGCTGGGAACGGAATGTGGGAGCCGCTGCCCAGATTCCCTGGGCCCCGGCCCGACCGGGCAGCCACCCACCGCTCTCAGGCTGCAGAGGAGAACGCTGCCTGCTAGTGTGGAAATAACTGCATGATCCAGGTTAGGTTCTCAAACTATAGGCTTTTTTCTCCTGAATCCAGAGCACTCTGCGAGCGAGTCCCACTGACAACGTCAATGACAAATTGAGTTGACGACTGACGGTAAGACAGTTTGCTGGAAAGGACCAGACAAAATTAAATTAACTGCATTACCTAGATGTTCACACGCCGTGGAAAACATCTAGTCAGTGCAGAAAACTGTTCAGAAAACGCTGTCATGTTGATGCCCTTGAGGAGATGCGGTTGACCCTACGCGCTGACTTTGGTCTGAAAGACCCTCAGCTCATTCCAAGCGGCAGAGGCCGGCCCCTGCCTGCGCCTACGCGGGGACAGGGACTTTGCCGCAACGCGTGACCGAGGCCCCCAAGGCCCCGCACCGCGTGTCGACCACAGGACGGGACGAAGGAAACAGTTTGTCAGAAAGCGTGACGGGTGTGTGAGTTTTAGACAGAATCTCTTGATCACCCCAGGAATGTACTAAGCTCACGGTGAAGTGACAATGGACATCTTCTGATAACAATGACCGAAAAAACCCACCCGCAAAACAATTTAAAAATCAGTCCTGACGTGGAAACTGTCTTCCATAGAGCCCGGAGAGCCCAGGGAAAGGAGGTGCCTCCGAACGGGGGCGGGGGGCGTTGCGGCCGGGCTTCTAGCGCTCCCTGGGGCCCACGCCTCGCTCTCTGGTTTAAGCTGCTTTCCAAGCTCCCGGAGCGGTACCTTCTGGTAGGAAGGCGGTGGCCAGGCAGGCGGCGCCGGCCACGATGTTGCTCGCGGCGAACGGGAGGCGCCGGCCGAAGCGCTCGATGGTCAGCAGGATCAGGAGGGCTCCCGGCAGCTCCACGACGCCGGAGATGAAGAAGTCCACGTAGAGGTTGCCGCCCACGAGGCCCAGGCGCATGACCAGGCCCTGGTACACCACGGCGCTGGTGAACCTGCGGCGGCACCGGGGGCGAGGGGCACAACCTAAGAGGGGCTTCCGCCCGGTGGGGGGCAGGGGCGCGGTGGTAAGTCTGACACGGGCGTTTCCAACGGGGCGCGGTGGCACTTACCAAGCGAACATAAGTATAAGCGTGCACTTCCTCATCTGGGGGGTCCTCACCAGGTCCAGAAAGGACGGGTTACTGACTTCGTCCGTCACAGTGATCTACACCGGAGAAGACAGCTCAGCGGAGCACACAGCACGACACCCGCCACCGCGGCGGCCCGGGGCTCTCGCTGTCAGGGCCTGAGGCCCGCGGGTGGGCCGCCCGGCCCCGCAGCCCTTCCCGCGGGAGACGCCTGAGGACGGAGCCGCTGCGCTGAGAATCCCGCGCCGGCCACCATCGGCAGCGCCGCCCGCCAAACCGCTTCGCGCCAACGTGGCGAGCGGGGGTGTCCCAGAGCCAAATACGTTTGCACGTTTATTCATATTAAATTGGGGGAAATTAGCGTAAAAGGGTGGGAGCCAAACAAGTGTTTCTTTTTTTTTAGTTTCTTTTTTTTAAATATATCTTTATTGATTTCAGAGAGAGGAAAGGAGAGGGAGAGAGAGAGATAGAAACATCAATGATGAGAGAGTCATTGATCGAGCCCGCAACCCGGGCATGTGCCCTGACCGGGAATCGAACCCTGATCGCCTGGATCCTAGGTCGACGCTCAACCGCTGAGCCACGCCCGGCCGGGCCAAACAAGTGTTTCTTAATCTATTAAATCTTTAAGCCTCACGTTGACAAGTAGGAGAGAGTGACAAGTTCGAGAGCAAGCGTGGCACCAAAGGTGTCGTTTTTGTTTCTGTCCATCGAGCTTCTTTTCGACCCAGAAAAATTCAGCTCCTCCCTTCTTTGGCCACCCGAGAAACTGGTCTTTCCTTTAATTCAGTGACACCAAGATTGCTGGTTGGCTCCTGCGCATAAGGTGCGATCAAGCGAAGCTGAACGGCGAGCCCTCCCTGCCACAGCTGCTTCTAAAGGAGCCGGACACAGTTCCCCGAGCGACAGGGCTTCGCAGGGCCACGAGCTTGCACAGCCTGTGCCTCCGCTCGGGGCGCCCTTAGGCCTCCCGGGTCCTGATGTCCCCTCCGCTGGGAGGCCTTTCCCAACCTCAGGCAGAGCCAACGACTCCAACCTGCGCCTCTACTCCCCAGCCCTCTGTCCTCGTACCTACACCATGTATCCTCAGGGTCTACCTACCTCGGTCCCTCCATGAGCTCAGGAGCCTGGAGGACGGGGACTGGACTGTGGCACCAAGCGACGTGCCTGGTGTCCAACCAATGTTTAGGTGATGACTGAATGTTGAAACAGGAGGACAAGTGCCCTTCCGTGTCTGGATCCTACTGTCCATTCAACGCAACTCCAGATCGGGCTCAGATTGAGTGAAAATCCGGACACATGTTCCCCAACCCTTTGAGCCAAAAGTCCCCCTACCCGCAGTCACGGGAATTTGAGTAAATCCACACTGATAGTGAGTGGTCAGGTGACTGGGCATCAGTCTCCCTTTTCCTTTCCTAACAGAACCTACACCACATGCGCACACACGCGCACACACGGGCGCACACGCACACCTGCACGCCCACCACAATTCATCTCCTCGGGTTGGAAGGGAGGCCTCATGATCTGAGACCAGGTCCGTCCTCTGTGCCAGCGACCGGGCCGTGACCCATTCTGAGCCAGAGAGAAATGGGCACGTGGCCCAATGCGAGCCAATGAAAAGAGGGCTCCTGGGAAAGTCTTTCACTGTCCTCACGTCAGAGGATCCCGCAGGAATCGTCCCTCTCTTCCCTCAGGGGATTAATGAGGAACTGGGCACAAACACACCTTAGCGGCCATCCTACACCCGGAGAGAACCAGTCTAAAGACCGAGCGCCCCGTCGGCAGGGGGTCGAGGGGGAGAAAACCATGGTTTGAGATCAAGACCTGAGTCTGGCCAACTCAGAGCTGGAGAATTCCACAGACATGAGCTGGGATATGGGCTCATGTCAAAGCCCCTAAGCTGGTTCTCTGTCACTTGTTGCCAAAAGCAGACTTATCTAGAGAGTTGAGTCCAGAACAATGCTTTTACTTTAATCGCTGAATATTTTAGGCAACATAATTTTGGGTTGGATAAAATAATTGCTTAAGTAGTCTAGTCCATTCTGTAAAAAGATCTGGTATTAAGTCTTAATTTCAAACTTTGACGATTTAAAAGCAAGTAGTCACATGGCCTCTGCTCTCCCAAGGCACACGTCGAAGGCCTGAAGCCCACCCTCCACCAAAACAATGTGAAGAGCCGATGACAGTGAAGGTCACCACGACCAGAAAACCAATCCCGCCTGTCCAGTGAGTGAAGGGATTAACAGTACTTCCAGGCAAGTCAGAATTTTGCCAGTTTACAAACAAATCCAGCTGGTTTTTGATTCACCAGCATGTTCTCCGCGGTGACGCAGACATCCTGAAAGACAACCCACTTTCTGGGTGTCCAAGGACCTTGGGAGGCTCCAAGCTGTGTCTCGCGTGGAGCCCAGCCAGGAACGTTCTGGCAGCTCCCACGCGGAGACGGCCGCAGCTGGTGATCTCCCACAACCCCTAGCTCGGGATTTTGAAATTAAGCTCTGCTTGTTTTCTAGCACCAAGAGGTTACCAAATTTCACCTACTCTGAGCCAGATACGAAAGAATAGAAATGCCCTATCAAGTTATGATATGAACCTTTAAATTCACTTTATCGAGATGCAATTTACATACAATGGAATTCGGCGATTTTAAGCGTACACTTGAGTTTGCCAAATGTGTAGAGTCACGTAACGGCCGCCCGCCTCGTGATGGGGAGCATTTCCACCACCCTCAAACGTCTCCTCCTGCCTCTTCACAGGCGATCCTCTCCCTGCACCCTGAGCCCAGCAACCCCTCATCTGCTTTCTATCATCACAGCTTTGCTCCTCTAGAATTCCGTATAAATGCAACCATACAGCACAATGTCCTTTTTTTTAATTATTAAATATGTTTTTTAAATTGATTTCAGAGAGAGGAAGGGAGAGGGAGAGATAGAAACATCAACGATGAGAGTCATTGATCGGCGGCCTTCCTGCACACCCCCTGCTGGGCATGTGCCCTGACCGGGAATCGAACCATGACCTCTGGGTTCATGTGGCTCAACCACTGAGCCACACCAGCTGGGCCGGTACGTTCTCTTTAGATCTGAGCATGGCATTGCGTTTTGTGATACATCCGTGCCACCTAAGAGGTGTGTGCCCACTTTAATTTGGAGAAAAGGGAGATGGGAAATGCTCTTGGTGGCATTTGTTTGGAGGCTGGCTGCCCAGTGATGCCACTCATAGAAAGAGGCATCGCTCAGGGTTCAACTGCACATGCTGGTTTCCTTTTACTGATTCACTGAGCTGAATACTGTTTGCTCTGCCCATCTCTCAACAGCCCTCACTCGGCCAGGCCTTTTGTTTTATGTCAACAACGATGTTCCCTATGTTAAAAGAGCCCTTTCTTCGCTTCTCCTTGATTAATGCGGCTCTGTTTACAACTCTTCCCAGGGCCTTTCTGAAACATTTCTTCAAGTTGACGTTTTAATTTAAGCTGCCAAGGAAGAGAAAGACATTATAAATAGCAACCTGCTATGACTATGGTGCACAGAGGTCCCCTGATGGGGACAGGTTTCTGGGGACGCCAAACAACCCACTGGGGTCAGGCCACAGACGTGCTGTTTCACTCAGAACATTTTCTTTTTTTACTTAAAAAAAAAAAAATTATTCAATTTATTGGGGTGACATTGGTTAATAAAATGATATGGGTTTCAAGTGCGCAATTCTACATACACCATCTGGATGTTGTAGTGTGCGGTCACCGCCCAAAGTCGTCTCCTTCCATCACCATTTACGCTCTTCCACCTGCCCCCCCCCCCCCCCCCCCCCCGGCAATCACCATACTGTCGTCTGTGTCTTTGAGTCTTTTCGGTTTTGTTTTTGTTAATCCCTTTACCTTTTCCACCCAGCCCCCCACCCCTCTCCCCTCTGGCAGCTGTCAGTCTGTTCTCTGTGTGTGAGTCCGTTTCTTAACTCGATGGGCCTTAGATCAGTAGCAGGTGGTAGCAACACCCCTTCGTTAGTTCTGGAGGTTCAATCAGATAACCTCACCTAGGAGAGAAGAAAGCGGCTGACCAGCAGGCCCACGGGCGGGGAGAGTCAGTTCAGGGGGCCGCACGCCCAGCCTCGCAGTTTCGCCCGGTTGGTCCCAACGTGTGGATTTTCCATCAGTTCCCTACTTCACAGGAAAAGCTGAAGACGCCGAGGAGGGGGAATGTATCTGCTCTTCAGCCTGACTGTGGTTTCGTCAGTAGAGGTGACATTACAAGTTCTCCACAGGCTCTGTTCTCTAGAAGTTTTTAATCTCTAAAAAGCCCGTGTACATAAAATATCACTTGAGGATTTGGGACTCACTGACCGGGAGGACCGGGAGCCCCCTCAGAGTTAGACAACCCGGGCTCTTCATACAGTCATGGGGAGCTAGAGACGGGGGCTGGGCTGAAGTCACAGGGACCGCTGGGGAGACCTGTGTCCCCCACCCCGCCTCTCCTGGACGGCCCATTAGTCAGACAAGAGCCGGCTCCGGTGGGCCCAGGAGTGAGCACTGGGCACTGCAGAGCTTAGGCCAGCTTCTAGGTGGCAACAGTGCCGCCTGCCATCCAAAAGAGAGAATTCACCAAATTATCCATGGTGCTTTGGGAATGATTACAAACGTCCTTATACTTTCAAACAAGAGTAGATAAAATATTTACCATATAAGAGCTCACATGATAAAGAAGTAGCCATATTAAAATTATCATGAGTATTTGATGATTATTAAATAGTTAAAATAAGTCCTGTCACCTACACTAGTGCTGTCCAATTAAAATATAATGTGAGCCACTCCCATTAGTCTAAATTTTCTAGAAGCCACATTTTTTTAAAAAAGGTTAAAAAGCAGGCAAAATTCATTTTAATATGTCCCATTTAATCCAGCATTTCCGAAATATTATCATGTCCACGTGTAATCCACGTGAAATTATTGCTACGGTGGTTTCCACGCTCTTCGTCACACTGAATCTGAATGCCTGTGCAGCTGACTCACACACAGCCCAGCTCCCACGAGCCCCGTCTCAGGGCTCCAGTGTCGCATGTGGTTACAGCACTGGACAGAACGGGTGAAACGGCCCCCGGCCCGGCCAGCTCTTCCGTTAGGACGGATGCCCTGTAGAGGAGACATCTGCTCCATCCGTGTGGGCCTGGCCCGAGAGTGGCCCTGCCCGCCCTCCACCGCTGGGAAGAGCAGGAGTGCCTCCATCTCGAGGTCCTGGGAGGGAACCAAAGTGCAGCTTTAACATCAGCAAAGGTTAACAGGTTGCAGCTGTGGGTCATGTGTTGGGACATTTATTTCTTAAAAACAAAACTGAGAGGGTTTGGGGGGAGTGGGAGAGGTGTTAACATAGAAGAAAGAAGACGGAAAAACGCCCTCTGAGTTCTAAAGACTCGGAACTTGGCGGGGGGGAGGGTGGCACATGAAAATTCAATGTGAGTGGATTGAATTAAACACATCCTTGCCCGGCCGGCCTTGGCTCAGCAGTTGAGCGTCGACCTAGGATCCAGGTGATCAGGGTTCGATTCCTGGTCAGGGCACATGCCTTGGTTGCAGGCTCGATCGGTGACTTTCTCATCATTGATGTTTCTATCTCTCTCTCTCCCCCTCCTTTCCTCTCTCTGAAATCAATAAAGATATATTTAAAAATAAAAAAATAAAATAAAAATAAACACATCCTTGAGCTCCCAGTAGCGCTGACCGGTGTCACGGCTCATCAGCGAAACAGGAAAGCTCTAAACGTCCCACTGGAGAGGATGCCCAGGGCCTTAAACCACAGCGACGCGTTCAGATTCACAGAACTTCTATGAGAAATCAAGTTGGGTGTATGTAAGTCCCCAGTTAGGCAGGATTTCTCTGAAGAGGGAGAAAAGCTAGAGCCAGTGAATTAAAGCTAATAATCTGATCTATCACTAATAAAAATCAAACCACGTACAGGTACCCCCGCTTGCTGAAAGGTCGCTTTATGTTACTTTGCTTTTACCAGGACCGACGTCGGTATCTGTTTTCGCCAACCTAGAGAAGCCTGAAGAGGATTCTCACTTTTCCGAAAAACGGTGGAAAGGAGAACAGCGTTCAGCGTGTTTTGCACGAGCCGTTCCAGAGGCAGCGGTGCCCGCGGCGAGAGGCCCCGCAGGCAGCTCCCGGGGCCACGCTCGGCATCGCGGCCGCGTCGCAGAGCTCGAGCTGTGCGGAGCCCCCGCTGGGCGACCGCCATCCTGTGCGTCGTTAGCGGGATTGTCCTAACTTGGCTCCGTTGGGCTTACGGCAGGTTTCACAGGAATGCTCAGTGTTTGGACAGCGGGGGTGAGGGGTGGAAACCTGTCCTTCTATCCATCAAAATTCTTATCACTATTTAGTTTTGTCTTCTGAATGCTTCAGCCATGGTTTTCATAAGACCACAGTCTTTAACACGATAGCGACAGAACCCAGACTCGGGAGACGGCCTCGCTCTCCACCGGCTGGGGGATGTTTGCCTCTAGGTTCCGTTAGCTTGTCTTCCCGGGCATTCGGGTGGCCGCAGGATTCCAGGAACACGGCAGCTTCGCCCAGTTACAGTCCTACAGGGTCTCCCGGCCTGGGCCTGGGCCTGGGCCTGGGCCTGGGCCTGGGCCTGGGCCTGGGCGTGCTGGCAGCCCTTTCTGTACAGGCCAAGGACAGCCAGGGCCCAACAGGCCTCGCCACACAGGTGCCAGGGCCATGGTGAGGCGAGTCCAGGACAGGACCTCATGGAGCCTGCAGGGCCAGCTGCCTCCTGCATTCCTGCTGGTCTTTTTCTCAGGAAACAGGGTCTCTGTTCTCTTTCCCTTCATATAGCTCTTGCCAGAGTCTCAGCAAGCTGGCCGTGGGTCCCTGCACAGTCCCCTGACCCTCCTCAGCCCTCCTCACCGGCTGGGTTCACAGGCATCTGTCTCTTGAGGGCGTTTTGTCTAAATCCCTGCCCTGAGCCACCCAGCCTGCTGGCTGTGTCGTGGAGAGGCCTGGCTGCCCCTCAGGTCCTCCGTTTCCACGCACTCCACGAACTCTGTTCCCCTGGGCACAGCCTCCCTTCTGCTCCCAGTATGTGCCCCGGGGTGTGATCTCTGACTGGGAAACGGGCCTTCAGCTATTTCTCCATTTGAGTTTTAAGTTGTTTATGCTTTGATCAAAGTATTTATTTTTTAACCAGGTATAAAGGTGAAACCTCTCCTTTACAATCATCATTTGAATGAAAAAGCATTTATCTTCTTAAGTTGGCCATTTTCCCCAACGTTCCCTAATTTCTCCTTCCAGGAAGGTCATGAAGACTCCTCGACTCTTTAACTTCCTTTACTCAGCCACTGTAAGAAGGGTCGTTCACTGCTGGGAGAAGAAAGGCCTTCCCTCAACCGGGCCCCTTTTCTGTACATTAAATTCTACTTCCCTCCACTAGGCCCAGATGCACAGAGGAAACAGTGCAGGTCCCTGTGACTTGTCCCAAACCAAGTCATGGAGCGTTTCCGGATCCTTCCTGGGGGCCCAGTCCCGTTCGCATCTGTAGACACGGAAAGCGTCCCTGGAAGCATAACCTGGGGCTCTTCGCCCAGCCGCCTGTTGCATGTATCTCCACTTTTACTTTTTCTAGGGAAGTGAGGGTTCAGCCCATGCAAACCCAGCGCGTGAGGCCTCTTATACCATCTGGATGGGACCTCAGGGAACTGGATCTCCGCGCTTTCTCTCACTGTTTAGCACAATCTCCCCCTGTCCCATCTCCGTCAAAGGAGCGCACCTGAGTACACCTGGAGAATTTAAACGCTTCACCTGCTCCCAGGCCACATCTCGTTTCCTAGGCTTATTTCACGGAGAAAGGCCGTCTTCCTGGCGGTGAAGGATCTGGGCAGCAGCCCTGTCATGTACCAGCAGCTTTGGGTCGGGAATAACTCCCGGGAATTCTGGCCAGGGCGCTGGGCGTGCGGGCCCTGGAAGCTGGACGCCGCGGCCTCCACAGCGGGCAGCTCCCACAAAGGGCCAGTGCTTTCTCATTCATTCCCAGCAGGGAGCCCAGTAATTTGGGCTGACAAGCTGGCTTTGCCAAAAGCTCAAGAGTGGGAGGCAAGGCACAGGAAGAAAACGCTTGCAGAGCTGACCATCTTTCCTCCCGGCACCGCGGAGCCGAGTGGAGAGTTCGAGGGAGGCACCTGAGGGCCGGCCTCTGGCCGCGGCTCGGGGAGGCAAAGGCGGAGCACTCGCTCCTCTGTTCTGCTGGGAGCCCCAGAAGGAAAAGAGCCAGTTAAGCGTTTTCACAGTTCCCACAAGAGAGAGCAACCGAGATGAGCAGAATAGTGGGTTTGAATGGCTTACTCGTTTGGTTTTACATTTTAAGTAATTTTGTGTGTAGCGCCACCAGGACTCGGGCTGGGACAGAAAGAGGCAAGTGCTTCTGTGCCAACCACAGGGCGCGGGGGCCGGGAGGGGAGGCCCGCTGTTCCTAAGGGCAAGGGTCAGTCTTTAAGAAAGGAGGGAGGGGTCCATGACTCCCGGATTATGTAACTAATTAAAGACTAGATGAGGTGACCCTGAATGTCACTGTGTAGAGCTTGGAGCTCTGCCCCGGTGTCATAATCCTTGGCCTGGCCTGTGACACTGGCTGCAACCTCGGAAGCAGAGAGAGCAGGCGGGTGTGAGTGGAGGCGCTCAGGCTCCGCGCCTGCTGAGAACGGACCCACCGGCTCCTCCAGGGGGAGCGGCCAGTTGGGGGGGGGGCGCCCTTGGGTCTTCTCTGGCCTGGCACTGCCCTATGGCCTGGGAACCCCTGGAGAATGGTGTCTCGGCAGCAGGGACCGTCATCAAGGAAGAGCAGGTAACGTCACCCAGAGTGGGCGGCACTGAGCTCTGGGACAATGGACGAGTGACAAGCCATGGGGTCCTACTTCGGGGAGAAAGAACAGGCAGAAGTTGGGCAGGGGCAGGGCCCCCGTCAAGTAGGCTGGGTTCAGGGCCAGAGTGGGCACTAAGCAGGAACCGGGGGTCGGCCCAGCTGTATGCATTAAATACGGACAGCTTCTCGCAGGCCAAGCATACATCAGAAACGTGGTTTAAAAAAAGAAATATTACTTCATGTTGGAACTTCAAATAAAGCCTGTAAAAGTGAGAGAGAGAGAGATCGAGATAGAGAAAGAGGGTGCTTGGCCAGCCCTGGGGGCTCGGCAGCTGGCATCTGACCCTAGATAATCGCAGGTCCCACCCTGTGGTTGGCCAGACCTCCCACTATCTTCTCCCGGGAGGGGCAGGCGAAGCCGGAGCGTCAGTCTTTGGTATCTTCCTCTGAGCACAGCCAGGAAGGTGAGGACGGACCTAGTCACACGGTGACCAGCTCGTCTCAGGTTGCCTGAGACTCGGGTCTAGCTCTGAAACTCCCACATGCCGGGAAAGCCCCCAATCCTGGGCAAATGAGACAGCTGGTCGCCCTGCTGGACGCTACCTGAGTCCTTTAGTTGTCCGGGTTCTGCAGACCCGATTACTGTTAGAACCAGGCCGCGCACCAGGACCAGGCTGAGCTCACAGAACAGCGGCGCTTTCCTCTCTCAGTTCCCACGGATGCTTTTCAAGCTTCATCTTGCATTTAAATGAAACAGTTAAGGTTTCGACAAAGGTCTAACCCAGGTATTTCACGAGGGCGTCTGGAGGGTGAGCCCGAGGGGTGGGCGAGGCCTGTCCCTCCGGGGTTCCTCCCCCAAAATGCTGGCTTGGTGAGGCCGCGGTGCTCCCTCTGGCCGCTGCAGGCCACTGCGTTCTTCAAGGGACATGTCCCTGGGATCCTAGTTCGGCTGAAGCCACCTGAGGCTCCAGAACATCCTCCTCTGGACATCTGAGTGGTTAACTGTGAGTCCACTGACCTGGAGGTTTTAGGCTGAATTCCCTTCAGTGGAAAGAACTTACAATCACCGGGCCTGGGAAAGAAACTCTGGATTTAACAGCCCATCTGTACTGTTTTTATGGCTTTTTAAAAAGTTTTATTGCAGCATAAAATTTTTTCCCTTTTCCTACAACATTGTCTTATTTTCAAGTGGTTAAAGATATGGGAACTGATTAGAATAATCCATTTAAATACAGGCCATTTAGAGAACGTAGGCTATTTCCAAAGTGTGCTGTATTGAAGTGGAGCACTATCAAATTAATTCTCAGATCCAGAGGTCCATTTGTGTTTGGCATCTGAAGCATCCTGGCATTTTCACACATTCAGAATATTCTAAGTTCCCACGAACGTGGTGACGTGCATATCACAGTGGTCAATTCCGTGTGTCACATTAAGGCTCTGCTGGCGGAACTGACACCATTCACTGCATGGAGTCCAAGCACAAAACTAGCCTCTTTAAGAGGAAGTGTTGCAGGCGTTTCCAATGACTTCGTGTCCAATATCCTTCAGCATTTTCTAGACTAAGCCTTTCCCAGTCGACACGCGCACTGCACGGGAGCCCGTTAGGCACTCCCAGGGCCTAAATCACTCTCTTGAGATCTGTTGAAACAAATTCCATGTGGGCAGTTTTCAAGTTCCAAGTCTGAGCTAATAATTGCACAAGATAGTCAACAGAAACAGTGTAGTGAGTTATGGGACTAAAATCCCACACAGCCCCCATGGGCTTCATGAAGCCAGGGTCATGGTGTGGTTCCTCTTTTGGAAGAACATAAACTGTGTTTACCAAAATCCCCCTTTCAAAGGAAATGCCAGAAACAGACATTCCCAAGGCTGGAAAGTCCCTCTCTGTGGCAATACTGGTGCTCGTGTGACAATTCATTGAAATACTGACTACACGCTGCCATTAAGAGTTGGAGGTCTCTCTGGTAACTGAGGCAATCTAACACTTAGCCTGGCATTTTCTAATATTTTCTATTTTAGAAATAAGAGTGGGATCCTTTATATTGATGATGATCCCTTTGAGATCAGAAAGCTCAAATGTGAGGGTTTTGTTTGTTTAATCTTTTTAAATCGCACCCAAAGACATGTTTTAATTGATTTTTTTTTTTAGAGAGAGAGAAAGAAAGAGGAACATTGATCAGTTGCCTCCTGTATTCGCCCTGACTGGGAATCGAACCCACAACCTTTTTGTGTACAGGACAATGCTTCATTCGAGCCCCCCAGCCATGGCTCAATTGTCAGTTCTTGATGTCACCTAAACATGTCACCATGGGAACTGCCCACGATCATGTTTATGCACGAATGAGTGTCAATGTAACATCCAGTACAAACGTTCCTCTACTTATGACTGTTGAACTTAAGATTTTTCAACTTGATAATCATGCAAAAATGATACACATAATAAATTATGAGATATTCAACAGTTTTTTATAAAATGAGCTTTCTGTTAAACGGTTTTGTCCAACTGTAGGCCAATGGAAGTGTCCTGAGCTCATTTAAGGTAGGCGAGGCTAAGCCGTGACGTTCAGTACTAGGTTGGGCATATTAAATGCATTTCGACTTATGATATTTTCAACTTACGATGGTTTTTCAAGACATAACCCTATTGTAAGTTGAGCAGCATCTGTACTTATGTTTTAATAAGCTGTAAATTAGCTATGAACAATGAACTGTATAGGAATATCATAAAAATAAGGAAACTACAATCAAGTTCTATCTTTTTTTGGGTCAATAGAGCATAACAATATCACTAATAAATATGAACATATTCAGTTCTGTAGTACTAGAGGCTCTTTGTTAGCTAGAGTTGTAACGTACAATTTTCCACGAGCATATTCCACACAAAGACAAGAGGTGGAGGAACGTAGGGGAGGGGTGGGGATTGTTGGAATAAGGGCCTTTAAAATCCTTTAAAAAAATAAAAACAAAACTGCTGCTGCAGTTACTCCCACAGGTAGTATATAATTGCATAATCCAGGTCAGTAAGTGACAATGGCCGTTTGGTCAATGAATTGGTTGACTATTGATAAGTAATGCTGCATAACAGTATCAAGCCTAGTGGCATAAAATAACAAGCATTCATTCTGTGGGTTGGTCTAGGTTTGGGGGAGCTTTTCTGGAGTAGCTCTGCTCCAAGTATCTCTCAGTCTCTGCGGCCAGTGAGAGAGCCTGGGAACATTCTTCTCGTGATGACTACGGATGAAGTGCAGAGACCAAACCCAAATACAAGCACATTTCAAGATGACTGCGCCACATCTGATAACCTCCCACTGGCCAAAGCAACCACAAGGCCAAGACCAAGGTCAAAGGGCAAGACATTCACTCCATCTACCATGAAAACTAAGCGAATTCCATCGCCATGCCCAACATCAAAGGAGCCAGCACATATTTTCATCCAGTGGAAATGAGGGGACGTGAGTGTTTAGTCATAATCTAATCCACCACAATCTGATGACCAGATAACCAAAAACGTGTTGAATCGCTAAACCCTTCTCCGGCAGCGGAACAGACTTAGGCGTCTCAGCGAACCCTCCTTCTGCGTCGGCAGCTACCTCGTGTTTCACACACCGCTCATCTTTGGTTCTTTCCAGTTTTTCTACAGAACTCGCTATGAGCTCAACCCACTTGCCTGTTCACATTGGTCTTTGTTTTGGGTTTTTCTTTGCAGCGAATCATAGCTACACTATTGGTACATTCAGAGAGCCTGATGCTCCGATCACCTGCATGTCTACCTTCTGGCCGCCTCTTCAGCAGTCAGAGGCCAGCCAGGAGCTTTGGCAAATGAAAGACTAGGGATCCGTGAGCCAGAGAGCCAGAGGTGATTTACGCAAGAAATGAGTAACATCCATGTGAAATAGAGCCAGTAATATTTACAGGACAACCGACTCTCAGAATAATCTACCTGCTTGAATGTTGGATCAAATCCATTGCACCTATTTCTTCTGTTAAAATAGGAAACAAAAGAAGACCAGCCTTGAAAATTCCCGGAGCAGACAAGACCAGTTTAATCATACAAACAAAGCTTTACTTAGCTTATTCTGCAAGACTAACTTGACCTGAGTCATTTCTTGCTCGTGCCTCTGGAAATTATAAGCAAAATTTGAACTGTTTCTTAAGGTCGACACGCCATAACTACTCACCGATTCCTTAGAATTTTAGAAAATGTAATACAGGTATTACAACCCATCAGTGCGAAGCACACACAGTAGTTATCTGAATCACCAAACTGAGTCACCTCCTCACTACATAAGCTACTTTATAACAATATACCCCCGAACCTCATTTCATGTTTTGATTTGAGTGCTCCAGTTTGCAACTTTTTTTCTGGTGTGTGCACAATAAACTTTTACTAATGACTGCTTGTGATTACTTAGTCATCACTAATTACTAAAGTGATTCATCAACTTTACTTTGCTTTACTTACTTTGGTTATTTCTGAACTTTTGACATTTCTCGTATCTCCCTTCCCTTCACTAACGCCCAGGGGATTGGTAATACAGCGCGTACTGAATTTAGGGCACCTTCCGTAGTATGGAGCATCCTTGGGTCACTTAAGCTAGGTCCTTCAGGACCCCTAAAGTAGACCAGGACCTCTGGTGCCAGCGACAGAACAGGTTGGGGTTGGGAGGTCGGTGAAGCTCTTGTGACAAGAGGGGAACGTGGGGCTGCCAGCTCTCTAGGACTGATTTCTATGGTGCTCACAAACGAGAAGTGGGTCAGTGAGTCCGCGGGAGTGGCGC
This sequence comes from Miniopterus natalensis, assembly GCF_054644295.1. Lineage (NCBI taxonomy): Eukaryota > Metazoa > Chordata > Mammalia > Chiroptera > Miniopteridae > Miniopterus > Miniopterus natalensis. The sequence continues at coordinate 88,162,829 of NC_142085.1, read as the reverse complement.
TGAATGGGACACTCACAGGATGTACAACAGCAGCTGCTCTGGGAACACCCTCTGGCCTCTTAGTAATGTTTGTGATAACAGACATGCCTGGCTAATGTGTTTCATCTCACAAGCCAGGAGCACAGGGCTATTCTTGCTATAATCTTAAAACCTTGATTTAGATCCTACATATGCTTAGCTCTGGAATGACATGTGCAGTGTCTTCAGGATACTGCTGAACGAGTAGCAAAAATATTCACTTGGCTCATAAAATTGAGTACAAATGATTACCCATTTGATCCAGCTGTGAAGACGGACGGCTGATGTGTTGAGAGGCGCTGAGAGGCAGTGGAATATTTTCCCCCCAAAAGGGACACACAGCTTAACTGTGCTCCAGGAACAACAAGGACCAACCAGTCTTAGTGGTTAAAACAGATTAAGTTCTATCTCTACCATACACTTCATGATCTATTCCAACAGGGACAACTGGTCAACCTTTGTAAACACAGAGGCCACTGCTCGCAGCTGAATGCGAGGGAAAGGGGACGGTGGAAACCTGGAGAGACCTGACCAAGTTCTGCGGGGGCTGCGAGGCGACACTAAAACCAACAAAACCTCGATTTTTATCAGAACTCTTCTATCAAAACAAACCAAATGTTACGAAGCAAACAATGTCAGCAACCTCATGTTCTTAAAGGTTTATACCCAAGGTTGATATTTTCCCCAAATTCTTCTCTATTACTCCTTTTATAATAACCCTCCTGTTATTCTGTATTACTTAAGTCTTTGCAGCTGAAGCATGGCCATCTACTTTTATATGCTATTCTCTAATTATTCAGGGGTTGCTTCAAATATAGGGTGTCCCAAAAATATAGACATACGCTTCGAATTATAGAGGCAGTGTTCATTAAAATACGTTTCATTTTCAGAACTGAGCTGTCAGCTGTTGAAGTGTGTATACATTTTGAGGGACACCCTATATATGTGTTACGTCTTCAACCGCACATCAAATCTTCCAAAGGACAAAAAATGAGCCTTTAATCCCCCCCAATTTCTCTTAGAGCAGTGATACAGAGGCACCGAAAAGTCTTTGCTAGAGGAAGGAAAGAAAGAGGGAAGGAAGAGAGATAGGAAGGGAGGGAGGGAGGAAGCAAGGAGGGAGAGGAGGCAGGACAGCTAGCATATATAAGTCCAAAGGCTGGAATACTACATTCTTGTTCAAGTTCTGGCTCAAAGACATACTACTTCTGAGACTAAATTTAAAGACAAGTCCTTAGGCTAGATTGAATGTCAAGAAAAGGTTTATAGTTTGTTCAATAACGATGAATGAGTGATTAAATACAATGGGAGGTACAGTAAGTAAAGCATAATAATCCAAGTAACCGGGTCCAACTACTAAAATATGGACCAAATGACCAATGAACCTCAACGATAATGCAGCTACAGCTTCACATCCTTTCTGCTTTAACACGCCTGGCGATTCTTCCCAAGGTTTCCTTTTTTAAAGTCAAACTAAAAAACGACTTAGTCAGATGTTTGATAACATGCCCATAAGTGACAAATCCACCCACTTTAATGATTTTTGTTACCAGTGATAAATAAAAGTACCTCCGAATAACTGGGTGAGAGATATTTCCCGTTGCATTTGGCAATGCTCCTCAGAATTTTTAGCGCTTTATCTCCTTTCTTCCGAGTAATGAGCCAGCGGGGGGATTCAGGAACCACCCTGGCAAGAAGAAAGCATTTTTGAGTTATGAGTAGGAATTTCGAAACCTAAAATTTTATGACTCGAGTTTCTCTATCAAAATAGATCTTGCCATTAGATGCAAGTTGAGGAGAATCTTTGAATTTAGAATGGGCTCTCGAAAACACAGATTACCTTTGCAAATTTATTGTGGAAGGAAAAAATGCTCACTTGATAATTGGATCATTGCTTGTAATAAAAACAATTAAATACGACGTTGCTCTTGCAAGGCCAGGCTATCCTGGAATATCGTGTCCTCAACTACGCATAGGAAAAGAGCTGGGACTGAGGGAACATTGAGGAGAAGGTGAAGGACCCAAGTTATGTAAACTTATTTGACATATATTAAAATTAGAGCAATGCTTAAAATATGTTCACTCCACTACGAGTGGGATGCATATGCCTGTGGCTTTCTGCCAGCTTCTCATGCTCTTAGCATCTCGTCCCTCAGAGGACGGCCGAGCAATAATAATTTGTGTCACAGAGTGTACAGAAAAGCAGATCGATTTCATTGCATTTGTTTTGTGTTGAAATACTGGCAGGCACCGGGTTTTGCCTGGTAGTTTTCATGAAGATATTGTAAAATAAAATATAACTAATACTCTACTTATAAGTTTGTGTTTGGGTATTTTATTAATAACAACTATTAGTCAAATAATTAATAAGTAATCTCTATAAATTTTCAAATTCTCTAGAAGTTCCCGAAGCCCACCGCCGTTCTGGAGATGTCAGGCAAACTCCTGAATTTTTTCCTACTCATGTGGGTTCAGAAGCATCAACGCTGCGTCTCCGCAGAACCAGAACAAGCCCGGGAATGACTGCAAGCTCGTACCAGTAGTAAAAGAGAAAGAGGAAGTTGGGCAGCGTGATGGCCAGCTGGATGCCCTGCCAGCTGGGGATGAAGTAGGCGATCCCGGGGAGGATGATGATGCCCAGGGTGAAGAACATCTGAATCACGATCCCCACGATCCTCCTTTGCTTTGAGCCCACGATCTCTGTCACTGAGGGAAACAAAGACAGAGTCTGGGAAGCTCCAGATGGGCTCCAACGAGACAAGCAGAGACGCTGCACCCGCGCCATCGCCCGCAGTGCTAGACCCTGCAGCCCCTCCGAGTCCCGGGCCCTGCTAGAGCCTGCAGCCCCTCCGAGTCCCGGGCCCTGCTAGACCCTGCAGCCCCTCCGAGTCCCGGGCCCTGCTAGAGCCTGCAGCCCCTCCGAGTCCCGGGCCCTGCTAGAGCCTGCAGCCCCTCCGAGTCCCGGGCCCTGCTAGAGCCTGCAGCCCCTCCGAGTCCCGGGCCCTGCTAGAGCCTGCAGCCCCTCCGACCCAGCCCGCAGCTGACGCGATGGAGATGCGCTTCCCGGGTAACCCAGCGCTGCGCCCACTCCCCCGCCAGCCCCCAGGCCCTCCACGCTCAGCTCGCCCAGCCCAGCGTCCTCCTGGGCGTACAGGGACCGCAGGTGCCGGTCTGGGAAAGCTTCCATGACCACTGTGTTGGAAGGTCATTGTAATCATGAAAACATAACTATAATAAACTGGTTAGATTTTATCATTGCTCTGAAAACATGCGTATTAGAGTGTCTTTGGGAGATTCGTTATGAATATTAGAGACTCTACAAATCTTTTCACTATCACAAGAGAGTTTCTATCAAATGATAATTCTCCCCACAGTGCTGGACTTTCTGTGTGTCTGATATTTCTTTAAAAATCCTGGGGAGTTTTGTTGCTGGCATCCCTTCCTCCCCCCACTGCCCGAATCCGTTTCTATCTGTCGCTGATTCTACTCTGATCATCCTGGGATATGCCACCTTCTTCTTGCCTGAAGATCACGACTTTTAAAATTCACTAGACGTGGGTCTCCTTAAAGATGCTTCACATTTCAAAATTATCCCTTCGGCCCCAGCCAGCGACAGTCAGCCCTCCTAATACTTTCTCTCCTTTTTCCCCATAAAAAGACTTTCAAGGGGTCTCCAAAGCGGGCACTGCGTGGGGAGGAACTGTCCAGCATAACAGAAGAGAGCAGAGGCCCAAAGCTCTGGAGTGACCATCAAAGAGGAACATTCAAATTTCCCTGGTCACAAGTCCACCATGACTCAGCGTAGGTGACCGGTCCAGGCACCACTGGACACAGAGCCAAAGGTGGCAGCCAGGACTTTCCCAGTAACATGAGCAAAGGGCGAAGGGAGGCTTTCTCCCTTTCATCCCCAGAAGATCGAACTTGCTAGTTACAGAAGATAGCAAAGGGTCACAAATGAACTCCTCGCTTGCAGGTCACATCTCGAACGTGATGAAAAGTCCCCCACTTATACAGAAGGAGTGTCATCGCAAAGCAGATCACAGAAATCCACAGAGAATTCCTGAAAAATGTTTCAAGGAACTACTGACACTTTAATAAAAATTAATCTCTAATAAAGCAAAGCAAAAAAAATCATGTGATAATAGTATGGCAGTGGTAGAAAGTGGTCATCCAGTATTTTGTGATATTTCATATTTGGCCCCCAGTGTAAGGCGGCATTTCAATTTCTAAAGGGTCAGGATCGGGCCCCTGCACCCTCCTGTGTGCAGAAACTATTGCTGCTGCCGCCCGAAGCCTCACCACTTGCCCGCCGGCGAGGGGCTGACCGCTGGCCACCTACCCAGCTTCCCAAGCAGACACGGCCGCGTCTCACCTATCACGTAGCAGGTCATCCAGGTCCCCTTCCCAAACACGCCCTGCAGGAAGCGGAAGATCACGAACACGGGGAAATTGGGCGCGAAGGCCACCACCACACCGGTGACGCCGACGCCGAAGCAGGATATGAGGTAGACGATTATTCTGCCGTACCTGGGGGACAGAGGGGGGAGGCCACCTTAGACCCGGGCGCTTCCACCCCCGGAGCAGCCGCGCCCGGTCAGTCCAAGGAGAGGGGAGCGGGGCTTAGGGGGAAAGGGCTGGGTCCCAGGGAACCAGCGCGGGAAGGGGAGGTGGCGCTGCTTTCTGCACTGAGTGAGAACGTTTTTCCAGCAGCTGACACAAGCGTCTCCTGGCGGCGCTGTCACCTGTCCGCAGCGTAGCCCAGCGTGAAGGCGCCGGCCAGGAAGCCCAGGTTGAGGACGGCCTGCGTGAGGTCCAGCATCCAGGCGTCGGCGCACACGAGGTCGAACTGCAAGACAGGGGCGCACAAGGCTCAGGACACCTCTTACCTTTCGCGTGGATCGGCGAGCTCCCAACGTTTTTGCTCACATACTCCTTAAATAAAATTTAAAAGAGCGATCACGGGCATCTTTTCACATTGATTTATAAATATTTTCTCTGTCAGTTTCAATAACTGCCAAGGGTGCAATTTCTAGCGTGCTACAAATACTGACAATTTCAAGCAGCGGTGTTCTGTCGTTCCGTCAGCTGTGCCCAGTGGTCTGAACACCACGCCCTTGACGCCCACCGCCACCCAGTAAAGACAAGTTCTTCAATTCCTGAAAATTTGGCATCAATTCTTTTTCTCTTCAAATTCTTATTTTCTTTCTCACATACTTAAAACCTAATATTTGATGTCTTAATGTGTATTATGTTAATAGGTGGTGAGGTAAATAATAATGTCTATTTATTTACCTCACCATACTTTTGTGTATAATAAATTATGTCTATAAATTAACATTTAATTTTAAAAAAGTTTTAATCTTCACCCGAGGAGATTTTTTCCATTGCTTTTCAGAGAGAATGTAAGGGGGAGGGGAGAGAGAGAGAGAAAAAGAGAGAAACATTGATGTGAGAGAGACAAATCAATTGGTTGCTTCATGCTTGAGCACCGACCAGGGCCCAGGGTTGAGCCTGTGATTGAGGGATATGTCCTCGGTCAGAATCGAACTCAGGACCCTTCAGTCCTTGGGCTGATGCTCTAACCACTGAGCAAAACCAGCTAGGGCAATTTTTTTTTTTTTCTATTTAAAAATGTAGTTTCTAAATATTAGAATGTTTTCTGATTAGGTTATAATTGCAGTTACGTTAAGACCATAATTGATAAAAACATAAGATACCATGAATATTTTTTTAACCCTCACCAGAAGATATGTTTACTGATTTCAGAGAGAGAGGGAGAGAGAGAAACATTGACGGAAGAGAGAAACATCAATTAGTTGCCTCCGGTACAGCCTTCAACTGGTAATCGAACCCGCAACCTTTTGGTGTACGGGGCGATGCTCCAACCAACGGAGCCGCCCGGCCGTACAATGAATTTTGAGAAGCGTTATCACACAGCAGTGAAATCTGGTTGGAAGTGCAGCTCTCAGCTTCTAGAGGAATGTCAAGCAAGCCCGGCGTTTCCTGCGAGTCCACGTAGCCCGTAGATGAAGTTGCTTATCACCAGAACAAATTAGGGCTCGACAGCAATTCTATTCCTGTTTTTCATTTTTAATAAATTTAAGTGTCAAGAAACCTTGTCAATATAGAAAAATTAGTGGGAATGGAGAGAGTTTGTCATAGTGATGTTGCTCAGTCCTTCCGCCGCCTTCAGATGCATGCCAGGCTCACCCAGCAATCTTATCATCAAAGTTAGTTCTACTTTTCACTCGATCCACACGCCGCTTAAGTCGGCCTACAATCTGGCTGTAAGGAAAGAAAGGGCAACCGCCAGACTTACAAAAAGTTGTTCAATCAAGTCATAAGGGTCATTAACTTTCTTAATTACTTTCTTAACGCCCAAACCAGCGTTCCACAGTGTCCCTGTGGGTTCCGCAGGTTTCAGCTCCCGTCAGTGTGCCCTAGTGAGACGCGAGGGGCAGGTCCTTTCGAAAAGCGGGAGGACACCAGGAATAAGACCTCCTCCCTCCATACGCCTGCACTGCCCCGCAGATCCACCCTGAACACACTCGAGCTGAGGCTCTGAACACCGACTCCCTTAAAAGTATCCCCCGCCCCCCCCCAGCGCTGCCTCGCCTACGTCCAGTCGGCGCTTCCCCCGCAGGCCCCCGCAGACTGGAGCATGAAAATGAAAGGGGTTGCAGCAGGAATCGTCTCATACATGCATATTCATAAGCAAACTGTCACATTTATGTACAGAGCCCAACTCTTGCCTGGGTTCTACAGCTAGTGACCTGCCACCTAACATAGCTGGGGGGAAAGTGGGGGATAGTCATCACTGGCCTGTCTCCCGTGTTGCTGAGATTAATGGAGATTTTAAAAAGTAAAAGGATTGACAGATGTGTGTAGTAGAAGCAACTGTGGTCATTTAGGAGCGCTTTGTCATCAATGCAAGCACTGGTTTCTCAAGGTGTGATAATTTTATTTTATGTAAACTTGCAGATGATTGTTTATCTGAAATAATTTCCCACTGGAATTAAACATGAAAAGAATGCACCTAGAATAAAAGTACATAAAATTTCCGAAGACAAACAGGTACTTTCCCTGCCAGAGAAAACATTTTGCTTCAGAAAAACACCAACCAGTGTCAAATATAAATACCACAGTGCAGACTCTGCTTCCTCCAGCTGTATCTCAGATCACTGGGTCAGCTAGGGATACAGGCAAGCTTTCACAGAGAGCACAGCAAGGCCAAGCAAGAGCAATCGCTTTATTGCATGTGTTCAGCTGCTTTTGAATTGTGTCAACTAAAATGCCCCCCTACTATTTTAACCTGCACAATATTCTTTAACATAAAACGGATTATCTTTTCACTCCCACAAGAGAAACTGGCAAAATGACTTTTCATACTTCATATTAAAATGAAACTAATTAAAAACAAACGTCTGAATGGTTAAAGTGCTATAACTTAATGTTTTCTAAAGTACTATGATGCCATCTAAAGTGCTATGAGGGCCACATATGCCCTGCCTCTGTGCTCTGTTCTGCATCCCCGGAGCTGGAGCTGTGGAAACTACAATTCCCAGAATCCTTTGCCAGCAGGGTTCTGTTCCGCTTCTGCCAGCAGGGGGAGCTAGTGCAAGATCAGAAGGTAGCAGGGAGGGAGGTGGGGATTCCTCTCCCGGGGATGGCCACAGCTCCGGCTCCAATCATGGCAGTGACCACAGCGGTCAGTGGCTGCAGCAGTCAGCCAGTGCTTGTCACTGCTTCCCCCCACGCCCCATGGTGGCAAAGGGATAAGGGGCCACAGGATCTGGAATGCTGTGGAGCGGTCGGGGGGCTTCCGCAGGAGCTGTCCTTCCTGACCTCTCCCCTCCTTGCTTTCTAGCCCTTCCTACACAGCCGCAGTGCAAACCCTTCTATTAAATCCCTTCCTGCTTGAAATACCTAGCCTGGCTTCTGATTTTGTGACCGGAAACCTGTTCTCTTTTAAGAGTACGAAATAAATTAACTTAAAAAATTATGTACCTGTAAGGAAATGCGTGCCCTCCACGCACACACACGTTTCCAGGGGGAGCAAACACTGCAGTCACAAAGCTCAAAGGCATGGTTGTGACTCTTGCCTCCGGGCTGGTTTTCCTAAGCAGCTCTGAGCTCGCTGCCTGCTGTCACAACAGCTCTGGGGCTACAAAATGTTTTTGCTGTTTAAGAGAGACCAGCAGACACCGAAGCCAGTGAGCATCCTAGGCGGAGGCCCTTTTCCTTAAATAAAGTACCAGAAACCTGTAGTGCCAGGGAAACCGAAAACCACCTCTTGTCAAATTTACAAAGACATAAATGTTCATGTCTTTTTCCTAAGGCAATCTATCTAGAACAAGTGAGGCATCTTTTTTTAAGTGTACACATGCAAAGATTTTTAAAATTATTTTTAAATGTTCATAAATCCACATGTACACATTCTATTCTTCATTATCGCCAAAGTCACTTTTACACAAAGAATTACTCCCCTCGGCCGGAGCTGAAAGCCAACTTGATAAAAGACTCAAGCAACTGTTTTTGTAAAGCTGGAAGGATTACATTGCTTCATTTTGCAGAAAGCACAACCCTAGCCTAAATGGACACTTTGGAAGGGTTTCCAACCAAGGGCTTTTCTTAGCTCTTCCTGGTTGTTAAAATCCAAATAGACATTACATGAGTTTGAGTTGTAATGATAAACGCTGGGGCAAGTTCCTATTAGACATGTTTTAAAGTTTTGATTTCTAAATTATCCTTAAAACCAGCAGAATATCTTCAGTATACAGAGGTCTAAAGTACTAAACAAGGTAAAAAAAAAAAAAAAAAAGGCAGGTACGCGAAAGACTTGGACACTCAGGAGGGGGTTTGCCTGCTCCCGGAACCCCAGGAAATGGACCCTGAGGACTGGCAGCTGGCTTTTCCACAATGGTCTTGTTCAGCACCTAAGGGCTCCTAAGCTTAGAAGACATCGCAGTGTTTGGCTTTAGGCAAGGCCACGAGGAATCCTACTCACCATTATTTGTATTGTTGAGAGAGAAGGGAATCTCTGGTGTTAAATGACAAGACCTGTGTGCCTCTGTTTTGATTTTCTAAGAGTGGGTTGTAAACGGAACCATTTCTAATCAGCTCGTAGGGCAAAATCAGTAGCCACTAGACTCGTCATTGGTATTAAAAACATCACTTACGCCGTTAGTCTGAGCCTGGGGTGTGGGGTGCCCCGGCTACATTTATCATTGGCCAAAACAATTCCTGTTGACCTCCATGGGTAGGTTCCATCTCAAATCAATAAGAAGACACTATAACGAAGCCCAGTAATGGTTAAAAATTACTGTAATCATAGAGAAAGTAATTTGGGTTGGGTCTCCACCAGAGGCAAGGATGTCACTACTAATTCTAGTCATAATAAAAGTTTAACAGAAGCAGATGGCATTTATCTTAATATCAAAAATTAGTGTTTTATGATATGCAAGAACCATCATGATGAGCTGCAGGTACAAAACCTAATCTTCAAGTATTTACAGAGAGCTCCCACTGGTGTGGTTGGCACGAACCATGCAGGCAAGCCTGCACCAATAAAAATATTTTAGAAAGAAGAGGCACTCCTGTGTGATAAAAGGCTTATAGGGCCGCACCTGTCAGATAAGCTGTTCTCCCACGTTACTAACAGCCATGCTTTACTTCAGTTAAGTAAGTAAACGTCAAAACATGATGGACAGATGTCCCTTAAATAGATGCCCTCTTGTCTGAGCTTGTGAAGTTGGGAGAAAGGAAAAACCAGGTTTACTTTAGTAATCATAGCGCCTGGTCGTTGACTGATGTCTTCACGACGCACCCTCAATCTCAGAAGTTCAAGCCATTTGTTTCTCTGCAGTGAAGACATGCGGTTACTCTTCTTAAAATGTCTACGATTTCCCTAAATAACCGAGAATGTCTAAGGACAAGAGGGATTCTGCGAGTGGGAGAAAGAGGTGACATGAGTGGCGGGTGGCGGAAGACAGCAGAGGTGCCACCGTTCTGCGGGCACTTGCACTTCGACCCCCACGTCTAAGGTGAGAGAGAGTCTGTCTGTTTGTTTTTGTTGCTCCCCCCAAATGCCCTTCTCCCTCCATCGCTGCCCCGAGCTGGGGGTTTGGCTTTCTCTGCTGAGTGACTGAAATCGGCTAGTGGTCTATATTTATTGAAATGGAAGGAAATTCACATTGCAGTAGATTTAAAAATCAGATTATAAAACAAGGCATGTGATTCCATAGATGTAAAAAAACCCCTGTATTTAAACATATACGTGTAAATATCAGAAGAAAGGGGCACCCATTAAGGCCATTGCAAAGTTCTGAGCGGTTGGACGACAGGTGATTCTGTTTTCACACATTTTTTGTGTTTTCTTTGCATGGAGAATGTATTATTTTTATGTATCTCAGAAAAAATGTAAAACTACACCCGCTTTGGGAAAACAAAGAAATTCTATACTGAATGTAAAGCCATATATCGGAAGGGTGGGAAAGAGTTCCACGAGGGAAATGAAGCGAGCACGGCCAGGAGGGCGGAGGAGGGGTCTCCAGGGTTGAGCGCCCTGTGTACAGAAAGCTTTCGGAATGGGGTGGGCGAGTGGGTGCTCCGCCGACGGCTACGTCTGAAATAATTGTTAGTGGGGAATCGGAGATGATTGCGGGTGGCGGGGGAAGACTGTCTTCTTAGAAGTCTTTCAACAATATTTAGTTTCCCATGAAATTTAGGAAATGAGTAAAAATGCAAAAACACCAACCAAGAACGTCTCTCGATAGAGATAAGCCCCTTACGCTCTTAGCCCAGGCAAACCCGGGTCCGGCGACCGCGTCCCCGCGGCGGAGTGCGGCTCTCGCTTGCTGCCCTTCCAGCCTGAGCCGGAGCCCACCGAGGGGCAGAGCTGGGGCTTCGGGGGCGGGGCGCCTGAGACCGCCCTCCCGGGCCCTGAGGGGCTGCTCCTCTAGACCTTTTCCTTCCTCGCGTCTAGGGCATTTCTGTGGATCTGCCTCCAAGCTCACATATTCTTCCTTCTGCCGTTTCCAACCCGCTATCGAGCCCATTTAGTGAATTTTCCCCTCAGGTTATTGTATTTTCAGCTCTAGAATGTCCATGTGTAAGTTTCTGTTTCCCTGTTGAGATTCTCTATTATTCATTAAGGCCATTTTCCCTCTAATTCTTTGAATGTTGTTCAATTGGCTGACTGTGTTTATAGCCTTTCTGAGGTCAGTGGGGACTGGATCCAACACCTACGGCCGCGAGAGTCAGTCCCTACCGGCTGCCCTTGCCCTCTCCGCCCACCGGCTCGTCCCCCGCCAGGGCCACATGTCCTGTTCTTCCTACGTCCTGCTGGCTTGAGATGTCACAGGACAGGGCTGAAAGCTGGCGGGTAATGGTCACTTCAGCCTCTCTGACTCCTGGTGTGCTCTTCCAATGACTGTAGGCTTTTGTTAAGGTAGGAACTTAACTTGTCTGGACTTAAACTGCGAGCTCTGACACCCTGTGATGTAAAGCAATTGATAACTCAGCTCAGTTTTATGGCTTCTTGGCGGCTGCTTTGTACAACCTGCCCGTCTGGCGGTCACCTGTGGGATCGGGGAAGAGGTTATATTCAGATTCCGGGATTCGTGCTTTCTGTGGCTCCCCTGCTTCTGGGGAACCTCCCACCCTAATTTCCAGCTGGCCTGCCAGCCTGAGGCTGCGCTCTCTTACGTCATTAGCAGGAAGGGCTTTGGCTCTATCACCCGAGCTGTACCTGAGTTGCGAAAAGCAGTCAGGTAAGTGAGAAAGTGAGTCTGAATTTTCATTTCCTTTGTTAAGTACTAATTAAGTTAGATAAAATTGGGAATTAGCATACTTTGGTTCTAATCGCATACTACCTACATTAGCATAGTAAACTTTCCACATCTAAAAAATCATATGAAATGAGCTTTTGGACTATAAAATAATTCTAAAATGAATGTCTTATTTAATTCAGAAGATTAAATAGCTTCTACTGATATAAATAGGTCCTTCAGAATTTTCCACTCAGAGGCCCAGAGGTAAGGTGTTTCCGGTGCTCTCTTTGCCCCGACCCGTCCCGTCCACATCATGTTAACCCACTTTCTGGCTCAGCTCTCCAGATTGGTAGAAAAATGATGCCTAAAAACGGACATTAAAGTATCTCTTTGCTGACAAGGGGTCTCTATCGCTACTCCTAAGAGTCGTGAAAGACATAATTTAAGAAAAGAAAATAAACAAATTTACATTCAACTGCTTCTTTCTTAAGCTTAATTAAATGTATGTTTCGATATATATGTTAAGCCTCGAAGGTATGGTAGGATAACTTTTAACTACTAGTGTTTAAGACAATATACGCATCTAACTTCCCTCTAAAACACCATTCATTTAGTTACGCACAATATCCGACTCTCATTTTGTCAGAGACCCAGGCCGGCCCCGAGTGCAAGAGAGCAGTCGGCTTCTGTGGAACCTGCTTTACGGTATAAACCATAACACCTAATGCCCCAAATCCACACCTCGCAGTGGACACTCCCTGACGCGGGTCTGCTGAGCATCTGTCCTTATGGGCTACCACTCAAGTAATAATCTTCCTTAGAGTAACATCAGGTCCTAGTGGGGTATTAGAAGGAATGCCTTTTAAAAATTGTTTTGCCTTGTAAAATTTTCTCTTTGCAATATTTTTTCTGATATATCCCCTCAGGGAAAAAGAAACAATATAAAAAATAAACAAATGGGGCTACATCAAACTAAAAAGCTTCTGCACAGCAAAGGAAACCATCAACAAATGAAAAGTCGGCCTACTGAACGAATGGAAGAACATATTCACTTTTTATTTGAGAAAAATGTCCCATGGTACCCCTGGTACGTCGAGGACAGTGAACACATGACCTTCCCTATCTGCTCTTAGGAAGGAAAGACAGACACCCTCCGCCCACCTCCCGGGCAGGGCATGAGGTGACGCCCAACTGCTAACCGCTGGCCTCTCCGGGGACACCTGGCCCCCAGTCCCTTTCAGAAATCTGCCCCTCGAGATGGCACGGAGTCCTGATACGTATCACTGTCCCCGAGGCATTCCCTGCAGAGGAATTTCAGCAAGGAGGAAAGGGCCCATTACATCTTACGAGGTTTTCGTTTCTGTCTTTCGAAGTTATGAGTAACATGTTCTCTCTGCTTGGAAACCGCAGCTGCCAGGGGTTTTCATAGTCTGGTCAGAGCGGGGAGTAACACGCACGCCTCTGAGGCTCGGCCAGGAGCGTATGTATTTCCTAATGACATCCACTCTTATGACATCGCTGCCGCGCTGATGAAACACCAGGAACAGGGCCACATAAAGACCAGCTTGCCCGGACTAGGAGAGTCGCCTGCAGAAGTTCTCTGTTTATTTATTTAATCAGCACCTGAGGAGTCAACGGCCCTACCGCCCTGAACGCGCCCGATCTCGCCTAATCATCACCTGAGGATATTATTTTCATTGCTTTTCTGAGAGAGTGGAATGGGGGGGGAGAGAAAGAGAGAGAGAGAAACAAGGAGACACATGGATTGGTTGCCCCTCGCGTGCACCCTGGCCGGGGATCGAGCCTGTAACCGAGGCATGTGCCCTTGGTTGGAACCGAACCCGGGATCCTTCCGTCTGAGGGCTGGTGCTCTAACCACTGAGCAAACCAGCTAAAGCGAGCCTGCAGAATTTAAATCTTGGGCATTTTCCCAGTTTAACATGTCTTTTTTTAAATTATATATATAAAAAAAATAATCACTGATTTTGATATAAATATTAGAAAGCCATACTCTAATCTTTTCACCACCTTTCTGACTTCACCACGTCATTCTAGAATCTTCTGAGCCTTAGTTTTGTTTGCACGTCAAATTTGGAGACGCTGAACAGACCGTGTTAAAGGTCCGTGCTTTCCTGTCCGATATCTTCCAATTCCGTGCACATGGAATGAGTGGTAGAAACACCAGGATACTTGTATCAGTAAACAGTTCTGCTCGGTTAGGAGAAGAGCAGACCGGCGATGGAAAGTGTGGGAGGAGAAACATGACAACGGCTAAGCCAACGAGAAGAGCAAGAGCTACTGTCTGGGTAAGTCAACGAGTCACCTGAGGGGCAAAAACGATAAACGGAGCCAAACAAAGAAAACCGCAGAGCCAAAGCCAAGCGCCTTCGCGGCCAAACCCCGGGCCAGCGGCCTCCGCCTCCCCGCCTTGTGCTCGCATCTCCCGCGTTTTGTTCCCTCGGTGTGCATGTGACCACGAGCAAGAATATGTGGGGTTTGACAATACATTTCTTTTTATAAAATTTCTAATGGGTGAGAATCAGGAAAAGGGACTGGAGAAAACACATAATCCTAGGAAAGTTCTGGCCAGGATTTTTGGTAGAGAGCTTCAAGGACAAGATTATGGATTAAATTCCACCTCGACATCGAAGCTTTGTGAACATTTCCCTGTTGTGACTGTGAAGTTTATAATTATTGGACCCAAAGTGGAGACACAGCTTTGTTGTCTGTATAACTGAATAGTGTTTCTAGGACACACAGACACACTTGCCCTGCCCAGCAGTGCCCGTCCCACGTCCTTAGGATGTCCCAACCGAAGGCGGGTCGGAACTGGGCTGCACTCCGAGTGTCCCAGCTCCAGGGCACCAGGATTGCATCATTCAGGATGGCCTTCCAGCCTGTCATTTTCCTTTAAATAAACAGACATTAATAATTACATAGACTTCATTAAACTATCATTTTAGTACGTGAGCTATCGCCATCAATTTTGGCCGTTGAGTACTGCCTCATTTTGCTCTAAAATTTTCTGCCACTGGTATAATGCAAAAAAAAAAAAACAACAAAAAACAATGTTGGGATCATAGCAGTGGGGTTTTCTTTCTCTTGAAGCGTTGCTCTCAAAATTTCGTATTGCCCTTAGAACCAGCGGCTTGGGGGAAGTGTCAACGTCACTACTACAGTCTCAGCCGTGGTCTATTTTCCGCTGTCTGGCCCAGCCTGAGCCAAGCAAAAGACAGTCAAGGTGACACTCTGGTCTAGGGCATTCTCTCCTTTTCAACACAAACATAATTTTAAAACTAAGATGCACAATTCTTTTTTTTTTTTAGATAATTTTAAAATTTTTTCAATTACAGTTGACATAGAACATTATATTCGTTTCAGGCGTACAGCCCAGCGATTGGACTCGATATAACCGACTCAGTGATCGCCCGACAGGCCTCACACCCACCCGACCCCACAGTTACTGCGGCGTTGCTGACTGTATTCCCTGTGCTGTGCTTTCCACGCCGCGGCTGCTCTGTGACTGCCAATTAGTACTTGACGCCTTCCCCTCTCTCACCCGGCCCCGACTCCCCCTCCACCTGGCAACCGTCGGGACGTCCCCGTATCTATGGGTCTGTTTCTGTTCTGCTGTCCTTTCGCTTTGCGTTTTAGGTTCCACATACAGGTGAGATCACCGGCCACCCGTCCGATCTCTCACTCAGCACAGTGCCCGCCGGGCCCGTGCCTGCTGCTGCGCGCGGTAGGGCTTCACCCTCCTCCGTGGCTGCGTGGGGCTCCGTGGCTTCACCCACTCAGCCGCTGACGGACGCCGGGGCCGGAGGTGAAAATGCTGTGCCGCGGCCCACGGGAGCCGCAGCGTGTCGCTGGAACCGCCCTGCCGGCGGCCCACACGGCCGTGCGGCCTGATGCGGCTTCCCTGACCCACGAGTGAGTTAAAGGTCTTCCTGGGGGCCTGGGGAACAGCAGCAGCTGCAGCGGCCTCATTTACCTGATTTCCTGAAATGCGAACGGGTTCTGGCCTCGTTGAGAGGGTTGAACAAGTCAAGGCAGACGTTCGGGGAGAAAACATCAACACGCTGTCAGGTTTGAGGGCTGTGTTGGTTACAGACGGGGTGTCGCTGGGAAAGTAAAGCAACGGCGAGACGAAGGCAGCAGAGGAAAAGCTCCCGAGAGCGTGTGCTCCAGGCGGGCGCTTGGAAAGAATGCGGACGGAGCCGATGATGAAAGGCCTGATAATCGGCCCAAATTACTTCAACACTTTACCAACGGGGTCACTTACAGGTCCTGGAAGGGAGCGGGACGGCAGATGGGCCCAGCTGCGCCCAGCTGTGCCCGCGCTGGCCCCGCCGCAGGCTGCACAGGGCAGGCCCGAGGGAGCGGGCGGGCAGGACCAGGACGGCGGCCCGCAACGGCTCGGGTCCCGCCGCCCCCCGAGCACGGCTCACGCGTGGCGGCTACACACGGACCAGGAACGAGGGGGTCGCGAGCGGCGGCCGGGGTGCCGGAGGCCCTGGTGGGGCTGAGTCTGGGGAACGGTGGGGACGGAGGGGTCACGCCGGGTGGAGGGGAGAAAGGAGGGGAGAGGGCGGAGGCCGCAGGAGGCAATGAGCTCTTCCAGAAGCGCCTGGGAGGGGAAGCAGGCGTCCTCGGTGGCCGGGACACGTGGGCGTCGGGACGGGTCCCACTGAGAAGATGCACTTGAGTGTGTTCAAATGCGGTGGCAGAGAAGCCGGCAAAGGGGACACGAGCACGTCGATGGGAGAGGGACACATCCACTGGTCGCCTCCCACACACGCCCTGACCGGGCCAGGGGTCAAAACTGCAACCGAGGCGCGTGCCCTGGACCGGGAATCGAACCTGTGACCCCTCAGTGGGGGCACAGTGATCTCACCGGTGAGCCGTGCGGGCCGGGGCCGGGATTCTAATATTTTCAGTTACCCAAGCGGCTTCCCCATGCGTGTTTGCTCTGAAACACTCACTTGAGAACAATGAAAGGAAACTCATTTCTCACACGGGTCTGCAAAGCACCGCTTTCAGAACATCATCCACAGCGAACGCAGCCTCCTCCACGACCCCGTGTCCCGCCCACCTGCTGCGCTCTTTGGAACGGGGGCGTCCGGCGCCTCGCCCCTCTACTGGTGTCTCGGCGGCGTGGGCTCACGTCCCTGCCGGAGGGGCCGGGACACGCGCGCTGTCTCGTCTTGGGCTGCGCCCGCGCCCGCTTCCAGCTGGCAGGGCGGGTGAAATGAGAGCCGCCCCGTGCGCACGCAGGGATCAGCCACGGCTGGACGGGCATCTGAGCCGCGACCGCCGTCCAGCAGGGCGCTGCCGAGAGCACGGACGGAGGAGCCGCATCCCCAGGGAGCCTCCCCGCCCTGCCCGGGGTCGGCGCCGACCGGGTCACGGGTTCCTGTCTTCTCTCGGGAGGCCGCAATCGCCTTAGCCTCCTGAGCTATGACACACGGGCTCTAACTCCAGACACCCGACGACACTAACAGCAAGGACTTTCAGAGCCGTCGGACGTCACGCACACGACACCATCCCACGGGTCCCTTCGTCCTGAGCACCCGGGCTCACGCTCCGTCTCGCTTCCTCTCCTCTGGCCTCTCACGCCGGACCACGGCGCCGATGGCATCTCACGGAAGGCACCCTTTTACCAGTCTGCCTCTGTGTTGCACAAACAGGGGTGATACAGACTTCCACTGCGCATGAAATAAAATTGCATGCCGCGCCCCGACATACTAATTACGTCTTATATGTGAAACTCCTACATCTGCCTTGGGAAGCCAAGAAGTAAACAATTATTTCTCAACATACAACTGCTAACACAGCCGACACCGACCAAGAAGGGAAACTCTCCAACCACTTGGGCGGGGAGAGCGCGTCCGCTGGTTTGCTATTTTCCGTACAGTAACAGTAAACACCGTGACAAGGCACGGGTCCTACTGCTCACATTATTTGAAGCCTCCGAATTTTTTCTCTGAACTATTTTCTAGGAAACTAGAAGACATAGTTTCCCACACTTATTTTTAGAATTTCTTAGAAATAAATACAAGATAACAACAAAACCCATAAAAAAAATGTTACATACCCCTAAACAGATACAATCTTGTCAGAATTACTTAAAATACTTCATTCTTTTAACATTTCAGTTAAAGATTTAGTCTGTGTTAAATAACCATCTAATTGAGACTAAAGGGCGTGGCTATTGACAGGCTTGTGAGGCTCATTTATTTTTCCATATTATTCTCTAAAACTTTCTGGCCCAGTGATTGCTGATAAAATGGACAGCCGGAGACTCACCTGTCACTGGGTCATCTCCCCTGCTCCTGCCCTACACCAGCCCTACTGGGAGGTCGCCTGCCTCATAAGACAGGGCTTGGCATCAAAATAATCATTTTCATTTCTGAAGTCGTCAGGTCTGCACCCCGCTGCCTCCCTCGGGAGGCTTCCACTGTGTGGATGGCCAGCCCACGGCCCCTCCTCAGGCTCTCCACAGGCTCAGGGTCTCGAGCAAACATGAGAGAAAGCAGCATGGGTCCCTGATTCAGAGGGCCAGCGACACCCACGTGTCCATTCCCCTCTCCTCCTGTGGGCATCTCTCACAGCGCAGCAGGCCGGCCAGAAAGAAAGGAGTCCTGGGGGAGAGTCCATCCTCACTTCTGGAAACTAACACCTCTAGGTTTTAAGTTAGGGACCTGGAAACAAACTGCTGTAGAAATGATAGAGGTAGAGAACCTTGGAAATCAAGTGACAATGGACTGTTTTCCTCAGATAAGGAAGCAGTGGTCCAAAGACGCTGCCCGTGGCCCCCAGCCGCGCACAGTAACCGGGTTCCTGGGCACTGGATCAGTACCCTTTCCACCACGTATGCTTCACTAATCAGTCAGAGACTAGGACCCAAGCTTTTAGAAAAAAATCAACAGTAATCACCATGCTCATTCCCCGACTTTCATTTTTAATTTCCTAAACATAGTTTTTAGAGTTAAACTGTAAGAGTGTTTTAAAATCAGGGAGTTCTGGTCAGGATGGTGGTGGCACAGGTAAACGTGGTACTCGCCTCCTCCGACAACCACACCAAAATTACAGAACCACCGTCATTCAGAACTGCCTGGAACCTAGCTGAACAGAAGTCCTACAACTAAAGATACAAAGAAGCAGCCACATGAGACTGGTAGGAGGGGCAGACCTGGAACATACCCACATAAAGCAAATAAAAATCAGGAATCATATCTCCCCTTCAAAGGTCCCCCTGAAGAGCAAGAAATCCCAGCCCCACACCAGGCCCCCTAGCCCAGGGTTCCAATGCCGAAAAGAAAAGTCCCCATAACTTCTGGCTGTAAAAATCAGTCGGGATTGAGGCTGAGGGAGACGGAGGGCTGCTGGTGTCCCAGGCATTCCTCTTAAAGGGCCCATGCACAGACTTACTTGCTCTGAGCTCCAGGGCTGGGGCAGCAGGTTGAAAGGCACTGGGGACTACAAGGAAGAACTTAATTGTCTGGCATCAGGGTGAGAGCTGGGAGCCAGCTTTCTCTCAAACAGAAGTACTGGCAGACGCCATTGTTCCTTTTCTGGGCCCTCTCGCCTCAGAGTGCGAGGTAGTCACCATATCTGAGTCTCCATCAACCTGGCTATCACTGTTCACCCTACCTGTGATTTCCTGAGACCCTGCCTCACCCAACTTATAGGCCCACCCAAGCCGTTTCCACTGGCTTTTCCATACAAACGGCCTCTCTCAGCTCATGCTTTGAGCTCTCCTGAAATCTCTCAAACAAGCAGCATCTGGCCTTGGCATGCCCCACACCTCTCACTAAATGGCCCAGGCCCACCACTAGCTGCAGCTGGCTTTGGTTCACAGGTTGGCCTCCCCTGGGCACCTCCAAGGCAGCTCAAGTAGCAGCCATTTGCTTTGTAGCTCATGCCGAGAGGCCCCAGAGCCAGAGCACCCAGTGGACAGCTTCAGACAATGTTGAAGTACCACCCAACCACTTCCACAAGCGACAAACTCAAGGGTGTGAACTCAGGAGGCACCAGAGCCCCACTGAAGTAAGTCCTGCTCCGTGGTGTCAGCTCCTGCATAGCTGACCCTCCATGATGGTTGCAACCAGTCCTCACAGTGAATTGGCCTGAGGGTAAATCCTCCCTATTGAGGTGTCAACAGCAATCTAGGCTCAACTACAACAGGAGGGTGTACAGAGCCCACATGGGAGGGGGGGCACACTGGGTGGACCTAGCTCGGGTGACTAGGGAGGCTGCATCACTGGGTCCTATAGGGCCACTCTACATAAGACCACTACATAAGGCCACTCTCCCAAGCCCAGGAGACATAGCCCCTCTATCTAATACATAGAGACAAACACAAGGAAGCAGCCAAAATAAGGAGACAAAGAAACATGTCCCAAATGAAAGAACAGGAAAAAACAACAACAACTCTCCAGAAAAAATACTAAACAAAAGGGAGACAATCAATCTACTAGATGCAGAGTCCCAAACACTGGTTATAAGGATGCTCAGTGAACTTAGGAAAACAGTAGATAAACTTAGTGAGAACTTCAACTAATAGATAGGAAACATAAAAACAGAACTAGAAAACATGAAAGAGAACCAGTCAGAAATTAAGGATACATTAACTAAAATGAAGAATACATTACAAGGAATCAACAGGGGAGTAGATGAAGTCGAAAAACAAATCAGCAGTTTGGAAGATAAGGAAGCAGAAAACACCCAATCAGAACATCAAAAAGAAAACAGGAAAAAAAAAAAAAAATGAGGATAGTGTAAGGAGCCTCTGGGACAACTTCAAGCATACCAACATTAGCATCGTGGGAGTGCCAGAAGGAGAAGAGAGAAAGAAATTGAAAACCTATAGGAAAAAATAATGACGGAAAACATCCCTAATGTGGCGAAGGAAATAGACATACAAACTCAGGAAGAGCAGAGATGAGCCCAAGGAGACCCACACCAAGACACGTCATAATTAAAATGCCAAAGATAAAGACAAAAAGAGAAGCCTAAAAGCAGCAAGAGAAAAGCCGTTAGTTACCTACAAGGGAGCTCCCATAAGACTGTCAGCTGATTTCTCAATAGAAACTTTGCAGGCCAGAAGGGAGTGGCAAGAAATATTCAACGTGATGAAAAGATTACTCTACCCAGCAAAGCTATCATTTAGAATTGAAGGCCAGATAAAGAGCTTCTCAGACAAGAAAAAGCTAAAGGAGTTCATCACCACTAAACCAGCACTACAAGAAATGTTACAGGGTCTTCTTTAAAAGAAAAAGAAAAGAAAAAAAAATTAAAAGATAAATAATAAAATGCCAATAAATACATGTCTATCAACAATTACTTTAAATGCAAATGGATTAAATGCTCCAATTAAAAGACCTATGAAGGCTGAATGGGTAAGAAAACAAGACCCTTATATATGCTGCCTACAAGGGACTGACTTCAGATCAAAAGACACACAGGGACTGAAAGTAAAGGGATAGAAAAAGATATTTCATGAAAATAGAAACAAACAAACAAACTTATACCAGACAAAGAGACTTTAAAACAAAGGCTATATAACAGGAGACGAAGAAGGACCCAGCAATTCCACTTCTGGGTATTTATCCAAAGAAAACCAAAACACTAAAATGAAAAGACATCTGCATCCATATGTTTATTGCAGCATTGTTTGCAATAGCCAGAATATGGAAGCAACCTAAGTGTCCATCGATAGGTGAATGGATCAAGAAGATGTGGTGCATATATACAACAGACTACAACTCAGCCATAAGAAAGAATTAAATCTTGCCATCTACAGCAACACGGATGGACCTAGAGGGTACTGTGCTTAGTGAAATCGTTCAGACAGAGAAAGACAAATGCCAGGTGATTTACTTATACGTGGCTAAAAAACAAGTAAATAAACAAGCAGAACAGAAACAGACTCATAAATACAGAGAACATTTTGATGGTTGCCAGATGGGAGGGGGGTTGTGGGGATGGGTGAGAAAGGGGAAGGGATTAAGAAGCATAAGTTGGTAGTTACAGAACAGTCACTGGGATGTAAAGTACAGCCCAGGGAGTACAGTCAGTAATATTTCAATAACTATGCATGGTGTCAGATGGGTACTAGATTTATCAGGGCGACCACTTAGTACGTCATATAAATGTCTAATCACTGGGCTGTACACCTGAAACTAATATAATATTGTATATAAACTGTAATTAAAAAATAAAGAGTTGTTTAAAGTTTAAAAAAATAAATTTAAAAATCGAATTTATTTGTTCATCTTATAAGCCCTACACTGCATCCCTGGCTATTTCTCTGTCTGGTTACACAGGTACCGGCGCCAGTTACCTTGTTTTATCACAAGCCCAGGAAAGAAAAGTTAGGGCACAGAGCTGCTCTCGCCTAGACACATGGCCTCAGTCGTCACTGGCCATCTCACCGATCACTGTCCTTCCAAAAAGCTACCCCAAGAACCTCAAGGGACTTTGCCTTTTCCTCTCACAGAGTAGAAATAAACATTCTTTCTTCATTATAGTTTTAAAAAGAAAAAAATGAGAAAAACGTTGGACAGGTGTCATTTTGTCTGGGGGCGGGCGGTGTGTGCTGCCCCGCGGAGCCCGGAGGGGTACCCGGGGCCCCTGGACTGGCTAGTCTGGCCCCTCGCCGAGCCCCGGCCCTGCGCCTGCCCAGCTGCTCCTGGAGCGCCTCTCGGTGACGACACAGATGTGCCTAAAAGTGCCAGGACAGCTGAGAAAAGCCTTTTCTGCACAATGGATGTCCGCACGTATAAATGATGGCCCCCGAGTGCCAGACGTGCGATTCCTTCCTGTCCTCTCCATGTCCCAGGTGGCGTCCCCCAAATTAGAATTCTGAGGACAACAGAGCCCACATGCAGACGGGTCAGGGTGTCCCTCTGCTGCGGGGGGGGCGGTTTCTACAGGGCCGTGTGCCCCCCGCCATGATTTGTCGGACTTCGTGGGTGTCTGGAGGGGGGAGACACAGGGCCTCGAGGCTGTCATTAAGAAGCGGCGCTGCGCAGTGGTGCAGAGAAAACTGCAAGTACCTGGGAATTAACAAGTGAGGCCTGTGCAAGATCTTCTCGCTGAAAACTACGCATCGTTCAGCGAAGCTGAATGATGCCAGAGAAAATGCTACAAAGTATCAGTGAAGCTGAATGATGCCAGAGAAAATGCTACAATGTATCATGTTCAAATTAGATCAACTATATCACGTTCAACAGACCAAAACTTTAAAATGTCCGTTTTCTCTAAATTATAGAATTAATGCCAAAGAAAGAAGCAGCAGCAGCACTGTGGGGAAGAGCTTATTTCAATCTATGAAGGTCACAGGGTTGGCCTCACCAAAATCATAAAAGGGGTCACACTTGTCACTCAGGTCCTTTCTTGTTTGCTCAAAATTTAATCACAAACTTTATTATTACGCACTATATAATTTTGTCAAGAATATTTATTAAACGCCATGTAATTTCATCACATATAGTGAGCATGGTCTCCGCCCTCGAGAAACTTGCAGTCTAAGGGGAGGCAGCGGCGAGCTCAGTCAGCACATAGGGAGGGTGTTTAGGCAGAGGGAGGAAACCAGGCACCCGAGGTGCCCACGGAAGGCATTTCTGAAATAGCCAACTCTTAGCTGCATCTTTAGGTAAAAAATGGACGGGCTTCGTGAAGGAAGAGGAAAGGTGTTTTGAGAAAAGGAAACAGCACGTTGGAGAGCCAGGGGGACCTCCAGGGGTACCCAGGAGGGGCTGGAGCTGGGCGCCTGCAGAGGCCAGGGGCCTGGAGGCTTGGACACACCCGTGGGCAGGGTCATGGTGGCCTTGTGTGGGGACCCAGGAGAGGACTATCTTGCAGGAATTAGCTTTCCTAACATTTTATTAGGTGCCTGCAGTCTACAGGAACTGTACTAAAATGTTGTATTAGTCAGAGACGGCTCAAAGTAAGAGTTGCAACAAACAACTCCCAGATCTCAGTGGTTTGATACAAGAAGGTTTATTTCTCATCAACTTCACATTCCTATGCAGATGAGTTAGAGGGGCAGAAGATGGGGGTTCTGCTCCCTGTAGGCTTGTAGGCATGGATCTCCTTCCACCTAAGGACCCCACCATCTTTTAGGGCTTTGGGGTTCTCTGCCAGCGAGGGGGGGAGGAGAGGGGAACTGTGAGCAGGAAGGTTATTCTGGCAGTGCAATATGTCACTTCTCCCAACATCACTGACCAGAACTCTGTCACAGGACTCCTCTAGCTGCAAGGGAGGCTGGGAAGTATAACCTAGGTGTGTCCCAGGGGACAAGTACAGGGCATTCTCTGCCCTAAGGGCGAGTTAGTACTCAAGAAATTTTTTTTTTTTTAATATTTAAGGCAAATTTATTCATAATTTATTTTGCTAAATCTGAGGTCAGCAAACTACAGCTCCAGGGTCCAATGTGGCCCACTGCTCACTCCCTCACTCTCTCCCTCACCTCCACTAGCTCAAGACTCTTTACATGTTAACAGGCACTGATTTTTTTGAGTATCACGTAGGGCCAGGCATGAAGCCAAGCACTTTGTATCCCTGTGTCAGACCCATCATTAAGGCAGGTGTTATCATGCCCATTCTAGAGCTAAGGGAGCTGAGGTTCAGGCAGATTCCATGACTTGCCCTTGAAGCTGAAATACAGAAGAAGAGCTGGGATTTAAGCCCAGATCTTTCTGACCCCCAAGGACATGTATGTAGCTTCCACCATTCTAAACTGCCTTATGCCAAGAATCTTAAACCCATACATCAAAAAGCAGAGACATGTCTGTTGTATATTCCATTTGGTTGTGTCCTGCCTCTCCCAAAGCTCCACTGTAAGGTTTGCTAAGATGCCGGGGAGAGTGGTTCAGCTGTGGGTACACCACCCTGACAGCTTACAGGACTTTACTATCAGTTGAACATCTCTGGAGAGCCCCAAGCTTTCTGTAAATAAACACAGCATTGCATCAGACAACATCTGGGACTCCCGCCTGCAGGGAGAGGGCTGGTGCTTCTGTCCCGAGGCCTGCAGCGTGTGTTGGGGGAACTGGCGCTCGCTTCAACCCCACAGAAGGCTGTTTCACCCGAGATGGAGAAACACCCAGCGTGTTTCCATGTGTGGTCCACGGAACGCCTGTGTGGGCCTCACATTCCTGTGAGAAATGAAGGTTCCTGATCTTGATCCCACATCTTTGTGGGTGGGCCACAGGAATGCAGTGGGTGGTGACCCACTCCCAAGGGTATTTAATAAATTGCTACGGATAAAATGAGGTTGAAGATGAGAAGAACTGGAGGTCCTTTCCTCTTGGATGCCTCCTTGTCCTTGAGGCCTGAGGTTAAGGTCAGTAAAAGAAAGTTGGAGTCGCTATAGTAACAGCAGACAAAGTAGACATTAAGATAACATACATCGTGGACCTAAACAGGGTCCCTACACTATAACAAAAGGTTCAATTCACTATGTAGATTTAAAAATTCTAAATTTGTACATACATGCATCCAATAAAATTGTCTCTTGTACATAACTTCTAAAATCTGCTGGAAAAATAGGGAGAAACTGACAATCCCACCAACATAATGGCAAATTTCAATACTCTAATTATTCTCGATAGATCTAGCAGATGGAAAGTTGATTAAAATCTAGCATATTTTAACAACAGCATAAACAAGTTTTAAATATTGGACATCTATAAACCCTGTACCAAATAAAGACTAGACATTCATCTAAGCAGGTATGAGACATTTATAAACCCTGACCTCTTAGACGGCCCCAAAGCAGGCTTCAATAAAATTCAAATAAGCAGTATCACACAGACCACACTTTCTGACCACGCCAAAGTAAGATTAGAAATCAACAATTAAAAAATTAAAACATCAACATGCATTTGAAAATTTAAAATAAGCCCCTAATAAATCACGGGTCAAAGAAGAAATAATAATAGAAATTTAAAATCCTGAGGATGGAATAATAATTAAGATCTGCATCTCGGAACTTGCTGGGTGCAGTCAAAAGAGTATATAGAAGCAAAGCTATAGCTTTAAATACCACATTGTTTGCAAGTAGTTTTTATCTCGCGCTCTACTACCAGTCAATGTAAAACGTAAAACATATAAATACGTTTCCCGCATACAATGTGATACAAGGCTGGAAAGGAAGGCTAGGACTCCGCGAGCTGAGCATCCAACTGAGTCGGAAAGAGCACACCCAAAGCAGATCCAAAAACCAGAGCAAATAACAAAGAGGAGAAATTAATGAGAGAGAACCGAACAAGGTCACAGTTGGTCCTCTGAAGTAATAACAAGGCAGATGTTCTCCTGGTGAGGTCGGTTCATCAAAAATCAGGGAAGGCACAAGTAACGTTAGCGATAAAAAACACTGCAAATGTTAAGATCTTTCTAAAGTGCCCAGAGCAGATCAGAGATTCAGTGCAGACTGAAACTCGGGCTGAAGTCCTTTCTCTAGGACCCACGACGGGGCTCTTCCCTGCTTAACCAACCACGAGGACAGAATGTGGTGGCACTGATGTCGGGGGGCTGGCCCGCCCTGTTGGCCTTTTGTCGTGGGTCGGATGTGAGAGAAGCAAAGCAGAGACACACCCGTGTGGCACAGGGACAGCCCCGGGGATGGAGGCGGCCTCTGGTCTCCTCAACGGAGCAGCCACTCCCTCAAACGGGCTTTCCTTCGATTGTGGGAGAAAAACGGGCTGCAGGGGACAAACCAGCACCGGTGAGCCTATTTCTAAAGGCACCCTGAAGCCCGGTTCCCAGTAAGGGATTAGAGAGAAGTTCTTCCCACCCCACCCCCGATTCCTGATATACAAGCAAGCACTTAAAAACGCTGACATCAGCTTCAAAGACACTCCCTGGCGATGACCTGAAGCACTAGGGTGCCGGGGGCTCGGGCTTCTGTGCGTCCATCAGGCCCTGTCCCGCCCAGTTCCGAGGGCCGGGGGAGGGTGAGAGGCGGACGCTGGGGAAGCCTGCACTGAGGAAGCTGGGTGCAGGTGAGAAATCACGGCCCTGCCTTGAGCCGCAGGAACAAGCCTGGGAGGCGGACCGAAACCCTGGGCACTTGGCACTGCCCTCTGACTTGACGCCTTGGCCCTGCTGCGCTGCGAACGATGGAAGGAGGGTGGGTGAAGTTTAAGTGCCCGTTTTGCAATGTTCCCATCAGGAGTCCAGAGGGCCACTTCTAGGAAATGAAGGCACAGCCTCCCATCTGCTGGTCTGGGTGACTGCCTCCTGGCACCATGAAATAAAGCAACATGGCACATGCGCCAGGGGCCACGATGGGAACCAAGGGAGTCGGCACGGTCAAGGAGATTCCCCGCAGGCTCTGAAGTGTGAGTGATCTGCTATCACGTCGCCTGGACTCAGAGCGCCGCATGGAGGAGAGGGGACCGATTTACAATCAAGCCCCCTGGACCTGAGCCCAACTCGGCTAGAGATAGGTCTGGGAATCAGGCAGGTCCTGTTACATCTCCCGCCTCAGGTGCCTCCTCCGTAAACCCGGGACAATGACATCTCCCCGACACCGGGCAAGGATGACCTAGGACAGCAATACGGAGACATTCTGGAATCTGGTGGCCTTCCCGCCTTATGAACCCCTTTCCGTGATTAATATGCGCGACTTGGAGTCTCTAAGAGCACACTGGGTACACGGTGTTAGCCAGAGATAAGACCGAAGTTCCTTAATCATTCTGGCAGAATGTGGAAGAACAAAGCGGACTGGCTCATATTCTAAACAAAGACAGCAAAACATTTGCCGTGCAGGACTCGGAGCGGGAGCTCTGGACGCTGGGCTTCCCCGGTAGACTGGGGGTTTCCTCTTAAGAATCAGAAACATTAAAAACAAACCAGAGGAAGCGAACAGCTAAGGATTTTTTTTTTAAATCTCTCTAATACACTTTGAAAACTTGTTGGTGGCCTTAAGGGGTGTGTTCCAAATACTGTCTTACTTTTCCTTAAAGATTTTTGTCATCATTCTGAGCACACCGAGCAGCCACCCAATGATGACACTGATGGCATCTGTAGGACTCTAAAGAGCTCAATCCAACCAAATTCCACCAGTGGGGACGCTAGGCCCTGAGAGGTTGATCGGCCGAAGCCATCCAGCTCTCTGCAGACAGTCGGGACCCTGGGCTCCTCACCTTCCACTTTCCATGCTGCCTTTTGGAGCCACTGACTTTCAAAAACCCCATCCATCCCTCCTTGAAATAACCCAGAATTCTTGAAACAACCCCGGCACCCCAGGACGTTTCCAAAGTGCCTGCCCAGGCGCTGACTCACGTATTGTGCGTTTTCCATCTCTGAGGTTCATAAATCACGTTTGCTCACGGAAACACCACTCGACTGTGCGTGCATTTTGCTTTTAAGGTTCATTTTACTCTGTGTAAGTTTAAATGTCTTCAAAAGCTGGGTATCTGTTCTCCAAGCGAGGTCGTCTGCTCGGGCCGGGGAGCGAGCACTAAGCAGCCATGCCGAACGGTACAGAAGCGGGGACACAGCAGCACAGCTGGGTGGAGGCACCAGTGACAGCAAATAGGCTCCCACCCAGGTCCACACCCTGTCCCCTTCATCATTTCAACTGTGAAACCCCCAGCGACAGGACCACAGCCGTTTAGAGAGCAGCCCCCCGACATTCCCCGAGGATGCAGTAGAAAGTGAAGCACCTCACACACAGGCACACGACTCTGCCCGCTGGGCTGCTGTGGGTTTTATCTCTACAGCCCCTCGCCTAGGACCACGTGCAGTGTTAACTCATCCACGGATGGCGTTGAAGAGCCTGCAGGTCCTCAAAGACCTGCAGTCCCAGCCCCAGAGAGCTGAGGCCACCGGGCCAAAGAACACCATTTCCGGCAGAAGAGTCCCCGCCAATTCCACTGTTTTCCCCCGTCACTCAAGTAGATGCTTAAAAAAATGCTCATGTCAATAAATAAAGACAAACTTTTTCCTTTCCCAATTTGCCTGAGCACATTCAATCATTTTTCTAAATTAAACTGAGCTATGATTACAGACAAAATTCAATAAAACTGCTCATCCTTCCACCCAGGCTCCCGGGAGCTCATCCCTGCAGCCAGCCCCGTCCGGGAGGGTGAGGGGCCACCCACCCCAATGCCCTGCCCCCAATACACACCCAAGGAAACGGGGGGGGGGGCTGTCCCCACCTCCCCCCACGCCAGCAGCCAGCCCTGGGGGGTGGGGGGGCCACTTTATAAGGCCGGCAGCTCTCCTGCTGCCTTCCTGTGACTCCCCAGCAGGGAAAAACCTGAAACTCTCCAAAACGGCAGCTTTCCCAACTTCTCTCCGATGTTGCTCTTTGCCCCAAAAGCAGTTTTACCAAAATCGTTTCCCGGGAGGGCCTCGACCTTTGTCCCGTTGTGTTTCAGATCATGATTTTGGCAGCTGGGGCGGCTGCGCTGCCTTCAAAGCTCGCTTTCTCCTTGCCTTCGCCCCCTGCAGCGCATGAGCCGGTGGGGACCTGGCCCGCGCCCCTCATTCCCCGTGGCGCGCAAACGCGCGGGGACCGCGGGCTGCTCCGTTCCCGGGGCGGCGCGTGCAGGCGTCTCAGCCCCTGACTCCGAGTTTCGCTCGCACCCCGAACCCCAGGTTCCCCCCGCGAGCTCGCTCACTAGCTGGGAGACGCTCGGAGCGCGCTCCCCGGGCATCTACGACGGACGCGCCCCGGCGAGCGCGGGCGAGCAGGTGGGTCCCCGCAGCGCAGCCCGCCCGGCCCGGCCCGGGGCGGGCGCCTACCTGGCTGACCACCGTGGAGCGCGCCTGGGCGTAGCGCCAGCCGCCGCGGCAGGGCACGAGCGGCGCCGAGCGGTTGGGGAAGGCGGCGAGCGGGTCGGCGCAGCTGAGCGCGGCCGAGGCGTTGGCCGCCTCCAGCAGGAAGCGGCGGCAGGCGGCGCGGCCCGCGCGCTCGGGCGCCGTGCGGTTCCACTCCTCCTCGGCGCTCCAGCCGCAGCGCGCGGCCAGCGCGGCGGCGCCCGGGCCGCGGCACCACACGCGCTCGGGCCGGCTGCCCAGGAAGACCACGGCGACGAAGAGGAAGGCGAAGGTGACGCCCGTCAGGCACAGCAGCAGGAACACGCGCCGCTGGAAGCGCCCGAACTCGCCGGCGCGCTGCAGCGCCTCGTCGAAGGAGAGCATGGTGCGCGCCGCCGGCCGCCGAGTGCCCGCGGGCCCGCCGCCCGCCGCTTTACCCGCCGCCTCCCCCGCGCCCGCCGCACGCCCCTGGGCGCCGCGCCAGCCGCCGGCCCTCCGGCCCCGAGGCCCTGGCGCGCGCAGCCCCGGCCTCCGCCCCGGGGCGCCCGCAGCAGCCCGGGCTCCGTGTCCCGGGGGCGCCGCCGCGGGGCCGGGGGGCGCGCGGAGGGGCCGGGGCGGCGCCGCCTGGCCGAGCGCCCGGGACCGCGGGCGACAGGCACAGCCCCGGCCCCGCTCGGTCCCCGCCAGCAGCCTGCCCCGCAGCCGCACCGGGCCGGGCCCCGGGACAAGGCTCCAGGGTCACCCGGCTGCTCCCGGCTCCTCGGGCTTGGCCTCCCGAGGGCGCCCCGGGGGGCTGGGGACGCGCGCCCCGGGGAGGCGCCTCCAGCTCCCTTCCCCTGGGTCACAGAGCCCGCTCCTCGCACCCCGGGGCGCCGGGCAGCTGGCTCCCAGAGCAGCCGACCCGATGGCACAGCCAGACCGCGCGGAATCCGATATGAGATTATCCAACTTTTTCAAAAGGGCAGCTGGGCAACCCGCAGAGCTCAAGCGCCCTGTTCCGAGGCCTGACCAAAGCCCGACAGGTTTCCTTAGCCGGGCCTCCCGACCCCACCCTGGGCCTGAAACTGCCTAGAAGTGGTGCTGTCGGTTGGCCTGAAGAGCTGCTTTCAACTCCTTTATTCGCTCCCAGAGCTGCAGACCGGCTGTCCCTGTCCAGGTTCCTGGCCACCTCTAGGCTGCAGCCCTCTCCCGGTAGTGACCGGCCCCCCCTGCCCTAGAGGAGCCTCCTACCTCTTGAGTCGTCTTCTGAGACTCTCTCCAGCTCTTCAACCCAGACCTCTACCTCACCCTCAGAAAGGCCTCCTAACCTTACCTCTCGTCTCCATTCGGTTCTAAAGAGGCTAATAGAACCCAGACTTACTGTCCAGACCAAGGACTCTGGGCTGCCTGGTTTCAAGTCAGTTTCATCCCCTCGCCAGCTCATACCTTCGGGGGGTGTTTGTGACAGTCTCCAAATGGGAGAAGGCAGGCTGGGGAAAGCCGCAGACATCTCTTAAAGCTTGACTCACCTCTCCATCAATTGCACTTAAAAACTGAATTGAAAACTATGCTGTAGAGACACAGTTATTGGAATGGAATGAGGCTCACGACACATAAAAGAAGCAGGTTACAAAGGCTGCATTCAGCCCGATGCTTCTCAGCCCCTCTGGGGTAGAGGAGAATGCTTATTTGGTTGTGTCTGTTTCTAATCTGCGGCAGACCAATATGTGGTCTTATTGGTCATGAACGGTTTGCCTCTCACACACATACAGCAGCATCGGAGCAGGTCTACACCCTGTCCAGGGAGACCCGTCCGGCAGTCACACACTTGGATGTCTTGGTGACGTCAGATTGGTATCCAAGTTTCTTAATGTTTCTCACAGTTTCTGCACTTATCCGATTGCAGACAGGGAACAACAGTTCACAGACCAGCCCTAACAGTGCATTGGATGCAACCCCTTTTGTGTAAAGTAACATACAGATGTTTGTTACTTTGCACAAATAATTATTTATTTTACCTGGGCACAAGTACATGCTGTAACACTGTAGCCACTCAACAAGCACTGTGGAGTAAATGACATTTCCAGAGTCTATATATGCATGAAAGGGGGTCTGGAGAGATGGGCCCTGTGTTAGCAGAGTCACCCCGAAGGGGGTTGAGGCTTAGCTGATTTCATTACTTTCCTTTTGGAATTAATTTTTCTTCATATACATTTTTTAAGTTGCAGATATTTACTTTCCTAGTCTATATTGCAGTCAAAGAGTAACTTCTAGTTCTGGTTGGGCCAATAAATAATTTTTTTTCTAAAAGTATAAAATTAAGGCCTTTAGACCATTTCCTGGCTATAAAATGCAATGAATTCAAGTTCTATTTTCCTTCCAATACAAAGACAAAATATATAAACTAAAGTAACCCAGGCCATTTTAGTGTAGTTTGTACATATATTATTAATACAGGTTTTCTAGTGCAAGTGGTAGAATGCCTGAAGAGGAAATATTCAGTTTTGTGAGATGTTAAAGCTATGTCTTTTTTTTTTAATTTTATCTTTGTTTAAAATATTACAAATGTCCCTTTTTCCCCCCAATGACCCGTTCCACCCCGTCCCATCCCCCTCCCCAGTGCCTCTCCCCACCATTGTCCATGTCCTTGGGTTGTGCATATATGCACATAAATTCTTTGGTTACTCTCTCCCCTCCCCCCACCTGCCCTCCTCCATCCCTCTGACGTTCATCAGTCTCATCTATGCTTCCATGTCACTGAATCTATTCTGTTCATCAGTTTGTTAAGTTCTTTAGATTCCATGTATAAGTGAGATCATGTGATGCTTGTCTTTCGCTGCCTGGCTTATTTCACTCAGCATAATACTCTCCAGGTCCATCCATACTGTCCCAAAGGGCACAAGATTCTTCTTCTTTACAGCTGCGTAGTATTCCATGGTGTGAATGTCCCACAGCTTTTTCATTCACTCATCTGCTGATGGGCACTTGGGCTGCTTCCAGATCTTAGCTATTGTAAACTGTGCTGCTATGAACATCGGGGTCCATATATCCTTTCTGATGAATGTCTCAGGATTCTTAGGATACATTCCTAGGAGTGAAATCACTGGGTCAAACGGCAGCTCCATTTTTAATTTTCTGAGGAACCTCCACACTGTTTTCCATAGTGGCTGCACCATCTGCATTCCCCCTAGCAGTGCACTAGGTTCCCCTTTCTCCACACCCTCCCAGCACATGTAGTTCCTTGATTTGTTGATGGAGCCATTCTGACAGGTGAGAGGTGACACCTCATCGTGGTTTTAATTTGCATCTCTCTGACGATTAGCGACGTCGAGCATTTTCTCATGTGTCTCCTGGCATCTGTCTGTCCTCTTTGGAGAAGTGTCTGTTCGGGTCCTTTGCCCATTTCTTAATTGGGTTGTTTGTCTTCCTCTTGCTGAGTAATATGAGTTCTTTGTACACTTTGGAAGTTAGCCCCTTATCAGATGCATTCTTGGCAAATATGTTTTCCCAGACTGTGGGTTTCCTTTGTATTTTGAGGCTGTTTTCTCTTGCTGTGCAGAAGCTTTTTAGTTTGATGTGGTCCCACATGTTTATTTTTTCCTTTGTTTCTCTTGCCCAAGAAGATGCATCAGTGAAAATCCACTGCGTGGGATGCCTGTGACTTTCCTGCCTATGTTTTCTTCCAGGATTTTTATGGTTTCGTGACTTACATAAAACGATGTCTTAAATGTGAAAAAGATGACAGTTCCCCGGAAAATCTGAAATAAAACCCTTTATAAATGTGGCCCTAAGGAACAGGATGGAGGACCAGGAGACCCTCCAGGAAATGTTGACGTGAAAAGCAGGGGTGTGTACGAACACTCCCGTTCTAATGTTTTCTTTTTCTGGAGTTATTTGTGATCCAGGTGCTTTTACCATTTATCCTGAGTATAGCAATTGGAAGATGTGTCTGAGACACCACCACACATGCTACTAGGAGAGAAGGCAGCGGACGCCGAGAGAGACGACTTTGCAGGTGAGGAACGGGTCCGAGTGGCCCGGTGGGCGGGAGCAACAAGCCTGTCACATGCTCACGCTCACATGTCTCAGACTCTGGAATTTAGGGTCTAAATTCTAATCCCACTTTACAGTGCGATCAAAGGTGTGTGGGACACGTTTGCTTTTCCTAAAAACAGATCAGAGGCTCCGCGCCACTCGTGTCTGCCTCTGCCGATTAGAGCCGGCTGACACCGTGCGTCTCTCTGGCATCGAGGGGCGAGCCAGTCCTCTTGCCCAGTCACCTTAGGGTGACAGCCACATCGAAGCCGCATACATGTCCCCCAGAGGTGTCCTCATAAACGACAGGCTCCCCGCCTACGCTGACTGCAGTCCCAAAGGTGGCTGACCCCCCCCCGTTCCAGTCACAGCGTCTAACCCTAGCCCCCCAGCTTTCCTTCCTCCCCACGCACCCCTGGCGCGCAGGCCCTCTCCCCACGCGCGGAACACGCTCTGCGCCGGGGACTGCGCGTGTGCTCCAGCGCTGGATCCCCCTGCTCCTCAGAACCACGCCAGCAAGGTACCACTAGCTTTTTGCAGATGGGGAAACTGAGGCTCAGAAAGGTTGACATCATTTGTCCAAAATCACACAGGTTCGCGTGGCTCACGGGAGTTCCGACCATTCCGCGGTCGCCGCGGCCTCAACACCTGGGCAGTAAGGCTGCCTCTGATTTTTTTTCATACTTTCCCTAGACTTTTAAGTGAGTACGAGACATTTTTTCTTTTTGCATAAGATCTAGGTTTGTTTTTGATAAAACCATCTCACACTCTCTATAATAATCTCTATATAAAACACTTGAATGAGAGTATTATAGGGCTTTTTTTAACTGAAGGAAATTTTAGAAGTCATGTAGTCTAATTTCCCTCTTTTGCAATCAAGTAATTAAGGATCAAAGAGATCAGGGGGCTTAACTAAAATGACTTCACTCGGGGATTAAGAAGTACAAATTGGTTGTTACAGAATATTCACGGCATGTAAAGTACAACATAGGAATATAGTCAATAATATTTCAATAACTTTATATGGTGTCAGATGGGCACAAGATTTGTCGGGATGATCGCTTAGTAAGTTATATAAATGTCTAATCACTGGGTTGTACCCCTGAAACGAATATAATATTGTATATCAACTGTAAATGAACATTTTAAAAATGATAAAAAATAAACAAAATAAAATGAAATGACTTCACTCAGTTGATAGCAACAGGTGGACTAGGACCCAGGACCATACACTATCATAAAATGCTGACCCAGTTTAATTTTTAAGTCATTGTTTCATAAATTATTTCAAGGGCTACAAATATATTCCAGAAACTTAAAAGAAAATCTTTGCTTTTTAATACCAAAGTTAAAATAATTTGCATAAATATAAAACCTACTTTGTCTTTACTCAAATAACATTGTCAGTTAAATTTTTTAGACTATATAATGGAAGATTTTGTTGTAAAAATAAAAGGGTTTGTTTGTTATTCTTTGCATTTTTAACACTGGAAAAATAAATGATCTAATGACTCCAAAGCATGAGAATTATCTAGGAAAAGCAAAAAGACTACTGGTCAAGCCCAGGGACGCCCCCTTCCGAGGTAATTGGATGGTGCCGAGGTAGTCCTCTGGGCTCTGACAATATACCAGGCCTGTGCCGGAGACGACTTTTGGGGAACTGGGTGAAGGGCACACAGGAACTCTCTGTACTGTTTTTGCAGCTTCTTGTGAGTCTTAAGCTATTTCAAAGTAAAAGGTTATGTTTACAAAAAAGCTAACGACGACCAGTTCTGAAACACTTGTGCCAAAAAGCGACTGTGCCACTGAGCTCTTCCTTTCAAGGGCATGACCGTCCCTACGCTCCAGCCCCAGCCCCAGCCCCAGCCCCTGGCTCTGCTGTGTCCCCGCGTCCCAGTGGCAAATTGGAATCCCCTCCAGAACTCGGGGGTTACATCAAGTGTTCCAGGCCGGCTTCGAGTTGAGTCCACGGGGGATTGTGCCCTTGGGGGAAATGCTGCTGAGTTCCAGAGAGTCAATTTACAAGTGTACTCTGGGAGCCCCGCCCCTTTGTAACTGGGGGGGGGGGAGCCTGTGTGCTGCTGTCTGGAGTGTGACCTTGGGTTTAGCTTAGAGGACAAGTGAAACTGAAGCCACAGGCTGCTTCGAAATAAGCATTCATCTCTAGATGGGCAAGTAAGAAGTTTTTACTAATATAGTGACCTCTCATGGTTCCCTAAGCCAAAGTCTTAAAAGAAGGGTATGGTAAAAAAAAAAAAAAAAAAAAAAAAAAAAGGGTTTTTTTGACTGTTGGTTATTGGTGTTCGTGATTTCACTGCAACAGCTTACTGCTGTTTTTGTGTAATAAATACAGTCACACAGGGTGTGTAGGGTTTTATGTGCACATTTCCTAGCATGCCCACGGACACAGCAGAGCAGTCTGTATTGGAGAAGCTGGGCCTCCTGGGGGGCCCGGCCTCTGCTCCCGAGCACAGCCCCGGGCCCCTCCAGTCCCGCAGGTAGCAGGCTCAGGCATTGTCTCCTACCTGAAGCACCTCCAAACCCCCGGGGCTCTCTCTGGGCTCTTCTTTATGCATGTCCCACATGCAGCTGGACAGTTCCCTGCTTTCTCCTTCTAGTGCCTTCCAGGAATCTCCAAGACAATGGTGGGCAGGGTCTCCAGTGCCCTATGGAATTGCATCATACCCATGCGTTGTTCCAAGTCAGAGCATGTATTGAAAAGAGTGTGGGATCAGACGTCTCACTGGAAAGTCTTCGCAGTGGCCCAGAGCTCGAAGAGATCACGGCTTCTCAGGGAAGGGAGGAGATGATGTGATTGGCATGAACCGAGTTTTGTCTTATTTGAATGGAAGGCCTCTGCTTGTTGAGTGGGAGTCGGGGGGGGGCTGGCCCAGGGCTTCCCTCCAAGCCTCAGCCCCAGCTGTCCACAGCTGCTCACTTCCAGTCTATCCCTCGGAACTGTATGTGTTTGACCCCCGCATACAGTCAGGGTTCAAACTTTCCCACAGGCCTCCTGGGCTGCAGTCAAGTCAGAGGGCATGCCTGGGCATCCGTCCTTACATATTCTGTCTGTGTGCCCAGAGCACAGACGAGTTCTGGTGTTCTCCTACTTGGCCAGCCAGCGCACACCTGACTCTCAGCTCCAGCCCAGCCCTCACTCCCTGTCACATGCTAACACTGGCCTCCCCACTGGGGCTTTCCATACCCATCCATCGGCCATCTAACCCCTCCCACGAAAAGCCCTCCTTTCCAGTTAGTAATATTTACATTGATGCCCTCAAGCCCATGCCAGTTCCCATGTTTATCTTCGATGCTCTCATATCTAAAATGCTACCTCTTTTCGCTGTCTTCTGCCCACACCAATGGGTGTCTAATACATAGACACCCGTTTATGTCTGTATTAATATCTACACCCATTAATATCCCTATTAATATCTACGCCATATTAATATAACAGCATGGCTAGAATCCCCTCTCCCCATCACTTACTTGCTGTGTGTCTTAGAGGCATCACTCCCTCTCACTGAATCTCTTTTCTTGTTAGTACACTTGGGATAGGTAATGGTATCAAACCCATCAGATTGCAGAGAGAAAGAAATAAAACAGTGTAAGTTGACTCTTTAGCATAGCAGTGCCGGACAAAAACAAGGGGTCAGTCAACAACGTTAACTATTTTTCAAACTTCTTTCCATTTCCCAGTTGCACTCAGCCCTCCTTCCTCATGCCTCTTTCCCAAACTCGACTCGTTTCAACTCCAAACTCTTTATACTCATGTCCTATCGCTTAGTGCTCAGTGCGCACCTCTCAGCGGGAGCGACAACCAGGCCCGCGCTCCGCATTTCCCCTGTACTGCTGGACACCTCGCAAGACAGCCTGCAAGGTGCCCGTTAGCTCTCTGTGTTATTTTAACCACGCTCAAGGACTCACTTGGTTAGCTGCTTGGAATATGTATATTTCCTGAATCTTTTTTTTTTTTTTTTAATATATCTTTATTGATTTCAGAGAAAGGAAAGGAGAGGGAGAGAGAGATAGAAACATCAATGATGAGAGAGTCATTGATCGAGCCCGCAACCGGGCATGTGCCCTGACCGGAAATCGAACCCCAATCGCCTGGATCCTAGGTCGACGCTCAACGGCTGAGCCACGCCCGGCCGGGCTGAATCCCTTTTTAACGCTTTGCTCTAATAATACCTCCCCCCACACCCTAGTGGGAAAATCAGTTAGTCTTCTGTGGTTTCCAGAAACTTCTTTCCTGTTCATCCAAGGGCAAGAAAGCTATGATCTCACGTAATCAAAACGGGCCCAGACTCCTGACGCAGTTGCTAATTATTGCTCCACTGACGTTTTCCGATGCGCCTCTGCTCTGCCCGTCAGGAGAAGGCGATGCCAACACAAGTTCACAAAGGAAACTTGGCAGGCGGCTGGTGATGGATGCCGTTGCTGCTGCGCACGTTATAGAGGCGCGAGGCCCTCACCGTGCGTGTTGATGGGCATCCGCTCAGCAGACTGCATTTTATGCGCCAGCCCTGGTGATAGTCAAGCCGATATTTACGAAATCGTCCTGCTTGGATAGTTTGCGGCAGGGAAATTTTTTCTTCTGCAGATGTGCTGTCCGAAGCGATTAGCATGATCCTCATCACGTGGGAAATGACGCAAATGCCCAGGAATCGTAAGCCTAAGGATCCTCAGGTGGCATGCGCCTTCTGCAGAGCATCGTGTGATCCAAGGGTTTTGGAAATCGGGCTCTGGGAAAAATGTGAAGTTGAGCTTTTAAAATCCAGATCTGCAATCGTTTCTGAGATGGGTGTTATCCTTCCAGGAAAGGCAACACTAATGAGCGTGAGGAATGGAAGCTGCTCCAGATGTCGCTGAACCAACAGCTGGGCTTGCACCCTCCTCGCTGCAGCCCCTTCAACTCCGCTCCAGGGACAGTCCAAAGTCTGTGAGGTTGAAGAAAGATCATGTAACACAAGCTCACCTGTAGAAATCGGCAGGACAGGTGGACTTCTTACATACAGGGCCTTCTAGCTTTTAACCAGAGGTAAGGGTTTTAATCTGGGCTGTGTGTATGAAGATACCCTAAGTGTCTGGCTCTGAAGTCTCAAGTTTAAAAACATGAAATATTAAGGTTTTTGAAGCTCATCGTCCAGAGCATGTTGGAAAATCATACTTGCCATTCCTTAGGGAGCCTGGAGGGAAGCCCCAAAGGAAACTGACTTCAATCTACTTACATGCCAACTAACAAATCAAAATAATGACTTTTATATATCTTTCTTTATTTAATCCTCAAGTGGGTGGAACAAAAAGTTTCCTACCCAAAGAAATGTAAACCTCATAAGATAAGTGGAATCTTTTAGATAGGCAGAGATCGTCTTAGTTGAAGAAAAATTATTACTTTCTAAACCATGTCATAAACTCAAAATGCATCCCTCCTTTGGAAAACAGTTACTGTAAAAACTGTCATATGCCATTTTGTTTTTAGGAAATGGCACCAAAAGCCACTGCAGGGGAATTAAGTGGGAACCAAGTGTGATATGTTACCATGATAGCCCCACCGTGTGGCAAATGGAAAGACTTATCACAGATATTCCAGAGAGTAAAACTCCAAGGTGCGACTTAAAGGGAAGAAGGGTTTGAATGAGTCTGGGAAGCGTGGCAACCAAATTAAGCTTTTTCACTGTAAGACCCCTCAGAGCCCTGAGGGTGCATTATATTATCTCCAAGAGGGGCGTGTGGTAGGCACTGTGACCTTGACCCGGCCCCCCCCTCACAGAGCACCCTGAAGGACTGTATTTCCTGGCGGCGTGCTTTGGGAAAACTTAGGAACATGACACATGGTTTTATGAGGCCTGTGACAGTGTCTGGTGGGTAAGTGAACAGAGTGTGGCCTGGACAGTGGTTTTGATTTGGTGGCTTTGTGGCTACTTAGAGAACTGAACCCAAAAAGTGTGATGGGGAATAAGCTCCACACAGTTGCATTTACAGCCTTCACTGTCCTTCCTTCATTCAGTTGTTCAGTCATGTGTTCAGTCATTTGTTCATTCCTTCGGTCATTGACTCCTGCCGTTGGGCCAGGCGCTGGCGATACAGAGATTGCTGGAGTAATATCCCTGCCTTTAAAGAGCTTACTCTCTAGGGTAGGAGGGGCTGGGACCTGTGAGATCAGATCAGGGGCGCCCGGCCGGAACCCTGGAGACATAAAAGAGGGGTGGCCGGGTCTGCGTGGGAGTCCCACCGCCCTTGGGTGGAGTCAGACATAGAGAGGGTGCATTTCAGACCAAGGAGGGTGAGCACACAAAGGCAAAGGCAGGGACGCCCCGTATCACCTGTGGAAGCTGCAAAACCCCTACAGCTGGGATTCGGAGTGAAAGGACGCCCATGAAAGATGGGGTTGCGTCGCTGAGAAAAGATCCTGTAAGGACGTGAGACTAGAGGCAAGGTAGCCGCCCAGGAGACTGCCCTGGTCCAGGGGCGAGCAAGCAGGCAGCTCCACCAGGGTGGCGGTGGGGATGCAGAGACGGACGAGGAGACAGGAGGACAGCGCTGGGTGGGGCGGGGGCGCACAGAGAAGGCAGATTCGGGGGTGACCCATAGGTGCCTGGCTGGGTCCACTGTAGAGGGGGATGGTGGGGCCAGTCAAGAGGGTAAAAGACGCAAGAGGCTGGGAAGACAGAGGAAAACCAGCTGCAGGCATGTTGAGCTTGGAGCGCCCGAGGGACATCCAGACGGCCACTCAACTGGCAGCTTATTGGTCCTATGAGAAAGCAATCTGGGCAGCAGATGAGAGAGTTGGGAATTGTTTACCTGTGTCTCTTTTTTCCATTAGAATTGAAGTATGTTTAGGGCCTTGTACTCAGAGAGGGGGAAAGGGAGGGGGAAGGGGAAGAATAAAGGGAAAGAAATAGAAAGAAGGGAGAAGGTACAGGTTCCAACAACCACCTGGCCCCTCTGCCCCCCCCCCCCCCAGCCAGTGTGAATCTGCTTATACTCACCACTCCACTAAGACTGGACAAAATCACTAACCACTACCTCCCTCGGGCTAAATCAGCTGATAGGACTTGGTTCTCCTTTGACTTCCTAGCAGCCTTTGATGTCATTAACCTCTTCCTGCCCCGAAGCACGTGGCCCTTGGCTTCTGGGACGCTCCAGAGCCCTCTGCTCAGACCTCGTGGTGGGTCCACCCCTTCCACGTGGGCATTGCACAGGGATCTCCCCAAATCACTCTCCTCTTTGGCTCTGCAGACTCTCCTCGGGCAAGTTCAGCTACCCCACAGCTCCAGTAATTTTATTTTTATATATATATATATATATATACATATATATATATATATATATATCTTTACTGATTTCAGAGAAAGGAAGGGAGAGGGGGAGAGAGTGATAGACACATCAATGATGAGAGAGTCATTGACCGGCTGCCCTACTGGGGATCGAGCCCGCAACCCAGGCACGTGGCCTGACCGGGAATCAAACCGGCAACCTTTTGGTGCCTGGGACGGCGCCCAACCAACTGAGCCACACCGGCAAGGCTGTTATGCCTGTTTTTAATAGAGAAAACCAAGGTTTGCAGAGAGTTAACTCATGCAAAATATAGCAAAGGCAGAACTCAAGTCCGAGTCTGTCCTATTCTCAAGCTCGGTGTGTCCCCACCTGGTCACCCGGAGACTGAAGTTCAGATGACAACAAATAAACCATCAGTAAGAGACAGGGTTGGGATTCAGACCTGGGTTTGTAAGCCTACCCCAGGCTCAGTCTTTTCCATATTTGTCTATTTCTAGTCTATGTCTTTATCAGCAGTAGTGATGAATTTTCCAAGTTCTTGGCTCTCCATTTGTAAATCGATGGACATTTGCCCAAGAGGGACCTGGGCAGAGCCCCAAGGAACACCATGGATCACTGCTGTCACCCACATTCTTGGCTCCCGCGTCTCTTAGAAAAGGTGCCCCTTATCGCTCTAGATGGCAAAAGGCTACTGCCTGAATTCTTGAGTCAACATAGTAAAAAATGTATAAAATAGGAATTCCACCCCCAAAACTGATGCATGGGAGCTCGCCCTTTGCATTTCTGAGCTCGGGCTGCTCCAGTCCCAGTGGAAAGCCTCATTTATCTTAGTCTCCGACAGACTCAGCCCCATAGCCCTGACGAATTCAAATAACCTCCCCAGATCAGTGTGGAAATAAGTTCTAAACGGAGTGGAGAGAGATGGAGAGAAAACTGGATGAAACTGGATGGTCACAGCTCCTCTCTCCTCTACTCTATTCTAATAAAGTTAAAAGCCTTCCCAACTCCCAAACACACATGATTGCTGGGTGTCCTGCAAGGCTGTGAGTGCTGGCAACGTGCTGTGCCGGCTACAGGTACTGATGCTGGTGGCACCTTCTCGAGAGAAACTGGGAGCGGTCACACATCACCAGCACAGCTATTTTGCTATAAAAAGCATCCCAGGGGACGTGAGCACTGCTTTCGTCAGTCTAAACTCCCCCGTTAGTCCCGTCCTCACAGACTGGCGACCCAAGCCCAGGCCTGGCACAGACGCACCGAGGTGCTGCCAACGGTGGCCTTAGGAAGTGCGGGCCCTCGGGCATCCGCACAGCCGGGGCTCGAGGCCGCCGGGAGCCTTCCGAGAACTCCTGAGCCCATTGCAAGCTGTCCTTTCTGAGGGCAGGCACCGGGCACCAGGACAGTGAGAGAGGGCAAAGGGGCCCAACTCTGTGCCAACTTCCCTCCTTCACTCTCCCCAACTTCTACCTCGAAAATACACTTTACTGTTGGGTTGTTTTATTTCAACTGATTTAATTAAAACAATGCATGCACGTGAAAAAAATTAAACGATATGGAAGGAAATATGGGGAAACAACAGTCTTCCATGTAATCCTTTCGCACCCCTGGGGCCCCCTCCCAGAGCTGACCGCTCGTTCATGATTTCCATTTTCATAACTTTCCTCCTGGAAGCCACTGCTGTGACCTGGAACCTACGTTACATGAAGCTTGTGCTTCTATTTCTTGTTCAGCAGCTCTTTTATTTATTTTTTGTTCAATCCTCCCCCAAGGATATGTTTATTGATTTTAGAGAGAGGGGAAGAGAGAGAAAGAGAAGAGAGAGAGAGAGAAACATCGATCAGCTGCCTCCCATATACGCCTGGCCGGGGATCTAGTCACAACCTAGGCATGTGCCCTGACCGGGAATTGAACCGCAGCCTTTTGGTGCAGGAGATGGCGCTTCAACCAACTGAGCCGCCGGCCAGGGCAGGTTTAGCAACTCTTAAGAGTATTCATTGACTCTCCTGCAAAAGAGTCATATTCCGCCCCCATAATTTTCTAAGTATTTTATGACTACAGAATAATTTTTAGTTCTTTCCAGTTTAAATAAAGTTATTAATCTCTATTTCTTGTTCAAGAAACCTTGGCAGTGCCTCCTGACTCCACTACGGAAGAATTCTGGCATCCCTCCTGCCCTGACCATCCCTCCTTTTCACTTCCCTCTGTGGAAAGCGCTGGGACCTCCAATGCGGGCCCCAAAATGGACGACTCCTAAGTGGTGTAATGAGTCTAGCTGGCCCTCAGGTGTCCCCCCCCCGGCCAGTCCATCGCCAACCAAGTCTTTCAGGGCACTGCTGGCATTTGAATGAGACGACGGCTCTCCCATTCTGCCTGCAGTTATTGCTTTTTACTGTTCACGTTTCCAGTAGTCTGCTCTGAGATACAGTCACAAATAAAGCATCAGAAGGCTTTTAGCCACCTCCTGGCCAGAGCTGGAAGTCAGAGGAAGGCGAGGAGTGGGGAGTGTCGGCTAAAATGCACAGAAGACCCAGCTCCTGTAACTGTGTGTATCGGCTTCCTGTAGCTGCTGTAACAAATTGCTGCGAGATGTGTGGCTCACACCAACAGAAGTCTATTCGCGTGGCTTTGGAGACCAGAGTCCGAAATGAAGGTGCTGACAGGGCCATGCTCCCTCCTGCAGTTTTAGGGGGGATTCCACTCCTCACCTCTTCCATCCTCTGGGGGCTACCGGTGGCCCCTGGCTGTGGCTACATCACTCTGTTCCCTGCCCCTGTCTTCACACGGCCCTCCCCTCCCTTCCCCTCCCCTCCTTTCCTCTCCTCTCTGCCTCTCCTCTGTGTGTCTCTTATAAGGACACCTGCCATTGGACGTAGGGTCCACCCGAGTAATCTAGATGATCACATCTTGACATCCTTACCTTAATTGCATCTGCAAAGATGATTTTT
Source organism: Miniopterus natalensis (assembly GCF_054644295.1). Lineage (NCBI taxonomy): Eukaryota > Metazoa > Chordata > Mammalia > Chiroptera > Miniopteridae > Miniopterus > Miniopterus natalensis. The sequence continues at coordinate 88,119,022 of NC_142085.1, read as the reverse complement.
CCCAAATAAGGTCACAGTCACAGCTTCAGGGGTTGGGATATGGACACATCTCTTGGGGTGGCTACCGTCCAACTCACTACACTGCTCCTGGAAAAAGACATCTTGATATAAAAGTGAAGGAAGAGTACTTTGCCTACTTTGTCCCCTAAAAATAGGACAGGAAAGAAAGCAAACACTTGGAGTCTCTCGCCCGGAGCAGGCGAGAACTTGCGCGCCCTCTCCCTCTCCAGCCGCAACGGTTAACAAGTTGCTGTCTCCCGCTCCCCTTTCCGCTGCCATGTGGGCCCGTATCCCTCATTTCTCACTGGAAATCGAGCTCCCAAAATAACCCTGAGAGCGGTTTTTGTGGCATCGCCAGCCTGCATAGGGGAGTCCTCGCCCTGAAGAGGATTTATCTGAAGGAAAGAGGGGACCCAACTAGAAATCCTTTGGACACACACAGCCGCCCTGCTGCCCACTAACAGGTATCTCCAGGGGTTGCTGGTCCCAGTTCACTTTACAGGCATCAGCCTAAGAACCCACCCCCGGGGCAAGTTCACTTTTACAAAATCAGTGGGATGCACCTGTCAGCAAAGAGCTGCGAGGCACTGGCAGGGTCCTGGAGAGGAAGAGCAGTGGGCAGGAAGCCCACGGCCCCGTGCCCCACCCCGCCAATCCCCGCGGCAGGAAGCCCACGGCCCCGTGCCCCACGCCCGCCAATCCCCGCGGCAGGAAGCCCACGGCCCCGTGCCCCACCCCGCCAATCCCCGCGGCAGGAAGCCCACGGCCCCGTGCCCCACCCCGCCAATCCCCGCGGCAGGAAGCCCACGGCCCCGTGCCCCACGCCCGCCAATCCCCGCGGCAGGAAGCCCACGGCCCCGTGCCCCACCCCCGCCAATGCCCGCGGCAGGAAGCCCACGGCCCCGTGCCCCACGCCCGCCAATGCCCGCGGCAGTCTGGGGAAACCAGCGCCCGCTGAGTTTGTTTCCGGGCACCACCCGGCCCTCGCCCTCTCCCCACCCCGGCCCTCCTTCCCTCCTTTCTCCCTTCGTCCCGCAGACGCCTGGCACAGCGGCGCAGGCGTGAGTCGGTCTCTCTCCGGGGCACCTTCGACGCCCCACCCGTGTGGGACCTTTGTGGGTCAAGCAGGAGGCGGCCGGGACGGTGTGCGGTGTAGCCGGGGGTGTTCCAAGCAGGAGGCTATTTTAAAGCTTGCCTTGAAAGACAGAGCTTCCTTTCGCGGGTGTGGGGCTCCCCGTCTGCGGGGGCCCTGGCGTGACCCTGCTGCCTCCTGGTCCAGGGAGAGCTGAGCAGACCCAGACCCACTGAGCCGTCTGCCCCCAGCGGAGGAGCCCGCGTGTCCCCGCTCCCTCTCGCCGCTCCCTGCAGCTCCTGCACCCCGAGCCAGCCCCCGAGCCAGCCGCGGAGCAGCCTGGAACCTCGGGAAGTTTATTTGGGCCCTTCCACAGCCGTCAGTGTGCTAGTTAAACATCTTCAATGACCCCCATTTAATGTGCTCCTTCAGCAGATGTTCATACAGAAAAGCCCCCAGGGGATGCGCCCGCCCCCCCACAGGCACTGAACCCCAGCTCTGTCCCTCCCGCCTTCCCACAGGCCGGGGCAGCACCCGGCTTCCGAGTTTCACCGCGGGCCGGGCCGGGCCGGGTCCGGCCCGGGGCAGGCACCAGCTGAGTTGTGCAAGCGCATCTCCATGGCTTCAGTCGGCGCAAATGGGGACACAGAGCAGACCCGTCTCACCCTCCTATTTCCATAACTCTAGGTTCCGAGGTTCGAGAGCTTACAGTAAACTTCAGCACTTAAATCTAACGGGAAAGTATAGAGATCATTTGCTTCCTCCAGTGATTTCCTGCAAATAAAAGCAAGGCATGCCCTTTTCAGAGATCCTGCTCCAGTGCTCTGTTAACTGGAGAAAGTTAAGGTACGTGCTGGTTCTATCTCTCGGGGTTCAGTTTCTCCGTCTGTAAAATGGGTGTGTTAGATCCCAACAGCCTTTGCTGATTTGTGTCAGAATGGGGAAGGGCTGCAAGAACAATGCCCTCCAGTTTTTTGAAATGTATTATTATTTACATGCGCTCTCTTTCTAAATCCCGAGATCACTTCTCCAGTCTCTGGGATCCATGTGTTCTTTTTCATGTGAGAGCACTAGAAGGAAATGTTTTGTTGCTGTTGCTTTGGTTTGCTGTTTGTTTTTTTAGTATCTTGCTGGCAACCCCACGTCACTGTAGGGTCACTGTAGCTCTGAGCTTGTTTCCCTGATCCATGAAGTACAACCAAGTGGGACCACTGGACCAGCGGATTCCTCATTCCAGCCCACCGTTCTTGTTTCCGACAAGTCTGTGTGCTAGCTACTTCAGCAAATTAATGAAGCATTTTCACCATGACCTTAGTCTCAATCTTTCTTTGTCACCCAAACCCTAGCACCCACTCCGCATTCCAGGCCCTGCTCCTGAGGCACCAGGTAAATGAATCCCAGAGAACATTCTCCCGTCCAGACCAGGCTCCTCCCTTCCTCTGAGCGCAAGGGGAGGCTGGCCCATTTTGCAGACCTTTCCTGATGGTTTCACCTGTCCCAGTCCCTCTAACCTAACGGCTTAGGGCCTGAGAGCGTCAATGCAGAAACGAGACCAGCTCCCGCTACACAGCGGAGACTGCTGCAGGCTTCCCTTTTCCTCGCCAGCAAAGCCTCTCTCTACCGAGTATTCTGTAACTGCCTCCAAAAAGGAAGTCGGTGCATTTAGGACTGGAAGACGTCATGGAGGCTAAGTAAGTGACTTGCCCAAGGTCACAAAGCTGGCCCAGGGAAGAGCAGGGACCCAGCCACCTGCCCCTTCCTGTCAGGGTTGCTAACATTGGCCACACAGCACTCCTGTCATGATTCCTGGAAGGTTTATTTTTTTGTTTTAATTGATCTAGAGAGAGGAAGAGGGAGAGGGGGAGAGAGAGAGAGAAACATCGAGTGACTGCCTTCCATTAGCACCCCAACTGGGGATCGAAGCTGCAACCTGAGTATGGGCCCTGACCGAGAATCAAACCTGCCACCATTAGGTGTACAGGGTGACACTCCAACCAACTGAGCCATTTTAATGCACCAGTGAACCCCTACTGGGTGACTTCAGAATGCAACCAGGTGACACCTCTCAGACAGAGTCCTCTTAGAGACAGGCTGCCAGGCACAGCAGTTTCCTAGAGATCACTCTGCCCAGAATCGATCGAAACCCTCTAAGTCGACCTTTCGTAAGGCAGGGCCTTGGCTGGGGCCTTGCAATCCGCCCGCCCTTCCCCCACTCTTCAGCTGCCAGTGGCCTGCCCGGTGGATAGAATAGGACTCTGACGTCTAATAATTCCAGGAGGCCCCTGAGCCCTTTGAGCCGGCTACACACTGCCTTCAAAGCACCGTGCCCAGGGGCTCAGGTGTCTTAGCACACACACCAGATTCCTTTCTCTTCTTCTTTTGAAACCCTCACTAGAGGATATTTCTTCCATTGCTTTTTCCGAGAGTGGGAGAGAGAGAAACATCAACGTGAGAGAGACGCATCGATTGGCTGCCTCCCGCACACCCCCAACCAGGGCCGGGGATCAAGCCTGCAACTGAGGTAATGCCCTTGGCCGGAATCAAACCTGGGATCCTTCAGTCCACAGGCCAATGCTCTAACCACAGAGCCACACCAGCCAGGACTACACATCCTATTTCTAAGATGCTATGACTTCCACCACCAAGCATGGATTTTATGTTAGTTATTTCAGTTTGAAATAAAGTACAACTTTTGTTTAGACTGTAAAATACTGACCGAAGAAAATGGCCTTTAGAAACGAGCTTTAGTGACAAATTTAATAACTTTTCTAGGAAAGACCTCAGCATGCCGGGGTGATTCTGTCTCAGACACATTGGTGGGTCCCTCTGACCTTGTCCGTCACTGGCAGGCGGTGCTGGGCGTCTGGTCAGACAGCCATGAGACGTGGGACGCTCGGCTGCTGCCCTCGCGGCACCCAGAAGGTTCTGGAACCCCGGGGAGCCCTGCAGCGGGGCTGCTCAGGTCTCCCCCCTCCTCCCCTCGCTGGTGCAGAGCCACACCGATCCCAGGCCATGCTGATAACCTGCCCCGGGGCCGAGCACCGACTAAGGCCTCACCAGCTCACGCAGCCCGGGGCGCCCAGCCGGCAGCGCTGAGTCACTGTGTGCCTTGGTGGGGGGGGAAACATGAGGAAAACCTGCCCTTTCCCCGGGTGTGACGGTGCCCCCCCGGCCCCATGGGGAAGCTGACATGGGATCGCTTTGCAAATAACAAAACCAGGAGGAGGGTTTCGCTTGTGCACGTTCCCAACACAGCCTTAGGATGGCCTGAGGATGCTCAGGGATGAGGCCTCCATCATGTGCAAGGACAACCGCACAAAGCTGCTCCTGCTCTGGGGGTCGCAGGCTGCAGGCGACGGGAGGGGGCAGCTAAACCCCTTCCCCGGACAGATGCCCAGAGGAGCGGCTCAGCGATAAGGCTGCAGGGACTTGATAAACACGCAGCGCCAGGCCCGGGCTGGCTGTTCCAGGCTGGAGATAAGTGCGGCCGGGCCCACGAGGGGTGGGAGCGGCGCTTGGAGAAGTGGTTTTTCCAAAGGAGAAATGCAGGGCGAGCTCCTGAGGCTGGACAGAGCCTGCCCCGGGGCTGGGGGCCTGTGAGGAGCGGTGACAGGTGCAGGGAGACAAGGAGGGAGCTGGTGGCCCTGGAACCTCAGTGGCGGGCGGGCCCCGATTTCCCCACACGGGCCACTCTCCTCCCCTTTCCTCTGCGGGCCACGCCCTGCCTCTCCTTTGCCTGCCTGGCACTGCCCTGACCTTTCAGACCAGGGTCCTGTGTCACTTCTGGGAAGTCCTCACTGCCTCCGTGCTCCCCCTCCCCCCACCGTGTCTAAGCTGCCCCTGTCCTGTGTCCCCATAGCTCTTGGCACGCGTGGTGACAAGGACTGGCTTGCCCATTGCCCTCCCTACCCAGGGGTGGGCAGCGGGGCTGCACCCCAGCGCCTGGCCCTGTGCCCAGCACACAGCCAGCGTTCAGGCCAAAGGCTGAGGGTGAGGAGGGAGGGGCTGGTGAGTTTTGAAAGTTGGAAACAGGCGCACATTCTGCCCCCTGAGGGGACCTACAGGATTAGAGGGGAGCCTGCCTGCCCGGGGCAGCTGCCGGAGACAATCCGATAGCCTCGGGGCTCACACACCTGCATCCCTGAGCCCATCCATGCTCAATGGCTACCAGGGAGGCCAGACACCTCCCAGTGCCTCAGTTTCCCCATGTGAAAACAAACACTTGGCCTCTCAGAGATTGTCACAGAACTGCCAGGCTTTATTGAAATCTTTACCTTTGACCCAGGACCCCCACCCCCGGGATCTGTCCCATAGAACTGAAAGTATATTCCAGCACATAAAACATACACGAGGGTATTTATGAGCTTCGTGTTGATGACAAAACACCTGAAACAAAGGGAATGTCATTGAGGGCACGTGGATGATTGTCACAACACCTTCCCACCAGAGCATGCGCGTGCTCCTGGAGGGGGTGCCACTTGATGACACGGCTGGGGTGATGTGCCGAGGGCTCTCCCCTACCCGCCCGGCTCCTCCTTCCCTGAGCCACTCAGTCCTGAGCCGTCTGTGGGGCTGAGCAGGGCAGGCACCCAGGCTGCTGGGCTGCTCAGGGTGGGCAGGGCACCCCTGCAGGGTGAGTCAGATCCTGAACAGGGCAGGGAGGGAGCTCAGGCCTGGGCACCCTGAGCAGGGGGAGGAGGGTGAAAAGGTAACGGGGTGGCCCCACTGAAGTGCCAGGGCCTGAGAGGGTGAGGGGAGGGTCTGCTTAGAGGGGCTGCTCAGTAAGGGGTGTCTGGGCCAGCGAAGAGGAGAGGTCCTGCCCCAGGGGGAGCCTGGCCTGGGCTCTCAGAGCCCTAGCAGAGTGAAGAGGTGCTCAGACTGGGGGGTGCATCCCAACACTGGGAGAGGTCTAGGAGGGCTAAGAGGAATTTGGCCTGGGGCACAGCCCAGTGTGGGTGCTGGAGCCCCAGTGGGTGGGGACGATACATGCAGCGCAGGGGGTGCAGGTGGGCGGCGGGGATGCAGGTGGGCAGCGGGGGTGCAGGTGGGCAGCGGGGGGTGCAGGTGGGCGGCAAGGAGGGCCCACTCAGGAGAGGGGTGGAGGCGCAATGCGAGGTTGTTTGCATGCAGGGGGCTCACCACTTAGGTAGATGTGCTGAGGGTAATGGGCCAAATTACCCACTGTGGGGAGGGGAAGGGCAGGTAAGGAAAACTCGAAACGAGAAAACCCTGAGGCGGGACTTTGGTATCAGTGTGAAGTCAAGGTTGGCCTTATACATATTGATTCAAATGTGTGTGTGTATAGATGCATATGTGTGTGTGTGCATGCGTGTGCATATATACATACATATGTGTATATTTGTGTACAATCTCCAACTATCAACTAGGAGCAGCCACCACCAATAGCAAAGAGTGCATCTAACCCCAGATCCTGGCTTTTTTTTTTTCTTTCTCATTTACAATTTTTCTTCACACTGAAAATGTGCCCAATAAATAAATTATAAATTTACACAAAATTACACATCTGGTCTGGCTGTGGTTGCTTCCCCACACAGGAGCCAGCCCTGGATAGTTTCATAATTTTTTTAAATTTAAATTTTATTTTTCAACTGGAGTTGACATAATATTAGATAAGTTTCAGACGTACAACGTAGCGATTAGACATTCACATACTTCACGAAGTTCAGATGTTGGTTTTTAAGCACCATTTTCTGCAGAAGGAAGGGAGATTCCCTGGAGAAATGGCTGATTCCTGCACCAGGCAGGGAAAGCCCAGGATGAGCCTGAGACATCCTATATCAAAGCACAAGGACGTGTTCCAGTAAATATGGGGACATGCCCAAAGAACGCCCACGTGGACATGCACCCCTGATAGGGTTCCCTGAGAAGAGCCCAGATCATTTTTGTCACATTCTGGCCACACAGACCCCAACTTGTGCGTAGGAAATACCCCAACACATTCAGATGCGATGGGACTTCACACCCACAACTTAGTCTCGATGGATCAGGGTTTCAAAACAACAGGTAAGGCTCACTGGTGTGGCTCAGTGGTTAGTGTCGGCCTGTGGACTGAAGGGTCCCGGGTTCAATTCTGGCCAAGGGCACGTACCTCGGTTGCAGGCTTGATCCTCAGCCTCAGTCGGGGTGCTTGCGGGAGGCAACCAATCGATGTTTCCCTTTCACATTGACATTTCTATCTCTCTCCCTTCCACTCTCTCTGTAAAGCAATGGAAAGAATATCCTCAGGTGAGGATTTAAAAAACCCCAGTATTTTGTATGGTACATGTAACTTTCCTGTAAGTCTGAAATTATTTCAAAATTTTAAAAATGTAACGAGTGATGCACAGCAGGATGCCGAAAACTGTGTGAAATATGATCCCGCCCGTGCAGCACGGTGAGCACCCTCACCTCTGCGTGTGTGCCGGCGTGCACACGCGTGTGTCTCCCCTGCTGCAGGAGTACACAGAGAAGTGTGGTCTCCTCGCCGTGAGCTGTACATGGGCGGCCGCGGCCAAGGCAGGAGCCAAGGGGGGAAAAGGAGCCCAGCGCAGGGAGAGTCAGAAACGGCGACGTTAGGAATGGAGACGGTGCAGTGTAAACATCACTATCCTGCGCTTGACGTAACGCGCGTGTATTAGTTTGCTAGGGCTGCCGAAACGAAACCTTCCAGACTGGGTGGCCCACACATCAAAGTTATTTCCTCACAGTTCTGGAGGCCAGAAGCCCATGACCAAGGTGTGGGCAGGGTTGGTTCCCCTCTGAGGCCTCTCTCCTGGACTGCAGGTGGCCGCCTTCTCTCTGTGTCCTCATGGTTTTTCACTCTGCACATGTGCACCCCTGGTGCCTCTCTCTCTTTTTTAAATATGTCCTTATTGATTTCAGAGAGAGGAAGGGAGAGGGAGAGAGAGAGAAACATCAATGATGAGAGAGTCATTGATCGGCTGCCTCCTGCACGCCCCCGACTGGGGATGGAGCCCGCAACCCGGGCCTGTGCCCTGACCGGGAATCGAACCGCGATCTCCTGGATCCTAGGTCGATGCTCAACCGGGAGCCACGCCCGGCCGGGTCCTGGTGTCTCCGTATGTGTTCAAACTCCCTCCTCTTGTAAGAACACCGGTCGTATTGGATTAGAGCCCACCCTAATGGCCTCACTTTAAGTCACCTCTTTAAAGGCACTATCTCCAAATACCTTGCAAACATCCATTTTGACTTCTGGACATTTTGTTGAAAGAGACTTGGTCACTTTGCTCTTTAAAAAAAATATTTTTATAGGGTTGTGCATTTCCTGAGTTTTCTTAGCTCCAGTTAAAAACAACAGTGACCCTGTTGCTTCCTTTTAGGTAAACAGTCTTAATGAGTGACATGGGTTAGAGTAACCCTCACAGATAACAGGATGTTGATGAAATGGCACACAGAGTCCCCTTCCCTCTGGGGACTGAATGGACATCAAACTCTGGCCGCTCGATGACATTTTAGCCCCGCACCCCCTCTCGTTGGTCTCACCGAATTCCTCTCCCTTGCCCTGTCCCACACACCCGCTGGACGGACAATCCCACGCCCTTAAAGAAAGAAGACACCCACCATCTTCAAAGCCCACGTATTCAAAGGACAGTCTGGGTCCTTTGGACCGTGCACTGAGAATTTGGTGCTGCGTTGTCTCATTTCCCTGTCTTATGCTCACAGAGATGTGGGGAGGGTTTTTGTTTGTTCTAGAAATGCCTAGAAAAACCTTTGGATCTCTTCTTTTTCCCCCCAGTCACTCTAGATGGGATGTGCAGACCACGAAGTAGATGGAAGCAAGCCAGCCTGCATGGCTCTTAAACAGACCAGTCGTACTAGTCACATGTGTATCGTTCTTCAAGCCAAATGCTGAATCTCGAGAGCAGAGGTTCTGCAGGGACCTAGAAGAGCAGGAGCTGATAGATTCTGAAAATTCAGCCCCCGAGGTGAACATCAAAGACCACCGGCCTTGGTCTAGGCCCACCCTGCTGTGTCTCCCTGGGGGACCTCCCCAGCCCATCTTCTCACCTGGGGCCTGGACGCTGCTTCCTGTGTCCTCACTGCATGGCCAGCGGGGTTCTAGATCACACGCAGACGTGCCCCATAAGTGGCAGAGCCCCACGTCAATGGAAGAGAAGCGTGTTAGTGTCACAGAGATGGGAGGGCAGGCGGGGAGCCAGCAGTTTGCCTCGGTCCTTCCTCCGAACCTCGGATTCCTCACTGGGGACATGGGGACACGTGAACCAGCCTCACAATGTCCCAGCTCACAATGTCCTCGGCAGAGCTGAACTATCCGGGGGCATTCAGGCAGCACTTTCCCAGGATGCTCTGTTACCCTGTTTCCTGTTTGGGGGAGTAAGACGCCGTCTCCCCAGGGACCCTGCTCTGTGGGGTGAGATCAGGGAGCAGAGTTAGTTCATAGCATCCAGGAGGTTTGCATCCCAGCTTTTTGAGATGAGATTTTCCTTGGGTCTCACTCAGTCCCCGGCCCCTCCTTGAGCTTCTTCCTCATAGAGGGGCCACCTGCGTGGCCTGGGGCTGTCTGTCCTCTCCCTGCTCCCTGCCAGGTGCCCGAGCACCCTGCAGACACCACCAGGTGGAGTCACCGCCTCAGCCTCCCTCGGGGAGAGGGCAGCTTTGGAGCTCTGCCCCGGTCAAAGTGCAGCCTCCCTGCCACCTGCGAACACCTCACTCAGGCACCATCCAGAAAGGGGCAGCGGGGAGCCCTGTCCCGCTCACCCATCACCCAGACCAGGTTTGCGCTGCTATCTTAAGAGGCAAAGCACTGTCTTCCCAGCTCACGATGGACAGGAAATGTGCCGGGTATTTCTTCAATATTCTTCTCTTGCCTGGCGGCCTTCGTTCACTTATTCCTTCACACCTTTATTGAAACCCACCCTATTCCAAGCTTTGGGCCAGAAACTGAGCACATGCAGACAGGAAAGACATGGTCCTCGCCCTTAGAGAGTCCCTGATCTAGTAAAAGGTAAGCCCACAGAAGGCATGGGCACCCAGTACCTTCTAGATTGATGGCAAAGGTGAGATCAGTGCCCGCGGTTTGCTTGCCCCTCCCTGTTCACGTGGAGCATTGACCGAGTCACCAGCACTGTGAGAGGCCCGACTGTGGCTCCCAAGTCACCCAGCCTAGTGACCCTCACGAGGAGCCCATCCTTGACCTTGACCCCTTGCACCAGGTTTCTGATAATCCATGAAACAAGTCACTAAAGTGTTAAAATTATAAGTAGGAAGGGCTGAACACTGGCTATGTGACTGAAAATCACACTTTCTTTGTTTTCATTGGAAAACATTTTTTTCCCTGCCCAAGGATGGAAGCCAGTGGAGGCGCAATTGGTTAGAAAAATAAATGATCACAAATACTTATCACACCAGTTGCTCATTATAAATGCCCTCTGGCATGTGCCGTGCATCTTGAAGGAGAAGCTGACGCCCAGTGTCCACGGCGTACATCCGTCAGCAGGACACCGACCTCGCCTTGGAAGGCCGAGGGCCGGCTCTGCTGACTGGCGGGTAGGGGAGGCCCCCGCCCAGGGGCTGCGCCTCGGCTCCCCCTCGCCCTGCCCCTTTCAGCTGCGCCAGAAGCCGCCTCTCCCCGCAGCCCCGCGGCACCCCTGTGTGGTTGGTGCATGCCCCGACCGAGGCCCACCAGCCGTCATCATAACCGCTGCTTTCCCGCTGAACCTTCAGGCCAATGGTTTATCCAACTAATGAGCTCTTTGGGGGAGTTTTTAATTAGCCCGGCAGATCAGACGTTATAGATACATGCTCTGCAGCCTAGGGAAATAAACACCCTTTCAATCACAATTCATCCTGCGGTTAGGAAAATAAATTATCGCGAGCACTTGAAACACAAATTGCCAGTATAAATATCCATTCATTTCACTGGGATGCTGGTACTGTGATGGTAAATATTGGTGATTTTGAACTAAACTATTTCAACCAGAACCTACCACTCAGACCTTTACTTGTAGAAGACCGTTCTGTTTTCAAAAATCTTGCACATACGTTTTCTCAATAAATGTCTCGGTCGCCTTGTGACATAGGTACAGCTATCCCCACATTACAGTTGAGACAAACGGTGCTCGAGGTCGCGCAGGAGGTGAGAGCACAGACCGCTGGCCCGCTGCGGACACCCTTCCTTCACCCGCTGTTGCGTCCGCACGTGGCCCGCACCAGGCCGCTGTGCTCACGGCAACACATCCCTCACACTGTTCCACACGTTTGCTCTCCTGTGTGCTCGTCTCCAGCTCAGTGCCTGACACGGGTGAAAATAACGAAGACCTGGGACTGAACGTGGATGTCCCCCCTCCTTCCTGCCCACACAGGTAATAGTCGCCCTGACGTCCTCAGCCAGGTCTTATTTGTCCTTCGTAACTGAAAGTCTAGAGCACATAAGCTCACTCTATACTTACGAATGTTCTCAATGACTACAGATCCTCCTTCCCCCTCCCCTCCAATGCTGTAAAAATGAGTTGTCCTTGGCCATCTGGGGAACTTGGCTGCACTTGACCCTGGGGTGTCAAGCACATTGCTCCCCCCAGGGGAATTACTCTGGATGGAGTTCAAGCCACAACAGGAGCAAAGATGGGTGAGGAGCAACGAGACTATTCCAGGCTGGTGGAAAGTGATGAGAAAGGCCTGTGTTCTCTCTGATCTCTGAGCTCCCTCCAGGGCATTTGGATAAGCGCCCATGTTTCAGGGCAAACAAATGGCATGTGTTTGCAGAGCTCATCAAAACGTTTTCTGATGGCTTTACAACTTCCCAGCAGGGTCAGTTCCTAGGGAGCTGCCCCAGGTCCAGGCCCCCTCACCCAGAGAAATGCGAGTCCAGGCAATGAGTTTGCACTGGAGGTTCACAGCGTGTTTGTCTTGGCTCTGACAGACGCCATCAGCCAGGGCAACAGCAGCGTGTGTCCCATCCAGGCTGCGTGCTTAGGAAACAGCTGAGAACAATGGACCTTCCTTTCCACCTCGTTATGAAATAAAGTGATAAAGTGGGTAATTTTGAAAGAAAAAGGGGGCTATGCTGAGATCACTTATGGGGGAAATTACAGGTAACATACGTGTAACATACTAGAACATATTGGAATTCTGACGGCTGCTCGTTCATTATAACATCGCTAATGTTTCTCCCCCAACACCTAACATGCAACAGCTACATGCCAGAGACTGTTGCATTCACTGAAAATGAGGTACATTTGTTTTTTTAAAAAGTTTTACTCCTCTCTAAGGAACTCCAGGATCGTATAACAAAATATCCCATTGTGAGGATGTTTTAGAAGTTATCTCCCCTCTCCGACTCAACATTTCATAGTTTCCTGGTAGTCATTGAACAGAATCGTAATCAAGGGAATATTAAGAGTTTTAAGTGACCTATTGATTTTTAAAAAAAAAACAACAACATACAAAACAAACGGAAAACTGCAGGAAACGTTTAAAGTAGTCTGGTGGAAAACAGACATCAATATCTTTCCCATTAACCAACAAAATTCAGTTATAAAGCCCAGAGTTCCCAGCCGCAATATCAACAACAACAAAAAGAGTAGCTTGTGGAAAATCGTATTTAAAATGCCCAGGAAATATGTGTATATCTCAGTGACATAACTGAGTTGCATAAGTTGAGAGAGAAAATATTTCCGGACGGGAAGATGGAGAAGATTAAAGTATTAGAAAAATGGCAGTCCTCCTCACCCCTCAAAGGAGTGAAATGTTCTACTTAATCCCAAAGAAAATTTTAATGTTTTTTCTTTATTTTCTAACTTGAAAACGTTAACATAAAGCTGATCGGGAAGACAGAATGAGCGAGTAAGAAGAGTCGGTGACAGCAGAGTGTAGGTGTTTTCTACAGAAGACCTTTCCGATCGTTTAGAGCCGCATCACAGACGGAACAAGACAGAAAAACAGAAGAGAGATGAGACCCCATCACCAGGTCTTGGTACACACAAGAAGCGTTTGTTTTATAAAGGTGGCTTCACAAATCAATGGTGATAGGTATTCTTTAGAATCATGATGCTGGAAAATGTTCTTGACATTTTGGGGAAAATAATACTGGTTTCTTATCTCACGTCCCTAATAAATTTCATATGAATTAAATAGTAGTATATAGACCATAACCCCATAAAAATAATAATGTATGTTGGAAGTTTATGTCTTCTAGTAAGGAGGGTGTCAAGGCAGAAAAGCAATGAAAAAAAAAATGAAAGAAAAATATCTGTCTATTTAAAGCTTGAACACCTTTGTAGGTTAAAATTCTTTAAAAGAACCAAAAATAATCTGGGAAAAAGTCACTGGCACAGATTCCCAGCTTCCTAAAATGTACTGGTGCTGCCTGGCTCCCTGTCCCCGCAGAGAACAGGCTATTTCTGTGCTGGACTGTCCTGTTCCTGTCTCTGTTTCCAAGGCCTCCGCGTCCACACGCCAGAGGCACGGGAACCCTAGTGTGGAAACCCTGTGGGCTTACTGAGCATCTACGTGAAATATCTCAATATTCCCACACCTGAGGGCCTCATCATGATAAATGTATTTTTAGAAGTATATTACTTTAGGCTTAGATTTTTTTTAAATGTTTTTATTGATTTCAGAGAGAGAAAGGGAGAGGGAGAAAGATAGAAACATCAATGATGAGAGTCATTGATCGGCTGCTTCCTACACGCCCCCGACTGGGGATCGAGCCCCCAACCTGGGCATGTGCCCTGACAGAGAATTGAACCGTGACCTCCAGGGCCATGGGTTGATGCTCAACCACTGAGCCACACGGGCTGGGCTAGGCTTAGATTTTTTTTTTTAAACTAGAAATGTGATATGGTCCCTTTAGGAGAAGTCAGTTTATAAAATTCTCAGGGAGCAAAAACTGGGATTTTAAAGAGTGAACTTAACCAAATTTTAAGTGGATACTTGATGGGAGCAGAGAAGAATTTCACTGAGAAGGGGATACTCTTCCCCTGGTAGGACAGAGGTCCCTGAAGGTACACTAGTGACAAGCAGAGAAGAGAGGGCAGGGGTTCTCTAAGGTGTTCAGTACGTGGCAGATATGTCTTACCTGCAAACAAAACTGATAAACTACTCATTTGTTCAGTATAAAACTGGGATTCACTTTACTTATGGAAAATATCTATGGGATGTGTGCAGTGTAAAATCATAGCCAGATGCATACATGTATGTTTAAAAAATAAAAACTAGTTCATTTGTGACTTCTGCATCTGCTCAGGGTGGAGTAGCAGACCAGACTTACCTCCTGCCTGAAACCACCATAAAAACCAAGAGAAGAACACTGAAACGGCAGTTTTCAAGGCTTGGATATCAGCCAGTGAAGGACGGTAATCCTGAGAAATGGGAAATGGACCAGGGGAGCCCAGTGATCACCCAGTTTACTGCCATGGGGCTTTCCAGGCCATGACACAGGGACAGGCAACCCAGGCGGTGCCCAGTGGACTCCCTGGGTGAACACAGTTCCGTTGGATAAACAGAGCCGAGAGTGTGGAAGACCAAGACGCTGAGTTTGCAGAATAAAGGACCAGAGAGGGGAGAGAATCCCTGAGATCTGTGGAGAATCCAGCAGAAGCCCTGGCCAGTGTGGCTCAGTCGGTTGGGGTCGTTTCATGCACCAAAAGGTCACCGGTTGAGTTCCTGGTCGGGGCACATGCTCAGGCTGTGAGCTCAGTCCCCTGTAGGGGCCACGCAGGAGGCAGCCGAGCGATGTTTCCCTCTCACATCGATGTTTCTCTCTCTCTCCCATTCCCTTCCTCTCTCTAAAATCAATTAAGAAAAGAATTCAGCAGAGAACTGAGAGGGACGTGCGTGTGAGGAAACCAAGGCTGGGCGAGAACTGGCGACGAGGGTTGGAGGAGAGAGTGCGGGCCCCGCAGCGGGACCAGAAAGCATCACATTAACAGTCGCTGCGTCGGGTGCCCAGAGTCGTGTTTTATCAGGAGTATAAAATAATTAGCCTGAGGTTACATGCTGCTCTGTTCTAACTAAATTTTTAAAAGCATAACCCCAAAAGTTCAAACTTTTTCCCAGTGAGCTAACCCCAGAACAAAAATCAAGGATATTTATAGATATACAAAAATACTCAGCACCAAACAAAGTAAAATTCACCGAGCATGCAAAGAAACAGGGAAATATCTACAAAGAGGAGAAAAATGAACCAATCAAAACCAACCCAGAAGTGACCCAATGAAACTTACAGAAGGAATCATAAGAGAAAATCTTTGCAGTCCTGGGTTGGAGAAATATTCTTTACAACATCAAAGTCACCATCTATAAAAGAACAAATTGCTAACCTGGGCTTTAAAAAAGTTGAAGCGTCTACTCTTTGAAAGATATTATTTAGAGGGTGAGAAGATAAACCACAGAATGGGAGAAAGTATTTGCAAACCACAGCTCATAAAGGACCGGTATCCAGATTATGCAAAGAACTCTCAAAACTCAACAATAAGAAAACAAACAATAAAAGATGGGCAGAACATTTGAACACACACCTTGGGAACAAGGGACCCACATCCCTGTCCTTGGAAACCTACACTGTCAAGGGGGAGACTGAAACTAAACCGGACACCGATGTAAAAATATGCTTTAAAGAATGGATGCTGAAAATAAAAGCAAGGCCCGCGTGCCTGCAGGTGCGCTGGGGGCGGGGGGGGGGGGGGGCGCGATGCTTCGCCTCAGGCCCTGGCCTGGGGGAGGTGAGGGGGAGGTCATGGGGCAAGAGCCTGCAGGGAAGCTGGGGGGCAGGAAGAGGCTGGTGGGGGGGATGCGTGGGCAAGTATGTGGGGTGGGCAAGGGGGAGACCATGTACTTGTTCTAGAGTGGGAAGAAGCCCCGGCGGAGGCGTGGGGTCCCTTGGTTTGCTGGGTGGGAAAGAGACTGTCACGGGCCCGGGAAACAGGGAGACCAGGTGAGGGCCCCCCGCAGTAACCGGTGCGAGGCCATGGTGGTTGGGCCCATGGTGACAGTGAAGACAGTGAAAAGTGTCCAGTTCTGCATCTTTGGTGAAGGTGGAGCTGGCGAGCCGCCTGTGAGGTCAAGATTGGCATCAAGGGTTTGGGCCTGAGCGACTGAAGGATGGAATCGGCTGCTAACGCAGAGTTCAGGTGTCTCGCTCGCAAACTGCCTTCAGAATTCCTCTCAAAAAGTGGAAAACCTGAGCTAGTTTTTTTAAAGCTGTTAATAGAAACATGTCAAACATAAAAATAAAACTAGCTTACTGGATTTGTTCTCTGTTTGAAAATCAGTAACTATCAAATCTAAGAAGAAAATCTAAGAAGAAAAATTGCCAGAGAAAACATCTGAAATTGAGACGCTCTTTTCTGATCATTAACACAGAGCTGGTCTTAGCTGCAGCTGAAACGGATCCATTTTGGGCAAAAACAGTGCTTGGCAGAAGGGTGCTTTGAGAAGTTCTGCATGATGTCAGTTAATGTTCCTTCTCTCGTGGCCTCCGTCACCCATGCAACACCGAAGAGCAGAGAGAAAGAAGCTAGACTGTCACCGGGTCCTGGTGCGAGCAGCCGGGCCAGGGGGCGTGGAGGTAGAGGGGACGCCTTCGCGGGGAGGCAGCTGCAAGGACTGGACCCCCGAGAGGGGGAGCTGCTGGTCCTCCCGGAGGCAGAGCTGGAGGGGCTCTCCTAAGGCCCCAAGGAAAAGGAGGTGCCACCTGCCCCTCCCTCGACATACACAGAATTCATCCTTAGGAGAGGGATCGTGCACACACTCTGGGGTTGAGTGACAACCTCAAGCCCAAAGCGGGAGCAGACACTCGGACTGAAGTGTCCAGGGGAAGGGTTTTTCTAAGCACTATCCAAATTCATGCCTGTGTAACTTTACATTTAAATTCATTAAAATGAAGTCAAATGAAAAACGTACTCACCATATTTCAAAGCTCCACGGCCACATGCCCCTTGCTACGTCGTGGGCGGTGCACACTCGGGACATGTCCATCACTGAGAAAGTCCCATCCCACAGCTCCCATTGGCTTCCGCTGCCAGCTCGGCGGGCAAGAGACCAGCTGCTCTGTGCCACGTGTGCCACCTGACCAGGTAGTCTCCGTGCTGAGTCACAGCGTCATGATGGACATGCAGGAAGAGTTCCAGAGACTCAAAGAGATGACCAGTCAGGGCCCCGGCGTCCTTGCTCGACATTCACAGAATTACATTCACGGGGTCCGGCTTGTGGCTCCCCAGAGAACACTTCATTTTGTCAAAATTTTACATCTAAATCTTAATTTATCGGGAAGCTTTCATAACAAAGTATTTATGTGTTTCTACACTTCACCTTGCCCGTGAGTTGCATACATGTGGCGTGTAAAATGGACACGCTGCGCGGGGCAGGGCAGGAAGTTTTCAGGTGACCCCAGGTGGGTCGCGAGGGCTGTCTGGGGTTCAGAGGAGCTGGGTTAGCCCTGGGGAACCTGTGACAACCTGAGTAACCAGGTGACAGGGAGCCGAGCATGGGACGGCCCGGCAGCCAGATCCTCAGGAGGAACGTGGGAGCTTGCGCGCAATGCTCAGCTGCAGCGGGAAGCCACAGTCCTCGAGAATTGTGAGCAAACGGGCCCAGCTGCTGAGCTGCTCTCCAAACTCTTTTCACTTTTCATTTTTTTGCTAATCCACACCTGAGGATATTTTTCTATTGATACATATATATTTTTTAGATAGAGTGGAAGGGGGGGGAGAGAGAGGGAGAGATGTGAGAGAGACACATCCATAGTCTCCTGCACACATCCCGACCCGGGGCTAGGGACTGAACCTGTAACCCAGGCACGTGCCTTCGATGGGGAATCAAACCCTCGACCCTTCAGTGTGCAGGCCGACACTCTAGCCACTGAGCATGCCAGCCAGGGCCTCACCGAACTCTTAACAACTGCCAGCGCGGGTGGAACCCGGATCTTTAGGCCCTTCTGTCGGTGCCCTCCCTGCTATCCCACACGCCGCCTCAGACATTGGCCACAGGTGACAAGGGACCAGGAGACGAGCCTTGCTTCCCAGGCAGCCCCGTCACAGCAGGGTGTGGGAGCCATGAAGAAGTCAGATTAGAAGGAAGGAGATGGTGCTCTGACCGTGCATGGCTCACTCGATCCTTCCACTGACCTGGGACATTTCTGGGCTCTGCACAAAGCCAGCCCCAAATTCACTGTCTGGGCACAAGGACTTACGACAACAGGGGACACAGTTCCTCTTACCCGCTGGCAGGGGGAGCGTAAGCAGGTGGGGTGCTGAGCCCCCGATGGCGTCAGCAGCATTCCTGGGCTATCTCCCCAAGCTCTGGGTCACTCTGACAAAGGGCAAGGCCATGCACCTGCTGTGGCCACTGGGGGCAGCTGCCAGGAGGATCTGCCCGGCAGACAGGCTGCGGGGCCGAGAGACTCGGGAACTTCGTCACTGGCACACTGACATGAATTGGAGCTGAGATTGAATGTCCCAGTGCTTGCTGGCTCAGGTGGTCTTTTCCAACCACAGGCGGCTGGGCTGAATGACAGCGGTTCTACAGTGACAGATCCAAGCCGGGCTGCCAAGTGACCCTGAGCAACCTGGAAGGGGGTGAGCCTCGTGCCAGCCGGGAGGGGCTGGTTCCCGGCGGTACAGTCCCCGAGGAAGAACACTCTGGAGTCTGGTTTCACTCCCCTTTGCTGTCTCCTTTACTGATTTGTCAACATGGTGTATAAGAGGCGAATGACAGGACCCCAGGGTTTCAAAAATGTGAATTTTCTGGGGGGTTTCTAGGCATCTGAATGTACCAAACAGGAGAAAAGATCCCAGATGAAACCGCAGGTTTTCATGAAGTGAACTTCAGCTTTGCATATGTAACACCCAGTTATCAAACGAGCAAAAGCTGTGCGTGGATTTACTTGCTGCCTGGCAAGCACAGGGTCACCCAATCGCCAGCACCATGGGAAATGAGCCCATGTACAAAACCCCTCTGGGGCTGGCTTGGGCGTTTGCTATCTCACAAGTAAAGGAGATGGAAGGAGCGGCACATACTTCCTCAAAGAGAACGTGTGAGCTTGGGAGGAACATTGCGGTTACTTAGAGTGGGCTCGGCCAGTGTCATTGAAGTTTCACAAAACTCTTGGTCCTGAAGTTAATTGGAGACAGCTCAGTCCAAGCTGCCAGGTCTGAGGTTCTCAACAGAAGCCACATTATTTCGAGACTCTGAGCCCAAGGCTGTGGTGCAGACAGAACTGCATGGCATGAGCCAGGACGTCTCGGAACAGCTCCTGCGGGAAGAGCCGAGAGGAGGCAGCAGCCGAACGGAAGTGACATCCCGGGTCTGCCCCGGCTGCCTGCATAACCTGGCCCACCGCTCGGCTCTGAAATAAAGGGTTTACACACTTTCTTCTCACCCGGGGACAGTCAGCAATGTCTTGGACATAACCCGGGGCCAGGGGTATTGCTGGGATCTAGTGAGTAAAGATCAGGATGCCGCTGGGGTGAGAAACCTGGTTTCAACTAGATTGCACTCGATTTTCAACAAGGTGACACCCAGCCTCTGTTGGAAAAGATGAATGTGAAAGGGCATTTTGTGGGAAAACATTTTTTGCTTTATTTTATTTTTTGAATCTGTGCATGGGCCCAACAGCCACAGTCACACATGGACGCCCTCGCCGACCTAGTTCCCACAGTCCAGGACTTTCACAAGCTTCGTGCTTCTCTCAGCACCAAAGATGTTATTCGATGAATCATTTCTTCCGCAAACGTCACCCAAACAACCATTAAGGAAGCTCCTAGGAGGCGGATTTCACTGCCGGGATGCATGCGGCCCTCTGGAAGGCGAATCGGTGCCGGCTGCAGTTGTAAATACTCATTAAGAAACTGTTGCCAAAGATGCAGGAAGCTTTATTCTGATGTTGTTCTAACTTCTAAAAAGTGCCTACTGCCCACATATTTTTGGTAATATGTAAATATTATTATGTATCCCGAAGATAAATACTTTGGGAGAGTTTAAAAATAAGAGATCTGGAATGAAAGAAAAATATTGAAATATTACAGGGTGTCCCCCAAAAATGTATACACACTTTGAATAGTTATTAATTACGGTGGGTTAAATTTGAAAAGAAATGAAACGTCAATTGCGCTATCAGCTGTTAAGTGTGTATACATTTTTGGGGGGACACCCTGTATCTATAGAACTGTAGGATATTGGGCCTCCGTTTTCTTCTGGGGTTTTTATGGTTTCATGACTTGCATTTAAGTTCTTTATCCATTTTGAGTTTATCGGAATTTACGTCTCCTTTATATCAATCACCCTGGGGTAACATTGGTTTTGTTATTCGCCATATCGCTTAAAGTAGCAGAACCTATTGAGGGCATTAAGTGAGGACTGACTGTGCAACCAGAACATTTTTTTTTAATCCTTGTCCGAGGATATTTTTTCCATTGCTTTTCCGAGAGAGTGGGAGGGGGAGAGAGAGAGAGAAACATCGATGTAAGAAAGACACATCGATTGGTTGCTTCCCGCACGAGCCCCAACAGGGGGCCTGGGGTGGAGCCTGCAACCCAAGTACATGCCCTTGGCCGGACTCGAACCTGGGACCCTTCAGTCCAGGCCGACGCTCTAACCACTGACCCCGACCGGCCAGGGCTACAACCAGAAATTTAACCCAGTTCTCATTTGTTTTGTTTCTCTCTATTGAAGAGTCAGTGGGTATAATTGGCTGGATCACATTCATAACTATAACTTTCGTGCCAGAAATGCTCCCTCAAACTCGTGGGCCTCTATTCTGCACCCACTCGCTTAGATGATGCCAAGCTGGCGAGGGCAGTGGCCAAAGTCCTCCCAGCCGGTCAGCACCTGGCAGAGCGCCTCTGTGAGCCAGGCCGGGGTGCCACAGGGCCTGAGGGGTTCCCACGGTTATCCTGGTCTTGCTTTTATAAGAAAATAAGCAGTGGCTTTGGTAAGAAGGAGGACCCCTGTGGGTCACTAAGACCTCGCTGTTACACCCTCTGAAGAGTCAGCAGGAGAGAACGGGGGAGGAATGGAGTCGATGTCTGGTGACCTAATGTGCGGAGCTGTCTACAGGCCACCTCGAGTGGTGACTTCCCTCCGCAGTCAGGATCCTTTGCCCACCAGAGAGATGGACTGCCCATTTCCATTGCATCTGGGTGCACCCACCACCATCCTGAAGAGGCATCCTGACCACAGGCAGAAATACCTGGGACAACAGGCCTCAGAACGAGAACACTCCTGACTTGCACTTGACCTACGTGTGTGGTGAGCATTTTCCTTCACAGATGAATCAAGGGAGGACACTTCAGGGTTGAAAGGGGAGGACTGACATTCTTTAAAAAGTGGAATTATAGCCCTGGCTGGTGTGGCTCAGTGGTTGGAACATCAGCCGACGCACCAAAGGTCACAGGTTCGATTCCCGGTCAAGGGCATGTAACTGGGTTGCAGGTTAGACCCCCAGCCCCAATCGGGGCACATGTGGGAGGCAACCAATTGATGTGTCTCTCTCACATCAGTGTTTCTCTCTCTCTCACCCTCCCTCCCTCCCTCCCTCCCTCCCGTCCACTCTCGAAAAGTCCTCAGGTGAAATTTAACAAAATAATAATAAAGTAGCATTATAAAATCCAGACAAAAGCCCACACATGCAGCCGCAGCACAGGTCTGGTGCGCGAGCCCGTGGTGGAATCTGCAGGCCTCCTCGAGTGCAGACACGGGCCCTGGCCCGAGTCCATGACTCACATCCCACCGGCCAGGCAAACGGCGGCCCCTTGGAGACAGGTGGGCTGAGCGGGTGAGATGCGGATGTCACTTAGCTTACTAGGGAAAAATTAACAGGTCTGCAATATGTGAGCACTCAGATTTCTCACCCTGGGATACAGAGGAAGGATTGTTTGTGGTGCTGGTAGGAGGTAGTGACAAACCCGTGGAGAGTGAAGTCCTAGTCCTCACAACACCTGGCCCGGTTACTTGCCTGGGGCACGTGGCACGTCAGGGGAGCAGCAGGACAGCACCCGCTGGAGAAGTACCCAGCTGGAGGCTGCCAGACCCTGGGGCGGTCTGGACCAAAGGCTGCTCTTCTAAAGTAAACTCACGCTCACACTTTGACTTTTGGTCGAGAGCTGTGCTGAGCTGGCTGCAGCCTTTCGGGGACATTGGTGGCAGCGCTAGGAGGCACATCTGGACTCCTCCTGCCTTCAGTGACCATGCCAACCGTGGATGACATTCTCGAGCACATAGGGGAGTTTAACTCTTTCCAGAAACAAACGTTCTTCCTCCTAGCTCTGCTCTCCGCATCGTTCACCCCCATCTACGTGGGCATCGTCTTCCTGGGCTTCACCCCCGAGCACCGCTGCCTGAGGCCCGGCGTGGCCGAGCTGAGCCTGCGATGCGGCTGGAGCCCGGCCCAGGAGCTGAACCTCACGGTGCCCGGCCCGGGGCCCGCGGGCGAGGCCTTCCCCCGCCAGTGCCGCCGCTACGAGGTGGACTGGAACCAGAGCGCCCTGGGCTGCGCGGACCCGCTGGCCGGCCTGGCCCCCGACAGGAGCCACCTGCCGCTGGGCCCCTGTCGGCACGGCTGGGAATACGACACGGCCGGCTCCTCCATCGTCACCGAGGTGAGTGAGGCCGGGATTAAAGCAACAGAGCAAATTGTGCAGGTTTTTCTAAGGAAGAAAGTGAGGCCCAGACATACTCTTTGGACTCGAGGGATCTTATAAAATCCCAGTTTCTTATGAAAGCATGCAGCCTCTTATTTGCCTAGAGTATGAGTGGATTAGTTAAAACCTGATCCGTTTCAATAATGATTCTCATTTATGCAACTCTCAGCTGTAAGGACAAGCAATAGCATATAAGAATTCCAAGAAATAATGCCAGGAAAGGGAAAATTTCCAAGCCTCCTCCTTTTCTGGAAGCCCTACCTCCCCCTTCAATCTTCCATTATGCAGATGGCCACCTGAGAGCTCGTGGAACTCACCTGAACAGTGTCTTGCTGTGACTTGATGTACTTGTCTCTCTCTCTTTTCTGGTTAATCTTTATCAGAAGATATCCGTTAATTTTTAGAGAGTGGAAGGTGCTTGTAACCCAGGTATGTGCCCTTTACTGGGAATAGAACCCGTGACCCTTCAGTGTGCAGGCTGATGCTCTAACCACTGAGCAACACCAGCCAGGGCAATGTATTTGTCTCTTAATGGCTATTTGGGGTTGGAGCTTATGCTACGGTGCTATAATGTTATTAAAAACTACAGTCAAGCCGGCCGGTGTAGCTCAGTGGTTGAGCGCCACCCTAGGAACCAAGAGGTCACGGTTTGACTCCTGATCGGTGCACATGCCCAGGTTTCAGGCTCAGTCCCCAGTAGGGAGTGTGCTGATCGATGATGTTTCTCTCTCATCGATGTTTCTGTCTCTGCCTATCCCTCTCCCTTCCCCTCTCTCTAAAAAGCAACAAAAACATATTTTTAAAAACTATAGTCAACATTAGCATCTAATTGCAAAACCTCATTTCAATAAATATAGAGAAAACAAAAAACTAGAGACGTGCTTTTATTAGAGGCAAAGCCAAATGGGGGGAGAGGTTGCAATTATTCTGAAAATACAGAGAACTCCAGCTGCCTGGCTCAGTTTGAAGACTGCTTGTGAAGATATTCGACGTGAACAGACATTTAGGTCGAGGAGCCTTTTTAAGGATCTAACGTGGCCTAATAGTTGCATGCAATGCAGAAGATCACAGATTTAACGCCATACAACGCTGAGAGGTTTCACAGCGCAGCTGAACTCCTCCCTTCAGCAGAGATGGGGACACTGAGGCCCAGAGCAGAAAAAGTTTTCCTAAGGCCCCAGAGTAGGAGAATTAGCTGTTAGCCCTGGAAATCAGATCTCCTGCCTTCCAGGCCGGCACCTGTTCCTCCTGGGACGCTGCCTCTTGTTCCAAATGAGAGCAAATTAACAGCCTTAGCAGGACGCTCCTAGTCCCCAGCCGTTAAAGAGACAGCAAAGACACGGGAACAGCCTAGCCTCCTCCGGGCAGCTTTTGTGTCCTGCTCACAATCCTATTTTCTTCTTTCGTGTATCAGAATTAGAAAGGGAAACGGTTTGTGCAAAAATAATTACCCAATTTCAGCTGATTTAGCTAACTGCAGAGTTTAGCCGAGTGACGTATTGCCAGATGGAATGCTAAACAGATTGCAGGACAAGCCTTTTGGTCCAGTAGAGAAAATTAATACAATGGCAAGAAAACAGTGGGTTTATGCAGGGGCGGGGAACCTTTTTTTCTGCCAAGGGCCACTTGATGTTTATAACATCATTCATGGGCCATACATAATTATCAACTTAAAACTTAGCGATGAAAAAGCTCCTAGATTTATTGAATTTCGAGTCCTGCCTGCGGTTGCCTTGGCAGGGCCAGGCCAAATGATTTCCCGGGCCAGGCGTTCCCACCCTGGTTTATCACCTTTTGGCCCATCAGTTCAACGCAAGGGATGCATGGGTGATAAATTCCCCAGGCTGAGGCGAGTCTAACGGGATTTTTTTTCTCTTTCTCTCCTGACTCGGGACCCCTCTGGCCCCTCGGCAGTTTAACCTAGTGTGTGCCAACTCCTGGATGCTGGACCTGTTTCAGTCGGCCGTGAACATGGGATTTTTTATCGGTTCTGTGGGCATCGGCTACTTAGCAGACAGGTGGGTGCCGCAGGTTCCGAAAGCCCTTGGGCTCACCTGTCCCTGCTTGCATACGGTGCTTCCCCAGTTACACAGACTACAGTCTCCTGGCCCAGCGTCGGTCACCCTGACCATCTCAGATTTCTTCCACTAAGAGACAAGCGTGGCTGATGTCACTATTTTCCAGTCCTTTGAGTCACAGGGATGTTTCAGTGTTAGGCAGTGGTTTTTCCTTGGAGACTATCCAGAAGCTGAGCGTCAGGAGGGAGAGTGATAGATGATTAGGTCCCTTGTGTAATGCCCGCTTCACTCTGGCCTCATCGCCATCTGCCTGGTCATGAGCCATCGGGGCTCTGAGCTCTGTCCATCCTCTGCTTGCCTGTCCTGTGCCCCGAGTCAGTGCAGACTGCCCTGGGATCACAGGGCTCCCGGGCCAGGGCTCTGGGGCAGGATGTGATTATAGGTATGAACCGAGGGTGAAATTTGGTGAAAGGGAAGCAGGTCTGAAAAGCACTCTATGTGGAAAGCCCAGCAGATGGTCCCCTCCGACGGCCTGGGTCTTCAGTGCTCCTGCTCAGTGACTCCCAGTTGCCCCCGGCTCTTTTACTTACCCATCGTTAGGGAATCCCACACTCACTGCGTGGAAAGTTCCTTATAACATGCGTCTCTCCTCTGTTGATGACCATTCAATATTTTTAGGGGTCCTCAAAGGAAAAGGAACAGAAAAATTCGCTTTATTCTTGATAAACACTTTCGATAACTTGGCCATCAGGGCTAATTTTTAATACTCACAATACTGACTGTTTATAGGGTGTTCTCCACGTGCCAGGCACTGTGCTCAACATTTTGGACGCTATTGTTCTCTTTAATCATCAGTCACCTAGTGAGACAGAGATGTACAAATATATCTAAATTACATAGTTTTATATAGATATACAATTTTATATAAATATACACTATATAGTACTATATAAATGTACAGTTATATCATATAGTTCTATATAAAATACAAATATATATATTTAACTCTTAAATAAGTGATAAAGTAAATATATACTTCATGCTTGTTGCCCCAACTATATATAGGATAGAGATAAACCCAAACCTGTGAGTAAAACATTAAATGTAAATGGAACATTTTCTCTGACTCTATCCTATTGTCAGGATTAAAACTTGTGTAGTGTTAAACTTAAGGATGGCTTAATCTATCACACCCCCAAGGGCATCCGCATTTTCACAGCCCTGCCCACTGTGGGAGGGAGGGAGGATGTTGAGAGGCTGGGCCACCGGTATGTCCTGCGTCTTTGTCCATCACAACACTCCTGTGACTGTCTGCTCAGCTTCCCTTCAAAGGCTCTTCCTGGGACTCTGTGTAGGAGCCTTGCGAGGTGAAGAGGAAGGTCATTCGCTTTTATTTTTATTGCCTCAGAACTAAGGATGGTTGTTTGGAGATGACCCTTTAAGTCAGGAGAGAAAGGAGCGGGTCCAGAGTCCCCCGTGCTCCAGTACGTGGCCGTCCACCCGGCTCCTGGCTCCCTCTCCTCTCCCTCCTTCACTGAGAGGTGCGGACGCTAACACGCACCTGGATGGAAGGGAGTACACAGGTGGCAGAGCCTCGCAGCTGGTTAAACCAGTGAGTTAATGATTCTTGTCCCACTCAAAGAGTAGGAGACCGGTTATAATTTCTACTGAGGGTGCATTCCTGGTCTATAATCCCCAGTCAGCTACCCGCCTTCGTAATGACTTCGTTCCTTTCCTCACACTGTTTAAATCTCCCGGGAGAAGTTGTTAGTCTTTATTCTTCCCCGAAAAGCTGGGGCCATGCCTCTGGATTTTTTCTTCTTAAATTGTCTGAAGTGTTTTGGTTTTGCCTCTTCTGTTCTCTTTGTGTGTGCATGTAGGAGTGCGTGATAAGATAACCACCATAGGTTCAAAAAAAGGCAATTTATATTTTGCATACTTAATGCCTAGTTTTGAACAATTTTCAGGTTTTATACAAGAATCTCATAGAAATCTCTTTTATTTTACAGATTAAACCAACATTGAATAAAATAGATTGTTTTCTATGAAAAGAAAGGGTAGGGAAGGAAAGACATATGTTAGAGAATTTGAAAATAGACCTTTTACCAGGTGTCTAACTTATTTCATCACCCATAACCTTCTAAAGAATTATTTTGAGTATTTCCTGACCCAAAAAAGGGATCTCTCACCAATTCCAGATTTTTTGTTCTAATGATCAGTAATTACAAGTGCTACATATAGAGGTGTTCTGTAAATGTTTGACAACTGGCTCTCTGAGGGGAAAAGCCCCAATTTGTAGCATTTGCTGATTTCCATGGTGTAAATACTCCCACGTTGGTCCATTGCAAGCTACCAAGCTGAGGCCACTGAGCACAGAGTTGGCTAGAGACAGGCACCATCACCTGGTACTCCCACCATACAAGACAGGCGTAAAGAACCTCATGAGCATATACATTATAATGGTCAACCACAGTGACATAATTGGGAAGCGATACATTTTACACATTCATTACACTTGTTTTTAATATAATTTACCTACTTGTAAGTGTATAATTTAACTTTAATGGCAGTGTTTAACAATTAGCTCACAAAGTCTCTGAAAATCTAATAATCAGCTCTCAAGAGCCAGGACCGCCCAGGCTGGATTTCATGGTGGAGCTAGATCAAAGCAGAATCAAAGTCCCAGTGGGTCACAGTCAGACCTACCCAACCACGTGGAAGCTTCTAAATCGGGTTCTCCACTCCCTTCTAGGTGCCAGTGACTGTGTTGGGCATCCCCATGCATCATATTTCATTTAGGATCATGACAGCCTTCGAAAGGAGATCTGAGACCCCGACAGGTAGTTCAGTTGGTTAGAACATTGTCCTGATACTCAAAGGTTGAAGGTTCAATCCCTGGTCAGAGCATGTACAAGAACCAACCAATGACTGCATAAATAAGCAGAAGGATCTTTCTCTCTCTCTCTTTCTCGCTCACACACACACAAAAGATTTAATCATCTCCAATTCCGCAGATAAGCAAACTGAGGCTCAATGAAACGAAAGCAGTGCCTCCCCAGTGTTAATGTGCCTATGAACCACCTGAGGGCCCTGTGAGAGTCTGGACTCTGACCCAGTGGGCCTGGGATGGACCTGAGGGTCTGCATTTCTGACCACTCCCAGGAGACACTCATAGCCCAGGGCCACAGTCTTCACAGCAAGTAGCTAAAGGACTTACAAAGCTAGCAGTCCTGGAGCCCACCCTCTCCTGTTCTATCTTTTTGTCTTCATTTAATCACTTTAGGGGTTCTGTTGCAGGGGGGATGTCTCAACCCCTATTCCAGATCTCCAAAATTTCTTTCAGCTGTGCCTTGTATCCTTACCTGGAGCATGGCCCCCAGTGAAGATTTTCTGCGTCGTAAATTTGATTTTCTGAAGGTTTTCACATGCTGGGTTTCAACTGGTAAATATTCCCTTCTCGTCAGCCACAGGATTTTGTCCGCCTACAGGACAGGAGCTGATGTTTATGGTACGCCCCAGTCAGCTTTGGAAGTTGCAAAACCATCACTAGATCACAGGTTTATAAACTCTTTGAGGATAAAGGAAGGGGGGTGGGTAGAAGAATGTGGGGAGAAGGCTAGGACATTATGTTGAGATGTGACTTTGGAAGGCTTTGAAGAGAAGGTCGTGGGGGGTATATATTTATAATGAGGAACTGTTGATGAAGAATCCATAAAAGAGGTGGTGAAAACAGGGTTTTAGAAGTTTAATAGTTTTGCCCGGCTGGGCATGGCTCAGTGGTTAAGCATCGGCCTAGGATCCAGATGATCAGGGTCCGATTCCCGGTCAGGGCACATGCCCGGGTTGCGGGCTGTAGCCGGTCAATGATTCTCTCATCATTGATGTTTCTATCTCTCTCTCTCCCTCTCCTCTCTCTGAAATCAATGAAGATATATTAAAAAAAAAAAAAAAAGTTTAGTAGTTTACATTCATTTCATCAGACTGTTTGATCTTTACATTTCAGATTTAAATCCATTTTCCCAAATAATTATTAACAATGTTATGGATTATTCTCAAATGGTCATTAGAACATAGTTGCCTGAAAAAGAGCAGCAATTACAGAGTGTCCCGCCTCCACTGAAAGCGCGATGCTAATGGCAAGAAGCAATAACAGCTCTTCGGTGTGGAGTAGATAAACAGAGATTAAGTAAAACATTGCCTCCTACGAAGAACTTTTAAAATATCCCCCACTGGCTGACTAGGGCATCTTTCAGAACAAGACCAGGAGACCATGATGAGAATGTGAAACATGAGTCCAGAGCCCCGAGGCCACTTTCCGAGAGCCAGCTTGGTAAACAGAAGGGAGGGGGAAGGAGGGCTTCGTGCCCAGCTCTTTACATCTAATATCTCACTTAACCCTCCCGTCAGCTGGGTCAGACACGTCTTTTCCAAATGAAGACACTGAGAAAGCTCGAATAACTCACCCAACATCCTAGTAGGCGGTAAGGCCAAGGTTCAGCCCAGGTTTCCAAGCTCTCCTCTGCTCTGTCCACTGACGCACTCTCTAGGTCCCTCCACTGATGAAACCCAAGTCTCTCAAATAAAATGTGTGGACACCGTCCTTCGAGGGTGCTTAGCTGCAAGACCTATAGGATGGCAATATTTGAAGGGACTCATGGACAGTGAGGCACAAAAGACCATTTCCATGGAGACAGGCAAATACCGCAGAGTCTAAAAGCAGTGTTTTAAAAAAAAAAAAAAATGGGTGGGAGCACATTGAACAATACATTTTGTTTTCTCTTAAGCAAAAACTCTCGGATGGGCAGTTGGTCAGGACTATTTGTGTAAAGGCCCAGCTCACCTGGGGATGGAAGACCTAGACAGGCCCCTAGGGCGCTGAGCACTGGCTGGCCTGGAAGAGCCGCCCTTTCCCTCAATACCCTCCACCGTGTGGGACTCAGAAGGTGCTCTGGTCGTGGGGTGAGTGGGGCTCTTGTGCTTAAAATGCAGGCAGAGTGCTGATGAAAAGTCTTGAACGGGACTGACCTAAAGTCAGACTCTCTTGGTGGGTACTAATCTGTACCTCCTGAATGTGCATAGTTGAAAAATTAGATTTCCGTCACTTCCATGAACTTTCTACAACCTGCATGCATCTAACCTCACTCTTCCCTCTCTGCTTTTCTCCTGCAGGTTAGGCCGTAAGCTCTGCCTCCTGGTCACCATCCTCATCAATGCCGTCTCTGGAGTCCTCATGGCCGTTTCCCCAACCTACACATGGATGTTAATCTTCCGCTTAATCCAAGGGCTGGTCAGCAAGGCGAGCTGGTTGATAGGCTACATCCTGAGTAAGATGCTGTGCTTGCAGCTGGGAGAGCAGCGGCCGGGCTGCTGCCAAAGCACAGTCGGGGTGGGGGGAGCAGGAAAGTAGACGCAGCTTCAAGACAGTGTCCAGAGGTATTTTCTTTGGGGTCAAAAGAATTTCTAAAAGCTTTTCAATCAACTCATTCTGCATTCCTCCTATTAAAAAAACAGTGAATCAGCAACGAGGGTCAACATCACGCCATCCAGATTCTTACATAACTCTTTAGGAATCTGTGTTTGCTATACCCTGGGGGTATTTCATAGAGAGAAAATTTAGCCTTTGAGGCCTATACACAAAGAAAATTCAGTGATGGGAGGTATGTTAGATTTATAAGGGACTTTAGTAGTCTGCATAAAGCCATTCTAGTAAACCACAGTTACCCTCGATTTACATACAGGGAAGCTGAGACTGCAGGTGCTAGGGCGATCTAGGCTCCTCGGCCCCCGTTCCCCCGTTTGCAGGGCCGGGGATGCCATTTGTGTCCTACTCATTAGTAGCCAGGCTTAGGCTTAAGCTCCAGGGAGCGCAGGAAGATATTTGGATTCTAACAGTGTGGCATCTTTCAGGCAATATTAAAAAAGTACCACCATAGGTCTTGGGGATTCACCCACCATTACTTTCCCTTCAGCTACATGCAAACAGCACCCATATACAGGGAGATGAACACTTAAAAATTGAAATAATAAATAACAAAGCTCTCAGGACACATGGGAGAACTAGAATATGTGTGCTTGAAATTTTACCTGGTAAAGCTAATTTGGGGGAATCTGTAAGATAAAGAACGGTGCCTGATACTATTAGGTGCCTGTGCACCTAATGTATGTTTGGACCACAAAGGAATTCATGTGCGCAGTAATTCGATTAGTAACTTGACTTCTAGAACACATAATATGTAGAACTATGTAGAATTCAATTGATGAGTTTAAATTTCAGCAACAGTTAGTTTCAACAGCCTCACACATTTCTTTTCCATCCCTTTGCACATCCTAGAGGGAGCCTTCTCTACTGGGCCTCTTAGAAAGGCATTTCTATTTACAGAGCACTTGCTTAATTTCTGTTTAACTCTGTTTTAAAATAGTTTTGGATAATTCACAGTAATTTATAGAAATATTTTTAGGGGGTATTTCTATTTGGTTTATAAATGGTTAAAGTCTTCAACACAATTACCAAACATTTTAAACAAAAACTCTGTGGCTCATGGAATATCTCCAATTTCAGTTCTAGTACATTTGTGATATAAAAATAACTATTCCCTAAATCCATGTTCCACAGACTTCGTGCATCTGCAATGACGAAGTCATGGGATGGGATAAAGCTGATTATTTTACCATGTCCAGCAGTGTGCTGATGAGCTGGCTCCTGGAAAACGAAAACCCTGATTTATAGTGTTTTCCGATCTCTAGGTTATAAATACTTCCACCATGACAGATGTTAAAGTGCCAATGGCTTTAACAACCAGCTTGCAAAATTCCAGATAATTTAAAAATTAGCTTGTGCCAGCCAGTACTAGCTGGCTCCAGGTGGTGTG
This sequence comes from Miniopterus natalensis, assembly GCF_054644295.1. Classification (NCBI taxonomy): domain Eukaryota; kingdom Metazoa; phylum Chordata; class Mammalia; order Chiroptera; family Miniopteridae; genus Miniopterus; species Miniopterus natalensis. The sequence goes on along the minus strand of NC_142085.1, from coordinate 88,087,446 downwards.
AAACCCACTGCAAGGTTTTCAAGCCATTCACACACATTAACAGGAGCACCAGGAAATGTTTAATCCCTGTAACAGAACAGGTTGCATTGAGCTACTCATTTACATGAGAGTCATCCACAATCTAAAGTCAAGGCTTGATTCATTTATTCAGCTCTTAAACCGTCAGTGCCCTATTACTCCACGTCGAAACTTCTCGCGGATCTGAATTGCAGTTGCATTTGTCCTTGAAATTATTCTACAAATCAAATGTTTTGCTCATGGTGGCAGGCCTTTCACCCCATCTATCATGGGATTATAAGGTTTTTCTATAAATTAACACAATAGCAATAATTCTAAAATAGGCCTCTAAGAACATTTTAAAATTCAGCCCAGCTGGTGTGGCTCAGTGGTTGAGTGTCAACCCAGGAACCAAGAGGTCTCTGGTTCGATTCCCAGTCAGGGCACATGCCCTGGTTTCGGGCTCAATCCCTAGTCGGGGGCATGCAGGAGGCAGCTGATGGATGATGTTTCTCTCTCATAGATGTTTCTATCTCTCTATCCCTCTCCCTTCGTCTCTCTCTAGAAATCAATAAAAACATTTTTAAAAAAAGAAATAAATCTGTTTTTTAAAAACATTCAGAGAGCTGTATAGAAAGTTCTAGAATTTGGACACTTTGAGGTTGGCATTCTAGGCTCCCTGTAGTTGGACAGCCAGCTCCCTGTTGTACCCACTTGCTGACCACATGACTCCTCTCTGCAGTTACAGAGTTTGTCGGGCTGAGCTACCGCAGGACAGTGGGGATTGTTTACCAGATGGCCTTTACCGTGGGGCTCCTGGTGCTGGCCGGGGTGGCGTACGCACTGCCTCACTGGAGGTGGCTGCAGTTCACAGTTACTCTGCCCAACTTCTGCTTCCTGCTCTATTACTGGTAAGTCCATTTGGAACAAAAAGGAAATAAATTGCTATATTTTATTTCTGCCTTTCTAATGCACACCATCCTTCTGAGTCTTCACTCTTCTTTTTCATAGGAAGCCCAGGCCCCTGTTTCAGGGGTAAAAATCAAGAGCTTCTACCACTTTGGAAATCAAGTGTCCCTTTTCATCTTGGATCTTACATTCTCATATTACCTACGTGGTGTTTAAATTAGCTTCTAGTGGCTTTGAAGATACTGACAACATTGCTATTCTTATTCTGTCCCTTCTCAGAGGAAACTTTAGGACAGAGAAGGCAGAGCACGGCACTCGTGTCCCCACTTCCCCACATCCACGCGCGAAGCAGACATCCCCAATCCATCGCAGCCTTTATCCCAGATAAGGCCGGCATGGCTCCCCACGCAGACCGTCCCAATCGATCAGAGTTCCCAGGGCAGGTGAACTATGTCTGTCCCCCTGCCCAGGGGAAACGTGGAAAATGGGCAGAAACTGTCAGAAACCCCTGCTGTGAGGTTACCCGAAACAAAGCAAGAGGGATGCTGCATTTTCAACCGAACCTCTCCCACGCAGCACCTGCATTTCATTCCTGGACATGTCCGCCTGTTCTTCCCATGGTTGTCTAAGACTAAAACGTCTCAACACTTAGGTTGTTTCCGTACCTCGGCTATTATAAATAGTGTTACAACAAACCTGAGGATTCATATATATTTTTTGCATTAGCTTTTTTGTTTTCTTCGGGTAAATACCCAGAGGTGGGATTGTTAGATCATACGGTAGTTCTGTTTTTAATTTTTTGAGGCACCCCCATACTGTTTTCCTTAGTGGCTGCGCCAGCTTACATTCCCAGCAGCAGTGCCCGGGTTCCCTTTCCCCACACCCTCGCCAGCGCTGACTGCTTGTCTTCGGCCCAGCAGCCTTCTCAGGTGTATCTCACTGTGGTTTCGATTTGCATCCCCCGATAACCAGTGATGCTGAGCATCTTTGCATGTACCTGTCGGCGACCTACATGTCTCCTTTGGGAAAAAATATCTATTCAGATTCTCTGCCCATTTTTAAATCAGACTGTTTGGGGTTTTTGCTATTCAATTGCATGGATTCTTTATATATTTGGGATATTAACCTGTTATCAGATGCACGATTTGCCAATGTTTTCTCCATCGAGCAGGTTCCCCTTTCACTTGTCAGCGTTTCCTTTGCTATGCGGCCCCCGCACGACTCTATGTCCTTCGTAGGTGCCCCGCTGTGCGAGGTCCCGCACAGAGATCTGGTTGTGGCCGCGGGGGGCTGGGGGCCAGGAAGAGTCTCCCTCCACTAATGTTTCCCTCCACTAACGGCACTGTCACACTTACACTGTACCCCAGGTGCATACCTGAGTCCCCAAGGTGGCTAATCTCCCAGAACAAAAACGCTGACGCCATGAGGGTCCTGAAGCACATCTCGAGGAAGAACGGAAAGCCCATGCCTCCGGCCCTGCAGGTGAGCCAGCAGCTGCGGTGCCAGGCCAGGGGCGGAGGAGGGGCCGCGCAGCAGGGGCTTCTGTTGCCCCGGCCAGATATTTCAAATAGATGGAAAACACAAAACTAAATCTTTTAAAAGTCACATGAGCAGCTGCTGCCTTGTGCGCCTCAGGCCTATGCTATGCTAGCCCCTTCCCCCCCACCTCCACCCCTGAAACCCTCCCCCCACTCCGCACCCTGCCCCGCCCCGCCCCGAGCCTTAGCACCCACGTCTGGTTTACCTGTGTGCTCCTCAGCATCCCCACGGAAGGCGGTTTTCCCCAGAGGGAAGATTCCCAGATCAGGAAAACAGATTTTCAAACACAATCATTTCTTAGAATCTAAACATTTGGATAGAAAGCGTCCGAGACGTGTTAAGCGACCCCCTGCCTTCTCGAGCAGAACGGGTGACGGGGGCTCTGTTTTCCCGGCATTTGGGGTTTTGCCTTGAGCAGACCTTACTCCTTTAACTTCTACCTACTCCTCCGACAGGGGCTGGAAAAGAGAAACTCCAGCTTATTAGGAGATTGTGTCAAGAGTAAATCATTCCTGACTTAGGAGCTAAGATAGGTAACCCGCAGAGTTTCAGATTGTGCAGGGCATTTGGAAGGAGGATTTGGGGGCTCAGGGGCCTCTTTTCTTCGCTCCCTCTCTGGTCGCCGGGGGGGCCAGCACATTCTTTCCCACTAATGACTGGCCAGCACCCGTCTTGGGTTTTAGATCCGTGCGGAGACGGGTCAGGGACCAAAGCACACGTGGGCCATTGTCTTGCCAGAGGTCACAGCTCACCTAACGGCGATTAGGCCTGGTCAGGGCCGGTCTTGCAAGAGGTTGCGTCCCCATGTTCCTCGGTCTTTCACACACCTCCACAGGGGCCGCAGTTTACCCCCAGTGCTTTACCGTATAGCCCCACTTTATATACGTGCCTGGGTTATCTAACCTCCCTGCGTCCCAGCTCCCTCTTCTGTGAAATGGGCTGAGAACCAGAGCCCAGCTTCTGGGATAGCTGTAAAGATGAAGGGAGCCAGCGTGAAGGGCTGCGCATAGGCCCGGACACATTATAAGCACTCAGCCTGTGGAAGGGACCACTGTCCTTCCCCGCGTGACCCAGGGACACCATCGCTAAATGTAAAAAGTGCTTCTACTGTTTCCGCTCTTAGAGCCTCAGACCTGATGACGAAGCCGGCGGGAAGCTGAGTCCTTCTTTCCTGGACTTGGTCAGAACCCCTCAGATAAGGAAACACACCCTGATCTTGATGTACAACTGGTAAGGGGTACTTTTCGCTTCAAAACCCTTCCAAGTTCTTTACTCCCAATCACCCACTTTGCAGATGGGCACAAGATACATTCAGACACAGGCTGGTTCCGGCATTAGTGCCGACGGTGGACGGCAAGACGGGCCCATTTACAGAGCTTCTCCTGGGGTCGCTTTTCTCAGGCACCAACTTCCAGTTCCAAAGCACCAGTCAGTCCGTTCTCAACCTTGGCCTCACCTTGCAATCACCTGGGAGGTTTTTAAATATTAGGCCAGATCCCTCCCCGCCGAGGACACTGCTTACTTATCCAGCGAAGGATCCCAGGAACCAACATTTTAAATATATACATATATATATATATGTAGCCCAGATTGGCATAAATCAGTCGATGACAGGCATAGACCTCTCCTGACCGTACAGGGCTGGAAGGAAAGGGCCTTTTCTTTTCTACCTGGAGAAATAACTTTTGAACAAGAATAAACCACAAGAATGAGCCACTGGCTCCACGACCCAGGAACCTCGGCTCGACCGTGTTCACTGTCTACAGGTTGCCCCGAGCCCTGAGCTGCGGCTCTGCACCGAGCCCAGCGAAGCCCACTCTCCTTCCAGGGTCTGCGCGGGGATGGCTCACACCAGCCACCTGAAGAGCCATAGTCACTGACAAAAGCAGGGCTCGTCAGGAACTAACTAAGAGACCCTCATGATACGGCATGAAAAACCGCATCAGCGAAACCTGGCCTCGGTCTTCTTCCCTTTGCTGAACAATAGCGACTCTTGCAATTATCCTCATAGCTCCCATCACAGAGAATGAACACTTTCAGTCAACAAAACCAGAAACAGTGTAAAATAGTATTTGTACAGCGGCAGAGGGTAAATCATTAAGGAGAGAGCTGTGCCCATTGGCTGCTCTGGTTTTCTAAAATTTGAATTAAATCGTCAACCCTTTCATCTCAATTGCATTAGGAGACCACAGAGAAGTAATTCACAACCACGAATGACCTGGATAGTTTTACTAAAAAATCACTCTACTAAGACATTTCTTCTTGCCTTTCAAACCTGGCCAGGGGATGCTATCCTAATTTCCTCCCTCTCCTGGTGCTGGGGTCACAGCCAGCACCACAGTGGGTCACATAGTGTCAAGGCAATGGAGGGAGGGAATAGCAATAATAGGATGACAAAGAAAGGTGGCCTCCGGTCGACTCTTATTTTCCCAGAAGCCTCCCCGTCTCGGTGACCTGCTCTTGCTCGCCTTGACCTGAGCTCTCCTCTTTGCTCAGGTTCATGAGCTCTGTTCTCTACCAGGGCCTCATCATGCACATGGGCCTCGCAGGGAGCGACCTCTACCTGGACTTCTTCTATTCGGCCCTGATGGAGTTCCCCGCGGCCCTCGCCATCCTCCTCACCATCGACCGCATCGGCCGTCGTTACCCATGGGCTGGGTCAAACATGGTGGCGGGGGCAGCCTGCCTGGCCTCAGCTTTCATCCCTGACGGTAAGTGTCAGGCCAAGCGAGGGTCTTGCTTTCTAAGACCCTCAGAAGAGGGATGTCACGGCCCTTTGATAGGAAGGCCACGTAATTTATCATGCAGATCGATTTGGGAAGAACCAACACACTATCTAGGACCCTGCTGACGGACACCTAGGCCTTTAAGAACAATCGCACCCAATGGTTGGCTGATGCAATATAATTACACCCGGTTGTCCTCTGGTGTGATCAGGAGGAACCCAGGCTACAAGCCACAAGCCACCCAGCTGGCCCAGTGCAGAGAGATGGGCTTTGGGGTGGAGCAGGCCCAGGGGTACCGTCTTATTCCAGCACTTCTCAGGTACTCTACTGCTTAGCAACTCCCCTGACCTCCCTGCACCGTCCTGCAGAACTAATGAGGAAACTTAAGTGACCACCATCAGTGAACAATTATTCAGCTCCTTTCTTTCCTCTTAAAATACTTTCTCAATGAAGGGGAGCGAACCTGTATAACAGAATCCTATCAGCAACGTGGAGCTTTGTTCGAATCCTTGGGTCATTAGCGGCTCTGTAGAATATGCCCATGCTTTGCTATTTCTTTCGTGCGACCTTTGTGGGCTAAAGTTGTCCCGCCTCCGGAAACTGGTAGAATTCTGTTGTCACTGATGACTGAGGCCTCTAGTTAAAAGAGCACTAGGATTGTACCTAAAGTTAAAATAAACAGACATGGGGGATTTGCTGACGTTGTCTTGAACCAGGAGAAGAAGCAGCCTTGCTTTCCTGTCCCGCTCTGGGGTGTGGTCCTTCCCCTTGGACCCCCCCCCCCCCAGCACTGTTTAAAGACCAGGGGCTGCGCTCAGTACGTGCAATGGTGTTTCCCCTCAGACCTGCAATGGCTAAGAGTCACCGCCTCATGCTTGGGCCGCATGGGGATCACCATGGCCTTCGAAATAGTTTGCCTGGTGAACGCGGAGCTGTACCCCACATTCATCAGGTGAGCACGCCCCCCAGCGTGGAGAGGGTGGGGGCCACTTGCTGCTCGGCCAGAACCGCCACGGGTGCCGGGAGAGCACGCCTTGCTTTCCAAAACACAGGGTGCGGGGGTGAGAGCATTTCAAGGCGGTAGCCAGGTCCCACCCCACACTGACAGGCGGGGGCAAAACAGAAAATGTGCGCTGAGAATAGAAGATACCGAATAGCAAGAGAGGGTCACCTGACGGCCACCAGAAACAGTGACCGGAGACAGTGACCGGAAACAGTGCCAACAGGGCCCTAGATATGGGAGCAGGTGATGAAAGTGGAGGCTGAAAATCACCCCTCACTTAAAATTTTTCAAGAAAGTTAACATACAACCAATACAACAGAATATAAATGAAATATGTGCCATGCGTCATGCATGTGTGTTGAAAATAACATGAGTACTGTTCTCAGTTCACAGCCCTTTTACAGATCTAGGGGGTTATCTGCTTGAGGGGAGGGCGGGGATAGCACTGTTCTGTGGCAAGTTCACAGGTTAAACCCATGTCCTGTGCCAGGAACCTCGGGGTGCTCGTCTGCTCCTCCCTGTGTGACATCGGCGGCATCATCACGCCGTTCCTCATATACCGGCTCGCTGACATCTGGCACGAGCTCCCACTGGTGATTTTTGGTAAGAAATCCTAAGAGACGTCTTTGAATGAAAACCTGTTTTTCTAGGGACCTCCATTCTTCTACCTCAGAATGGGCTCCTGTGAGCAGCTACTAACTATGACTAGTAATTAGTAATGCTATCGATGTCAGTAATACTAGTATTAGTAATACTGTCAGTAGCTACTGACGCTCAAGTACGGGACCCTCGGAGGACCCCTGCCCGTGGAGGTGCAAAGTCAAAGTCAAGAGGGCGAGGTGGAAAGAAGACTCCCTGAGGAGGACCCCTCACCTCTCCTTTCATTCCTATCCCTCCTTGGGTCGCTGTCAGAGAGCTCACTCTTTCTGCCCCCTCTGTGGCCAGATGTAGAAAAACACGGACCCTTCACCTCACTCCTTAGGAAAAGCTGTTGCCATCTGACACGGGGCGATTTCAAACCCAGGGGAAGGGAGGGCCGCGCTAGCACCCTGTTGGCGCTGGGCCCCCCACAGGCTCCCCGGGCAGCTAGAGTCAGGGGACTTCCCTTGTGACCTGCAAGAGTGCACTGAGCGGCCTCCCCGCCCCACCAGCCTACAGCACAGAAAGTGACAGGGACAAGTCTAACCATCTGCAGTTAACACACAGAGGCCTTTGCTGAACACAAAGTCCGGGGACCAGGAACACGGGCACCCTCATTCATGGGCCTCCTTGGCCTCAGCCCACAGCTGTAGACCATGGGACAGATCCTCTCCTGTGTCCACACAGACACGGGGCCAGACTCGCACACAGGACATTCACCGTCTCACGCCCGCCCGTATAGACCGCCTCAGTGTCCCCCTTTCCGTCTCTTTAAGTCCCATTCTGAGCCAGTTCTAATTGGACAGAAATGTAGCACTTTCACCACGGGCCACCAACGCTCACTAATTTGGGGGGAGGAAGGAAGAGACCCTCTCGGATGCACACCAGGGACCATGGCTTTTCTCCTTGCCCTGGCTGGTTGCACGCGAGTATCTCTGTTCATTCTTCTCGGGGGGTTGGTGAGGGGACAATCTCCACTGCTGTAGACCTGCCAGTAAACGCTCTGAAGCTCCAATAGACAGACCCGGTGGATCCCTCCACGTGCCAACTCAATAACAACACAGCCAGGGTTGGTAGGACACAAATTTACCTCCCTGAGACACCATGACTTGGTCACAGAATGGTTGGCACTGCCTGTGGGAGGAACATGCCCCAGGTTCCTTCCTCCCCCAGCACTGCCTGGGAGACCTGCCCCCAGAGCCCCCTTTCTGTCCTGGGGAAGTTCCACTGCACCCTCCGGACTCCTGCCCCCCGGGAGGAAGGTGGCGATGCCTCAGTATCGACCACTCCCTTAGGTGGGCAGCTGGTGAGCCATGGGTCAGTGGGATATTTTAGGGCAGAGAACGGATACTTCAGTTTCTCTAAGTTATTTATCAGAGCGATGCCAAGTCCAGGCCCGGATGAACCATTGCTGGCACTTCCTCAGAAAAGATAAAGGATTATAATTGCACTTCAACATCTTTATAAAGTAAACCGTGACAACTCCCCATTTCATTTTTGCCTGTAGTTTCATCGCCTTCCCTCACCAACTTTTAATCTGAGTAGCTAACAGGAATCAAAACAAATGGTTTTACATTTTCACTTCTTTCCCTCCCTTTTCCACACAATAATGGTGTGTTGACTGTGGTCTTGAAATGACCAGAAACAGAAATCTAGACTCTTGAAAATCAGCAAAACAACACATTGGATAATCCCACTCGGAAGAGCCCTGGAGAAGGGGACAAGGGAAGTTCTGGTTAATCAGGCTGATCTCTGCAAATATTAAATGCTAAATGGATGATAATTTGACTCCTCTATTGTATCAACTTCATGATTCAGTCACTTCAGAGAATCGACGCCGGCTGAGCACGTTTACTGTTTGTATGAGTTACAGCCAAGGGCATCTCTAGAGGTCTGGAGAGACTTTGAGAGGTCAGCTATTTTGTTCAGAGCATGTGGCGGGCACCATTCTAAGCTCTTAATAGAAACTCATTTCAGCCTCAGAACAAGCCCGTGAGGTGGGCATATCACCCCCCTTTATGTAGGGGGCCCGGAGCCTCAGGGACATGGCAGAACTTCCCGGGGCTCTGAGACCAGCAGGCGGGTGTCCTCACTGGAAGCAGGCACCCATACCACTGAGCCTTGGGCCTCACTTTGGCCCCTTTATTTTTTTTTTTTAATTTTATTATTGTTTAAAATATTACAGATGTCCCTTTTTCTCCCCATTGACCCGTTCCACCTCGTTCCTTCCCCCTCCCCAGTCCCTCTCCCCACCATCGTCCATGCCCTTGGGTTGTGCATAGATGCATATAAATTCTTTGGTTACTCTCTCCCCCTCCCCCCACCTGCCCTCCTCCCTCCCTCTGACGTTCATCAGTCTCATCTATGCTTCCATGTCATTGAATCTATTCTGTTCATCAGTTTATTAAGTTCTTTAGATTCCACATATAAGCGGGATCATGTGATGTTTGTCTTTCTCTGCCTGGCTTATTTCACTCAGCATAATACTCTCCAGGCCCATCCATCCTGTCCCAAAGGGTACGGGATCCTCCTTCTTTACAGCTGCGTAGTATTCCACGGTGTGAATGTCCCACAGCTTTTTTATCCACTCATCTACTGAGGGGCACTGGGGCTGCTTCCAGATCTTAGCTATTGTAAACTGTGCTGCTATGAACATTGGGGCGCATATATTCTTTCTGATGAATGTTTCAGGATTCTTAGGATACATTCCTAGGAGTGGAATCACTGGGTCGAACGGCAGCTCCATTTTTTAATTTTTTGAGGAACCTCCACACTGTTTTCCACAGTGGCTGCACCATCTGCATTCCCACCCGCAGTGCACCGGGTTCCCCTTTCTCCACACCCTCGCCAGCACATGTCCTTTGTTGATTTGTTGATGGAGCCATTCTGACAGGTGTGAGGTGACACCTCATTGTGGTTTTAATTTGCATCTCTGATGATTAGGACATCGAGCATTTTCTCATGTGTCTCTTGGCCATCCGTATGTCCTCTTTGGAGAAGTGTCTATTTAAGTCTTTGGCTTTGGCCCCTTTTTAAGGATGCAGAAACGGAGGCTGGCGCACGTTTTTCTGAAACTCCAAAACTAGTGAAGCACCTACTTCCCACCTCCTGCATGAAACACATAAAAATGTGATCCCTACACTTTCATAGGAATTAAAAAATACTACAAGTTTGCTATTACCCACCCCCAACATATACAAAAAATTAGAGCTGGAGACAAAGAGCGAAAGAACAGAAATGAATTAAACGCCTGAATTTGAAATCAAAGTCCTGGCAATACTTTTTAATGCTGTTATACATTAATACTTTTAAAAATGATTCATTACTTTTACTTGCCAGTAACGGTCCAAGTTTCTGATTCAGTTTTCCTTACTAAGTGCTGTATATTGGCCAGGGTTACGCTCTTTCTTTTCTTAGTGTCGACTTTTTTCACAGTTATTTTCTAACTCAAAAGCATCCTAATATTATGGCAAGGTCGTCCAGCCTAGAATAAACTTGACTCCAATGTGAGTTGAAGTATTTCATTTCCCTATAAGGGATTGTAATCCAATGGAGTTTAGGATCTGCAAAATATTTATAGTGGAGCATAGGAACTGTCAGATGGCAAAGAAATTCATAAGTATAGGAAATTACACACCAAAAAAAAACCTGTTATGGACTAAGGGGAGCTCTAATGATAGAGCCTGAACGTTTCCCTTCTTAATGCGATTTACGTCTGTTTGGCTTTCAGCTGTGCTTGGCTTGATTGCTGGAGGACTGGTATTGTTGCTCCCAGAGACCAAAGGGAAGACTTTGCCTGAGACGATTGACGAGGTTGAGAAGATGCAGAGGTAGGGACTGAAATTCCCGCTGAGCTACTACTGCTTCGTACATGTTTTCAGCCAACTCTGTGGCCAGTTGGAAGGAAAGATGAGGGAAAGTCTGTGTTCATACCACACAGTGAGATCCATTCAAACAAAATCAGACTTGAGGGTAAAAACAAAGAAACAGTAAAACTATAGGAGGATACCTTTCTACTTTCATAGTGGGAGAGGTCTTTGTAAATATGGCCAAAAATCCAGGACCCATTTTTTAAAAAAGATGCATAAGTTTGCCTTCATAAAAATTAAAAATTCTGTGTTGAAAAACTACTGTAAGTTTAAATAGTATAGCAATCTTAGGGGAAACATTTACTCCTCTACAAAGGGCTAATTTCCCCAAATGTAAAGAGCTCTGACAAATTCATAAAAGCAGCCACCCAACAGGAAAACATGAGCAAAGGATCTGAACAGATAATTCCATGAAAACAAAACCAGCTCTTAAATATATAACAATATGCTCGACCTCCTTCCTAATAGAAGAGCAGGCCCACGCTGCACTGATGCCCACGGGGGTCGCTGATGGTCAAAACCACCCGGGAGGGGGAAACAAGCTGACAGCGCAAGAAACAGCTATACCCATGGCCTCCCACAGCCACATCACAATCACAACTAAAACCCAGAACCACCCTCACTCAGGGCCTCCTGAGACCCGGCTGCACAGAAGCCCCACAACCAGGGAGCTGAAGCAGCACCGAGAGCGGGAGGAGGGGGAGATGCGGGCGGGTCGGGGCTGAATTGCGGAGAAGAGGCCAGGGACCCACACCCGGTGCCGTGAGTTAAACCCAGGAGGGAATCTCGGGGCGGAGGTTTTCCGGAGGAGGGGGCGTCCCAGCCCCACAGCAGACCCCTCTGGGGCCGGGAAGAGATGTCCCCACAACTCCGGGCTGTGAACCCAGCTGGGACTGTCCCTGAGGGTGGCGGAGGCTGCGGGAGCCCCAGCAGCTCCTCTAAAGGGCCCGGCACGGACTCACTCGGACACTCCCTCTGAGCCCAGCGCCGGGCAACAGCCTGAAAGGACCCGGGACGCTCGGGGAGGAACTAACCTGCCTGAGATCCGGGCGAGAGGCGGAGGGCGGCTTCCTCCCAGGCAGAAGGGCTGGCGGAGGCCATGGCTCCTGTGACGAGTCCTCCCCGCACACAGCCTGCAGGCAGGCGCCATGTTTGAATCGCCGGCACCTGACGCACACCGTTGGCCCCGCCCCGTGATTCCCGGAGGCCCCACCCCTCCCCACCTGCAGCTCATCCAGGCCATTTCCAGGGGCTTTTCTGTGCAAGTGGCCTCTCGAGCCTCATGCTCAGGATTTTCCTAAAATCTCTCAAACAAGCAGCAGCTGCCCCATATGGCTTGATAAGCGGCCCCAGGCCTGGCACTAGCGGCAGCTGCATTGGCTCATAGCTTGGCCTCTCCTGGGCACCTCCAAGCCCAGCACAAGGAGCAGCCAACTACGCTTTGCTGAGTAGCTCATGCTGGGTGGCCCTGGGCAAGGCACTGGCACAGGCTGACTTTGCACCTCCCGGGAGGCCCCAGAGACAGTGCACCTGGTGATCAGACTCGACCACGCTGGATTACAACCCTACCACATCCACGAGGGACACACTCAAGGGGCGCACTAGGTGACCACCAAAGCTCCACTGAAGTAAATCCTGCTCCATGGGGGTGTCTCCAGCACAGCAGCTCTCTGGCTATAGCTGCAGCTGGTCCTCACAGCCGATTGGCCTGGGGGTCAATTCCTCCCAGGGATGCCGACAGCAACCAAGGCTCAACCTCAACAGGACAGTGCACACAGCCCACACAGAGGAGCACCTGGAAGGCCCAGCTCAGGTGACGGGGGAGGCTGAGCCACTGGACCCTACAGGACACCTACTACACAAAGCCACTCTACAAATTCCAGGAGACACAGCAGCTCTACCTAATACATAGAAACAAACACCTGGAAGCAGCCAAAATGCAGAGGCAAAGAAACATGTCACAAAGGAAAGAACAGAAGAAATCTCTAGAAAAGGAACTAAATGAAATGGAGCCGAGCAAGCTAACAGATACAGAGTTCAGAATAATGGTTATAAGGATGCTCAAGGATATTAGTAAGAGTATGACAAAAATAACTGAGAAAATTGATGCTACACGAACTGAAATGAAGAAAAATTTACAGGGAATCAACAGTAGAGTAGAGCACACTGAGAATCAAATCAGCAATTTGGAACATGAAGAAACAAAAAATACCCAACCAGAAGAGCAAAAAGAAAAAAGAATCCAGAAATATGAAGACACCATAAGGAGTCTCTGGGACAACTTAAGAGGCCCAACATTCATATTATTGGGGCACCAGAAGGAGAGGAAAGAGAGCAAGAAATTGAAAACCTATTTGAAAAAAATAATTACAGAAAAGTTCCCCTACCTGGGGAAAGAAATAGACTTACAAGTCCAGGAAGCACAGAGGGTCCCAAAAAAACACTTGGAACATACCTTTTTAGGAAAGAATGTGGAGAAGTGTCTCAGATTTCAGGAGTAGTACAGATTGGAAACCTCTCTGATGGGCAGTGTGACAATAATATAAAAATTACAGCTGTGCATATCCTTATACCAGCAATTCCACACTTCTGGGAATTTACATGTGCAAAATAACATATGCAAGGACTCTTCTTTAAATCAATGTTTTATGTAACAAAAGACTGGAAACATCCTAATAGCCTGTTGATTGGGAGACCAGTTACATAAGTTACAGTATGTCATTCAATTAAATGTCATATAGCCGTTAAAAAAGAATGAAGCAGCTTTATATACATGGGTTAGACAAATTCTCTAAGACACATTATTAATTTAAAAAAAAGCAAATAATAGAAAGTGTAAATTCTAAGATTTGTGGGAAAGGTGAGAAAATAAATGTGTATTAGGTACATATACATATTTACCTGTATCTCTGGAAGGATATGCAAGAACTGTAACCCTGGCTGTCATAGGATTGGGTGGCTGTGGGGTCTGTCTAGGTGGTAGGAGTCTTTTCAATGTGTATTTTTTGTACTTTCTGAATTTTGAGCCCCACGAACCTATTCAAAAAGTACTGTTTTAAAAAAGAGCTAAGAAAAACATATATGACACACTCTCCACAAGCTTGTCCTATGCACTATGCTTAGATATTTTTATTTATTTTATCCAGACTCCACTTTTGGCCCCCTGGTGCCATGAACTGAACTGAAATTTATCCATTCTACGAAGCTTTTGCATGGGACATAGTACTTGGGCAAATGCTGCAGAAGAATCGCAGGGGTCTGAGGTTCCTCCTAGGACTTGAAGTTTAGAGTAGGAGAGGCCTTTGATCATCCTGAGGTCACATTGGCAGCCGCAGGACACTGGGGTCTCAGTGCTTAGCTTGGCCACACACTAGTTCTTAAAGTGGAAAATTCCACATAAATTGGGTTCCAGGATCTGTTAACATAAACAACCAGAGGATTGGGTAACACTGAGAGGCATTTCCTCTTGTTGACAGCCTGCAGGAGCTGAGTGACGATGCTCAGCTTTTGAAGGGCACGCCCACTGGACTGGCCACCATCCCACCAGGCCCTATTCTCCTGAGCCTCGTGCACTTGTACTTTCTGCCTGGGGCACATAGATATTGGAGTGTGAGACTCTTGATCCAGACGGCCACCCCCATACCGTGATCTCTGTGCAGTGTCCCACGTACATAGCACCTCCCCTTGAGGACAGACCGTATCCTGAGTAATGTCCTATCCTAGAGCTTCCCCAGAGCAGGTGCTCACCAAGCAGTTCTGGAATTAGATGCCGAGTCCCTCCCACAGCCTCCCTCACTGAGGTCCCTCCAGGCTTCCCCAGCCAGCTCCAGTGTCAGGAAAGAGGAGCGTGGGCCGTCGGGACAGGCCCTCACGTTTCCTCTCCATGTGGCCTTACCTCCTCTAAGCCTCAGTTTCCTCATCTGTAAGTGAGGACAGCAGCTCCTGCTCCCTGGGTTTTTGTAATGACTAGATGAGATAATGCATGTAAAGTGCCTGGCTCTTCATCCGCATCTAATAATCACTGTTATTAATCACAAACATTCTCACAGCTGTTCTACAAAATAGAAAATATGTATCTAGATGTTTTATTGGAAGTCAAAGTTTAAAATACGTTCTGCATATTTTGAGATAGGCAGGTACAGCTCACGCGATCCTCGCAACGGCGCTATGGACAGGCGTTATTACGAGTCCACTTGGCAATTGAGAAAAACCGAGGCGAGAGCGGTTCAAGGACTTTCGCAGAGTCCCACCGCCAGCAGGTGACAAAGCCAAGGAGCTAGGCTGGCAGCGCGGTCCACGCACACGGCTCGCCTCGGGGGCTGGGTTTACAGGTGGGACGGCGGACGTGAGCCCGGTGCAGGGCGGCGCTCTCCCGTCAGCCAGCGCGGCCGCGGCTGTGCGCTGCGCTCCACGCTGCTGTTCCTCCTGTTGCTGCTGCTGTTGCTGCTGTCACTTCTGCTGTTCCTGCTGTTGTTGTGGTCACTGTTGTTGCTGCTGCTACTGTTGTTGCTGCCATTGTTTCTGTTGCTATTGTTGCTGCTGCCACTGCTGTTGTTGCTGCTGTATTGTTACTGTTGCTGCTGCTGTTGTTCCTGCTGTTGTTGCTGCTGTTGCTCCCACTGTTACTGTTGCTGCTGTTGTTGCTGTTGCTCCCGCTGTTGCTGTTGCTGCTGCTGTTGCTGCTGCTGTTGCTGTTGCTGCTGCTGTTACTGTTGCTGCTGCTGTTGCTGCTGCTGTTGCTCCCACTGTTACTGTTGCTGCTGCTGTTGCTGCTGCTGTTGCTGTTGCTCCCGCTGTTGCTGTTGCTGCTGCTGTTGCTCCCGCTGTTACTGTTGCTGCTGCTGTCGGCACACCCACTCTGGGGGCCCAGCAGACGTGTCTGAGGGCCTCCAGCGCAGGGGGTAACTCAGGTAAGCTTCTGCTCTCTCCCATCTGGACCTGTTCTAGAAACTGAGGCCGGACTAATGACCCCCCAGTGGGGGGGTTCTGTGAGGAGCTTGGGGACCCCGCCGCAGCCCCACACCAAGTCTCAAGATTACTATCAGCAGGAACGTGTCAGGAGAGCACGTCTGGGAGCCACAAAGTGAAAAACCAGCATTCCTACAAGTATCGGCAACACCCTACTATTCACAAAGACCAGATGATAGAGAAACTTGCCATGTGAACAAATTTTTGAATTGGTTTTTCACTTATCCAACTGTTGAGAAGCAAGTGAACTCTGTTAAAAATAATCCTCAAATGCTATTTGGAGAACTGATGATAACAGTGTCAAGATTGTATGCAATCTGCATTTTTAACTGGAATGAGATTAAATTTAGACATTTCCTACATTCTTTATTACAGAGAAGGGAAAACACCTTAAATAGTGAACTTGGGCCAGCCTCACTGTTGCAGCAGAGTTTTAGGAACCATTCCATCCACATTAGTTATTCACCAAGCTCTGTGCACATTTTCTCGCGGAAAATCACCACTCAGAACGGATGGCAAGACCCATCGCAGACAAATCCTATACCCAGTTCATGTTGTATTTATTTATTAGCCACTCTGTCTTGGTTTTCAGCCTCCTCATAATTTTTCTCTCCCCGCTCCTCTGTTTTATTCTTACAGATCAAGACAAAAGAAAGAAAACGTGATTTACCTCCAAGTCAAGAAACGAGACATTCCACGAAACTAAGAGGGATCTACTGTAGCTTTGCTTTGATAATACGAGGCTAGAATCAGAGGCTCCTACTCTCATCGCGAAGCCCATACAGTTCAACCTTCCTTCTCTTCGAACCCCATTAACCTCGTCTATGACCAAATGGAGTTTGTTGTTCTGCTGTATAAAATTCTACCTGTAGGACCAACTCACTCTACCCCCAGCTTTCCTGGGACAACGGCCTTTGGTTTGGTGGGATTTTAATTCTATCTCCATATGTCTTTATTTTATTCCCTTCTCTGCAGTGATATCAAACCAAAACACAGGGGAATTATGGCCAGGGAAACAGAAAAGATCTACAAAGCAATAAAATTTGGAGCAGAGACCCTGTTTTCTTAAAGAAATAAAACATCCAAAGCAATATCAAGCTGTCCAGGATGTACGTCAAGAACTTTAGTCTTTTCAATATCATATGCAAAGAAATTTTAAAATGCATTGATTACTATCTGCATTAGACTTTAAGGGAACCTAAAATACAAGAATCGGGAACTGAAACCAGAGTAACCACTCAGTCTCTATATTGAGACTGGACAGTCCAGATGAGTGCTTTCTACATAAGATCTCGAGAAGCGTTTAATAAAAAGCAGCATTCGTGTTGACTTTATTAAACCATAGGTTTCAGCTGCTAAAAATTTCTCTGAATTGGTAGATTTAAAATATTATAAAGCTAATACTACAAGACTGATCATGAAAACCAGAAGTTCCTTACTCTAATCTACCAACTCCTCAGAGATCATTTTCAACTATTTTAGCTGTTTTTTCCCTTAGATTTATCTTCATATGTCTAAATAACTTACTTTATATTGGCATTTCTTGATTTCGTTTAGTTTTAAATGTCACCTGTTGACTTTTTAATACAATGAAGATTTCGCTCTCTTCACCTCTCCCCTCATGCCAACACGCAACTTCCCTCTTCCCTTAAAGCTTTGTTTTATCTCATTTTTATTAAATCTAATAGTCAGCGTTCATTCACATCCTTGTAGCTGTGTAATTATTACTAAAAGCTGAGCCATATGGTACAAACTAGGGTTACAGTCCTGTTTTCACATTCTGTTTTTCTGGACCTTGGCTTTTATTGCTTTTTTTTTTTTCTCTTTTTAAATATATCTTTATTGATGTCAGAGAGAGGAAGGGAGAGGGAGAGAGAGAGAGAGAAACATCAATGATGAGAGAGTCACTGATCGGCTGCCTCCCACACGCCCCCCACCAGGAATCGAGCCCACAACCCGGGCATGTGCCCTGACCGGGAATCGGACCACCATCTCCTGGATCCTAGGTCGATGCTCAACTGCTGAGCTATGCCGGCCGGGCTATTGCTTTGTTTTCCAACTATTCAGCATTAATTTTCCCCACCTCTCTGACAGAACAATAAATCTCCTCCGAATGCATCTAAACGCCTCGCGGGTTGGTTCCTGCGCCTTCCTCCCGAGAGACCTCCCCCGGGCCCGCAGCCTCCTGCCCCAGCGTGGCCTGGCTGCTCGCCAGGCCTGATGCCCGCCTGGTGCCCTGGGCTCTCCTTTCTCCACCTTACTGAACGTTCCCAGCGCCTCTGTCTCGTGTTGAGTCTCATCTCTGAATCCCAGGTCATAGTTGTTCTTGGTTTCCTCCCTCATTTTGAAGCACGTCTTCCAACATCATCCCGAGAAGGAGCACACCTGTCCTTCTAGAATCTCTTCTGTAACATCAGGAGCTGAAGCCTGCAAACCACATGTCCCTGGCCCTGTGCCACCGGTGGGTACACTGGCTGCTAGGAAGGCCGGGGCAGAGAGGGCCCCTCTCCCCTGTATCATGAAGTCTGGCTGCCGACCCGGAGGGATGGAGGCTCCTGGCCCCTGCTCAGTGGCACCGGTGCAGGTCTAACTGTGACAGTGACAACGGAAGTGCCTCATCCACTTCACGGCAAGAACAGGCTCTCGGCCACCAGGAGCAAGTGCCTCCCCTGGTCCTGCGTAAACACCCTCTTCTTAGCCCCACACACCTTTCTCCCTTTGCTCCAACAATTCTGTAAACAGCGTCTGTATGAAATCGCCTCTGTTTGAAACACCTTCGGGTTTCTGTTTTGATGATTAAACACAGATTTATATTCTACTTGAAACCGTGAGTAGACCACACCAGGAAATGAATGTCCAAATACGGGAATATGTGGCCTATTGAACGACCTGGTAGGGGTTGACACACGGATGGCATTAGCGTCAGGAAAAGCGGGGTGCTGAGAGCACCTCTCCGTAGCGTGCAGTGGCAGAGCAGCTACCTGAATTACGCTGTGGGGACCGGAACGGAGCGCCCATCCAAAGCAAGACTGCGGGAGGCCACGGGGCTGCGGGATTTGATCACTGCAGTGGGAGTGAAGACCACAAAAGCCCTGGGCTAGGCTGGTGGCCTCTGACGTAACTCATTTCATCAGGTCACATAATGTCATCAAGTTAGGTAATTGTCCTTCCAATTTCAACGAGAGGAAACAGTTTGGGAGCAACACTGACTGTCCTCTGTCACCCGCAGCTCAGCCTGGGGATGCCGCTGGTGAGCCGCTGGCAGGTGGCACAGGGCGGGACTGAGGGCGGCCGCTCGCCAGGGAAACAGCGCCCACAGGAGACGAAGGCACAGGGAGGGAAATGTTGGCTCCATGACGGTGGAGGCCGAGAAGCCCCACAACCCTCTGCCAGCCGGACGCCGGGACAGCAGGGGTGTCGGTCAGTCCGAGTCTGAGGCCTGAGAGCCAGGGGAGCCGGTGGGGTAACTGCAGTCCAAGGGAGGAGGAGACAGATGTCCCAGCTCGCAGGCAGGCAGGGAACAAGCCTCCCCTCCTCGCTCTGTTCTGTTCAGGCCGTCAGTGGCCTGGCTAATGCCCACCCACGCTGGGAGAGCGGTCCCCATCCTGAGACCACGGGTTCCAGGGCTAATCTCGTTCAGAAACACCCTCCCAGACACGCTCAGAAATACGTCGACCTGGGCACCCAGGGCCCAGTCGCACGGACACGGGAGTAACCACTGCAGAGGGGCAACCCTGGAGTCAGCTGAGGAGAGGCCAGTGTCCTGAGTTTCTACCAAACCCAACGCCGATGTTTGAAACAAAACATGGAATTTTTATTATATTCCTCACCTGAGGATATTTTTTCCATTGCTTTTCAGAGAGTGGAAGGGAGGGAGAGAGAGAGAGAGAGAGACAGCAATGTGAGAGAAACATTGATTGGTTGCCCCCTGCATGCACCCCGACTGGGGCTGGGGATCGAGCCTGCACCCGAGGTTCCTGCCCTTGGCAGAAATCGAACCCAAGACCCTTCAGTCTGTGGGCCAAAGCTCTAACCACTGAGCCAAACCGGCTAGGGCTGGAATTTTTTTTTCTTTCTCTCATGCACGCCTCAGTGACTAGGACACTGTGTATGAAACACCACCTGACCCGACACCTACAATAAAACCCTCTGCTTCTTGGCCAGAGCTCAGCACAAGATCATGATTAACAAGGCCTCTGACTGGGAGCTCCTCTGACCCTCATTAAGCTCTGGGGTCCAAAGCGACCTGGCAAAGGCATCTTTTCCAGAATGCTGACTCTATGTCATCGGGCAAAAGCGTCTTGGGCTCAAGTTTACATTTAAGTGTCTCCAGCAACAATTTCCTCGAGGCCGGAAGATGCGGAGCATGAGGGGGCTGGTCCACAGCCTCTCCGGCTACGGCAATTGTCAGGTTTGTGTGATGTGAATGTTCCTGTTAAAAAAGAAACCACAAGCCCAGCATAGAGTCACTTGTGCCAAGACCCAGGTCGGCCAATCAAGACTCAGCTGCCGCCTCTGCCTCTCCCGGGAATGACCTTTAACCGGTCCGTCCAGGTGACCTGCCTGATCGCCCACCCAGTCCGCTCGGTTAGAGACTTTCTTTGCTGCTCCCTCGCCCGTGAGAGGCTCCCACCGTCCTGTTTGCTAGGCCGGATGCTGTTCCATCCATGGGTCGTTAAATAAAGCCAATGAGATCTTCACATTACTCAGCGGAATTTTGTTTAACACGTTGCTCTGCATCTTCCCTGGCAGGCACAGGCTATGCAATTGCTGTATTGTTAGTCAAGAGCAGGTCCCATGGTTGACACGGTGGGTGGACCTCAGATGTGAGAGGGGCAGGCGCCCGCCGCAGAGTTCTAGTCACTGCAACCAGTGCGCTGTGTTCATACGGTGTTCACACTGTAGTTCAACAAATGCTGAACCGTAAATGTGTCTCCTCAAGCATGGGGGGGCACAAGGACTCTTCCTGGCGAAACTGAGACCTGTGCCTTTGGAGTGTCTTATCCCGGGGCTGTTCTCCTCGCCTCCCAGGCCCCCAGGCTACCCCTGGCCCCTCATCCAAAGATAAGTGTTTTATGACCCAGGACCTTAGTGCTCTGCCAGGGAGTCACACATGGGGCAGAGGACAGGCATCCTGGAAACTAGCCCGGCTGTGTTATGGGAACTGGTGGTCTCCATCCCGGTGCACTGGGCCTTCATCACTAAGTGGTCGTGTGCCCAGAGGCCCCTCAAACACAACGATTCTGACCTCTAGGCCTGGGCGAAGACTCTCAGGTCCATGACTCTGGTCCAGACGCTCTTCCCAGGGCCACACGTCACCTCTTAGACATCTGGGGGTTTCTTGGCGACAGCACTCTCAGTGGGAACTTACTGCTGGTGACTAAAATGTTTATAATCTGTAGGTGTCAATGAGAAGAATTCTGGAAAACCCCTGTGCTCGTATCTTGCTTACACATTTGCTAAACCATCTCTCGTTCCCAGGAAAACACGTGGGATGTCACAAGGTATTTCCCCCAAAACAGATGTTCAGGGACTATTCTCATGTCAGGCAGGGACACCAGGAGGAGCCACGCCTGGCGGGGCCACAGTGTGAACACAGCGAACCGGCTGCAGTGACTAGGACTGGACTGTGGGCGCCTGTCCCTCTGACAAAGGAGGGCCACCCACAGTGTCAGCCGTGGGACCTTCTCGACGCAGTCATTCCAGCAATTGGCTAACAAGGCCAGCGTCACCCCAGGCCTCGGGGTGCCCTGGGCTTTGCTGTCACGGGGGGCGAGGTAACCTGGTGCTGCTAGTGCAGAGCGGAAAGTGCACCTGGCTCCCTAAGCCAGAGCTGGGCCCTGCTGGCTGCGCGGGGACAAGTTCCCGGGCAGCAGACGCTTCGCTGCAATTCACGGAATCAGCAGGATTTGCCGGCGGGTAAAGGAGAGCGTGCTGGACGCAGGGCTGGGCCCCTGTGTGGTTGGGGTGCAGGTGCAGGTGCAGGTGCAGGTGCAGGTGCAGGAGCTGGAAAAGCAGCAACAGCAGCTGGGGCCCACGGCCCTGACTGCGGGAAGAAAGTCAGGAGAGGCCCAGGGCAGCAGGAGGCAAGTGCTGCAGGGGTGCGAGGGGGGAGGCGAGAGAGAGTGAGAGAGGGAAAAGGACGGCTGATTAGACTTTGGGCCGGAGGTTAAACAGGAATTTAAGAAAAGTATAGCGATGCGAATTATCCCGTAACAGTCCGACGGAAACAAACTAACTAGAAACAACCCAAACGCTCAGCAGCCTGGAGGCTTTTCATAAAGAGACACGTGTCCCGGGGCGGGCCTGTCGGCTCGGAGGCATCTCCGGGCACACACAGTAAATCTTGTGCACATATAACCAGGAATCATAAAAACAGGTTCGCGTACGAGCACCTTTCAGAAAGCAAGGAAAAAAGACATTTTAGAAACAGTTTCACCCAAATGCTTAAAAGAGACAGAGTTAAGATTGAGACGAGGGGTACATTCTAATTTTCTTCTCCGTAATTTTGGCATTTGCCCAATTTTCTATAATGAATGTATTTAAATATATGTATATTTGTTACACATATTAGATACATACAAAAGCACATATGTGCTACGTGGGTCGCCAATAAAGGTTTCTTTCCGTAGCCCATCCCTGGCCCACCCCCAATACACCAAGAGTAACAACTATTCCAGGCTCTGTCTCTCTCATTTCCTTGCTTTTAATGTTTATCTCTCACACACGCACACACAAATGTATGTATCTCTACATTTTTTGTCTCTATTTTATATTTCATTATTTTCTGCTCTTAGTCTTGATTTACACTTTTCTTACTTTGGATTTATCCTATGATTCTAATTCTCTGTCGCAAGCAGCCAGAAGGGGAAGTCTTCCAGTGTATCATTTACTTGGGCTCAGAAATACACAACATGCTCAAAAGAAAAGATTCGTTTTTTAATGTAATATTTCTATTACTTGCAAAATCTATCTTTCCATGATAACTTATCACTTGGAGTTTCACTCTCTGAAGCACGATTTTTCAGGCTACACACTTTGTAGCTTGCAGGTAATTGTATTTATACACAGTTCTGAGTCTTTCCTGCCCATATTAGATCCACTAATTGCAGCAAGGAGCCAAATGTGCTTTCCTAACCAAGACAAAATACAGCGTAATTACTGATCAGTTAGCAGCCAAGGAAAGATCTTACAAGTTCCTATTCTGTAAAAGCAAATAAACTATAGTAACTTAATAAATGTTTATCCAAAAAGAGACACATGGGTGAACTCGAGGTTTCTTTGGTTACTGAAGAGCCGAGCTCTTCTGATGTGTTAGGAAACAACGTCAATTCAGTTGACCCAATAATCCTTAAAAATCAGAAAGTAATCAGATTAAATGGGCTATTTGTTTTTAGTCATTCAAACCAGATGAAGATAATAAAAATCTGGTAATAATTACTTGAAAATGGGACTTGGGGTACCATATTTTCTTTTTTTGACATCCCATTAAGAAACCAAAGCTCTAGAATTTAGAATGGGAAGGAACTCTCAGCTGGGTGTGTTGCAACCTAACCACGTCAATGAGATTAAACGGGACAGGAATTCTCGCTAACATCAGAAATTATGAAAAGCGAGCACCAGCCAACAACGTTTGAAATGGCCAGCTGCGACGGGCTTAACTAATAAATATTCCGGCAGCTGCTCCTGGGCTAGTCCGTGGCCCTGAGAACAGGCTTCCGTCAGAGCAGGAAAAGATGGGCCTCTGCACTAGCGAAGCAAAGGCAACGCCCAGGGAGGGACACAAAGGTGCCCGACCGGCAGACTCCGGTGAACCCCGGCTCCGTGGCACCCTTTGGGGATCGATCGAAGTCAATCCAACCTACCTTTGGCTATCACGCCGCCCAAGCTTGAGACTGTGCTCTCCTTGGAGAAGGATATTGTAGCCAATACATCTGGAAGGACATACATGGTCATTTCTCATTTATTTAGGTCCTGAGAAGCCTAGAAGTTGCACAGCAGGGCCTGTGCTTAAAAACCACAGAACCTGCTAGAGGCGCACGCTCGGCACCCCGCCAGGGCCCAGCCAAGCGCGGCCGGCCAGCCGCCCTGGATGATCCTAGGAGCTGCTGGTTTGGGCCTGCTGCACGCAGCGCTGTCTGTAGGTCGGACTGAAAACCTTGCCGATCACACACACGAGACAAACTGTTAAATTACACGGGGGAAGCCGCCTGTTGGCCCCGCGCCGTGTGTTGGTCCAATGCTTAGGCATCTAGTGCGAGCGAGTTCAGGGCCGGGCGGGCGGTGGACACGGGGCGAGGAGACGCTGCTTTGGGGCCATGAAGCTCACGTTGTAGCAAAAGAGAAAACGTTAAGTGAGGGCCCAAGTCCCAGGTTAAAATAGCGACTGAGGCGCACTCACCCGGCCCGCGGCCGGCTCAGAGACCGAGCTCAACGCAGCAGCCGGAGGGCGAGGGGAGCGTCCGGGGGCCGGCGGGGCTGGGAGCCGGGG
This sequence comes from Miniopterus natalensis, assembly GCF_054644295.1. NCBI lineage: Eukaryota > Metazoa > Chordata > Mammalia > Chiroptera > Miniopteridae > Miniopterus > Miniopterus natalensis. Next base: position 88,063,305 of record NC_142085.1, on the reverse strand, counting down.
GGCACCGCGGAGATCGGCCGGGTGACCCGGTGGGTGTCACACGTGTGAGGAAACCTAACTCTACTGGTTCTAGGGACTCCTCTGCCACGTGTGGGGAGAACTCACCTGAGCGCCGCGGTGTAATCACTGAGCACATTTTTTTAAATTGTGACAAAATACACTTAATGTTCCCCATGTGAAAACTCGGCTGTGTTCAGGACACACGCTGTTGCGCAACCACGGCCGCCACCCGTCTCCAGAGCTCTCCATCTCCCCAAGCGGAAACTGCGCCGTGACACGCTAACGCCCGCGGTCTCCCGCAGGCCCTGACAGCCACCTCTGCTTCCGTCTCCGTGGACGTGGCCTCTCCAGGGGCCCCGTGTAAGCGGCATTTGCCCTCTTGGGTCTGGCTTATTTCTCTTAGCACAATTTCCCCACGCTTCACCCACGTTGTAGCGAATGGCAGAATTCCCTTCCTTTGTAAGGCTGAATAATACTCCATCAGTACACGCAGTCCATTGTATATGTGTGTATATCACACGGGTTTATTCACCCGCCGCGGACACTCGGTCGCGCCCAGCTGGCCATTTGGATGGCGGCGCTATGCCCGTAGGTGGGCAAATCTCCCTTCAGAACACGCTTCCAATTCTTTGGAGTGTGTGCCCAGAAGCGGGACTGCTGGATCCTACGGCAGTTCCATGTTTAATTTTTTGCGGACCTGCTGTGCTGTTTTCCGCAGCAGCTGCACCATTTGACGTTCCCACAGCAGCGCACAGGGCCCCGGTTTCGGGGTGGACACATCTGGTGTGTGACTGAGGCGACGGCTTCCCACCCAATAGCCCACTGGCTCTGGACACAATCATCCTGTATCATCAAAAGAAACTCCTGAAAGGCAGGGGCCTTTTTAAAATGTATAATAAATCATAATTTTCTCCAGTTTCCTACTTGTGCCCATAGAAGCCACAAACATGCTCATTCTAATTTATTTTACAGCGTTTATTTGTGTCAATGCGTGTTTACAATAATCCTTCTGCAAAAACCGTTTAGACTCTGAGCACCAACCACCATGCACAGCTACGATGTTGTCTGTCTCTTGCCTGGAGGATGTTCGCACCCTGGGAAGCATTCCCCGTACCCCCATATCCCCGTGTCCCCGTGTCCCCATGTCCCACGTCCCCAGCTGGGATCCTCACACTCAGACAACTGGGAGAGAGACCCAGTGCTCCCCCTGTTCCCTCGGGCTCTCTCTTCAGGGACCTGATCACCATGAGTTGGCACAAAACTCACAAAAAAACATTTTCTCACAGCCAACACCGCAGGTCACTTTTGTCTTTTAGCCACTGTGGCTGGGAGACAGGACGTCTCCAGTCCTGGGTCTTCAAAGGAAACCAGCTCCTGGGGCTTCCAGGGGGCTCCCCCAAAGCCATGCCTGCCGTAGGAAATGACCGCCAAGGTCAACACAGACACACCATCATCTCAGCTCAAACACACCTTAGAACAGAGGTTTCCTGGTTCCAGGGACAAAAGAGTGTGGCTGGCTAGTAATTAACTTAGTCCAAGGACAAAGGGACACTTTGAACAAGAGAGTCCCCCTCCCTTCCTTTGCATTTGGCTCCATGAATCCCCCAGTTTTGACTGGTGGGGAGACCGTTTCTAAGGCACCCCAGAGAAGGGGGTTGATAGGGGCCAGGTGTCCCCAGGGAAACGAAGCCCATCAAATCGATTAGTCAGGGTTCTTAGAGAACAGGCAAGTCACTGTGCGGCGTGGTGACTCAGGGAGCAGGAGGTAAACAGAGGCGGGGCGGGGTCAGGGTGAGTTAGGAAGGCCCGAGACACCGGAGTCAGACCCGAAGGTCCACCGCGGTTACTCTGCGTCTGCGACTAGAGTCAGGTTCAGAGGCCGTAGGGAGGGGTGGTCCAGAGCAGGGGCGGGGTGGGACCAGGGAGATTTCCCCTTGAACTGGCTGTGTGTGCGCATTTGAAGACTTTTGCTACATACATCAAATGTCCAACTGTCCTTTGGAATGGGTTACAGATTAACTCCACCAACACACCGCCGGAGAGTTCGCTTTTTTCCTACCCTCGTGGCCACACCCAGCTCTCTGTCCCTCTCTGTCTCTCACACACCACACACACCATTGCACATGGACCATGTCTCTCAAAGTTGATCAGCAAAAGATATCTCAAGGCTGTTTTATCAGCATTTCTTTGAGTAGTGAGATCAGCCATGTTTCCATGTTTATTGGCAATTTTATTTTTATTATAAAGGAACTATTGTTATCCTTTGCCCGTTTTCCTCTTAGAACACCTTCTCCCGTAAATCCGTAAGAATCTTTCACGTACTAAGGCTGTTACCCCTTTGCCTAGCATGTAATCCTCAAATTGGTTTTGGCCATTGGCCTTTTAATTTCTCATTTGGTACTTTTAAAATATAAAAGACAGCCCAGCTGGAGTGGCTCAGTGGTTGCGCGTCAACCTGGGATCCAGGAGATCGAGGTTGGATCCCCAGTCGGGGCACACGCCCGGGTTGCAGGCTCCTCGATCTCCAGCAGGGGGCGCCCAGGAGGGAGCAGATCAATGACTCTCATCATTGATGTTTCTCTCTCTCTCCCTCTCTACCTTCCTCTCTCTGAAATCAATAAAGTCATATTTTTTAAAAAATAAAATAAAATATAAGAATTATTTTTAAAATTTAAGTGAGCAAATCTATATGTGTTTTTCTTTATGGTTTCTTCTTTGGTGTTGTGTTACGAAGGCTTAAAAGCCAAAGTCATGTAAATGCTGACCTATATCACCTTCTAGTGTTTCAAATGGTTTTATTTTCCACCTTTAAATAATTCAACCAGAACACATGAGATGTAAATTACAGGGTATTGACTGAATTCCCCACCTTCTAGGGGGTATTCAGGGCTGTCTCCATGCTCGTGGGGTAACTCTGGAGTGATTAAGTTAGGCCTTGGGTCCTGATCAAATATCTCTGGGTAGCACCAAAATAATGCAGCCTCGCATGTCTCTGCCCATCCCGGCCTTGCTTCCTTCTTCCCACCCACCAGTTCCCCCAGCTCCATCCCCGGGTCCTCCTCAGCTTCCCGTGGAACTTGGGCGGGGCCGGGAGCCTGGGGCCAAACACAAGCAAGTGCCGCCTGATCTCCGGGCACACCCGTGGCGTGTGCGCATTGCAGCCCCTGGACCGTGCTCTTGTCTCCCACGTCTCACTCCTCCGTCTCACCTCCACTGGCTGCTTCCCTCCGCATCCTGGAGGAATTTCTCAGGTTCACCCTCTGATTCACCAACTTGATTTTCGGTAACATCGGTTCAATCTGCTCTGTTGCCTCTGTTGCTTTTCTAGATTTTTTTCCTTCTAAAAGTAACATATCCATTAATTTTTTTTTTCTTTTTCATGACTTCACTGTCTTCTAGAAACTTGGAGGGACCATGAAGTAGAGGTTTTCCTGAGGTTTCTCCCTTTTGGTCAGAGGAACTCTTTTAAAAGGAAACATTTGCGATGCTATTTCAAATTGATCGCTGTCTTGAACTCCTAAACCTTTTTAACGTTTGGTTGTTTTCTCCGCTCATTTCTTTTTTGCAGATGAAATCTACATTTTCCCGCAGAATTAGTAGATGAGATCGTTAGAATTACCCAGCCTCTTCCCACGGAGAGGGCGGCCCAATATTACACAGCTGTCCTTTAGAGCAAGGCCTGCCGAGAACAAGATCCCGCATCGGCCTTGGGGGATGGTGGCGGGGGAGGGGGACAGTCCGTCCCAGTCTCCTTCGTCCTGGAAATCTGTCTGTCTCGTGTCCCAAGGGAGCAGCCCTTGGCTTGGGCCCTCAGACACCAGTGCTCCAGTCCAGACACACTGAGCCGTGTCTCCAGCTCTGAACAGCATCAGCCGTGTCAGGAGCAGCTGGTCCCCGGGACCACACTGGAAACGGAAAAACGTTCCAGGACCTCCAAATTCCAGGAGATGGTGGGTCTCAAGTTCTTTTCCCAGATCCCAAGGCAATGGTTCTCCATGCCCTTGCATTTGGTCCTAAGCTCTTCACCTTATTTTGATGCCAGCCACAGAGCTGTCCACAGTAGCAGGGGGAATGGGGAAAGCGTGCCTGAAAGAATTTCAGAATTTCCCATGGCTCTCTATTGGGATTTACGTTGTCACTTGAAGGTTTGACCATAATTTTGTTAAGAACGTGATAAAGTAGAAACTGTTGCATAATTTCTAATTTTTCAGTATTAAGGTGTATCATTTTGAAATATCATTTTATTTTTTTAATCTTTCAAGGGGATAAACAATTCTGTGACATTTCTGCCCAAGGCACACCTTCGTGGCCTGTTGAGCAGCCGGGCCCAGGGCAGCAGGCCGGCGTTGGCGTTTTGCGTCACGGCTGGGGCCACACTCTCGGGCCTCCTTGCCCCTCTGTCCACCGCCCCCCACCCTGCACAGCTCTTTTCCCCTGGGCCCAAGCAGCTGGGCATCCTCTATTCCCAGCCTCCCGCCTCAGCTGGGGTCGGGCCCTGAGAGGTCTGACCTGGGTTTCCAGATCACTTCAGTTCTGGAGGCCAACGTGTTTCCATTTAAAATGACCAAACCCTCACCGTCATATTCTTTACGCATCTGTTTCTTATCTGTGATTGTTAGCCGTGGCGCTAAGCTAACCCTGACGGCAGAACGCGCATTAGTCGTGCTGGACACTTAACAGAACACCTTGTAAACTTTATTAGAAACTCGTGTGCCCTTTTCTCTGGCACAATCCCTATTCCTTGTTCCACTCGAGTATTCTCATGGACTCTTTTTATAGTCTCAACTTATTCCGATTGACTGTAATTACTGTTTTATGATGTTGAAGTCGTTCCTGCTGGCCACTGCGAACCCTCCATATTTAGGCGCCTTTGTCTTCTAAAGGCGGCCTTTGCCATCCCTGACAGTCATTTCCCCATGCTTGTGGGGTTTTCAACATGTCTTGTTCCTTGGCCCCTAGCCACAGCAGCCCTTCTTGAAATCTTAATTTTTTCCCCCAGCCAATTATATACAAGAGACTAAAATCCGGGCTCCTGGAGTGCACACGAGATGGTCCCACGGGCTCTGACAGCAGAAGCAGCTTCAGCCACTGAAAGTGTAAATGTTTTCAAGATACTAGGCAAAAAATTCAAATTTGGACTGAGCCTAAGATCAGGCCACAGAAGCCCTGCCTCCCACAGGTCAGCCACCAAACGTCTGAAGAGCTCTTTCTAACGGAGAAAATATTCTAGATTGTATTAATCATGTCAATGGCAGGGACTGTGACACCAGAGCAGATAACAGCCATTCTTTGAACAGTTAAAGGAGCCTGGGCCTCCAGGCTGGACAGGAACTGCAGAGGGTGGTCTGTGAGCACCGCGCCTGCGGTCCACATACCAGCGGTGGACGGTGGTCCTTCACCCCAACCACGACGGCCCTGGGCCACGTCACGCTCCTCCCCCCACACGGGAGAGCCACTAGCTACTCCACACACTCACGGCACCTCTGAAGCTGCCTCCGGTCCATCTGCTCAGGAACCATCCAGCCATTTACACCCTCCCAGGCCCTGCTGGTTGGATGGCCCTCCTGTGGGCATCATGGTCACTAGGGCAACAGGGCAGGTCCCCTCCGCTCGCAGGCCCTCACCTTTGTTTGGAGGGTCAGCCAGTTTTGAGTAGTTACTAAGGGTGTGTATATATATATTTGCAGTGTATGTGACAGTTACTACACATTAATATTATCTTATTAAACATACACATGACACAGAGTGTAGCTAACATACGGAGGCCTCTCTCGTTACTCCCTCCCTTCCCTGTGGATTCCTCTCCCTGGAGGAGTGTTCTGGCCCAGGCGTGGCAGCAATCTTTTTTCTTGTATCTGTTCTCAATTGATAAGATCCAGAAACAGAAGAGGGGTGACAATTTAGACCTTCAAGCCTCCGGCAATGGCATGCTCAATGCACAAGAGTCAGGAGTCAAGTTCATAAGAAAGCAGGAGGCTGCGTCAGAAGGTCCCTCAGGTTCCGTCCTGTGGGAGAAGTTATTGGGCTCTGGAGCCAGAGGAGGCAAACCTCTGGCCACCTTCTAGGAATGACAGCTTGTCTTTCCCATGAAGCGAGACAGCGTGAGCCGGGGACCACGGAGGCGCAGGTGCCCCTTGTAACCTCGCTGGGGGAGACGGTGCTCCCGTCGGGTACTGAGCACTCACGCCGGGCTGGGCAGGAGGGGTGAGCTGGGTCCTGCGGACTCTTACCAAACAAAACGGGGGGCAGGCCTTGCAGAGCTCTATCAGCCTGAAGACCAGGAAGGGGGCGATGACCCCCCAGGTTACACACGGAGGAGCGCACCATCCTGCCAAGGTTCCTGACAACATCCAGGGAACACAAAAGACAGCATCCCTGTGACTCAGCTTTCCAAACGTTAACCTCGTCTTAGAGCAGACGCGGTGGGACCCTGCCCCTGCCCATGAGGCCCCTGCGGATCCCTTCTTTACTGTTACTTAGGGCCTTCCTCGTCTTAGCAAATACATTTTTGCCATAAATTCATCTTGGGTAAGAATACGGCTCTTGCTGCGTCTGTTTGCATTTCCCCTGCTGTGCTCTCAGGCATTCTTTCGAGTCATCCTTTCTGGAGGAAAGTTGTGCTTCAACTATGCAACAAACCGTTTACATTTGTTTAAATGTGACAAATGTCTGGTCTTAATCCTGTCATTGGTTTTTATGTTGTGCTCTCTATTGTTTCTAGTCCTTTACTTTTCCATGTGTGTCTTTCTGATCGCTGGCGGGTAGAGGCCACATAAAGGCATGTCCAGGAATGTTCAGTGGCAACTGTACTGTAACCACCCGACTCAAAACAGCCCAAGTGGCCATGAGCTGAGCTGGTACATGGACCACAATCGTGGCCGATCCTCCCCCTGGCTTAGTGCTCGCAACAGGAAGGGATGAAGCCACTGGAGGCGCCCTGAGGGGCCGTCTGGAAGTGCTGGTGCTCACTGAGCTGGGCTGGCACACCGCTGTTCCAGTGCCACTCCTGCTGCCACCCTGTGCACTCACCTGACAGACGTGGGGTACAGCTCAGCATTCACCAGGCACGCCACCTGGGTCATGACGGCGATTCACATCCGGCCGACACAAGCTACCACGGTGCTCAGCCAGCGCAGGCCTGGAGAGGAAAGGGGGGGCTGTGCCCCCATCGCCACCTCCCTCGAGGTAACACAGACTCGGCGCTGAAAAGGCTGGAGAGTTCGCCTTATCTAACCTTCATTTCTGGATAAGTCAGCTGGGTCCCGAGAGAGTGGGGGCTTGAGAATGACGCATGAGGGGAGGCCCCACTGTGGACGGGAAAGAGTGTGATTTTTAAATTTCCTCTCTACCTCCTGTCGGCTGCATGACTTAGGGAAGCTGTTTGCTTCTTCGTGCCTCAGTTTTCCTCCTCTGAAAAATGGGAATCATTGTACCAGCTTATAGACGAGATTTAGAGATAATATATGTCCAATGTCGACCATGGCCACTCCGTAAGGGCTGGCTTTTTAGTTATCATGCGAGAGCGTGGGGGCTGGTGAACCTGCGCGAGGAGAGGCGGGTCAAGGGCGAGGAGAGGGGGTCAAGGGCGAGGAGGGGGGTCAAGGGCGAGGAGAGGGGGGTCAAGGGCACGCTCTGAGGAGGAGGAGAGTCATGGGGGAAGGACCAAGGACCTTACAAGCTGGAGAGAAGCATGTGTCACGATTTAGAAGGTCCTAGAGCAATGTAAGAAGAGGGCATCAAAACCAGAAGAGGTGCTCCAGAAAGACCCTTAGCGAGCACCTCCCTTCACGGTACACGCGAGAGCGGGCCTTAGAGAGCACAGCCACGCTCCCTGCGGGTGACAAGGACGGCCACCGCTCACTGTAGAGCGAGGTGCCCGGCCCTGCCCTGAGCGCCGCACAGGCCCCCCCACTCAGCTCCTGCAGGAATCAGGCTGCTGTATACGGGGCAGGGCCTCAAGGAACTTAACTAACCTCTCTGTGCCTCAATTCCCTCACCTGTAAGTGGGAAAATAACAGCACCTACATTGGTCTGTCTTGAGTTTTCATTAAGTTAATGGACAAGAAGTCCTCAGTGTGGTTCCCGGCACATAGTAAGCCCTCGGGAAAGACGAGCTTTTATCGCTGCCGTCACTGTCACCTTCCCAAGACCAAGTGTCCAGACACAACAAAGCAGAGACACCAGCCACGTCTCTCCGAGTCCGCAGGGCGGCTCCCTCCAGCTCCTCGCACCGTCCCTAACGAGCGGCGCCCACTCTCTCTCTCCCACCACAAACCCCGCCGGACCCCCATCCGTGGTCCAGGAGAGAAGGGCCACGCTCTGGAATGTGGCACAGGGACAGGTGGGGACTGGCTCAGTCACTCTCACTCGAGGGACTTCAGAAACTTCCAGGTGTCACTTTTGGAAAAATTATATAATTTGGGAGGCTAGAAACATTTGACCGTTACATCAGTATTTGCAACATAAGAAGTTATTTTGGTTGATGAGAAGGTGCTGTCTTCTCCCAGCCTATCAGCTCCCAAACTGACCTCACAGCTGGGGCTCCCCATGACGTACCCCAGGCCTGACAGAGCTGTGCCCAGACGAACACAGGGATGTTTCTGTTTCCAGCCCCAAATTATTCCCAACTGGACAAAAGTGTCAAGAAAAGAAGGAAGGTGCTCGGTGCCGCTCAGTGAGTCTCGACCAGCCGGGTGCCCCTCCTGGCCCTTTGGCCAGTTAACCAGGAACAGAAAGGCACCTGCGATAACCTCGATTTTCGTGTCCAGAGAAGTTACCAAGTGTTCAGCGCTGCCACCTGCTGGCAGGGCCCGTGAATTGCACATTGAAATAACCACAGGACGCTGAGCTTTTCCTGTATCCAAGCCCTTCACACATATTATCCCATGAATTCTCCCAACAGGCCTATGAGACAGGTAGTATTATTGACCTCATTGGCTAATGAGGAAACTGAGTCACAGAGAGGTTACAAAGCTTCCTGAAAGCCAGGGAGTGCTGGGCGGGCCTCCCGAGCTGCAGTAATAAGAGGCAGGTGGGAGAAGGCCTCCTGGGCCCAGCGGGTGGGGCCCCCTGGGCCATGGAAAGAAATTTGATTTTACTCTCAGAGGAGTAGGAAGCCAGTGGACGGTGTGAACAGGGGAGTGACCAGGTCAGTTAAGCTTGAAAAGGGTCCCTTCGCCCCCATGTGACCTGAAGAAAGAGGGTGGGGCCTGGGAGGGGGCACAGGCTTTGGGGAGGGGAGGGGTGAGTGGGTGAAAGCACACATGTTCACGAGGGTCCTTATCTGTGGAGGACACAGGCACCAACACTGTCGGGCAGGGTGTGCGAAGGTCTGCGCCGCAGGGAGGGAGGCTCCAGGAGCCGCTGGAATCTCACCCGCCCTCGATGCTGAGCCGGGACGTGGCTGGTGCCAAGGTGGGCACATGGGCTCTGAGGCAACCTCGGGGGCCCTTCCTCCTTTCACGCGTCTTACTGCTGACCAAGCATATGTCGAACCTCTACCTACGAAAGCAGGGCCTTCCCTGCATATTCAGTCCCCAGGGGAGAAACAGGATGTCCTTCTACGCGCTCTCCGACCACTCGAAAACCACCTCACGTTCCTTGCCGCGCTTCTCTTTTCCCCGAGTTGTCCCACTGTCTGACCTGTACCCGGGTGCGGCGGCTCCGGCTCCGGCTCCGGCTCCGGCGGGAGGTGGGGACGGGCCCCTGTCTGGGAAGGTGAGGCGGGGCCCTTACCCCAGGAACACCAGGATGCGGGTGTGCTTCCTGAGCTGCGGTGTGCGGAGCAGGTCTGCGAACGAAGGGCTCAGCTTCTCCGTGACCTCCTCCTCGAGAGGGAGCATCTAGGAGGGAGTCAGAACGTCACCATATCCTAGCTGCCAGGAGGGGGAAAGCCCTTGGGAGGGGGGTCCTGACATCGCCATCACTGTGGTTGCCCTCCAAACCTATCTCCCCACATTTGGCCAGTCCCCCCTGCTCCCCAAGGCAGCCCCAGAGTCATAGACCCAACCCAAAACTCAGCAACAGGAGAAGCCCCCGGCTAGCTTGTCACCTTCAAGTCAGCAGGAGGCAGTTTGCCATTCTTCTGGGCGATATGTTCCATTATCTTTATTGCTTGAATGTTTCTCTTTTGGGACAACAGCCATCGGGGAGACTTGGGCACCCACCTGTGAACACAGGCCACCAGTACATGTCATTTTCCCCAGGGCTGGCCTGATGTTAATGCTGACCAGTGACAAGTATACTCATGTTTCTGTGTCTGAATATTGCTGGCCGGTCACAAGATAACGCATGTCTGCACTTACACTAATTTAAGAAATTTTAAAGCCTGAAAGCAATTTAGAGTTTTAAAAGAGCAGAAAAGTAGGTGGCCACACGGGCAAGTTCTGGCTCCAAATCGCCGGTCGGCAAGGTGTTAGGCTCTGACTGGAGCAGCCCACCCACCGGCCCCTCATTTCACACTGACAAGGAGAGGCAGGCTCTTCCTGAATAAATGAACCACACGAAGGGGCCAGCCTTCATTTAGAGAGATTGGGTCCACCTAGTTCTACCCACAGATAAGCTATGTCCCCAGCGAAACGGTGACAAAAGGTGCACGGCTGAGATATTTCTCTCGGCCTCTCTCCGCTGCCCCCTCCTCTCCCCCACAGTGAACACTCCTGTCTGTGGCTTATTCCTGCCGACCCTGCCAAGTGCTCACAGCTGAGAAGATTAACACCTCATTGGGGCTGGGTTTGTTTCTTGATGGCTTAGCATGCACATTCCCCAGGGAACGCAGATGCCTGCCTGTGGCTCTGGGTTCAGACACCTTTATCCAGGGGATGCAAATTGAAGGAGGCTGTTTGAAGGCAGGGAGCTCCCTGCATAATGTGGGCCAGCCTGTAATATTAGGACACCCCAATGGCCTGTGCACGTGGCCACCAGGACCATTTGGGGGCTGGCCGGTTGCCGGCCGAGGTCAGAGCTCCGCCTCAGTGAGCCAAGCGTGGCCCCGGGAATGGACGCGCACACAGCGCCAGTAGCAGAGCAGGAAGGGGGAGGTGGCACCGAGACTGCCAGCTGCAGCTCCCGCCAGTGGCGCAGGGCGTAGGCCAGCCCGCAGAGTAGCACGGGTCCCGCCGCACAGGCCACCTGGTACAGGACTGTCACCATCCGTCTGTAGCCAAGGCCCACGGACTCTGTGCCTGGAACGGGAGACACGTCACCGTCCAGGCTCCTGACACCCAGCACCCTTATTCCTACTTTCTTCTAAGAGATAGTTTTCCTGAATCAAGACGCTTATCTCCTCTTATTTCCTCTGATGTCTTCTCTCCTAACTCTTGAGTGTCCTTCAAACCAGTTGAGTTTGTTGGATTTTGGGGGGAGATGCTGGTTTGTTCATATTTAAAATTTTAAGATACTCCCCCACCTGTCTCCCTGCTTCCCCCGCCCACTGCTGTAAACACATAGATTGGTTAATATGAAACTTTGATCTGGTTTAAATGGTTATTTACGTGTCTCGAAGGGAGGGAGGGAGGGAGGAGGCCATCTGACCACGCCCTGCCCAGTCACACAGATAACAAATACAGTTAGAGTCACCACCATCTCTCCGGACCCCACAAACATCTCCTGCCCCCAAAACACCCACCTCCACGTCTGGCCCCAACCCATTCTCCGCTCCCGACCTCCTCGGACACCAGGCGAGCGATGCTCACTCACGGGTAGCCGGCCGTCCAGCCGCCCTTGCTGACCAGCCCCTGCAGCAGGCGCAAGAGCAGCAGGGACGTGTAGTCCGGGGCGATGGCCACGAGGGCCCCGAGACGGCTCTGGTGAGGGCGGTGGCCAGGAGACACAAGTTCCAGCCAAACCTTCAGAGGCAAGGACACAGGGAGGTGAGGCGGGGTGCTGGGTGTTCAGGGCAGGTGGCCCGAGGGCCCCGATCGGAGGCACACAGCGCCGCTTCCCTGCGGGACCGCGGGGTGCGGGGTAGAGCCGTCCCACCCCAAGGCCCAACCTCATCTGCCCTCAGCAAACTGGCTCTCTCGAGGTTAACCGCATCCCTCTTCGGAGGACGCCTGGTCCCGCAGCAACGTGGCACCTCAGCCCCGGGTGGGCCTTGCTGGGAACAGGCCGCCCCACAGTCACCCACCAGCAATCACAGCGGCTCTCCCGGGAGCGCTCAGCGCTGATCGTGTAACTATTGAGGATTATTTTCCTTTCTTTGTCTCATGAGTAAAATGGGCAAGTCGTTGGCTAAAGCGTCACCCCGCATGCTTTGCTGCTGCGTCCTTTCACACGCGTCCCGCAGCTCTGGCGGGGAGACAGGGCTCCAGGCCCGCGCCCGCTGGGCGGCAGTGGCCTCGCCCGCACGCGCGGCTCCCTTGGCCAGGCAGGTTCTCGGCTTTCCTCCATCAGCCTCCTTCCTGGACTCCATGTCGCTGCATGTGTCTGCTCCGTCTCCCGCCCCTGCCCCACGCCCCCCGCGCCAGCCAGCAGGCTCCCTCCGCCTTTGTCAATGTAGAAACCGTGTCAGAAGCGCATTGTCTCACCTCCTCCACCCTTTCCCGTGTCACCTACCAAAGCCCCTGCACAACGGGGGGGTTTTAGTATTTTCTAAAGGATAGTTGTGTTTTTTGTTTTTGTTTAAATATATCTTTATTGATTCCAGAGAGAGGAAGGGAGAGGGAGAGAGAGAGAGAGAGAGAAACATCAATGATGAGAGTCATTGATCGGCTGCCTCCTGCACGCCCCTGACTGGGGATCGAGCCCGCAACCCGGGCCTGTGCCCTGACCGGGAATTGAACCCCGATCGCCTGGATCCTAGATCAACGCTCAGCTGCTGAGCCACACCAGGCCGGGCACAAAGTAATTTTCCAAAAAATGTAACAAAAGAAACATGACATGTTTTCCAAAATTGGTCAAAAACCTTTAAGTGCCTATTAATTGCATATTTAATCATGCACATTCCACCAGTAATTATGCAAATTCTGTCATGAATGGTGGAGCTGTGAGTGGCCACATTAGAAGAGCAAAGACGCAGAGGCGAGAAAGCAGGCACCTTGGGGCAGCAGGTGCTCTAGGTCCGTGTGCAGGAGGGACCGGGGGCTGGGGGACACTCAGGGGGGCCATGTACCCAGAGCCAGGAGAGGGGAGGGGTTGAGGTCGGCCTGGGGAGGTCTGTTCTGTTTGGGTTTAGAGGAGGTCCCATGTGTCTGGCACCAGCATGGGTGATGCCGCACACACCTGGGCACAGGGAAGGCCCAGCTGGGGAAGCATCATCACCCCCTCTTTAGAGCTCGAAGGGGAGGGAGAAGAATGGAGCACTGGGGAGAGGAGGGGGTCTGGAGGGGGGAAGCCAGCCCCACCCCTCCCATTCTTGGCACAGCGCTGTCAGGGGGTTGCCTGGGGACACGCCCTTCCTTTCCTCCCTGTGGATTCCTGTCCCCTCCCTACCAGGCGCCCCTGTGGGGTGTGATGGCAGGCCAGTTACTCAGCAACTGCGGGCCTCAGTTTCCCTGTCCTGCCTCACTCACAGAGCTACCATGACCACCGAAGGGGAGAAATCGAGTGAGAGCTGTTCTGGTGAGTAACGATCCATTCAACTTTCACCGGGAGGTTTTATTACCCACCACCTTTCAACCTCTGAAGTGGCCCCTTGGAGCCATGTCCTGGTTCCAGCCTCGGGGGTCAATCACTGAGTCCCTGGGCTCTGCCCTCAGGCAGCCTGGCTTCCTGTCTGACTGACCGCTTACTTCCTTGACGTGAGCACTTCTAAAAATAAAATATAGGTAACACTCCATGTCACCACTGACGTTCAGAAACTCCCAGTGAGCCTGCCCTGTGGCCTGCCCTGCAACCTGGCCCTGCCGTCTGCTCCCAGGAGGCGTTCGCCGGGGGGCAGGCGTGGGGGGGCGGCCAGCTGCCAATCAGATCTCTCTGTCCCTCCCAGTGCTGACATTTTCCCCTTTAAAATTCAGCTGGAAGCACCCTTCCCCAGGGCTTCCCCTGCCTGCAGGGACAGATCACCCCAGAGGTTACCTGCCTGCCCAGGGTCTGTATCTCCAGCTGCCCAGCTGCCTCCTTGTAGCCTCCCCCCCGCTGCCCCTGAGGCATTCCTTGTAACTACGCGTCACTGCAGGGCAGGAACTGGGTGCTGCCTTTGTTTTCATCTTTACAATCAGCGTCCCTGTCAGCTGTCCCCGCTGCCCCCCTGAAATGTCCTGGATCCACCTTGCCCCCTGCTGTGTGCAGACGCCCAGACCCTCACAGAGCTGGAGCAAGGGCCTCTGGCCTCACCTGCCAACACGCCTGCCCCAGAAAACTGCCCTGGGCTCCACGGAGGACCTGTGTCTGGATTCACCTGCGAGGCTTGTACACCTGCCGTGTCCCCTGCCCTGCCAAACTCGCACCCAACCGCTGCCCCTGACGTCTGTGCAACCGGGAGGACGGGCGGGCCCCTGGGAAAAGCCTGGGGCGCCCAAGGCAGGTCACTGCCCCTGCTGGGTTTACCAAGGCCGGGGATGGCCAGGCTCACCCAGTCAAGAGAGCCACCCGAGTCCCTGTCAGAATAGATCCCCATGGGTCCTGTCCAGCAGGTCACAGACCAGAATCCTGGTGACCCCCGGATCAGGCGAGTTTGGAAACGGTAATGTGAGCGCTGCTCTCACCTTGGGCTGAAGGTCAAGGTCAGGGGCCCCTAGGCTGGTGTGGCGCTGTGGATGGCGCTGCAGCTGAGAGGGCAGGGCCCCTAGAGGGGGCAGGAACTGCTCGTCCCTCCTCCCTCCCCCACGACCCCTGCCCGTCTCCCAGCAGGTGACGCTGATTCAGACACAGTGGCTCCCTGTCCTCCTTTCAGCAAGCTCCAACGTCCAAGGCATGGCTGATTTAAAGATTATTTCTGCAGAAATGAGTAACTAAAGTAAATTCTCCACCTGGTCGGGCATGGCTCAGCAGTTGAGCGTCGACCTAGGATCCAGGCAATCGGGGTTCGATTCCCGGTCAGGGCACATGCCCGGGTTGTGGGCTCGATCCCCACTCAGGGGCCTGCAGGAGGCAGCTGATCAATGACTCTCATCATTGATGTTTCTATCTCTTTCTCCCTCTCCTTTCCTCTCTCTGAAATCAATAAAGATATATATATATATTTTTAAATAAAGTGAATTCTCCAGGAACAAGTTTCAGCTTAGGATGTGTGGGGATGGGGGGCAATGGAATGAAGGGGCAGGGAGAATTCAGGAGGAGCCGTTCCTTCCAGGAGCCGCTTCCCCTGTAAGGCAAAATGCTCGTAGAACCCATTAAACTACGCAAACAAGGCCCTGATGCCAGGGTCCCACCCCACGGGCTGCAGGTGCCACTCGGTTTCTGCTTGGCCAGCGCTCTCACAGGACTCAGCTGAGCTTCACAACCCTGTGGGGCAGGTTATTATCACCCCTGGTTTATTGCTGAGGAAACCAGGGCTCAGAGAGGCTGAGGAACCTACTCAGTGATGCTCAGGGGGTCCAGGCATGGCTGGGATTCACACTGTCTCACTCCCAGGCCAGAGCAGCCTCCTCACCACCTCAGCGGCCAGCAATAAGCTGTCACATGTCCATGACTCCTGCAAGGAGGGAGGGGAACCCCAATTCCAATGGTGAGGAAGCTGGACCCCAGGTAAACTCTGCAGAGTCTTGGAGAAGCTGGGGTTGGGGGCAGAAAGAAGAGGAACCCCAGGCTCCTTGTAGACCCATGTCCGAACAGGCCAGCATTGTTTGGCTTGCAATGGCCTCTCTGAAACTCAGTGCCCTCCTCTGACACCCAGAGTCTGGGGAGGGTTCAACAGGGAAGAATGCCTAGTGCCCGGCGGAGCCTGACCCATGCCACACGTCCCTCTCTCTTTCCTGACGTGAAACCAAACCTCACAGGATTTGTTGCAAATGTCTTCCCAGCCCCTGAAACCCACACGCTCCCCAAAACGCAGAGCCTCGCTCACCTCGGTGACGATGGAGGAGCCGGCCGTGTCGTATTCCCAGCCGTGCCGACAGGGGCCCAGCGGCAGGTGGCTCCTGTCGGGGGCCGGGCCGGCCAGCGGGTCCGCGCAGCCCAGGGCGCTCTGGTTCCAGTCCACCTCGTAGCGGCGGCACTGGCAGGGGAAGGCCTCGCCCGCGGGCCCCGGGCCGGGCACCGTGAGGTTCAGCTCCTGGGCCGGGCTCCAGCCGCATCGCAGGCTCAGCTCGGCCACGCCGGGCCTCAGGCAGCGGTGCTCGGGGGTGAAGCCCAGGAAGACGATGCCCACGTAGATGGGGGCGAAGGCAGCCGGCAGCAGGCACGGGGTCAGGAAGGCTGCTCTGGAACCGGCCGAATTCCCCGACCTGCTCCAGGACGTCACCTGCGGTGGGCACGGCGGGCCAGCACCCTTACCAGTTTGACGGACTGGCCTCGGCAGCAGCGGCCGGACCAATGTTCCCTGTGGGCTTCTCTGCAATGGGCCAGTTTGAAATTAAGTTGCTGTTACGCACGATGCACCGAGCCGCCCACCACTAGGAATAACCTTGAACCCGCGGCGCCAGCTCCTGGCACGGGTGGAGGGCGGGGGTGGCTTCCAAATTGTTTGCTTGGCCAGGAAGCAGGTCCACTCTCTGAACTACGGCTCTCTCAGAGCAGGAGGAAAGAGCCAGAGCCCCACGTCAACCAGCGTCTCCAGGGCTCTTCCGAGGGATCTATTTAAAAGCTTCTTTTGCCCTGGCCGGTGTGCCCAGTGGTTAGAGTGTTGGCTGCACACTGAAGGGTCTCAGGTTCAATTCCCAGTTAAGGGCATGTACCTGGATCGCAGGTTCGCTCCCTGGCTCTGGTCAGGGGACGTGTGGGAGGCAACCAATTGATGTGTCTCTCTCACAGCGATGTTTCTCTCTCCCCTCCCTTCCACTCTCTAAAAAAAAAAAATCAATGGAAAAAAAAATCCTCAGGTGAGAATTAATGACAAAAAGGGGGCAGGGAGGCTTCTTTTCATAATCCAGATAAATCAGACACAAAACTGACCAGGAGGCCCAGCTACAAGAGCTGTGAAGCCCCTCAGCTCACAGCCCTTTAAGTAGTAGGCTCCGAGCCCCAGGGCGCAGCCCGGCTCTCAGGCCTGCTTCTGCTGAGCGCCACGTGTTTGCCTTTCAGTCTCCAGGTGTCTCTCAGGAATCCTACAGCCAGAGTCTCGTGGAAAAGGGGAGCAGTGAACGGGCCCCGCCATCAGCAAGCCCGTGGCTGTCAGGGTGAAGGCTCAGCCCCCTCAGGAGCACCTGCTCGGGGCTCAATTCCTCCTCCCAACAGCCTTCAGCACAGATGCCATTACCGTCCTGGTGCACGGCTGGGAAGACAGGGGCTCAGGGGCAGCCGCTTTCCAAGTTCACAGTCATTAAGCCTGAACCACTGCATGGCGGGAGTTCAGCCTACGAGGCCGTCTTGGCTCATGGCTCATGTGTCGGTTCATTTGTTGACTCGACAAATACGCATCGAGTCCCTGCACATTTCAAGCAGTGCTCGGCTCTGGGACACAGAGATGGGACCGTCCCTAACTCCCAACAGCTTACCATCCATGGGGACAGACTCACAGAGGGACAGCAGAGAGCACTAGGGGGGTCCCCCACCTGGTCCTCAGCCTGATGTGCTCCTCACAGCCAGCAAGTCGACGGGGTGCAGGGGGCTGGACAGAGGGTGAGGAAAGGCAGGAGGAGTGAGGCAGGCGGCAAGTGGCTCAGATGCCCCTGCCCCTGGTGTTTGTGCCCCAAGCACCCAGGGGCCAAGGGGCAGAGGCAGGGGACAGCCTGTGGTGGCCGGGCTCCAGGCTCCAGGACTTCACCCCGGGCCACCTCGACCTCCTCAAGGAAACACAGAGCACTGGACCTGCTCACCACAGGGCAGAGCTGGGAGCGGGCAATCGGGTCCTCAGGCCTCTACCCCCCAAATGCAGGCAGAGTCCCTCACATCCTGCTCCTGCATTTTATCACGAGGGGCCCCAGGCTGAGAATGGTGAGGGGACTTGCCCAGAGTCAGTAAGAAGGGACCTGGATGGTAGCTGGTGTGGTTTTGGGGTCAGCGACAGCACTACTGGACAGAAAGCAGCCTCTGGGTTTACAGTTGACCAGTCCTCTGGCCTGGGGCACGTGGGACTGACTGGGGTGCGAGAGCCAAGGTCCCCAGACAGACCCATCTCCCACCGTCCTCGCCCGACTTTGCAGGCTCCTGGCTGCCATGAAACCACCTGAACCCTGGGGAATGACCTCAGGGCCTTCTGGCCACACAGGTGGGACCCCTAGGCCCAGGCCAGAGCTGCAGATAGGAGAAAACAAAGTGCCACCAGGCAGAAGACCCCTTCCCCGCCCCCATTTGGCCCAGGAGGACACGTGACATTAGGGGTGGGCCCTCCATGTGCACACAGGAGGGACAGGTAAGCAGAGGCACAGGTCGGGCTCCCCTTTTGTTTCTGGGACTCTGGTCTCTGGGCGCCGGGGGCGGGCTTCCAGCCCAGCAGTTTGGTAACAAACACGGCCCCTCCCTCGGGGACGGCAGCTCTGCGGTCCCTTCTCTATTCTGCCAGAGGGTGAGTGCTGGCAGGGGGTGTGGGGTGGGATGGGCAGAGACAATTCCCCGTGGCGGGCCCTTGGCACTCAGGGACACCTTGTGAGAGGGTAGAAAACATGATCTTGGTGTCTGCCTCTATCCTAGGAACCCTTGGGTGACTGGGGTGGTTTTTTCTAATGAGGTGACTCCCGTGGGCTCCTCAGGGGCTCCTGGTCACAGTCAAGACCAAGCCATGGTTAGAAGGTTGGAATTTCCCACCCCGCCCCCATTCTCTTGGGAAGGGAGAGGGGCTGGGAGTGGAGTAATTGGTGCTGTCCACCTGAGGAAGCCTCCAGGAGAATCCCAGTGGTGCAGGGCTCAGAGCTCTCAGGTCTGCGAGCAAGTCCACACCGGGAGGGGCACGCACCCCAGCTCCACAGGGACAGAAGCTCCTGGGTTCAGAGCCCTCCAGACCTCACCCTACACATCCCTTCATCTGGCCTTTCATCTGTATCCTTTATTGTGTCCTTTAATAGACTGGTAAATATGTGTTTTCCTGAGATCTGTGAGCCGCTCTAGCAAATCATCAAATCCAAGAGGAAGGAGCCAAGGGAACCCCGATTTGCAACCAAATCGGGCAGAACTGTGGGAACCTGGGGGCCTACTACTTCTGATTGGCATCTGAAGCGGGGGGCAGGCTCGTGCGATCTGATGCCATCTCCAGGCAGCTAGTGTCAGGATCAAGTTAAAGTGTAGGACGCCCACTGTGTCACAGAGAATTGCTTTGGGGGGGGGGAAACCCCCACACCTGTTAACCAGAAATGTCGGAAGTGACACAAGAGTAAGACTACTGGCTTTTTCTAACACCACGAGTTCCACATGTGCCAGCTCCCCTGACATGGGTCGTCCGCATGGAAGTAGCCGGGGTGTGAAGGTCCTGCTTTCCACACATCGTGGGGAGACAGCTGGCGCCCTCCCCATCCCCACCTCCCCAGCGGCCAGGCCGAGCCAGCCAGACCTGACCCCCCACTGCTGACTTTTTTCCGCGGAGAAAGCAGCTGCCCCCACCACCACCACCACCAGGTAACGGGGACCTTTTCCTTGCCCTGTTTCACTCCGTTTCCCCCTCCCAGCCCTGCCTCAGGTGCACGAAGAGGTGGCTGGAACATCCTAGGTGACCATAATCGCAAAGAGGAGAGGCAATCAAGGACTGTGGCCAAGGCCACCTGGGAAAGGCCCGGTGCCACTGTCCTGAGCTTCTAGGGTGACGGCCAGGTGCCTCGCTGAGCATTGTTGCTCGTTCCCTAACGTGACCCTTGCCAGCACCTGTGAGTTACCCACGTGTCAGACACGAGAAACCAAAGCTCTAGCGGTCAGTCCCTCGGTCATGTCCGAGGCCCTGGTACTAAAGCAGCCCCAGGTGAGATGTGAGTGAACGAGGGCGGGGGCTCCCAGTAATGCTTTATTTAGGGACATGGAGATTTTCATCTCCCCTGATTTTCATGTGCCACGTGTTCTTCTATTATTTTTAAGCCACTTAAAAATGTACAGCCTGCTCTGAGCTTGTGGACTGTACCAAAGGAGGTGAGGGGGCCCCTGGGCAGGTGACATACTTGAACCTCAGGCCCTGGCTCAGGTGTGAGTTCAAAGCCAACCAGCAGCCGTTGTCACAACAGCAGGGGGCAGAGAGTACAAGGACTTGTGTCCTCCTGGTGGTCCATCACTTCCCCACCTTGGATTGAAAGCATTTCCCAGGCCGGTCTCTACTGAAAACCCAGAGCAGTTAAGGGGAGACGCTGGGGACTGTGGGCCTTAGAAACAGCTCCACCCTGTGCCTTGACTCCTGGCCTGAAACAGACATTCAAGACCATCTCTTTGAAAGAACGGACAAGAAAGCCAATGGATTTTATGCACCATGTTTTTTTATAAATCACAGAAAAAGACAGTGATGGGCACAGTATAGTGGCCCGGACTAGCACCAGAACCCCAGAGCTCCTCAGCCCAGCACAGCTGTGGGTCGCTCTCCATGGCCCCTCGAGGAGGCCGGGGGCTGGGCCTTTAGTGTCTGGATTCACTTCCCAGAGCTGCCATAACAAAGCACCATGGACTGGGAGGCCGAGACAACAGGTTGACTGCCTCACCGCTCTTTGGCCGAAGTCCAAGATCAAGGTGTGGGCAGGGTGGGCTCCTCCTGAGGCTGAGGGAGGGTCTGCTCAGGGCTCTCTCCTTGGCTTGCACTTGGCCGTCTTCCCCCCGTGTCTTCACATCCTCTTGCCTCTGTGTGTGTCTGTGTCTGTGTCCACATTTCTCCACTCTGCAAGGACACCAGTCATAGTGGGTTAGGGCCCAGCCCGCTGACCTCACTGTAACTTGGTTATTTCTGTAAGGACCTATCTGCCAATCAAGGTCACGTTCCGAGGACCAGGGGTTGGCGCTTCGGCGACCCCAACCCGCCAGCACCCGGATGAGGGGGTAAAGGAAGGGATGGGTCCGAAGCGCCATCTCGGTGGTTCTGATACTTCAACAACGGTGTAAAATACTAACAAATAGTAAGTCACTAACTGCAACTGGGTGATTAGAAAATTAGATGAAGGGAGGACGCTGACTCCGAGAAGTCTAGCTTGACTGTTCTGTCTGCTTTGTCAGAACCTAGGCAGCTCTGGTGACTGGTCAGTAATTTCAGATAAAAGACTCAGAGATTGTGCAAGAGACCCCACCCCCCGTGAGACGGACCGCGCACAACGGCAGCTGCTTTGGTGAACAGGAGAACCCAGGTGAGGCTGAGAGAAGCTCGGCAGACCTAGAGTGAGCGCCCACGGGGGGAAAGGCTCCAGGGAGAAAACAGCGGCGCTGCTCGCGGGGCGCAGACGCCTGCAAGCTCCCAGGACAGGTGGCAGCCGGACCGGCGGCCGGCTCGGCAACGTTTCACTCTCAAGGGGAAAAAAGCAGTAACACCCGGTTAATAATTTATTTTTTATTGAAATTGTTGAATACTTTATATTACAGTAAATTTGATTGGAAAAAAAAAATGAGGAAAGAAATCAATTTTAAAAAATACTCATGTTGAAATCATATAAGCCAGCCACACTGAGTACAAACCAATGAATTCTGTAGGGCGGTTTGCCTTTCAGTATATGACTACCACTGAGTCTATGTACAATTCTAGAATAAGAGAAAGTCATTCATTAAACACTTCGAGAAAGGAGCCGGCGGCGGTGGGGAGACGGCAGTGCTCCCCGCCCAGCCTGCAGCTCGGAGGCCCGGCCTCGGCCGCCCCGCAGCGGGAGCCCAGGGGCAACGCCGGGGGCGAGGTTCCGGCCCGTCAGCTTTCATGCAATTTCCATAAGCCACGCACTGTGCAATTTAAGGCTTCTTATAGGTCAAATGGTTGAAAAACACGTTTTTTCTTAAAAAAATAAGCACAGTAATGGTGGTATCATGAGAACCTGAAGGCGGGAGACCTATAAAGTCGTCTCCTCTGACATCTCAACTCACAGAATCAATCTTTGGGTAGGTTGTTTGAATTCACCAGCCAGCGAAAGAAATACTGATTAAGTGTGCTCGGTGCACCTAGGACTTCAGATGTCATGCAAAAGCTGCAGCCGTTACAGACTAAAGGCATGGGGCAGGTGAACCCTCCAAAGCCTAGGCACTCGGGGACCCCGTACATGCGTGTGAGCGCGCGCACGTGCGGTGCCCGTAAGAAAGAGAAAGCCAAGAGGAAAGAGACACAATGGAGTATTCTAACTTAGAGGATACATATTGACCAGTTCAAAATCTCATATGAAATCGTCCCAGCACCGACAGCTCCCCTGGGCAGCGGATGGTCAGCACATCCCCCTGCCGCCAGGAAAAACCTGTGGGGTGGTTTGTTGTGGTTTTTTTTTTTTTTTTTTTTTTCTTCACAAACCTGAGTAATTGTAAAGTCAATAAATAGGAGGAGAGAACTGAATGCTAAAATATAATGGCCACCCCCCCGGGCCTAAAGCAGCACGGGTTTTTCTCAAACAGAGCCCCGTCCCCGACGCGTCTGGCCCGGGCGCGATATGAAGCGCGCGGCAGCCATGCTTGTAAGTGAGGACGTGGGACAAAACCCGGGGCCCCAGCACCACCCTTTGGCACCTGGAGTGACGCCTCGCCCGTGGCGGGAGCAACCACGGACGGCGGTGCTGGGGCTCCCCACCCTCTCCTCCTTCACAAAAATTCTTCCCTTTTGGAACAGTTTCGTTAAAGGCAAAAATGAGAGAAGCATCATTGAGCTGAAGTCTTATTTGGTTGAAGGTGCCTGGCGGGGCCACGGCCCACGTCCCCTGGCGGCACCGGGAGCTCAGATGTTTAGGAGGTCCTCGTCGCTGTCGTCGCTGTCGTCGTGGAAGGACACCAGGCGGCCGGGGGTCCCAGGCTTCAGCGCTGCAGCCCTGGGCAGCCCCAGGCACCCCTTCTCGCCGCTCACCAGCCCCGCCCGGTCGTCCCGGAACATCTTCCTTGGCGGGATTCTCACGGGGTGGGTGCTGTCGGCCCCAATCCCTCTGCCCGAGTGAACCCGCACCTCTGGGATGGTCAGGACCTCGTCCTCGCTGTCCTGGTCATCCCCGTGCAGGGAGGCGAGGGCCTCGGCTTTCACGGCCTTGGTGGCGATGTGGCCGTTCTCCTGCCCATCCCTCCCAGGCCGGGGGCCGGGCGCCTGGATCTCTTCCATCAGCCACTCGGTCTCATTCTCCTCCACCTCCTCCTCCTTGCTGACCTGCGGGACAAGCAGCACGTGGGGCCGCGGGAAGCCCGCCCGCTCCTCCAGGGCCCCCCACAGCCCCCCAAGCCAGGGTCCCCTCCACAGCCCGCCAGAGAGGCCGCCGCGTCCCGGGGCCCCGGCAGGAGGAAAGGCGAGGGCCGGGACCGCAGCTCCTGCGGAGGCCCGACCGGCAGGCAGCACCCGGGCGGCGGGGCGGGGGCGGGTGCAGAGGGAGGGGTGACCGGGCGCTTGGCGAGGTGTGGGGCAGCCTTTAAAAAGTGGTTGGTCATGAAGCTCCAGGAGCGTACTTATGCCCTCTGGCCCCAATAATGCCACTTTTCTGAAAATTTATCTGAAGGAAATTATCCAAATGCCAAATGCACCAAAACTTACACTATCACATATACTTCTTTAGCCAAAACAAAGGCAGGAGCAGCCTAAAGCTGAAACGCTCTGAGGAAACTGGCCGTCTCCACAATGAGAAAAACTTGAAGGGAAAAAAGACAATTGCGTGTTTGGGTGAAAAGCAATTAACGCTGCCCTGGCCGGTGTGGCTCAGCGGTTAGTGCGTTGGCCCGCTCGCATTCGTTCCCTAGTCAATGGCACGTACCCGGGGTGTGGATTCGAACCCTGGCCCAGGCAGGAGGCTACCAATCAATGTGACACATCGATGCTTCTCTCTCTCTTCCCCTTCCACTCTCCCTAAAACTCAATGGAAAAAATATCCTCAGGCGAGGTTTATGACCAAAAAAAACGAACAACTGATGTTTTTCCATTTTCTATTTCAAATAAGTGGTGATGGCGTTTCTCGTAATCACTGACTGACAGCACAGCCACGCCCACAGCCGGACACCGTGGGGGAGGGAAGCGGGAGGTTACCTTGGAGTATTTGTAGGACACGTTCGCACTCCGTCTGCAGCAGTTGGTTAGTGTATTCATCACCGTTTCCCTGCAAAAGACCAGTTACTCCCGTGGAACCAGCAGGGCTCCCAGCTCTAAGGGAGAAACTGCACCCTCCCCCCGCACAGCCCGAGGTGGGGTGCACCACACCCAGGATGGTGGGGTGCGAATCCCGTTCAGCGGCCAGAGCACTCGGAAATCAGCGTGGACTCAAATCCTGCTCTACCTCTTGGCATCTAGAGAGGCCTAGAGCAGGTTAGCAAACACTGGTGCCGCCTCTTTTTCAGAGATGAACATGACTGGGCCAAGCCGTCCCAAACCCAGGGCTGCACCGAGACCGCGTGGCCAGGCGACACCCCAGGCCGGCTCACGCCAGGTCCTCTGCTTGCCTCTGGCTCATTAGCGGACGAGAGAGGCCGGGAGCCCAGAGCTGGCCCGCTCCTCTGCCCCTGGGCCAGGGCTGACCACCCACAAGGCTCCCAGCTGCATGCTGCAGTCACGTGTGACGTGGAAATCCGGAAAGTCACACACAATGAGTGTCGAGCCCTTGCACCCAGCAATGCGGAGCCAAGAGGATGGTGCCCTACCTGGCACACAGCAGGTGCCTAATAAGTGATTATTCTGACAGGAAGGAGGGGGAAGGGAGGAAAGAGTAGACCGGAGGAAGTCTGCTCATGACAGGTGTTCAGCTTTCTGCCCATCTTTGGACACCTCGTCACAGAAATGCAGATATTTATAAAATGCCACTGGAGACCACTCCCATCGTTTTAACCTTAGGCTGTTGGTTGCTGCTGGGTCCCCCAACAGAACTGAACCCAAGTTGCGATTTGACCACTGGCCGTGGGACCCACCTGCTCCCCCCGCTTACCGTCTCTCCTTTTTGTAGAGAAGCAGGGTCAGCAGACAGCCAGTGAGCGCCACCAGCAGCAGGCTGAGGACCGCGCCGACGGCCTGGCTCCTCTCCGAGAGCCCCTTGCGCTCCTGCGTGTCCTCCCCAGCGTCCTCGCCGTCAAAGCCCGCCCTGCAAGAAAGCCCGTCAGTCAGGGGTGCTGCTGCCACAGCGAAGGCCTCGGCAGCCCTCAACTCAGGGAGTGGCTGTGACTGTGCCAACGCCACGCGGGACGTGGGATCCACCAGACACGGAGACCACATGGGCCATTATGAAGGAAACGAGAAAGCTGGGCTTTGAGGGACATGCTCCTCAGTCCTGCTGGTCCCTCTGCAGACCTCAGGGCACAGAAGCAAGGACTTGGAGGGACAAGCTGGCCAGTTATCTCCCAGGACCCAGCTGTCCAGATTACAGCCCAGCAGTAGTCTCTCCCTCCCCACGTCATCGCTGAACACAGCCTGTGCTTCACAGAGGTGGGGGGGACACCACGGGCATGGCACAGATGCCCCAGCCAGCCAGTCTCCATCCAAGCCTGTAACTCCCAGGAGGCCACGCTAGTGACGAACACAGTTGTCCAACTGGCTAAGATCTCACAATCCCTGCCCATGCATGAAGAAAAGCAATGTATTTCCCTAACGTGAAATAGTCAATGAAAATAACTCATAGAAAATTAGAATCATCTTCAAGGCCTTCCCTTTCTGCTCAGAGAACAAGACATTGGTGTAACGACCTGGCACTCCTGGTCTTTCGGGCCCTCAGTCACTCAGGGCCACCAGGCCTACAGAACAGGATCAGGCACAGAAAGTCCCCCCCATCCCGAGAAGGCAGGCAGCAGCCACAAGCAACACCTGGTCTGCTCGGAATAAGAGACGGAAACTCAACAGGCCGCACACATGTAATGAAGTTGGATGCTGAAGAGGCTGGCCGTTCATTTAAGAAATTATTTAATTCAAATAATTGGGGTCAGAGGGCAACCGACAACTTGACTACAGAAGGGTAACGGCTCTAATCAAAATGCAGCTTTGTGCCCAATAACCTGGGTTCCAAACCATCAGGGAATGAGCTCAGGTCCAGCCGGGATGCACCTGTTACCAGCTGCTCAGGCGGGGCCGTCACCACGCATGGCCCCGTGGAGCGCGCTGCAGACTCTGCCCTCAGAGCCAGAGAGAGCTCAGCCAGGGCCGCCCAGCCGCTCGGGGACACCACAGATGGACCCAGGGCCTGACGGCAGAGGCTCCTGAGCCCTCGGGTATCCATGTTTTCATTTCTACTTTTGGTTTCTTCTGTGATCCATAAATTATTCAGAAGTGTGATTTAGTTTCCAAATGTATTTCTATTTTTCAGTTAATTTCTTGTCATTGGTTCCTAGCTTAACTGCATCATGTATGTTTATATGGCACTGTCTAGAAATTTGTTGAGACCTGTTTTACATCCATGTTCCTGGAAAATTTAGGACAAGGCTGACTTTTTTTTTTTTTTTTTTTTTTTTTCTGGGCTAGCACCCATGGAAAGTAAAAAACAAAACTGATCTACTGATTTAAGATCTCAAAGATGTGATCTGGACTCCCCTGGCCCGGTCCCCTGCTATTATTTCCTGCTGACAGCAGGATCCCTTTTCCAAGGATGAAGGAAACATCACAGGGCAAGACTCAGTTTTCTCCTGGTCTTAAGTCTCAGGCCAGAGAATGAAAAGCTTCTGTAATATGATAATGTGGATGAAACAGAAAGACAATAAATCCATGAGAAGAGCAATTTAAAACCCTTTCCTTGGATGAGGGGCTCTAAGGTGGCAGCATGGCTGGGCCAAGGAACAAAGGCGTGGGCAGGAGAGAGGCAGGTTCCCACACAGAGGCCACAATCTCCCTTCCCTCACCAGAAGGCCCTCAGGGGAGACAAGTAATTTTCCATGAAAACCTGGCCTATAGCTGATTTCCAAGATCCGAGGAATAAATTTCTATTTATTCGAGTGTAGAAAATACTTCACTCAAGTTAAAGTGACATTTGCCACATAATAATTTGTACTAAAACACAAATAAAAGATTTTCTAGGAACAAAGATGCGATAAGGCCCCCACCTCCCAGGGGCCACCAAGGACACACATTGCTGGAGGAAGACAGGAGGAAAGAGAGGCACTCAAGGCCCACCCAGCGTGCACAAAAGCTGACGCTACTGGAGGTGCGGGTAGGGGACAGTGACAGGGAGTGGACCAAGCACAGGATGGGATGTGGACCACTGCTGAAGCCAGGCGCTGGCTATGTGGGGTTTACCTCTATCACTTCTCTGGACTTTGTTGACGTTTTGAGTATTTTCCACAGTAAAACACTGGGTGGAAAACACATGCACAAACTTATGCCTGAGCTAAGCTTTGAGAGAGGAGGTGGGGGTACAGTTGGTAAGTGTCTGTCCAGAGAGGACAGTGACTGACAGCAAGCTCCTGCCAACGCCAGGACACCACACTTACTCCAGAGGACACACGGCAGAGGTGTACCAGGAGAAGAGGTACTGGCAGTCGGCAGTCTCGTGGCTGAACTCGGGGATCCCCTCCTTCACCGTTGGGTCACAGTGGAAGAAGATGGTGGAAGAGACCGTTTTTGTCTTGTCTTTCCCACACGTAGAGGACGAGGTGAACACCACATCCAGATCGCCATCTGTCAGAAGGGAGGCGGACACAACCACGGCAATGTCACCATCAGCGTTTCGGGAACAGGCTGAGTTTAGCTTTTCAGAGTTTAATATATAAGTTTGCAAAGGCTTAAAACCAGGCACAAGGGTCCTTCCTCAGATGTCCCGTGTGTGCTCTTCACGGACCACCCGACACACACTGTGGAGCCCCCGCCGTAAGTCGGCGTGAGACCTGAACCTTGTCTTGGAAGAGGTCTGCTTTCGTTCTCCGCCAACGATACGATCTGGAATGGCAGCTGGCCGGGAGGTCACCAGCCAGCCAGCCAACCAACCAATCAATGAATCAGCCAACCAGCCAGCCAATCAACCAATCAACCAGCCAACCAACCAACCAGTCAATCAATGAATCGACCAGCCAGCCAGCCAATCAACCAATCAACCAACCAGCCAGCCTATCAACCCAGCCAACCAACCAACCAAACCTACCCAATGGAGCCTCGATAAAAGCCTGGCCATCAAGGGGCCGTGGGCTCCCCTGGTTGGCGATACTCAGTGCCTGCTGTCACCCACTGACACTGGGAACGAAACACGTCCTGATTCCACAGGGAGAGAACAGCAGAGCGTCGGGCTCCCCCCTGAGCCCCGCCCTACGTGCTTCCTCCCTGGGCTGACTTTAACCTATATCCTGTCGCTGTGATGAACTATAACTGTGACTAGCAGCTCTCAGTGAGTTCTCTGTCCTTCTAGTGAATTACCGAACCTGAGGGTGAGGATGGGAGCCCCCCAAACTGGCAGCTGGTGTCAGAGGTGAGGGGCCTTGTGTGGATTCAGCCCCCTCCACACTGCCGGCGGCTCGAGCTGTTCAGGCAGCCACAGCTGGAGGCCAGGGAATTTACGTGTGAGGCGGACACGTCCACAGAGGGGAGCCCTGGGGCCCAGGCTGTTCAGTTCACTCAAATGGATGCATGTAAGGCAAGAACCAGACCAGGGCTTTGCTTTAAAAATGTGAGATTTCAACTGAAGGGGGTTGAAAATTTTAAAGCTCTTTCTTCAAGGAAGTTAAATGTGGAACAACCATGGAAAAGAGCAATTACCTTGGATGTAGTATTTGGTTTTCTCTGAAGTTCCAACTTTCCTACTGAAGTGTGGGTCATTCGGTTTAACCTGGCATATGTTGGCTCCATAGCAAGACGGATTTTGGGAGCTTGTGATGGACGAAAGCTGGATTTCATACAGGTACTTGTCCCCATTAGTTCTCATGTCCCCAGAGGCGCTGAATGGCCTGAAGAGACAGAAAAGATGGCCATGACTCTGGCAGTCCTTTAAAACGCCCTTTACTACAGACCCAAACTCCTGGGAGCAAGTGCAGGGCCGCAGGCCGCTCCCGTTCTCCCATCTCCCGGCCTGGGCGGCACATCCTCAAGCCCACGAGCCTGAAAGGACTCCGGCGGGCACCACCTTCCATCCCCATGGCCTCTGCCCCTGGCTCGCACTCTGAGCAGGTGCCTTCCTCGAACTGCCCAGCAGCATGCCCACCTCACCCTGCCCAACACAGCCAGTCACCTCGGCCACCCGACCCCAAGGACCCCCCCAGTGACACTGCAAAGAAACTGGTCATTTTCCCAGAAGTTGATAAGCCCACAGATTCCCTGATCAAAAAGAGTTTCCAAAGCATTTGGCTTCGGCCCCTGGGCTTATCATAAAGTGAGGGGGGAGGAGCGACTTTATTTTTACACCCGAGAGAATTCGCCATCTTTAGTGTTAAAACTTAATAGCTGAGCGATGCTTTCCCTTGGTTGAAGCAAACTATGCCGACCACCTAGAAACAGTAACTAAAGCACACGGCCTGTGTATCTTGCCGAGCTCCCCGCCAGGGAGGGATCTGAAGGGCTGGGTTAATCTGGGATACGTTGCAGTGCTCAAAGGAAAATGTTTCACTCACTTAAAATAAATGTCTCCAAGGCTGACGCTCCTGCCGTTGACCGGGTTGGTGACGGTCCCGTTGACCATCTGCACCTCCTGTGGCTTCACGGCGCAGGCGGCCCGCGAGTCCCAGCTGAAGTGGTAAGTGCAGCGGTCCGCGTCAAACCTAGGGGCGGCGCAGGGGCCGGTCACGCCCAGCAGGCCCGGCTGCGGGAGCTGCTCAGGCACTGGCAGCACAAGGCCTCCGCCCGAGGGCACTCCTGGCTTCAGGGCTCCAGCGTCCATCCCCAAGGGCCTCGGGTCCCCACGGGGCCCCCAACGCCGAGCCTCCGCCTCCCTCCCTGTGATGGGCACCTGCTGGCAGCTCTGGCTCGGAAAGCTATTTTATGCCCTGTCCTCAAGGCCATCACAGGCAAGAGAACCAGCTAGGACATCAGCAAGGTGAAAAAGCAGGCAAGGGTCCAATACAATTTTTTAAATTTAGAAACCGCAACGTCTAAAAGCTGAAAAAAATTTGCTCCTAGGTTTTTGAATTTTTATTTGACAAGCATTTTGGACTCATAAGCTGATTAAGCCTGTGGACAACCGACAATTCCTGAGTCTTCGCTTTTCCAAGCCCAGCTCCGGGAGGAATCCTCTGTACGTACGTGTACACACACACACACACACACACACACACACACACACACACGGACACACGGACACACGGACGGACACACACGCTCACACGCTCCCTCTGCTGGCCAGACCTTTCCTCACACCGGATGCAGAACTGCCTGGAGAATTCTAGCACATTCCAGGAGCATCCCAGGTGCCAGCCCCACCTGCCCATGGGCTCCAGACTTGAAGACCGGCCTTGCCTGGCACCAATCCATGCCCCTTTGGTTCTGTGACTTTCAAAGACGGAGACCAGTTAAATGCTGCCTCACATGGTTGCTTCAGTCTAGTAACCGTGTTCCCCACACATTTTCCTTGAGGGGAGCAGCCTTGCACACTACAGGACACCAGGCAGCCCTGCACCCCCACCCCGGCCCTAAGTCTCAGTGCCAGTCCCCTCCCTATCATGACCATCTACACGCTCTCCCTGCTCATTCACAAGCCCCAGGTGAAAAGCAGAGGGAATTCTGAGGGGCTCCATGGTTCCCCTCGAGGCCCCGACACCCTCTCACCTCTTGAAGGCCGGCCTGCCCACTGTCTTCGCACAGCTCAGTTCTATTACGGTGGACACAGTCTGGTTTTCACCACACTCGTCACCTTTTGAATATGTCACAATGATTTTGTCATCTGAAATACACAATAATTGAAAAGATGTTACTTCTAGTGCATGATAAAACCTTCAAAATCAGAAGCCAAAATCTACACTAAGGACGGGACAGTGGTTCCCTCAGAACTCACCGTCTCTGTGTCAACAGCTTCGAGTGAAGTCAAGTCACCTGTGGTTCAATCACTCAAGTCTAACAAGCAAAGGTTCCACTAATACACCCCCACTGCTCCTGAACTAAGCAAGCCCTACCTGCTCCTCTACATAACAGAAGGTAAAACCTCACACTCAATACCAACTGCGAGATGAATTTCCTATTAACACTATTAAAAAGAGCTTTGTTAGTATTTCCCAAATTGTTAAGACATTACAAAAATGTACCCCTGAATGGCCTTTACCAAGTGCACCTGTCCAGCTTTCCCCAATAAACGCTTGCACACACACCGGTAGACTAGCCACTCAACCCCCCTCGGGAGCGAGGACTCAGAGGGACCCCACACATCCTGCCTTCCTCCTGGGAGAGGAACCTCCCCAAGAGGGCTGGACACTCTAAACACCCAGGCCCAGACCTGCCGCCTCAGGGAATATAAAATAGCCCTTATTTCAACATCCCAGGAGTTGCCAGAAGGCCTGAGAAAGGGTCCTGGGGACAGTACCTGGAAGTTTCATCCAAGGTCTGCGGACCCCTCCCGGCCACTCAAGAGCACCCCGCCTCCCACTCTGACGCAGCACCTGCACCACGTGACAGGACCCCGGCCTTACCTACAACGTCCAGCTTCTGTGTATGCACCAGCCCCAGCACTTGCACGTCCCCGGATGCGCTCTTTTTGCAAATGCTGGCTCGGTCAGAGCAGTCAAGGGGCCCTTTGTATATTTTCTGACACAAATTTATGTAGTACCTGTGAAAGGACACAAGGGCGGGGCAGGGGACAGGTCAGCCTCAGCCCTGACTCACTCGGAGCAGCTCTGTCTGCTACTCAGAAAAAGCCGTCATTCTGGTAACGAAGGAACCGCAGCACCTTTGAGAGCAGCACTTAAACAACTTTTCAAGTAAAGACAGGACAGAGTCCCTACTGGGCAAGGGGCGCCAACTGCCAAAAGGGGTAAACCCTGAGACGTATGCGGTTCGGAAGGGCTTTGGAGTGGGGGCAGATAGCAGCTCAAATCCTAGTGCACTGCTCACCTGAAAGGCGACTTCAGTCCTCCAACTCCATGTCCCCTCTGAGGGGAACACTTGAGGACTGAAAGCACCTGGCAGAGAGCGGGCACCCTACACCTGGAGCTGGCACCCTACACCTGGAGCTGGCACCCTACACCTGGTGCGGTCGGTACAATTAACGCACCTCGGACCAGTGCCGCCTAAGGAGTTCATGCCGAACAGCTGGAAGAATAAATACACCTTCCAGGAACCAGCATCTGACCCACACAAGTCAAACGGAGCCTAACCGGTCAGGCCAACAGCTGACCGCGAGCTGCTTTGGTTTCTGCTCAGCTCCGCCTTCTAAACCATGCCTGATACCCCTGGGCTGCTCCCAGGGGCACAGAAGCACCCAGGCCAACCTGAGGACCTGGAGGGGACCATCACGGGCCCACCACTGTCACGAGAGCCTGGCACAGCTGGCGAGTGGGCAGGTACTCACGAGGCCCCGTCGTGCACAAAGAACCAGGAGCCGGTAAGGGAGGACAGCAGCCGTAGGTCATAGGTCTTGTGGCCCTGGATGAACCTGCACTCCATCTTCTCTGGGGGGCAGACCACTTTTGTCTTCCACTCGAATGTCACCTCACACCCACGCGTCTCGCTGAAGACCTGTGGCCTCCCGATATCAGCCTCCTCATCGCACGTGAAGATGATGGCAGACGTCCGGTGGCTGTTTGCTGGGAAGCGGCGGGCGGGGGAGCCATCAGACCACACACGGCTGTGCCTCAAGCTGTCCTCAGGCTCCCCCGGCCGCCCCATGCTACCCCAGCCGGGCCTCGCTTTGTTTCATTCACACGCATCTCAGCCCTAAACAGACCAGTGTCCCCCACTGAACCCCACAACCTCACAGCGCAAGCACAATCCCCAAGGACAGGTATTCAGACTTGATCAAGGCACCAAAGGTACGGAAGACTAACCCGCAATGACCTGAAAATGTTTGACTGTCATTCAACAGGCCAGGAAAAGCATCCTGTCACAATGACCCTCAAAACTAAACTTCAATAGTCCCTGGAAAATTGAACACTTATAACTCCTTATATATATACCATTCTGATGCCTGATCTCGTACAAGAATTACATAACTTCTTATGCATTCCTCTCATCTTGCTTTCCTTGGGCACTCACATCAGACGGTGTCACACACATTAGTAGGACTCTCTCACATCAACGGTGTCTAAGCCTCACCGGAGTAAGGGCACTAAGTTGGGTCCACCCTGACGCCCCCAGCTTCTGGCCCAGGCCTGCCACAGAGCACAAAGTCGATGGAGGAGCCCACAGCTACTCCTGATTACAAGCAGTCATTGTGCTGAGGCAGGAAATTGAGTCACCAGTGTTGGCAATGGGCGTGGGGACACAAGCCTCCCAAGCTAGTGAGTGAGCCTCACTGACCGCCCAGCATGTGCCTGTCAACCCGGCTGAGGTCTACGCACGTGGTACTTACACTGTCTGCAAAACCCCCACTCGTGGTCTCGGTCGTAGTTGGCGGTTGTCGCACACCAGAGCCTCACCCTGTTCTCCAGGACACATTCGTCGTAGCTCTTCCCGTTGAGTATGAAGGGGAATACACAGGGGTCACCATCCTCCGTTTCTGGAAGGAAGGATATCGGCATAACCCAGGTTGCCCCACGACATGGGCTATGCTCTGCAGGGTGCGGTGACCAATGCCCATCGAGGGTCTCCCACAGAAGGGGTCACCCCAGACCACCTTTGGGACCTCCAGCCTCCTGCCACAGTATGACACGCAGGTCACGGGCCAGAATGTGTTTCAGGCCTGAGCACCTGCTCCCAGGGCTGTCAGGGCCTGACGTCCATGGTTCAATCCAGCTCTCGGCCCTCACAGAGTTGGGAGCTTCCCTCCAATTTTCTCCTGCTGCCAGGTCTAATTCCACATTTTCCAGGAAGGTAAATGTCACCCCACTGCAAAGCTTTACCTGGAGGGCAATTGTCTCCGTTGGCGTAACTTAGAATGACCGCTTCGTCCTGGTGCCTGTAGTCCAGCCTCATCGACGCCAGCCGTCCGAATGACACCCCCTTGCTCCCGGAGAGCAGGCAGACGCCTCCGTCCTTGCAGCCGCCTTCGTCCAGGCCCGCTGCCGCTGTGCACACCCCCACGCTGTAGGTGCGCGAGTCTCGAGTCACCTGGACAGACAACACCACGTGACTGTGAGCGGGTCCCCGGGTACAGTCACCACTGCAGGGGGCAGCGTGGACAGGAAGCAGGGCTGCACCTGCATGCCGTGTGTCAGAGCCACAGTGCTCGCCTCCCGTCCCTCCGGTCAGTCCTGGCCGTCCTCCCTGCTCTTGGGCACCTCCCTCCAGCCACTGAAAGGACCCACACCTCCCTCCACCCTGGGCCCAGCCTGCTTCCTGCTCCCGCCCCCCCAGTGGCAGCACACACTGCGGGCCTCCCCCTGCTGCTGGGAGAGCAGGGGCCACTCAACCCCATTCCTGAAGCATCTCCCCACCTAGAACATGGGGGCTGAGGACTGAATTAACGAGCACAGAGTGGGCACTCCATGATTAGCCGTGTACCTTCCCTTCCTTGCTGCCCCACCCTCTGCAGGCTCACACCTACTGCACACCTATAGGGAGGGCCTGAGTCTGAGCCAGGTCTGTTACAGGATCCAGGGCACACGATTCGGAGCTCAGCACTCACCAGCTGCTACCCCCAGGGAGGTGCTGGGGTCCTGTGGGCAGGGCCCACAGCCACATGACTCAGTAACGTCTAGATCATGGGCCTACAGGTCCAGGATCTCCCAACCACTGGTAACCTGAGATGGCCACAGCTTCGCTGACATAACGAACAGTCCATAATATGCAGGCTGGGAGCAAGATAGGCCCCAGGCTGGCTCAAACGTGTCTGGAGTCAGGGGGACCCCCCATCTCCCTCCGCCATCTCCTCTGTGGTCAGTGAAAAGAGCTGCCTTTCTCATAAAGCCAGGCTGACCACGAAGTGGAATTCCACGTGGCCTCTGCTAGCTGCATGAGACCTGGCCCTGCCCCTGTGGCTACGTGGGCACAGGCACGTCCAGAGCCACCTCTCATTCTTCATCTATGACATGGAGGACCCCCAGGTGACCTCACAGGGTCATTTACTCCTCACACAGCCCTAAGGAGGGGAGAACTCCGACCCAGTAGGCACAACTCTAGTGTCAGCTGTGGCTGGACAGCCACTGAACCCAGAACCCCTGACAGGCTGACCCATCCATGCACCCAGATGGCAGCTAAGACTGCCACCCCTCCATGCCCACCTCGGTAGGCACATATCCTTCAGTGGTCACATTTTCTAAAACACAATGGGTATCAGAAAGAACCCAGGCCACTGCCCACCCCCCCAGACCCTGGGCCTGGTAAGTGGACTGACTACCTTGAAGGTGCTCTTGGACAGGCTGGACAGGTTGAAGCTGTAGTAGAGCTGCTCATCCATCAGGGAGCAGCCATCCGTCTTCACCTCGTCGGGACACACGAGCGGGGTCTCCCATTCGAACACAAAGTCACAGTCACTGGTCCTCAGCAGCTCGGGGGTCCCCTGTCGGGAAAGAGAGCACAGGTCTAGACAACCCACGTGGGTTAGGCACCGTGCCCTCCCGTGCTTGCCAACCCTTGAGCACCAGAGACACAGGCTGCCAGGCTGCGGGTACCCTTCACTGCACCCAGGAAAGGGTCCTGGCCACAGCCATGGACCACTGGGTGTCTGGGTGACTTGCTGAAGAATGGGGACAGAGAAGCGTGTGAGACTGAGACCCTGCTGCATGGAGGGAAGCAAGTCCTTCGACCTGCTCACAGCAGCGTCCCACCCTTACAGGCAGTGTCCCCGTGCCACCATTTCCAGAAACGGGCCATTTACAATGTGGGTGGGACAATCCACAGCCAGACACTGCACAGGCTGAGGGTTTCCAATCCCTGTATTTATTCTCTCGCTCAAAAACAGCCACAAAAACAGGTGCGACAACTGGTTGGGAGCTGTATTTTCATTACTGCTGGGAATCCTTTTTCCTAGAAACTCAAGTGGAAAAAGTATTTCCACTAAAGATTAAAACCACAGGGGAAGAAAATTGCCTTAAAATCTTTCCAAAAGTGGAATAAGCATTCAGTACGGGAGCCTCCGGAGCCAAAAACATGCAACGCCAATCAGGGTGAAGGAGCAGAAGTGCGCGGCCAGCCAGCCCGCGGAGCTGCCCCGGGCACGGGGCGTGGCAGGCTCTGCTCACCACCAGGTGCGGGATGGCCAGGGGCGCCTCCCTCGAGACGCCCACAGAAACACGCAGACACACGGGAAGGCGCCCAGCCGACGGCGCACACCGCCCGCCTGTCCCGCATCGGCCGCAGCCTGCCGCTCGCACACAGCGTCACGCCCAGCCGGCCGCTCTGGGGGCTCCACGTGCAAAGACCCCAGGCAGCGAGGCCTGGTGCTCCCCCTTGTCACTTCCTGCCACTGTCAACACGCAGTCCCCGGCAGCCCTGCCTCCACTGCCCTCACAAACCTGCTGGAGGCCAAGGAATCGGAAAGTCGTCCTAGCAAACTGCAAGACACATTCGACAACTAGTCCATGGCCTGAACTCCTAGGACCAGCTGAGCCCTAGGACTCACCACTGCCAGGATTTTAAGAGGGAAGGGGGTGGATATACAGGGGTGGGCAAAACTAGGTGTACAGTTGCAAATGTGAAAATTGTAATATTATGTATTGATTATTGCATTATTTCCCGTATGAACAACTGTACACCTACTTTTGCCCACCCCTGTATATATATTTCTTGTTAGTTTTCACCTGAGGATATTTTTCTATTGATTTTTAGAGGGGAAGAGAGAGAGAAACATTGATGTGAGAGAGACAGATTGATTGGTTGCCTCCCGCAAGCACCCTGAAGGGGGCTGGGGATGGAACCTACAACCCAGGTACATGCCTCTGACCAGGAATCGAACCCATGACCCTTTGGTCGGCAGACCGACACTCTAACCACACACACACACAGTCCTGCCACCAAGTATATTAATATTTCTGCAGC
Source organism: Miniopterus natalensis (assembly GCF_054644295.1). Taxonomy (NCBI): domain Eukaryota; kingdom Metazoa; phylum Chordata; class Mammalia; order Chiroptera; family Miniopteridae; genus Miniopterus; species Miniopterus natalensis. Next base: position 88,026,272 of record NC_142085.1, on the reverse strand, counting down.
AAAATGTATAAATATTCCCATCAGGTGGGACAAATACAGTCTACAGCAGCCTTAGTCCATTCATGTCACTAGAAGTTTCCCAGGCTTATGGGTTCCAGGTGCACAGATGAGGGGCTGCAGAGCTGGCTGCCGGGAGCAAAGAGTTTACCCCAGAGCAGTGGGGGGGCACCCGGCTGGCACTGCAGAGCTGTGGACATAGGCATGTCCCCCAGCTGTTCTGAGATACAGAGAAATGGGGGCCATAATCTCCTAAATCTCCTAGTTTATCTCTTTTCATGGGGGGAGGTGGGAAAGAAAAACATATGCAAAGGCTCTATAATAAAATATTACTTTTTTAAATGCACAGAGAACAGAAATCAATAACCTCCTTAGGAGTAAAATGCCCAACTTTGCTGGACCTATTCTGAATCCAGGGGTCTCCTTTCATTTGCTGACTTCTGAACTCGAGGTGATTACAACTGTCGAGAGTCTGTCAGACTTCCCAATCAGAATCAATCACCAATGTTACAGTTAAAAAAAGAAAAAGCTATGACCCTTTTTACACTGGTGCACCAAGCTGAATACTCCTGTACTCAGGCTGTTCGTATTTTTAAATTACAGTGAGTCCGTGTGCAAAACCTGCCCTGTCAATTCAGGGCCAGCTCGTTCACTGCTGATTGTTCATTAAATTACTCAGATGGTGTGATACAAGCAGATCGTGAGCAAGGGTATCCTCAGAGCTGAAAAGGGCTCCGTGGGTTTCCAGCTCAGGCTCACGAATGCACACTCCAGCTTCTACCTGTACACACGTGGCACACTTACCATGCTCACACCTCGCTTACAGTGGAAGGCGATCAGGGAGGTGTAGTTGAAATGCTTGTCCGCTAAGCAGGGAGTGCTGCTTTCAAAGTTCAAGTAAACTTCATTCGCCACGGAATTGAGTATGGGAGGTCCTGTGACTCGGCCAATATCCTAAACGGAGAAAAGCGCAAATGTTTCGGGAAACTCATTGTTTCCCGGGTTAACACAAAATTGCCAAAATTACACCTTACGCGTTTTGAAAATGAGCAGTGTCTGAGGAAAATGGGTTAAGAACAGCATCTCACTTGGCAAGTCCTGACATTCAGATGCCACGCAGAAAATTCAGTGTTTCATGGGTTTTCAGTTTTGACCCAGTTAGTGATAATGGCTCTATTTATACTCACAGAACTTTCAAAGGTCCCAGCTATAGATAGGCATTCCTCTCCCCAGTCACACCGAGAATGCCGCACCGCTCCTGCGACCCAACAGAGGGAGGCAGGAACCCCCGTCTGTGCCCCACACTGACCGTCTCATGCCCAGCACTGCACTGGGACTGCACGCTCACTTGGCAGTGCCCCCAGCCGGTCCTCCAGGAGGGCACAGCCTTGCTCTCTGCCACCGACACACTGGGTGCTCAGTACATATTTTGGAGTAAACGAACATAAGAAGGAAAGAAAGGTGAAGGCCAGGACTGGGGTGTGTGAGTGTGTGAGTGTGTGTACTCTGCATTTATCATGTGGGTCATGTTCAGGCCACAACACTGCAATACCCTCTCTAATTAGATAATTTACTAGTTTTTAAAATCTGAAAAAGTAGCTGGGCAATAAAATACAGCAGATGGACCATCAAGACCCCCAGCCTGCACTGCTGGGCAGGATGACAGACATGCTCCTACAGAGACTTGGTTTACCCAGCCCTCCACCTCCCCCGGGGCTGCGGCTCTGCCAGCCACCTCTTGAGCAATTTTCCTGCCCACTCCTGACGATGTCCATCTTTTAAAGAACATCTAGGTAGCTTAGGATGGGGCTCACTATTTAAAGAAATACAGAGAAGAAATACACCACTTTTGAGATGCATTTCAAATAATAACACCTACCAAGGATTTGATAAAACATGAATATAACTCACAAAGACAGGTTTTGAAGATCCAAATCTATACTAAGAAATGCGAGTATAAAACCAAAGCTTTCAAGGCCAAGTATTTAGCTGTTAGCAAAGCCACTTCAGCCCTTAAGTATCACTTGTTTACTAGAGTCCTTGCCCTTCACAACATGTTAATGATAAGAGACGTGCATTTCAAAGAAATCACACTCTGCCATGTTCTTTCTTGTACTTTCCATAAAAATTTCTCCATTGGGGTCAACCTTGAGACACCTCACATGACACAAAAGAGTGTGTCTACACACGTGTGTTCACACTTCCTTCCACAGCTCAGAGGCCTCCTGGCCACCGTGGTCGGCTGTCAGCTCAGCGCACAAATCCCTACACTGCTCTTCTCCGTGGTCCCAGGACATCACTGTCCCAGGTGGTACCTCCACTCACTCTGCCTGAAAAACTCTCCAGTGAAAGCAAGAAACACAACAGGCAGGTTTATTGTTAATCGTCTGGCAAACATTGTTTCCGCCCTTGGGTTTCCCACACTTACTATGGGGGCTCCGTCCACAGGCACCTTGCACACAGCAGCTCCGGCAGGGCAAGCCACCCCATGCATGGGGTTCAGCGGCTGGCAGATGTTGATGTAGAAGTCAGGGTTGGTGTCGGAGGAGTCATCCTCACTCTCGTCATATGCCTCGTAACCTCCAGTGCGGTGGATGAGGGGGGACAAGTCGATAATGGAGCTGCCGTTCTTCACGGAACATTCCGTCTGTTAGAGAGAAGACACTTCACTGGCATCTACAGTCAAAATTTCCTAATCACCATGAACTCACCCACAAGGATTTAAAAGCTGAACAAAACCAAAAAATGCACAGAAGGCAGAGTAATGGCCCCAAACGCTGGTTATATAACACGGAGCACTTTGAACCAATTATTACTGGGACCATTAGGAGTGGATGAGATGACTGGGTATCTGCTGGGAGGGCCAAGCAAACCTGGGTGCACCTGGGCTTTGGGTGCTCCCGGGCACTCCTCAGATGCCACATGTGCCCAGCCCCCGACTCACCGCCTGCTCGCAGGCCAAGGGGGTGTGCCAGGAAAAGAAGAGCGTGCACGTCTGCTTGTCGAGCGAGATGAGCATGGGCTTGTTGGTGGGCCCGGCCTCAGGCCTGCACACGAAGCTGATGACGCTCTTGTACCTCAGGCCGGATTTGGAAGGACAGAGGGAGCCTTCCTCGTACATCAGCTGCAGGACCTGGTCCACGTAGGTGAGCCGGGTGCTTGCCTTGCCCACACTGATCCTGGTCTGCCCGAAGCAGGCCGCTGCGTGGGAGAAAGGGGAGGAAGAAACACACAATTACGGGCTCCAGTGGCCGGTTTTTCTCATGAGCTCTTCCTGCAAATCCAGACTTTCAAGTTCACAGCTAACACCCTGAATTTTGAGTGGCCAATGTGGTTTGAGCAAATGTTATACATCTACTATTTCATCACATGGCCAAGTGTCCCCCCCACGCTGGCTGCCCGCTGCGGGAGAGGACGGGTGATCTTCGCTTCTCGGCTCTCTGGCCGGAGGACTGCGGAGGCCGGGGTGACTCTGGGCGAGGCGGGCGGGAGGGGCACTCACCCACGCCGGGGGCACAGTTCTCATTCTCCCCGCAGATGCTGAGGAAGACGAGCCCCTTCTCACTGTAAGCGGCCGTGTGTCCGACTTTGCCACTTAGAGAGTTCAGATCGAACAGGTGTCCTACAAGGGGAGGGGACGCAGTTACGCCAGGGAGCTGAGACTCGGGGGCCCATCACCATTGTGCTCACACATGGATCACACTGGCCGCTGGGATGTCTAACTTCTCGCCACGAAACCCTGTCCCCCTTGCTGACATGGCCCTAAAAATGCTCCTGAATGGCCAACCCGTACCACAAGGCCACCAGTCCCCAAATTTCTTAAACGGCTCATCTTTCCCCAGGACGCAGCGGCTCATGGCCCCCGCCTGCCGCTCCTCCAGGAGCTGGGCCACAGCAGCCACTAGGATCCCAGTGGGACGCAGGGAGGCCCAGCGGCACCACTCCGCCTGCCTGTGCACCGCCACCTGCATCTTCCAGTTCCCAGAGCAAGAGACTCAGTGGGGGTGTCCTCGTTGTCCGAAGTTAACTTGCACAGGTAACGAGGAGGCTGACTATACCAGCTCCTCTAGCCTAGAGCTGGTGAGACCGGCACCCGCAGACACGGGAGCCACTGGAGCACGGCTCTCGGGAGGCTCAGGGGCCAAGGAGAGCAACAGGGCACCAGACCAGACAGGTCCCAGAGAAAAGGCCGCACGCACACAGGCCAGACGCTGCCGCCTCGGGGCCCTGCTGCCCGGCTGCACCCTGGGTCCCTCACTGCGGCGGCGGGTGACAGCAGCGTCTCACCTGTGGCAGGGTTGGTGACTCTGCAGTCGCCGTGCACGTTGACCTTCACAGGACAGGCGGCGGGGGTGGGCCAGGCGAAGGTGTACTCGCAGTCCTCCACGGCACTGATGAGCATGGGCCTGGAGTTCTAGAGAAAGGACAGGGGCCTGCTGACGGGCACAGGTCTGAAGTTTACAATCACGTAACTTGCGTCGGGCAGGGCCTTCCCTGCAGCACGCCGTGTGCTTGAGATTTCTGTCTCAACACTAAGGAATGAGGCCGATTTAGGAAAAGCGAAGGGTCCGATTTGCTCCTGAGATACCACTGGGGGCTTCGCACACACAGGGGAGGGAGATGCACCCAGAGCCAGAAATCCACTTGGGGACCAGGAAGGCCTCCCTACAGCTAAGGCACAGGACAGGGCCGGGGACAGAGAAGAGAGATGCTCAAGGGCTACTGTGAGTCACAAATGAGCAAATAAGCAATAACACTCTGAAAAGCAAAAGAACTGAAATCTGTGATTATGAACAAAACAAAAAGACCCGCCATTAACTCTATGAATCCCTCTCCCACACCGGCCAAGAGTTGCTCTGCATGTCTCAATGCTTCTTGTCCAGAGCTCAGATTTGCTCAGTGGCCACACCCTCCGGCTAAAGCCACACTGGTTCAGCCCCTGGCACCCGCGTGCGGAGCCCCTCAAGTGTCACCCTCACTTCCCTCCACAGCTCGGCTGGCTCTTCCTTCCTCTGCCGTGAGTCTCTCGGCTGTTACAGAGGAAGATCTATCCAGACCCTGGCAGCTCACAAGTCTAGGCTGAGCCTCTGTACAATCTGCCCATGAGGAACCCCCGCTGCAACTCTGTCCAGAGGGCCGGCCCAGCCCCTGAGCGTCCCTCATCCCCAATCCTCCTGCTACTGCTGGCCACACACAGCTGAACAGAGTGGGCGGTCTGTCCTGATGCAGAGCAGGCTGGTCCGGCTGGGCCCTCTTCCCAAACTAGCCACGGCTCTGCTCTTACACAAGGCACATGGGCTCCACCTCAACACCCCAAGCGGACATGTCTCTGTAGGGAGCAGTCCCGGGAAACCACTACTTCAATCCCAGCTGCTGAGGGTTCACATCCCATTCCGGACCTGCCATCACTGTGCACCAACCGCACCCCAGAAACAATGCCTGGCACTTGACACCTCTTCTCTCTAACCCTCACAACTGCTGGGCAAGGCAGGCAGGGCCCGTGTCATTAACAGGTGAATGGCTCATCGCAGTTAAGTAATGAGCCAAGTTCCACAGGTGGACAGGAGACCTGACTCAGGTCTGGCCGACCTTCCGCATTCCCAAACGGCCTCCACGAAGACCAAGGGGTGATGTCAAGTAATGGTTTTCAATCCAGTGTGGGAGCCTGAGTCAAATTTCAAACAGAATCAATGAATTTTGAAGCTGGAATTGCCAGGCTGGGGTGTCTAGAGCCAGAGGAAAAAGGTGCCCCAGGACCACAGGGCCAGCACAAGGCTGCCCCTCACCCACTGATACACCCTGCCATCCTGAGCTCCCAACACACATCCCACGGGGAGTAAGAGGTCGGTCTCACTGACCCCTTCGATTCCCGCTGCCCCCAAAGCTTCAGCACCAGAGCTGAGGAGCTGTGTAACTTACGACTTGGTTCTCGCTGCAGGTGAATCGGATGGTGGTCGACCTCTTCCGAATCAGGTCTGGACACACGTCGCCATTGACGTACTTCAGGATGATTACGCCATCTCTCCCCTGAGGGCCATCTCTCACCCGGCCCAGGTTCACAGGCTTGGAGCCGTTCAGCAGGCACGCGGCCGCTTCCGGAGGGCACGGCTCTGCGGCAGGAGACGCAGGTGAGTTACCTGCGGCCCTTCTCCAGGCTAGAACTTAACTCTGCCTGGCAAATGAGGTCAGACAAGCTACCTACTGATTCTAACAGCTGTTCTAAAATAATCTGCTTCTCTTACAGCAATCAGAGGACAATGATACCGAGTCCCCAACTCATTTAAATGCTGGTTGGCCAGAGATGGACTGGGACAGGCATGGGGTATGGGGAGAATCCAGGTTGTAACAGCCTGAATTACTTCTGAACATTGAAAATGATGAAGCTAAAATACCTAGATGAAGCCAAAGGGACATTTTAATGTCCTACGTTCATGTGCCATCTTTAGTCAAGAAGGCACCAAGACCTCTGCCACTTTCCCAGTCCCCACACTGTCTGTGCCATGTGCCCTAGATAAAGAACCAGTCCTATGTCACAGACTAAGACCACAGTGTCACCAATCTGTCGAGCAGAGCAAGGGGAGAGGGCCATGGCCTCGAACCACACACGGGATGAAAACAACTTTCTGTCGGTGGAAACCAGGGCCCTGTTCGAACTGAGACACACAAGGTGTGGGCGGGGTGCAGAAAGCTCCGAGACAACAGGACAAGTTTCGTCTTTGGCATTTAAGAGGCTGCGGTGGCACCAGGGTCACTGCAGATTGGTCCTGGTCCCACGCGTACAACTGACTCCGTGCTCAGCACCGGCCCTAAGGTTTGGGTGGGTGGGACCAGCCACCCACATCCCTCTCCATACGCGCAGCAGGCACACAGCCTGTCTCCATGCGTGTCCTGCTACCTCCTGTCCTGCCGAGGACTACCTGTCACCACGATTACTTCTACCCGCCTCCACCTCCTCATGTTCAAAAAGGTTACAACGTTCCCAGCAGAGCCTTCGGCACTGATTTACCCCAGAACACACCAGGATGGGTCCCTGAGACCCTGAAACAGGCCCTCCCGCCGCTGCTGCGCCAAACCCCTCACGAGTCACGGAGAGGAACGCGCCGTCAGAAGCCCAGGCCTACTCATCTCCCCACAAGCCAACCGCGAGCCACCAGCCCTCCGAGGGCCCTCTCACCCGTGCCGGGCTGCGGGGCCAGGGACTTGCAGACGTTGATGAGGTAGTGCTCAGTGGACCCGGTGCTCGTGACGGCTTCCCAGTTGTCACTGTACCGCGACAGGGACGAGAGGTCGAAGTTGTTGCCAGCCTCGTCTCTGCAGGGAGGGGAACACTGAAGTCAGGCTCAGCCGTGTGCTACCCAAGTGCTCAGCACGCTGTCCGGAGAGGCTCGGGATGCGGGGCACAGTCCCCCCAACATCTTGGGAATTGGATCTTCCCCGGGGACAGGACTTTAGACTGGACTGCTCCCCCAACAGTCTGCATCAGCGACAGCCCAAGTTCCAGAAGCTTCAAGACTTAGTTCAACACAGTTATGTATTAACAAAAAACCTCCAGACACCAAGCCTGAGAAGCGGGTGCTCTACATGCTCAGGCCAGTGAGAAAACACGTGTGAGCAGCACAGACCACTCCCAGGGACGGGCCACCTGCTGTCCAAACCTGAGGCCACCAAAGGTCACTTATATTAAAACGGGCTGGCGCTGTCCCTTCCACTCAGGCTAACCGGTTACTTATACACGAGTCCCAGATGCAGTCAGTTACTGAGAGCCCAGCCCACAGCAGGTGGTATCAATGGTGACTGAGACCAGCACAGCACGCGGTCCCCGTGGAGTGACAGGTCCCGGCGAAGACAGAGGAACAACTGCACTGCACTGGGTCCAAGCACATCAAGGAGAACGGAAATGCTAAGTGCTAAAGTTGGGGGTGTTGTAGCAAACAAAACAAATAAAAACCACCTATCTTATGAAGTTTACAGAGATTACAGTGGAAGAAAGCACAGAAAGGATGATTTCTTTAAGTGGATAGTATCAGACGTCAATCAGAGCTGAGGACAGAAAAGGCGGGGGGGGGGGGATACCGTTTGGGGAGAGGGGGAAAGAGCAGCTGAGTGGCAGCTGAGAAGGCCTCACTGGGAAGGTGAACTCTGAATAAACTCTGGAAGACGGAACAGCCAGACGTTCAGGGACCTGGTAAAAAACACCACAGGCAGGGGAGCAGCTCGAGCAAAGGGCCTGCAGCACAGGGAGCCTGGAAAGTCAAGGAAAAGCAAGGAGCCCCGTGGGGCTGGAGCAGAGCAAATGTGCGGGAGTGAAAGAGCAAGGGAGTGAGGTCAGAGATAATACAAGGTAGGCTTTTAGCTCATAGTAAGAGCTTCAGCTTATGGTTCCAACGAGACAGGAGCATCACTGCATTGCAGGGCTTCAGGATCATTCCGCTCATTGCTCTGGACGAGTCCCCTGAGTGGCAGCGGGAGCGGGGAGGCCACCTTAGAGGAGACTGCGGTGACACAGGCACACGATGAAGACAGTGTGAGCCAGGGGACGCACTGTTTCCAGAAGAGAGAATTCTAGATGTCTTGAAGGTTGTTGGGAGCATAAACGGGATGAGAGAGGGAAAGGAGCCAAGGGCAGAGCTGGGATTAACTGACGCGTAATCTGTGGGAGACACAGGTGTTTGCAAAATCAGACCCTGGAGAACTTCAGGTCATGCAGTATCTGATAATACCGTGTTTAAAATGGTTAAAGACCTAAAAAAAGAAACTGAAACTGTAATAAAAGAATATGACACTGGGGGGGGGGGGAATGGAGGGAAGAAACAATGAACCGGAGAAAATACAAAACAGAATTCTAAGAATGAAAAAGTCATGAAAACTTTAAAGAGGCAACAGATAGCCAAAAGAGCCAATTAAAACCAGCTGATAAGAGAATCAGCCAAGTGGAAACTATGCCCAAGGAAATAGAATACAGTACAGAAAGAGGTGGGAAAGATTAAAATACAGAGACAGAATGTCAATCAGGGCTGAGGAGAGAAAAGGCAGGATAAGATTAGAAGTTCCGAAGGAAAACAACAGAACAGTCAGAGGCAACATTGGGGGACACAGTAAGCTGCAAGTTTTCCAAACTTGAGAACAGATAGCTTTAGTTTTGGAAAAAGCAGCTTCCAAGATCGTAAGTAATACTAACTCCACACCTAAGCAAATCGTACTGAGACTGCAGAACAAACACAAGAAAAACACGTGCAGAGAGGAGAGCTTATCTACAAAGGAGCAGACACCCGGCGGAGGGCAGACGAACGGCAGGTGCGCTCCGGCGGCTGACGGATGACAGTGCGACCCAAACACCCAGCAGGGCCGTCAGCCCCGCTCGGCCGGCGCGGGAAACGCCAAGCCTCTGCGGATCAAGACCGAGACTGTCACTCCGCAGGACCGTCAGAACTCGCAAGCGGTGTCACTCCAGCGCGGTCTGTGTCCCGGGCCCGTCAGCGCGGGGAAAGGAGCCGGAAGATTGCGAAGCGTCAACAGGTTCCCTCGCCGTCGGTGGGCAGCCAGTTCCCGCTCCAGGGCCAACTCATCCCAGCAGGGACCAGGAGCGGACAGGTGACAGCCCAGCTCTATGAGGAGCACGTATACGGGACAGAGTGCTTCAGGAGGAAGGAGAGCCAAGTCAAAGCGAAGGGTAAGGTGCGAAAGGGGGTAACGGGTCACAGAAAGCGACAGGCTTGTTCCTTTTTATTTTCCTAAAAGGAAACCCGCAGGCAGGTGAGCAATGGTGATTTTTAGAAACCACGATAACGGCTTATTTCAGAGGCAGGAAAACAAGCCCCGACGGAAACACAGCTACGCCATCGAGCTGGGGAGGGAGCCCCACCTGAGGCCTGCTACACCACGGAGTTGTTGGAGAAGTGGGTAGCTACTGATTAACTCCAACTTTCTGTTAAAGCGGGAACATGTGGTTAAGGCAATCGTTTAAAAAAATGAATTATAAATTCAGGGGATGGACGATAGGGTTTTAAAAAGAAAGAAAGCTAAAACATAATTAGTATCCTCAGAGATAATTAGAAAAACTTATTAGAAATTTAAAATAAATATTTTCAAAGGACAGTTGGTAGGAAAAGTTCAGGAAACATTCCAGGATGGAATAAAAACAGAGACAGGAGGTCAGCAACAAACTTTCACCAACCACACGGCACATGCAGAAAACGGGGCGATGCCTTCAAAACCAAGAGGAAATTATTTTAAATCTATAATGCTATACACAGCTAATCACATGTGAGAGCAAAATAACGGCATTTTCAAACAACCTGTGGGTTATCTTGCACACAAACGTTCTAAAATACATGAGAATGTGACAAGATTAAACAGCTGCCGTGGCCGGTGTCTCAGTGGTTAGGGCATCGGCCCACGCGCCTGGTCAAGGGCACATGCCTGGGTTGCAGGTTCAATCCCCAGCCCCAATCAGGGCATGTGTGGGAGGCAACCCATCGATGTGTCTCTCTCATATCAATGTTTCTCTCCCTCCCCCTCCTCCCTTCCACTTTCTCTGAAAAATCAATGGAAAAAATATCCTCAGGTGGGGATTAACCAGGAAAAAAAAAAAAGCGCTATCTACCAAGGTGGCCATGTTCCAAACACAGAGCCAACTGACATGTGGCCTGATTCTTCGGAACAACATATAAAACAGAAGGAAGGGAATCTTTTGACCCAGACAACCTATTTTCTCCCAACGGAGCAGACCCAGTGACACAGGGCTATGCAGCTCCAACCACACCATGTGATGTTGCAGTAAGTGAAGTTTGCACAATATTGTAAATGTCGCTTATTAGTTCTTAATTCTTCAGAATCACCCCGTGCATAAAGTAGGGAAGACCATCAGAGTTACTGAACATAACATAAATGTTCTAAACCCTGACAACAGTTTGAGGCAGCGGCGAGGAGAAACGGAGGGGGAGGGGAGCCGAGCGAGGACTCCTTCATCACTGTGACCCAGACAAGCAGTGTCCCAGGGAAGAGCAGAGAGAGGCCAGGTGATGTCCTGGTCACTCCACTCAGCTTATGCTGAATGCATCATGCAAGGTTTTCTGTTTTGACGGCAATCGTGCCGCATGCATCCTAACACAAAATAATCCCACTCAGTTGTGAAGGATGTGGGGTTAACCCAACCCAACTCCTCATTTTACTACCAAAGAACTAAGGCATACAGAAATCACCTGACTCGTCTAACCCCGGACCCTAGACCATTAACCATTAAAGCAAAATCCTACCAAGTTCTCAACTGTCCAGAAAGCACTGACTTACTTGAATGAACATTCGGTCACGTCGAAAGGGCGGCAGGCGTACTGTGTCCGCCACTCGAACAGGTAGGAGCAATCTGAAGTCTCCCTCAGAAACACCGGCTGGAAAGGTCGAGAGAGAGACACGCTCATGAAACAGGAAACTTCCGTTTGTTTACATTTTGAGTTTTAAGGATGGAAATAATAAGGGCTGATTACGTTCATTAAAATCTACACAAATTCACCATTTAAATAATGTATTTAAACTAAGCTCAGCAAGCAGGGCTGTGACGAGAGCAGATACTTTTGTTTTTTAAGTATGTGTTTTTATTGATTTCAGAGAGAGGAAGGAAGAGGGGGAGAGAGGGAGAAACATCAATGATGGGAGTCAGTGATCGGCTGCCTCCTGCACGCCCCCTACTGGGGATCGAGCCTGAAACCAGGGCATGTGCCCTGACCAGGAATCGAACCTTGACCTCCTGGTTCATGGGTTGACGCTCAACCACTGAGCCACGCTGGCCAGGCCAGATTCACTTGATAAAGACAGTGGGTTGCGGGTGAGGCGGCTCCCCGCTGCCGTGGAGACCTCCCGAGGGCTCCCAGCTCACCTTCTGGGTGCTGCGGTCACAGTAGAAAAAGATGGTTGTCGAGCGTTGATACACCTTATGGCAGGTGTCCCCCCCAGTGTAGTTCATTTTCAACAGCCCGTTCTCGTAAGTCAGCTTCTTAGTGAGGAGACCTGTTCAAGAAGCAGACGGTTAAACAAGGACCGGTCCAGGACGTCCCCCGGTCACCGCGCCTATCGTGACAGACACGCTGCGTCACGCACCCTGAATGAACAGGTGGCTGAGCGTGCGCGGCCTCCCTGCGCCTGCCACCTGCTCCCTGCTCCCTGTCACACTGTAGCAGGAGGAATGAAACCAGGCTCCTCCCGCCCAGGGTTGCAACAGTGTAGACCAACCACAGGAGGAGGATAGACACTCCTCAGCCCCATCAGCAAAGACGTGTCCCTTCCTCTGCGCAGCCCCTGTGGGCCGCCCACCTACGACAGCAGCTACAGCAGCTACTTTGACTTCTTTTTAAAATGATCTTCAACCTATTATCACTCGCCCCCCCGCTGAGACAATAGGATGGTGAACGGCCTGCCCTACACGTTTTAGAGCCAAACCCTGGACTAAATGTGTCCCCTTTGGGCTGAAGTCTAGAAAGTACCACCTCAGAACACCCATCACTGCCTAGTTCAGTGGGTCCCAATGTTGCAATAAAGGAAAGAAATACGATCTTAGGATCCGTGCTAGTATCGCTAAGTGAAATAACTAAGCTCTAACGACATCCATCACTGTGCCTTCCGGACAGGAAAACGAGCAGCCAGGCACGCTGTTAATGAGAACACAGCAGCCGCCCCTCCTGCTCGAGAACCACGTTCTCTCCAGGCGACGTCTTCACCAGGCCACCCCACGCTCTGCAACAAGAGCAGAAGCCAGCCCGCGGCACCTGCCACTTTGTGGAATCCCAGCGGCCCCCGCTTCTCCTGACAGGACGAGATCTCCTTGGACTTGTCGGTGGAGCAGACACTGGAGGACAGCTTCCCGCAGACCCGGAGGTAGTAGGTGTACTCCCCGGCTTTCACAACCGTGTCATTCACGGCCAGCGGCTTCAGGTCGTACAGGTGGCCGTGCCTCGGGTCTCTCACCTCACAGTTGTCTCCTGCAAGAACACACAAGTGCTGGGTGATGGCAAGGACACCCGTAATCATACTTCCGGGCAAAAACTTATACAATTTTCAATCATACAGGTACCACCTTAAAATAGGCACCAAACATGTGTCCACGTTATTTCATTTTGTTTATATATATACGTAATACCAACTGCCTGGCCAACAGCTTTCTAGAACACGGGACACGGGATGAAGATCCATTTAATCAAACAATACCACACGGTGATGTGTTCAAGTGTGAGACGCCAATAACATCAATCCAGTACAGCAGGAAACGCTGCTGGTCAAGTTGGTGATGTGTGGAGTAAAATAACTCCAGAATAAAAAATTACCTGTTGATTCTAATCACTACGTGGTACTCCTGAAACTAATATAATATGTCAACTGGAATTGAAAATAAACTCCCTAGATAATAGTAAAAAAAAAAAAAAATTATCCGTCCACTAATGAGTGTTTCAGGATCACCCAGGTGCCCGTTACCACAGGTTTCACATCTGTGGTGCTGTCCAGGGCACCTGTGACGTCGGACCCTCGCACCACCGGTGAGCTGGGCCCTGGCCTCACCTTCCGCTCTGACCACCGGGCAGGCCTCCACTGTCCTCCAGACAAACACGTACTCACATTCGTCCAACAGCTGGAACATTGGCGAGCCCTGTAACAGACACCAATGGCTTACTTTCTTTTCATTAAAAAAAAAAAGTGACACGGCAGCCACAATTAATACCCAACTTTTAACCTCTGTGAGAAAAATCTAGAGCATTTACCACATGAGACCCGGGGGAAACAGCACATTCCAGTTAAACCCTACCAGTGACCTAAAACCCATGAAAACACAGACCAGTTTTAAATTAGGGGATTCAGAGATTGGAGGGACACGGAGAATGGAACCGACACACGAGGGACCATGCTGTTCACTGCACACGCACCGACGTATGCGAGCACTCGAGTGTGATCCTGGTGGAGAAGCGCTGGCTCCCACACTTGTCGCCGTTGACGTAGACAAGGCTCAGGGACCCGTTAGCAGCGGCTTGAGGACTAATCTGCACCACGCCCAGGTTCCAGCTCTTTTCTTCGGACACCAGGCAAGACCCCACTGCGTTGCCTGGAAGAGCCAGCAGATTGGTGTGGGGTCGGGGGTGGGAGGGAAGAGAGATGGAACTGGAGTCGCAGGCCCTAAACTCACCACGGCACCCGGGAATGTAAGGCAGGGGGGTGCACACGCTCAGGTAGAAAGTTCTCTTTTTTCCATCAACCGAAGTGTCCACAGCAATCCAAGGCTTTCTAACCTTGCTTAAGCCACTCAGGTCATACTCGTTTCCGGCGAGGTCTGAAAGACAACGGGAACGCGCTGGAGCAGCTCCCACGTTAGCCTTGGAGCTCAGCCCCCGACCCCACAAAGGCCCACGCTGCGTGATCTGACTCATGGCTAAGACAGGGGGCCCCCGGAAGCCCGAGCTGCTGTTCACAAGGAAGACCATCGACGTGGAGGTGGGCAACCCACAGAGTGCAGGGTCCTGGGGACACGGACCAGGGTCCTGGGTCCTCCTCTCACAGCTTTACACTTTTTACTTTTCTTCCTCAAATAGGGAACTTGACAGTGTATTTGATTCCCCCCCCCAAGTTTCCTTCTCTGTACTTAAGCAGTTTCTGATTCCAAAATATAGTTTAAAACCATTAATAATCTGATTCTCTTCAAGAGAAACATTCCAAACCTAAGCATCCTTTAAAGGAAATGTGCAACACAAATGGCATGTGCCTGTAAAATAAAATACACCACACACACTCGTGCTCACGTACACACACTCACATGCACACGTACATAGTGCACACACTCATGTGCACACACACACATATACACACACGTGCACTCACAACGCACTCACATGCAGACACACTCGTGCACACACACACTTGTGACCGGCCTCTTAGTTCCTGGTCCTCCGGGCCTTACCCGTGACCTGGCAATCCACCGGAGAAGGCACACAGGCCAATGCCGTCTCAAGCTCAAAGAAAGTGTTTCGGATCCCCCGGAAAGAGTCCACGTCCTGATGCAGGAATTTGGCGATCCCCGGGTAAACGTCGTCATTGCAGACAAAGCGGATGATGAAAGTATTGCCAGTGTCTGGGGAACGAGGAGAACAGCCTGAGAAACAGCAGCAATCACAGCACAGCCCGGACAACGCTTCTGCTGGGAACGAGCCTCGGGCCACCTCGGAACGTGACATCACAGCGCCAGGTCTGTTTCAAGGGGCCCGATCTGAACCAGAGTGGCCGGTGATGTTATCACGTCCTTTTAACACGGGAGGAAACTGAAGCCAGGAGGTGAAGGAAGGAGCCTGAGGCAACACAGCGGAAAGTGCGGGTCATAAATGAGCCCAGGCCCCGGTGTGCTGGCGCCTGGACTCACACCCAGAGGGAAGGGATGAAAGCAGCTGTAGCCACACAAGCACAGTGGTAACCCTGTGAGAAGAGGAGGATTTCCCAAATCAGAAGAGAAGGGATATGAAAGTGCCTAATCTAGATCATTTTGAAACAGTGCTCTGAAACTGGAGAGCCAAAAAATTATAAAGAATAAAAAAGCAGGTGGTTTTCTGAGTACTGAGGTGACCAAGAGTCAGAGACCTTTCCATGGGGGAAGTAAAGGGTCCGCACCACCCAGCCCTACTGGAGTCCTCCCGTAACCAAATCACTTCTCCCTGCAACTTCCACCTTCAGTCCAGACCCTCCCAACAAATGACAGAGAACAAGCCCGACTCCTCTTCTAAAGGACAATCCCTCCGAGCTGACAGCAGCCCCGGCCTTACACCACCCTCCACAGGAGTCACGAACGATCCCTCTGCCGTCTGTGCCAGCGGCTCTCTTCCCGGGGTGCCGCGTTCTCGGTTATCTGTGAGCCCGAGGCGTGGTGCAGAAGGGAGCCCGTGACGCGGCAGTCACAAATCCTGGAGGGCAGGGCCGCCACCCACTCCCTTCCAGATACGCTCCAACTGGCGCATTTATACTGTGACGCCCCCTCGTGAGTTTCCCAAGGAGCGGTGGGAAGAGCGTAATTAAAAGCCAGACAGGTGGCTTCAAATCTCAGCCCTGCTTACTAGCTGTGAACCCCTGGGCAAATTACTGCACCTCCGTGGGCCTCGGTCTCCTCCCCTGCAAGAGAGAAATGTACTAACTGGCAGAGCCAGGGTGAAAATCCAAAGACCCGGGCCCTGACCCTGGCACTGCCCACCGATAAGCTACTGGCTCTGTCCAGGGAACGGGGCCTTTTCGGGCCCTCGTCACCTATAAAGTGAAGAGGTGGGTAAGCAGAAGGGCACGAGCACTGCTGAGGGCGGGTGAGAACCAGCCGGCCACATGCACCCAGCGTCCTGCCCCAGGAAGCACTCGATGCAGAACAGGGGCGCCAACCGCCAGCACCGCCCTCCTGCACCGTGACACCAGGTTCCTGCTGTGTGACAGTCACAGAAGAGAGTAAAAACGTTAAGAAGCAACACAGCAAAGCTGTCTGTAGAGATACAAGGAAGACTAAGTGGGAGAAGTGGAGGAAACAAAGGGAAAAACAAAGTAACTTTTATTATCGTCCGGTCACGTCTCCAGCACCTGAAAGAGACGGGATAAAAGGGAAGTGACAGCGTCCCACGTGAGGACCACTGACGAAGGACGCCGGGAGGAGGGAGCGAGGGGGCAGCAGTGGCCCGGCAACCTCTCTAGTTACAGGACCGCCTCTGTGGGACCTGGGCAAACGCAGGGACGCATCGGCGTGGTGCCCGTGAGCCCAGAGGACTCTGGGACACTGCAGGGGCTCATGCGTCACACGCTCAGAAAGGGAGACAGTCACAGAACCGCTGGGACACAGGTCGGCTACGCCAACGTGGCTCTGGGCTCACCTTTGGTTTCAGAGTAGGGCCCCTCGTAGGTCAGAGTTAAAAAGCCCTCTGTGGATAGCTCGAGGCGCTTCTCGAATCCAACCAGCCGCTCTGGCTTCAGATTCTTGATATCTGCCGTGTGGGTCACCACCTCGCAGCCGGACGCTGGCTTTCCGTTCAGGTTCCCGCAGATCGACATTGTGCCGCACACGTTAAACTGCAGGCCAGGCGGCAAGAAGCAAACACATGGAGCTCAGACCACGTAACTCACCACAAACGAATCAGAGTCCTGCAACCCAGACCCGCCAGGCTGGACAGCTGCTGCTGTCCGCTGTTTGTCACCAGCTCCCCATGGCTGGGCAGGGGAGTCCTAGAGTCAGTATCAAGGGCAAAGTCCAGTGGCAATGCCCACAAACGGCCTCCGAGGCGCTGCACATGTTCATTTATATGTCCCTGCACCTCCAAATGCACAGGGATACACCTCAGGTAACAATGCGCCATGTGTAACCGAGGATGCATGTGACCCATCATCTTACAGTATTTTAAATCACATTAGAGAAAGAATATCCAGCTGAAATCACAGGAATTAAAAGTAAGTATAACGTGATGCCCTAGACTTCTAAAGATGTTGGTGTCATTCCACTTAAGTTCAATTATAGTCACTGTAGTTATGAAAAGAAAGTAGGCCCCTCTCTGGTGTGGAGACGGAAAGGCGTCGAGACCTCTGTGTATGAAGTGTGCACAATGTGTTGAAATTAACGACTATGTACAGAAAGTGGTTTTCTAAAGAGCCTCGTTCCCCTACGTCAGACATGGCCGGGTGGTGCAATGCCAAGTAGTCAGGGTGCATCTCGTCCAGCATGTTCATAGGGATTCGTGTCTAGAATGTTCTCTACGGGGTTCAACCAGGTTCTCGTCTGCCTCACGCTCTTACAGGCAGCTAAATCCACGCTCACCTACTGGACACCACACTCTCACCTATTATAAACCACCTGGTACAAGCTGAACTCTGCAGGAGCAGTTAGGGGTGCAGGGCAGGGAACCACCTCAGAAGGGTGCTGCTGAGCGACCCATCTCACCCCAGGGTCCTCCTGGGCTGTGGAACAAGCCATGTGCTCACTTTGCTGTGTGACACGTACACAAAGCTCCCTCTGCATCAAACTGTTATAACATGCTCGCCCCAACTTCCTGCTTCCACTACGGCTTTTGCTACAAGAATTTGAACAAACTAAGATAAAGATTTTTTAAGCTTTTTCCCTTTCTGGTGGAGCTTCGTTTATGGCACAGCAGCATTAACGTGGACATTTCCCACCTTGCTGCTCCAGAGACACTGTTGGGGGGTCTACGAAGGCAGCGCTGTCAGAAGGGTCTAGAACAGCCATCTCGCATGTTTCCCTTTCGAAGGGTAATATAATTACCATTTCCTCTGGACTAGAGGTTCTCAGACCCCAGTGGGCACCAGATCACCCAGAGGGCTTATTAAATCAAACTGCCGGCCCCATCCATGAGAACCTGTGTTTCTAAGAAGTCCCTAGATAAGACGGGTGCGGCTGGCCCAGGGACCCCACTCCAGGCTCAGTAGCAGATGAGGAATAACTGGCTTTCTGAAGAACGGCTCCCTCGCGTCTGCACTGTACTGGGATGGGGTGATGGCTTTACCTCATTTCCCCCTGAAATCCGGAATCTCCTGTCTCCTCCTGGGTCAGAGCTGCCATCCCAGTGCCCGGGGCCACTCCTAAGGACGGCCACCTTCCCTGTCGCCAGCTGCAGGTGACTTTCGCGCACCCTGTCCTCGTTTCAAAGCAAACTGGAGTTTTTACAACTCACTTAACTCTTACCGCAAATGTCTTCCCGATGCCGGTGGCCATATAGCCTTGGGAGGTGTTCAGCGGGTTCAGGTCGAACACGTACCCGCTGTTAGGGTCCCTGATAGAGCAGGCCTGTGTGGACAAGGAGAAGAGACGCGTTCAAACCAAGTCCTCGCCCTGGAGGGCACAACAAACACAGCACCTCCCAAACCTGCATGGGGGCATCCCAGACCCTGTTCTCCTCTGAGGAAGCCCAGGGAGAAAGCAGCCCTTAGCCGCGCCCTGGAGCCTGCCCGGGAGCTGGGCCAGACGGCACACCCACCTGGAGGCCCTTAGGGCTGCTCTGCTTACCTGCGTAAGACCACGGCTGACCTCTGAGGGGAAAGGCAGGAACAATAAGAGACCCATAAATAATGTTTTAAATCCACTTAAGGCAGCTGATGCAAGTCCTGTTTTCTCAGTGTCCCTTCTCTTCTACGAGTGATGAGCCCCTCAGCCCATGCCTTTTGTTCTGCCCCATCCACCACATACAAGGAAAGGAGCGGCGGCCACAGCCCAGGAAGCACTGACCCAGGACAGGGCGCAGCCTCCCACCCTCCCCGCCCGCCCGGGTTCCACCCTGTGCAGGGACATCATTCAGGGGAGCCTGGGCTCTGCCGTCAAGGAGTCTGCCTCCCAGCAAGAGTTAAAGAAGGGAGGGCGGAAAATACGTCCCATTATAAGGAAAAACAGCCAGGGCTGTGCAGACAGGAGCCGCCCTCGGGAGGTAGGAGGATGCCTCACAGCAGTGCCCCCGGCAGGGCAGGGCTCACGGAGGGCCAGCGCGAGGCCAAGGGGCAGGCGGCCGGGCCCGCAGCGGGCACGCGGCTGAGGCGGGGGGGGCAGGAGGGGCTGAAATCAGCGGTGAAGCCTTGAGTACTGCCGTGGCCAGGGCACCACATGGCTGGCGCGTGGGCCCATGCAAGGGTAGCAGGTTCAGCTCCCACTCAAGGGCACGCACCAGGGCTGCAGTTTCGACCCCCGGCCTGGGGCGCGTGCAGGGGGCAAGTAACTGATGTGTCTCTCTCACAGCGATGTTTCTCTCTCTCACCCTCCCTCCCTCCCACTCTCTAAAAATTAACGGAAAAGATATCCCCGGGTGAGAGTTAACAACAGTAACAAAAAAAACCTTAAGTATCACAGTAACACAGGTGGCTGTTTTCTACAGGTGACAGGCACCGAAATGTTTAGGTGCTGGGGTGACATATTAACCTCTCCAATCGCAGCAGCGGCAGAGAAGCCCAGAGCCCCTGGGGCGCCACTGCCACGTGGAAGGGACGGTGGGATGCAGAGCAAAACAGAATCTACAGTAACCCAGGAGTAAAACTGGACCTGGAAGCTGGGGTGGGAGAGGAATGAAGGCGACTTCCAGACGCCTGCTGTCAAGTGGGGGAACTAGAGACGCTGGTTGCAGATTTGGAGCAAGAGGGGAGGGGTGCGTGCAGAGCTGGCGCCTGGGTGGGAACGTCAGGGCAGCTCAGCAAGGGCCCGGGACAGCGCACGTACCTCGTCCGTGTCTGTCGTTATCTGGATTGGACAGGCAGCCTCCGTATTCCACAGGAAAGTGACCACACACTCCCACACGAGAGAAAATATCGGGTGGGTGTTCTGAAAGGTCAGATAAAGGGTAATGGTTAGTCTAAGAAACGGAACTCGACTGAACCCAAAGCAGCCCAGCCCGTTCCATAAAAACGGCCACCGTCTCCCGACACTTTACTAGGCGCCGATCGATAGGCTAGGCATTTAATGAGCATTATCTAGTCACAGCGTAACATCTTTATTATTCTTACGCTACCTCTCAGGCTTGGGTGTGAGGACATCTGCCTGAGGCCACGCCAGCAGTAAACGGTGGACTGGGACCCACACCCAAGTCTGAGTCCAAGTCTGTGCTTTTGAGAAATGCTCCCCCCAAGAGTGTGGAACCCAGCAAGCCAGGGCAAAGGCTACGGGGTGCACGGTTTCACCTGTGTTAAGCTCAGAAACAGGCAGAGCCGACCTGAGAGGTCAGGACGGGTGGAGACGTGACAGGGGGAGGTGTGGTCACACAGGTGTGCACGGTTGTGAAAATGCTTCCAGCCGTTAGTTCCTTATCATCTGTGGATTCTCCGGGTGCGTTTCAATAACAGGTCCTCAATCAAGTGCCACTCGACCTTACGTGACACCACCGCCCCGTTACGGACAGCGGCAGCTCCCATCTGCAGCGTTCATCAAACACTAGGCACCGCTGAGAGTTTTATGAGCATTTCTCACCTAAGCCTCACCAACAACCCCTTGAACCAGGTTCTAATATTACCCGATACCTGCATACAAGGTGGGGAAACCGAGGCACAGGGAGGTTAAGACACCTGCACAGGCTCACCGGTGAAGGAAGTGACTGTGATCTCACCCCGAGCCCACACCTCACCCACCAGCCGCCCTCTGACTGGAAGTCCCCCACCCTTGTAGCCTCAGCGCCTCCAACAGTAAGACAGAAACACATCCGTGCAGTCTCTGCCTCACAGCACGGCTGTGGAAAGTAACGGAGCTTAATCTGTGATAATTCCGTGACCTGCACATCTCTCTGTGGATGTGGCCTCTACTCACTATTTCCTGGGCCCACGATATGTACCAAATACACAGTGATAGTGTGAAACTGAAAAAAACTAAAAATACCATCCAAACAAGGTGTCACAGGAGACTAAGGCTCCAAAAGAACTTGCTGGAACTGCCCACTCTCACCACAGCAACAAGAAACCAGGCAGGGGCAGGGAGGTGGGTGAGGCTCCAGGAGCCGATGCTCAGACACGCCCAGAGAGGTGGCGAGGGCCGGGATGGGCAACCATGATTCCTTCCTGAGACTGACTGAGGGAGAAAACAGGAAACCCCAGCTCGGGCTAATCGCAGGGTGCACGTCAGTCTCAGCTGTGGAGCCCCTCCTTGCACAACACGGGCCATGCCTACCCAGCTGGTGATTCCATTCCGTATCACGGAGACCTTCCTGAATTCTAAAGAAATCATCTCTTAAAAAACATCATGTGTTGGCAAAAAAATAAAAAAAGTGAGAATTGGGGGTCTGCGGGATGATTGGAAGGTATGTAACCAAGTCCGCCAGGCTGCTGAGAGGAGTGGACACATTTGGCTACTTCATTTCAATGAAGCTAGAAGAAGCTGTAGCACACCCTTAAAAGGTGGACTTTTAAGTTATTTATTTAATAAGAAACATGGATTTCAGTATCTCTACTCTGCATTTATCTAAGTTTGTCCATTACTTGAAAAACACACGACCCAGGTATAAATGTAAAATTCCAGGTACAAAAGCAATTCGGTCTGAGAGGGTCAAGTTCTGGAAATGGATACCGGTGATGGGTGCACACTATCAATGTACTTAATGCCACCAAATTCTACATGTAAAAAATGACTAAAGTGGTAAATTTTGTGTTATACATTTTTGCCGTAATTTTTTTTTTTTTTTTAAAGCAATTGGGACTATGCAGAATTACCATAAAGCACTTACATTTGGAGTTTTCTCTTCGGCTCCTCCCCAGCGAAGGAACACAGAGCCACAAGCAATCCCCAGCACCTTCCTACCTCCCAGCCTCAGCTTCTTATTCCTGCTTTGCCAGTGAATTACACACATGTCCCTCCCTGTCTGTCCACCGGCCTGAGCGGAACCAAGCCTTGGCTTCCTCTTCCGAGGACTGTGCACTGAACCAGCTCTAAGACCTGTCCTGCTGCCATGATCCTCGGGCCACTGACTCGCAAGAACAGGCAGGACGGCGCCTGTAGAACTCAGAGAGAAAACTCGAGTCTACAGAACACCATGCAGGGTGTGTCACATACCAGTAGTAAGAGAACAGGCTCAACTGCAGAAAATACAGACACAAAAGCCCTCCTACGAGCTCCCTGCCGCCTCATGTCTACTTCACGGGCTGACCTGAAGCAGAATTAAGAGCAACCCATCTGCTCCACCCACCCAGACTCGATTCATCTCCATTAGAGACACGCAGGCGGAACTGGTCACAGAGGACCCCAGAGCGAACCCAGTGCTCCGCTGAGCGACCCGTCCCAGGCCAAGCCGCGCCTTACCAGGCTGCCGCGGGAGCAGACGAGGTGGATCCTGGTGGTGTAGGTGGTCTGCACCCCGTCGCTGGTGGTGCAGGCAGAGCCGTTCGTGTACTCTAGCAGGAGGCTGCCACTGTCCTCCACCAAGGGGCCTGTCTCAGCAATTCCCAGGTTACTGATGGAGACTACTTCGGAAAACACGCCCTGCGAACAAACACATCTGTTAGGTTCCCCTCCGACTTCATCACTAATGTGGCAGGTCCTAGTTGCTCACAGTCATCTGTGTTCCACAAAGTCACCGCAAACACGGAGCTAGTGAACACGGAACACATGTGCTTACATACAGGCAAAACCTGCACCCCTATGAGCACAGATCTCACCCAGAACATTATCTTAAATCCTCAAAACACCTCACACTGGTGGATTCCATCATCTTTACAACAGCAAAGTGATGCTCAGACATGTGACCTGTCCCAGGCCACCCCTCTACAGTCACCGGAGGCGGGACTCTAACCCCATCCACCTGACCCCACACTGTCTGGTCCCTCACGTCCCATCCTCTTGTCATCTGGGTAGGAAACAGTCAAGGATGCAGAGCGCCCCGTTCCCCTCAGCGGGGATCACACGTCGGGCCATGGTGCCCGCAATGGCTGTGAGTATTACTTTAGGGGTGACAAACATTAGCAAGTAGACGAATCTGCAGATAGAGAATCCACAATATCAAATGCTGACTGTACTGAGGCCACGGCTCCCACAGAGAGAGCACGTGCAGGTGCTTGAACACACCACGGGAAGCCAAGTCACCACCACACAAAACCAGCCACCTCCGAGCCGCCACGCAACACGCGCCAAGAAAAGTGTGTTGCTGACGCGCTATTTTTAAAGACGCGCGTCCATTAAGACTCGCCACGTAAAAGCACAAAAACGTACCAAGCTGCTGGCGGTCACCACACTCAGTTGAGGACGAAGGGGCAGTTCCGCGCCGGGTGAAAGCAGCCCTTGGACCTACTTCACCCACAGTGCCCGACTCTCCCGAGCCGGTTCCACCCAATTAGCCACAAGCAACAGCTTCTGGAAGCAAAACTATTCTTTACAGATGCCTGCCAGTCACTCGGAGGCACCTGTTAATTCAGGCTGAGCACTCCGCCGGGAGCTTCCTCTGCCCCGTGCTGTGCTCGCTCAGGGTTTAAATCTGAATCATAATTCACACACCATTGCACCCAGGGGAGGCCCCGCTCCTACTCAGAGGCCCCCACATCAGCAGCTGGCCCTACTTTGATCTGGGAGCCCCGAAATAACCACGCATCTCCACGGAGGCACGTGCTCCGAGGGAGACGCAGACGACTGGTGGGAAGACTCACCTGATTGTTTTCATACTTCATCTGGCAGGCAGCTGCGTACCGGTCGCAGCCTGGGACGGGGTTCAGGGGCCGACACACGTTGATGTAGTATTTCCTCCACATGCTGTGCTGTCCTGCGCTGTCCAGGGCATACCAGTTTCCTTCGGGACCATCTTCAGACTTCGCAAGCCTAAAATTACAGAGCAAAATGTATGCTTTTGAAGCCTGACAGTTATTTTCTAAGGAGTTAGAGAAACACAGAACAAAACACACCCTCCCAATCACACTAGAGATGGCTCACTGTGACTCACGACGCCCACTGTAGTTGACTTTTTTTTAATACACATTTTTCTTTTTTTTAAATATATCTTTATTGATTTCAGAGAGAAGAAGGGAGAGAGAGAGAGAGAGGGAGAGAGAGAGAGAGAGAGAGAGACAGAAACATCAGTGATGAGAGAGTCATTGATCAGCTGCCTCCTGCCAGCCCCCCCACGGGGGATCGAGCCCGCAACCCAGGCATGTGCCCTGACCGGGAATCAGACAGCGATCTCCAGGATCCTGGGTCGATGCTCAACTGCTTTGCCACGCCAGCTGGGGTGTAGTTGACTTTTATTAAACACAGGATTCAGCACACCTGGACCTGCCCCCACACCTCTGTACTGAGTCGCTGATTTAAATAATGTAGCTGAAGACAGAGGCTTTGTGGTACAAAGACCAGTTAATATCACAGGCTACCAGGCCACTGTTAGAATTCACTCTGGCCTGGCCGGGGTGGCTCAGTGGCTGAGCATCGACCTATGAACCAGGAGGTCAGGGTTTGATTCCCGGTCAGGGCACATGCCTGGGTTTTGGGCTCCATCCCCAGTAGGGGTTGTGGAGGCAGCTGATCAATGACTCTCTCTCATCATTGATGTTCCCATGTCTCTCTCCCTTAAAAAAAAAAAAAAAATAGAATTCACTCTGCTTCAAACTCCCCAGCTTGGTCCTGCACCCCAGAACTACCTGACACCCCATTGACAGCTCAGCGCCATGATCACCAGCAAGTCCTAAATGACCTCAGCACTAACTGACCCGGGCCTAGGCCAAGACCAAGGGCAGGCTGACCCGCCTTACCTGGAGAGATCGTACTGCTCCATTGAGTCGATGTCGGTCACCATGCACTCCAGCGGCTCCTCGGGGCAGGCGTAGCTGGTGTACCACCGGAAGTTGTAGGTAGAGTTATCTTCCTCCTAATCACGTGGCACGGAGACACGGGGAGGGATGGCAAAGAGGAGGGGGAATGTTACAAATGCCAGGATTTTTAAAAAAACAATAGGTACATTCTCTAAGTAAACACTGTAGGAAGAAAGGTTACTTTGCCCATCTCATTTTACTAACAGGAAGTGTCCAGGGAAGAATCAAGGCAGGAATCCAGCCTCTGTGCAGTGGAGTGAGAAATGGTGGTGATAGGACAGTTTCTGTGTTTTGGACCTGTATCCAACAGGGTTGAGGGTGATCACAGAGAATGACCCATTGAAGAAACAGTCAGAAAGTGAACATGGCCTGTGGACCCAACAAATCTAAAAGAATTAATTACAATCTCAAGAGGTGATCGTGTGGCCAGGAAACCGGACAAACAGCCCTGTTGTAACCACCTTCTCCTGCCCTCACGAGACTGACGTCTCTCCCTGGTGTCGTGCGCAGGCCCGCGCACCTGCAGGTACAGCGCCTTCCTACCTGATACTCGGGGACACCCACTCCGGCGTCCCGGTCACAGAGGAAGGTGATCAGCGTGGCTCTTGGTGTGCGCTTGTCATTATTGTAGGGCGTCCCGTTTCTGTAGGTCAGCTGGATCACCCCGTCGTAATAGGACAGTTTAGCGTTGCTCTGTCCCAAGTTCCAAGCCCTCTTCTCACTAAAACAAACAAAGGCCTCTCAGAAAAGATACAGAGACCGGACGCCTCGCAGTGCAGACACTGGGGTAATGGCCAATACCCGGGGGGGGGGCAAGCTGTGGCTGGGACCCCAGGCTGCAGACCACTCCGCTCCCTAGCTGAGATTTCTAAGTCCACCCCCACTCCAGAGCCCAAAACCACAGCTGGTTGAAGGCGCAGTTCCCTTCACTTGGACTAGTGAGTGAAGAAATGTACACAAATGTCCATCTAACCAGCGAGAAGAGCCAGCCACTCAGAACTACGGCCCTGGGTAAGCCCACTCTCCTTTGCCAAGGGCATGGCTACTCCTCCGGGAAACTAAACTCCCAGCACCCCCTGGTTAGCAGGCCAGGTTTTCTCAGTGTCTGAACGCAGAGATCACACCTGTTCCTGAATGAAATGTCTGTTACCCAAGACACCTCCGGGAAAACGCGTAACCGAATGCGGAGACTTGCCTCTTTGTCACCTGGCAGGCTCCCGAGCCTGGCTGGCAGGGGCCCACAGACACTGGGGCGCAGACGTTTATGTAAAAGTCGTACTTCTCTGTCTCAACCTTGTAGCCATCTTTCTTCTTGAGAGGTGTCAAATCAAAAGAAAACCCTACGAAAGAGTACAAGCAATCCGAGGATGGGATGTCAGCCGAACCACAGTCAAGAGCAACCTCAGCTCGAAGCCTCGAGCAGAGGCGCTCTTCCCGGGGACTCCCAAGGGCAGGGAGACCAGCAGGCAGATGAGGGGCTTTTCCCTTCAAGCCCCAGAATCACAGTTCTTGCCATGTCCCGTGGAGATGAGTCACTACCGTTTCACACAGTTAACCTAAAAAACAATCTACTCAAAGCCCATAACTGCTGGTCAAACAGCCGTATGTTCAAAGCGGGATGCGCACCACTCAAAGACCTCCGGAAAAAGTCCTGACGTGGGATTGACGGCCAGCAAGTCACACAAAAAGCGTTTTCCAATGAAATTTATTTCCTTGTGACCCGTGGGTTTTCCATTCAGCAAACCTACCTCCACTGTGAATTTAAGGTAGGTTTTTCATGATCTCAAATAAACCTCAAAATCCGCATTTTTAGGATTTTGTTCAAAAGGTATTAATATTCTAAAGCAAGTTACCTCTAAAACACTCCTAAGAAATATTTTTTTAAAAGCCTACGTAGGCCCAGGTGACACTGCACCACGAGGGTGCTGCTCGGACACGCACCTGCCTGGGAGTCGAAGACAGTGCAGTTGTCGCCCTGGGTCCTGGACAGCACGCAGGCCGCAGCCGTGTGCCACTCAAACTCATAGAAGCAGCCGTCCTCCCGGATGCTTCTCAACACAGGAGCACTTTCCAGATCACCTGTCAACGGGGAGGAAAGAGTATCACCCATCGTCCCTGGAAAACCTTCCCTTATTCTACAAGTTGTCCTATAAATACAGTACGAGTCCACTTACACGAGGTTCCTAGAGTGCCAAACCTACGGAGGCAAGAAGGGTGGCTGCAGGGGCAGTGGGGACGAGTGTCAGTCGGGGAAAATGGTAAAGTTCTGGAGACGGATGGTGGTGACTGTTGCACAGCAATGTAAATGTACTTAACACCACTGAACTGTCCACTTAAAATGGTGAATTTCATGTTATGTGTATTTTTACTACAATGTCTAAAAAAATATAAATTTTCCCCAGCAGGCGTGGCTCCGGGTTGAGCATCGGCCTATGATCCAGGAGATCAAGTTAAATTCCCGGTCAGGGCACATGCCCGGGTTGCGGGCTCGATCCCCAGTGGCGGGCATGCAGGAGGCAGCCAATCAATGACTTTCTCATCACTGATGTTTCTATCTCTCTCTCTCCCTCCCTTCCTCTCTCCAAAATCAATAGATATATTTAAAAGTATATATATATATATAAGTTTTATATTCTGTATATTACACCATAATTTTTTTAAATGTTCAAAAAAAAAAACAGTCCTATCCCTGGCCAGGTGGCTCAGTTGGTCGCGCACCAAAGGGTCATGGGTTTGATTCCCAGTCAGGGCACATGCCCAGGTTTCAGGCTCGATCCCAGGTAGGGGGCATGCAGGAGGCAGTCAACTGATGTTTCTCTCTCTCCCTCTCCCTTCCTCTCCCTCTAAAACCAATAAAAAACATATTTAAAAGAAAAAAAAAAATAGTCCTAGCCACTGGCCTTATTCCACAGCTGAGAATTTACCCAAAGGAAAATTCTTCAACGGGAGGTGGGAAGGACACATAATAGCACACTTAGAAACACTGGCAGCAGCTACCAACCCAACAATAAGAACGATGTTTAAAAACGGTAAAGCCAATCCATGATCAACACTGTCGACAGGGAATTCCCTGAAAATCATAAATGTAACTGTGAAACAGGGGAGCGTATCCACAAAGTACAACCTCTTGAGGAACACAAAAATGTGTGACCATCGATATGGTCCTTTGTACACAAAGGACAGGAGAGAAGGGCACTGTCTCACGGTGAGGTCGCGGGCGGTGTTTTCGAGCCGCTCGCCGTCCCCCTGCAGAGGGAGCTGAGTGGCTGCGTGATCGCTGTGTAACTGTCCTGAACAACAGGAGGCCTCACTCAGACCGTAACCCTTTAGGAAATTTACAACGTGAGGCCCAGGACGCCATATGGTTTCTCCGTTTCCTGACTGGTTTTCGGCAGGGCTGGGGCATCAAGTCCAGCTGAGCACCACCGACGGGCCTGGGCCGTGCGGTGCTCGGCACATCCCCTTTCGACTTCATCGGCCAGAGAAAGAGACAAGGGAAGGACGCGCCTCACCCTTCCTTTTCTCTCTTTAAATGTTTACCTGGCTTGCATACGAGTATCACGTTGGTGCTTATTTTCTTCTTGTCGCCACAAGCTTCGCCATCCGAATAGGAGAGCAGGATGTTCCCGTTCTCCTTTGTGGGAGGAGAAACAAATTTGCCCAGGTTCTTCCTTCCACTCTTATCTGGAAAAGAGAAAGGGGGAGGAACAGGAGACATGATTTAAAAACAACAGTGAGACGAAGAGGCACCAAGACCCAGCCGAGGCCAAGCCGGTGCGCCATGGCCCCTTCTCGGCCTCCCTGGCCCGGCCCAGACGGTTGGTGAGTTTTTCTTGAGTGACAAGTTTGGCCGGGTGTTGGCAGCCACGTTGAAAATCCCACGGCCACCTCCGGGCTTAGCAGGAAAGTGTGAGAATTATAAACCAGGTCCTCCATGCCCACAGGAGGCAGGAAAGCAAGCCCACACATCCTGCCATCCCCCCTGTTCCCCGAGGCTGGGACCCCAGCTCCCCGGAGACACAGACACAGGTCTTTTAAAAGCCCAGCTGGGGGGCTAGAAACTAACTAAACCTGTTCAACAAGCCAAGAGGGTGGCCACTTAATTCACAGTTCAGTTGGTTGCTCTTTACCATAAAGTTCTGAAACTCTGTGCGACGTCCTTCCTTAAATAAAGGCATGGACGTGCCTGGACCTGCGCAGAGGGACACGGCCCCCATTCCGAATAGCGGGGTAACTCCTAAAACCCGCCTGGGTGCACAGCTCCTTATTTCCCGTTTGTAACAGATTGGAATTACTCCCTCGCCTGTCGCCTTTCTCTTTTCCAACTAACATGCTACATATATGTCAAACTGAGACGTCTCTGCAGGAGAGTGCAGACCAGCAGTCACAGCGAAGGAACCTGGGGGACAGCACTCTCGGGCGACGGCTACGTACGCTATTAGACTCCAGTCGCCTTACGCCGTGACCTCTGAAAACCTCTGGGCAGTAAAGTTGTTAAGATATCAAAATCGGTTTTACACAAGGACTAGCAATGTTATTCTTCAGGTTACAAGGTGAAAAGACAACCAAGAGTTTCCAACACGGTTCTCCCCGCTCCCTAACACGGCATTCGCCTACGTCAGAAGGCTGTGGCCAACTCCAGGCCACCCCAGTTCTCCATCACGCATGGACTGCACCACGCAGCTACCTATGGCTGAACGCAGAGAGGAGGCTGAGCTAAACCACAGGGAGACTTTCTGACTCTCTCCACACTGGGCGCCGCCTTCAGGAGAATGGCCCAGCCGCTGGCTCTGGGCACCACTCACCCACGGAGCACACGGCCGCCTCCTCGGGGCAGCCTCTCGCCTTGCCCTCCTGCAGCAGCCTGTGGCAAATGTTAATGAAGAAATGCTTCTTTTCTGTTTCCTTCTGGCTGCCACCCACGGCTTCCCAGTTCTTCTCTGGTTCTGTTTAAAAAAAAAAAGCAAGCTTCTTTAGCCAAAGGCAGTGATTGTTTCTCCGTGAGTCACACCATAAATGACAAGCAAGTGGAAGGGAAAGGCCCAACGCTCACCACGCATGTGGTCGCCAACCCTCGGCATTCACATTTCTGGGCAGGCGGGCTAAGGGCCAGCACTCCCCGAGAGTCTCTGGCTTCTGGGTTAATGTGACAGAATTAAACTGCCCCACACCTCCTCAGAAGAGCAGGGGTAATGAGGCGCATAGAGAATTAAACAGTGAAATTCTCCCAAGCCCCAAAGTATGAAATCAGAAACCTAAAACCAAACCCGGACGCCAGCCTTGCCTCGGGACCGGGCAGAGCACCAGGCCACGGGTAACGCACCTTCCACCCGACCACTGAGGAGGCCTGTGCAGCTGCAAGAAACCCGCCACCTCATCTACACGAGCAGGCCAAGCGTGGGGCAAGGGCCCAGGGTCGCGAACACAAACAGGACATGCGCGGGCCCTGAAGGCAAACGGCTCTCAGCGCGTCACGTACGAACAGAAGCAGGTCACCGTCCTCAGCAGCAGAGGGCGCATGTGCTACGTGCTAAGAGCAGGACAGCCAAGCAAAGGGCCTCGGGAGAGGCCATGCCGCGGTTAGCTGACAGCAGAAACAGTAACAGCATTTCCAAACGTATTCATGGGGAAAGAGGCAAGAAAACGTCTCGGCTGAGACCCACGCGGGCACGGGAGGCCTACCTGCGTGCCGGGCCAGAGCGGACAGGTCGTATCGCCTCTTCCCGTCGGTGAGGCCGCACAGGAGGTCCTCCTTCTCCTTCACGCAGGCGTGCTTCGTGTCCCAGGTGAAGAAGTAGGTGCAGTCCACCTCCTCGGTGAACACGGGGGCTCCCCTCCCACCGTTACCTGTGCAATTCGGAAAGGAAAAATAAAACCCTCCATTGTGCGACCAAACCCGGGAACATCAAAGGAGCAAGGCAAGAAACGGCAAACAGGACCCCAACGCCCAACGTACAGTGAAACTCCGGCCCCAGACGCCTGGGATCAGAGGGCTCGGATTTAGAGGGACTGCTGCTGAGTTTCAGATAATCCTAAACCCCTCAAAGCAGGCCTGAGCCCCTTTCATCTTGGTAGATGGTCTCCACAGGACGTGAGGCTGTTTATAACACACTTGACGGGAACATGAAACGAGTGCTAATGCAGACCATGGGGGCCACCCGGCAGGGCTCTTGCTGCCCAGGGACTGTGGTCAGCCTCCACCAGCAGCTGGGTCAGACCAGAGGCTCGCTGAAAGGGAGACAGAGACCAGAGCTCTGGTCCCAGGAGTGCCACTGGCTTAATGATGTCATTGCGGGCAAGACGAGCTCCCTGGGGCTCATCCTGAAAATGAAAGTGGAAGACGCTCGTTTCCACAGTCTTCCCAACTGAAGTGAGCTGAGGTCCATGCAACCTCACAAGCTGCAGGCACGCCTCCGGATGGCGCCAGCATCCTTCATTCTCGGGGCTTCGTGAGTGCGTGTGGCTCTGACTCCCTGCTCAAATCAGCAGTCTCTTGGCCCACTGCCTCCAGGGAGCCCCACAGTTTCCAACCGCAAGCCCAGACAGTTCAGCTCTGCTCAGACAGCCAGCTCCTCCTGGGTCACCCCCTCACCCCCCCTGCCAGTCCACGGAGCCTGGGATGCAGCGAGCTTCACTGACTTTTCTGCTTACTAGAAATACTCTCTCCTGGCCTCTCCAAGCTGGCGGACCGCTGGCACAAAACTGTTTCCCTCCCCTTAATGGTTTAACAGTCCTCCCCTGGATCCTACAGGATCGCCTGCCTTTCTCGCGGTTTGGTGCCTCAAAATGCACAATGTCCTCCAGGAAAGAGAAATAGTATTTTGTACCAAAGGCAAATGATGTTTCCATTGCAGTTTCTATTAAGCATTTAATATTACAAACACCATAATTATAATACCAGCAGCTGCCCTGTAACTGCACACAATCTGAGCCAGGCACCAGGAAAGCATCTTAGTGCTACATAGAGGTTGGCTGTGGAAACAGGCTCTGATTTAAGCACTTCATAAAAACTGGCATATTTAATCCTAAAAGTCCTATGGCACAGGCACAATTTTAGCCCCATTTAGTAGATTTAGGGCGGCTAAATAATTTGCCTATAGTTTCATAGCTAGAAAGAGAGGAGCCAGGAATCAAATCCAGACGGTCTGGCCCCAGAACCAGGCTCGTAAGTACAAGGCAATACTTCCTTATACTACTGTGGGTTATTTCTTTCTTTCTTTTTTTTTTTAAGTAGTTTAAGCCATTCTCTTTAAGAAGCAGTGCTCCCAACTTCCTTCCTGACAACACAGCACCCACCCGCGAGCTGGGACCGCCGCACCCTTCACTGCTGAAGGCGCGTGAGGCTCGCTTGCCACGTCTCCCACCCACACGCTTCACAGGCAGCAGACTCCTACTGGGATCCACAAACCTGAGGCATCCGCCATGTGTGTCTTTCACCAGATTAGCTGACAAACGATTACTCGTATACGACTACGAGGTTTCCGGCACCCACCCCCACTGCAAGCAGGTTTTGCATCTGAAACTGGCTAATGATCTGTGGAGAGAGTCAATCTCATAACCGGTGGGGTGCATCTTACCTGTCCTCCTATTTAACTCCTCAAGTAATTTTAGGAGACTAGTAAGCTGACCCTCCCCTCTACCCAACCACGTTTGTTTGTTGGAAACGCAGTGGGCTTTGCCTTCAGGACCACTATCCCGGGGCCAGTGGTTTCCACCCATCAGCAGGGTTAATACTGGCTTTTCACCATCTCTGTCCATCACACGGTCCTGGCTCCCCTGCCTCTGCGGCCCATTCCCAGCACGTCACTTACATGGCTCCCCAGTGTGTGGATCCCATGACCAGCTGAAGGAAAAGTGGATTTTCCCAGTGGAATTAAGGCACCGAGTGGCGGCAGCACCCACTCTTCCATCCCTCTGTGGCAAAGACAGTGCTACCTACTCACCAAACGGGGTTTAATTTTCCCTCGGGCTCACAGCAAAGCTACATCTCCCAGCCTCCCTGCCTTGGAGGTTGGCCCCTGCCACTTAGCTCTGGCCTATTAAAAAGAACCGCTGCTTCCATTCTGCAGAGTTGGAGGCAACGTCCACAGACGGCAGCAGCACAGAGGGAAAGCAAGCTGGTCCCTGAGTGACCACCTAGGGCAGAGCCCCCGCCTCCAGCCCCCACAGGAGTGTACATGGAACTAAAAAATAAACCTTTAATGTAATGAGCCCCGTAACTTCGTAGGTTTCTTCCTCGCCTATCCTAACAGATCACTCTTCCCGAGTGACCTGATGCCCTCACTTGACAATAAGGCATCGCATTACAGCAAACTAGACGTAAGTTATTGAGACAAATGGTTAAAAGTGTATTACAGCTACAAGACTAAATTTACAAACACTGTACATGATTCATAAGCATAAATAATTCCTGGAGATCCAAGTTAAACTGTAAACCACACACTACACAGCCAATTAATACCCATTCGCATGCAAAAACACACGATTACATTCACCCCAAAAACACAGAACCCACCAAAGGACTGCCTGTCAAAACTCTCAATTTAAATCTGGACGAAGTAATCATGAATAATTTTACAGCATATACAAGCTTGCTCCAAAGTTTGAAGCACTGACTCGCAGAGGTGAAAAGAGCCTTAAATATTTTATAACCAAAGTCCGGCCTGAGAGCAGGCTCAAAACCCCCAAGAAACGCCTAACATCTCTCCATCCGGCCCCCTTGTCACCATCATAATGCAAACCGCCAGCTAAACACCGAGTTTCTGGCATTGGGCAGCAGTGTTAATTTTGTCAGGACGAAGTTGGGATGGAGTGTTATATCCCATCAGTGATGTATGGTTTATATGAAGCAAATTTGGCAAAACACGAATGACCATTAAATCTGAGTGGCCAGGATATAAATTTTCATTGTGATGTTCTTTCTACGGGCATGTTTGAAAATTTTTAATAAAAAGTAACAGAGGAGGGGGAAGGCCTGCAGTCTTTTTTCCACGCCTCAGCTCGTCTGCACTGGACGGCCACACTTCCCTGAGCGTCCCCGGCTGTGTGCCCTTCTCCACACCCGCCCCGTCCGCTGGGATCTGTTTGGATCATTACTCCATGTTCCCAGCGTGCCCAGATGAGATCAGCGCACTCCCAAAGATCTCGGCCAAGTCGTTTACAAAAAGTCCAGAACAGGCCAAGAGGTAATGACAAGGGAGGGAGACTTGGACCACAGGAGGCACCCACAGCAGAGCAGCGGGCCAGCGGGGGAGTTCAGGGGGCCCGGCTGGGGAAGGGGCAGGCGGCCGAGTGCCTGAAAATCTGGGAGCACAGATAAGCAGCGGGCTGCGTTTCCCAGGGACAGGGACACAGAGGAGCAGGGGTGTTCTTGAGAGGGTCTCCTACAACCTGGAAGGGGGGGGACATTGGAAGAGAGACAGAGAATCTGAGGAGGGCAGGAGGGCATTCGAACCAGATGGGAGATGCATCCAAAGGCCACACCCAAGTCAGAGTCACGTCACCTGCCTGCCCAAAGTCCCTGGGACTTCACACTCGTTTCTAGACACTGTCAACTCCTTTACAGGACACAGGAGCTTTTCCCAAGGTTGCTCCACTCTCCTTTCTAGGGTCATCTTTAGCCACATTCTAAATACATATCCTGGAGCTGTTCACAGCCACCCACATTCATGCCTTGGCACGAGCCGTCCCCTCTGCCACAACGACAGGTGCCCACAGCCACCCTGCTTCTGCGCCTGGCTCACTCCTCCTCCTGTAGGCTCCCTTTCTCTCTAATCAATAAAAACACATATATATTTTTAAAAAGAGCCTCCTCTTTCCTTAACTGCCTGGATCCCGTGGCTACCCAGACCCCGAATCACTGACCTCAGTGCCTCCCTCCTGGTGACATCCTGGGCAACAGCCTTAGCTCTGGGCAGCCCCAATCACCCTGCACTAGTCACAGGTTCCCTTGTTTCTCGGCTTCTGGTCTGTAAACGCCTCAAGAGCTCTCTCATCGTGGCATCCGTCAGTCTCACAGGGCCCATGCAAATAGGTACTAATAAAATGTGTGCTGAATGACTGAACTGAGAACATGAAAGTTATAAAGGGCCGGCCAACAGACTCCAAAGTAAGCCCAGAGAGCACAGGGAGTGAGGAGGGCTGCTGGGCAACAAGGGAGCAGCAGACCCATGGGCAGAGGCGAGCAGGAGGGCAGGGGCATTGGGGCCCAGGCCTCCCCATCTGCTGCACTAGGCTCCCTCTTTGAGGGCCCTTTTTGAGGGCAGTTTATGAGAGTTTGGTCTTAATTACAACCTCTTCCGACCTCCTTCACCCCCCCAGACACGGCTTCTGGAGCCCAGTTCCCATCGCACACAGCTGCCTCTCCCAGGCCCTGCAGTGAACCATGACAAAACCTGCCTGGGACCAAATGGTCGAAGCTCTGCCACAGAAACACACCAAACAATCAGCATGCGGGGCCAGGAAGACCCAGGGGGCAGGGCGGCCATGCATGCCTGTGCTGCTCTACAGACGTGGGGCCCAGCCAGCTCCAGAGCTCTGTGCAGAGGCTGAGTGGACCTGCAGGACGCTTGGGGTCACAGCTTCCCGATGATGACAGATCCCATCACCCCTCTGCAGATGGAGACCGGGTCCAGGATCCCAAGATACAGAGAGCTCTCTGCAACGCCAAGGCCGTCATGACTTCAAGGAAGCTTCCCCTAATAGCTCGGAAAAACCAAACTTGCCCCTGTGATCTCATGTGATCCCAAAAGCCAGCCGCTACCCCAGGCCACCATCTTAAAGGGTCACCTTGTAAATTAGTTTGCAAAAAAAAAGTGGTGCAATGACAGCCCATTCGAAGGCAGTGAGCAGACCCACCTCGCTGGCTCCGTACATGCTCTGGTGAGAGCCAGAGCTCAAGACAGAACCTCCGTCCCAGCAGGCCCCGTGCTGGGCCCTCTCCCAAAACAATCAGAGAGGGGAGGAAAGTGGAAACAGGATGTGTGCCGTTGGCTGGGCACTCCTGCCTCGGCTGGGGACTGGAGGTGGCCACACCCGAAGAAGGACATTTGACTGCCCCATTCAGCATTCCCTTCCAAGGACACCAGGGCCCGTCAGAGCTCAGATAAAAACCCCAGGCACACTCACCCGCAGTCTCATTGCACTCGAAGTTTATGACACTCATCCGCTGAAAGCCGGAGCTGCACTCATCGCCTCCAGAATAGATCAAGGTGAGGTCTCCATCTGAGTACCTAGGTGTTTATAACACACACACACACACGCACGTTTAGCAGAACCAAGAGAGAAACTTGAATTTTTAAACATTTCTCCGTGAAGCCCTCTGCATACCACCGACAAATCGGTGCTGACACAGAGCAGCACGCTCTCGCCGGCGGGGAGACGTCTAAAGGAAACGAGTTCCACACGCACAGGCTCATCGCGCCCTTGACTTCAAAGTCATAACGGCTGCGAGCGCGCGGCGAAGGTTTTGCTGTGAGCAGGAACACTCCTCTGCTCGCCTTCTTGGCTTTTGTACAAAATAAATAATGGCCGAGAAGCACACAGCTTGTGCAGCAACTGCCATAAACACGGTCTTACCTGAGGGGCCCTGCACAATGCTTATTCTCAGAGGCCGACACTCTCCTAACGCTTTTGTGACCACAGCCACGAAGTCAAGGGTCGTGAGAAATGCACTGAATACATTTTCTTAGTTGATTAAAACTTTTAAAAGTTACACTAATGGCATTTCAGATTCTCCAAGTGCCAGAGAACGTTGAAAGCTGGGAAAGATAAATTTTAAAACACAAAAGGGGCATCGACTGTAAACTAATTAAATAACTTTCCTACAGTACGGTTCCTCCCGAACAATGGGTCATAAAGCAAACAGATTTAACAGCGGCGGTCTTATTGTCAAGCCAGGAAAAACATCCCACTGTTTAGTGACAAAAGGCACCATGCCTAAGTGAGGTCGGAGGAATGCTGTCTCAGCCGACTTCTGTGCTTACGGGGAACAGAGGACGACAGGGAAGCCGGGTGTGTTTTACGAGAACAGGCACAATGCGCTCAGAAAGCACGGGAAAGCTGTTTACGCACCGAAGAGTCTGGCTCTGGAATTTTCCTGCCACTTTGACTTGAGCGAAATCAGTCTTTTTCCCTTGGCAAACCGCAGCCTGTTTCCCATTACAGACATTTGGGGTTGATTCAATTTCTCCACAGATATTCAAATAAAAAATATATTCCTTTCCATCTGCAGTGTAGTAATGACCTAAAGAAAATGAACAAACGAGAGGAGGCTTCGTCACATCCACGGCGTTAGAAAGTTACAACACTGCTTCACGCGACCTGGGTCTGCGTCCACAACGCCTGCCCCGGGGGCGCTGCCTGAAGGGTTAACTCAGCCTCTGCGGCACCTCACCTGGGCCCTGCCAGAGTGGCTGGAGGTTGATGGCAATGTCGTGCTGTTCGCTGCTCAGAGAGCAGTTGCTGCTCTCCAGGTAGTCCCTGTGGCAGGCATACTCAGTAACCCACTCGACCTCGTAGCGGCAGTTGGATTTAGCCGTGAGCTTGGGAATGGTGCCCTAGCAGAAACGGGGTGAAAGGTGCAAAATTAAATTTTGAAATGAGCTTGGATGCAGGTTCTCGGCGCTTCTGAAAACCTCGAGAGGAAGTTGTTGGGTATTTACACTTTTCTGTCCCTGTTTTTGAATCACAATTGCCCGTAACATTTTTTCATTTGTTTGACTTGCCACAACTCCAGTTACTTGCAACGGTTCAGGGCCCTTTCAGAGCCACTCTCGAACTTCAGCCCGGGAGCCCACCCTGAACTCAGCGTCACCTGACACCCGTGACCTTGGCAAGCAGCCGAGGCTCGGGAGGGGAAGGGGGTGCAGGCCGTGCCTTTCCATCAGAAGTGCTGCAGAGCCCGAGCCAGAGGACCCCCAAGCAGAGTGGGAATCGCTGTGCACGTGAACATCTGGAAAGATGGTCCTAAACCCCTCTCCTAAGATTGTCGAAGGGTACTGGGCACACCTCGCCTGTCATCTGCTCCCGCCCCCGGGGAAGCACCCACCACACTGGGTTCTGGGAGAGCCCTGCTTTACAAACATGAGCTCCGACACTGAGCTCTAACAGAGCCCTGATGTGAAGAGACTGATGCTGCAAGGTCACGGCTCCCTGGTGGGCAGCGTCGTCGTATTTAATTGTTGGAGAAATGCACGGCGCTCTTCAGCACCAGGCAGAGCTGTGCTGCTTCTCAGCACCGCCACTCTGCAAATGTTTACCCAGCGCCTGCTACGTGCCAGGCACAAGTCCTCAGTGCGGGGGTTGCTAACACAGGTCATGTGATAAATAAGCTGTGAAGCTGCGAGTCCGGCTCCGTCTGTCTGACTCAAAATCGGAGCTTGAACCACTCGGCTCAGGAAAGCCAAACGTATGGGGACAGGCTGCCAAGCACCAAGCAAGAGAAGTCGGACACAAAGGCCATACCGTGTACGGCTCACGCATACGCGATGTCCAGGAAAGGCAAGTCCACAGACTCGCCCTTGCCGGGGGTGGGGCAGGGTGGGGAGGGAGGGACTGCCCAAGGTTCTTTTTGGGGGTGATGGGAAGGTTCAAACATCAGACGGTGGCCCCGGTTGCACAATTCTGTGAATATACTAATAACCAGTCAATTGTACTTAAAGCAGGCGAACTTTGCACTTTGTAAATTCAATAAAACTTTAAAAAGACCAACATGACAAGGAAAATGTTTACTAAAATCCCAGCTCCTAAAAGTATCCAGTGAGCCTGGACAAATGCTTAAATAAACCTTCAAGTATTAGGGTATCACGTGTAACCCAAGTTCCACCCAGTGAACAGTTAAACTGGAAACGAACCCTTCCCTTCGCCAACAGCAAACTAGCTCCTCTGCTAACGCCACTGAGTGCCTCGGATCCCAGGGAAGAGAAAGCGGGGAGGCTCCCAGTCCTCTCCACTCTGAGTGTATAAAAGTATAAAACAATCCTGAGTGTAGAACAAATGAGAAGGGGAAACCGTGAAACCACAGCCAGCTGAGACCGTCTCATCAGCCTGAAAAGAGTTCCATTCCCACGTGTGGGCACAAACGGAAAGGATAAATCACACGCGGAACGAACGTCGGCCCTGGTCAGGCAGTCAGGTCCTCAGTAAGCTGCCCCCTCGGGCCCCGGGAGCCTGGGGACATAAAATGGAAAGCTCGTCGGGACTAAACTTTTGTCCCCATACCCCAGTGAACAAAGTGGGCCAGCGGCCAGCCCGAAACCACAGCACATTCCACGTTTATTTGGGGGGAGGGAAGTATGGCTCCCTAGCAAAAGAATTCCACTCCTCCTAGTTCATCCTATGAGGAGAAGACAGAAATAAATTAGAGGAAAGCCCTACCCTTCCTCCCCGGGGATGTCTCCCTTCCATCAGCACCCACATCTGCTAAAACACTTCCCCACCACACGTGCATGCAACACCACTGGGCACTGGCCAAGGACAACCCAGACCGTCCCTACCCTCACGGAGTTTACAGCTGCGCTGAATTGCGTAAACAGCCAGAGGACAGAGCAATCAAGCTGCTGGCAGCTCAGGAGGGGGAGGCGGGCAGGGTGGGGGTGAAACGCTCCACTGTGGCGCGGGAGCCTTCCTCTGGCCATAATTCTCCCACACCGGGACCCCAAACATTGGTCGCTGGCCTGCAGGATTTCTGCGAGGTCTGCCTACCATCTGTACTTCTCTTTCCTTACCACATTTCTATAAACTCACTAGCTATTTTTACCTTGCTTCATGCTGAAACAACAGCAGCCATGAAATCATGGGTTTGGGGTTGTACGGATGGTTTTTCAAATATCCATTCAAATCGGCGTAGCTAGGAGAATTTTGAAAATCTATCCATGAACCACTTAAAATCATCTCCCACAACACTAGAACAAAACACCATCCTACGTTCACATCCAGAGGCCCCTCCAGGTGGCTGAGAAAAAGCAAACAGCAGCTGTTCTCCCGGGAGCCTCACCGGCTCAGCCCCCAGCCGAGGCCATCCAGGGAGCACACCTTCCCGCCAGCTCTGGAGCTCAGGCCCCGCACCCAGACCCACCACCCTGCCGCAGGCCCTGCTCACGCTCACAGGCAGCCCCAGCTACCGTGCGCTGCCGGGAAATCACCAAGAGAAGCCACTCACCTCCCGGCGCTCGGACGGGCAGACAAAGGTAATGGTCACGGCCGGGCTGTGGCCATCACAGAAGTCTGGCTTCCCTGCCTCTTCTTTCACGTAAGTCAGGACCAGCCTGGGTGTCACACAGAGAGAGCAGTGTTACAAAGTATCAACTGCATTCAAATTAATCCAGAGCCCTGAGCATTCACTTGCAAGGACAGTAACAGAAGAAAGATTAAAATGTAAAAGAAGCCACACATAGTACAACACTTTAATTCATTTCCATTTGGGAAAAAGAAAAACACATTTAAAAGTAAACTCCAATTAAATGCTATTTCCTTTAAAAAAAATAAACAATCAACATGTAAATTTAAAAACTAAGAAAAGCTGCTTGAGTAAAACAAAAAACATTATACTCTTAAGAAAACAAAACAAACACAGCTGAGCAGGTCAAGCACATTTCTGCCACAGACTGCACGACCGCTTTCTCTCTAAACAACCTCAAAGTGCAGGCCAAGATCTTCTCTGTAACCTGAAGGCAGCGGAGCGTGCCGGCCGACCTGGCCGACCACAGCCGCAGCGGGAAGGGCCCAGAGCCCCCGGAGGATGTGTGGGTCTCACCGTGGGGTGTGCCGGCAATCCCGGCGCTCCACAAACACACGGCCTGCCTTTTCTCTGAAGACAAGCTCGGGGCCTTCGTGCAATGCCCACGCTTTACACAGTCCTCCCAGGACAAAGAATCCCCCAT
Source organism: Miniopterus natalensis (assembly GCF_054644295.1). NCBI lineage: Eukaryota > Metazoa > Chordata > Mammalia > Chiroptera > Miniopteridae > Miniopterus > Miniopterus natalensis. Next base: position 87,985,149 of record NC_142085.1, on the reverse strand, counting down.
TTGTTACTTAGGACAACATTATGGGCTGAATGATGTCTTCCCCGCCCATCCGTTGCCCCCAGTTCACGTTGAGGCCCTAACTCCAGCACCTCAGCATGTGACAGTATTTGGTGATAAGGTCTTTAAAGAGGTGATTAAGTACAGATGAGGTCATCAGGGTCACTCGGATCTTACTGGTAACCTTATAAGAAAAGGAGATTAGGACACACACGTGCACAAAGGAAGACCACGTGAGGACACAGGGAGAAGCCGCCATCGAGAAGCCACAGAGAGGCCTCAGAAAGAAAACCCACCCTGCTGACACCACACCTTGGACTCTGGCCTCCAAGACAGAGCAAATAAATATCTGTCATTGCAGCCGCCCAATCCCTGGTGCTTCATTAACGGCAGCCCCGGCAAGTACAAATAACCATATAGAAACCTCCCAAACATTTCAAATTTCAGGTATGCTCCAGCATTTTCTGTGGGCGATCTAATCGCAGCGCTGATGTGCCACTACCTCCAGACCAGAGCCACCCACCAGGCATCCCTCAAAGGCTTTGCCATGAGGGACAATCAAAATTCTTGACCGCAGGTCAGGCCGTGGTCACGTGTGGGCCACGGGAGAAAAGTATCTCTCTGCCAAGTCAGGCACAAAGGCAGGAGAAGCGTGTGAGTCACCGGCACTTCTTATCGTGAGGAATGAAGCCCCCGGCCCGGAACTCGGGGCCCTGAGGCCCCATCAGGAAGCAGGCTCAGCGCCCTGGAAGGGAGCCAGCAAACTGCCCTTCCTGCCTCCCTCCCTCCAGGATGGTGTCCATGAAGAACAGATAAGTATGGACAGGGAATGAACTTGGCGGGCGACCTGCCATGGCCAATGTCAGGACACACCTTCAGGCGGCTGTCAGGTGAAACGATTGTGTACAGCTGGATCCTAACACGTTCCCATAGCTCTGAGAGACGGTGACTAGAAGTCAGCCGGCCCACTCAGGTGACTCACAGCAATGACTAGCGACTTTGCAAGCATGTGTGAAGCTGTCGTTCTGCAAGTATTATCCTGCAGCAAGCTAAAAAGCAGGGACCCTGCTGAGGATGACACACACCCACCACACACTGACCTGTCCTTGCTCACTAACTTCAGTCCCTCCTTGGGCTGGCCAACGTCGAAGGCCTGGGCCCCTCTCACCAGGCAGGCGGCAGTGCCCAGGGGACAGGCGTGCAGCTGCGGACTCAAGTCCCGTAGGGAGTCTGTAAAACATCACACAGGACGTTGATTGTGCGTCAGGAGTGGTAATCACACTTAACCTCAGGCCCAGGGTCCCTTTAAAAAAAGGCTCAAGTTTTTTAAAGTCTCCATAAGTAACATAAGGTAGGGGTTTGGAAACAAAAAGAGCTAGGACCACATTCCATTCTGAGACCTTGGACAGCCAGTGACCCGCCGGCCTGGATGCTAAGAACTGTGAGCAGCACCCCGCCCCCACGTGTAGGGCTTCGGGCAAGCGTGGGGAGAAGGAATGCAAAAGGCTTGCCCTGCACCTGGTAAGAGGCGCCCAACCAACGGGGCTATTAAGTTCCTGAGGTTCAGGAATGTGCCCCTCCCCCTAGAGAGGCCCTAAGTTCAGCATCACCCCCTTTCCATCTATAAACAGACTAGAAAATTCAGGTACTCCGTGGATTTGCACAAAAATGGGTAGATTCGAGAAAGAACCCACAGATGGTTCTGGGTTCAAATCTTAGATTCACCACTTACTTCTGCTACAACTTTGGTCTAACGACACAACTCTCGCTGCCCGGGAGAATGAAGGAAGATAACCTACTAAATGTGCCTAGAACAACGCCCAGACTTCACAAGCGGTTGTCCGCAAGGCTGGGATTACCACAGCTGTGCCTCCCCCAGCGCAGCAGGGTTGTGACCACGGCCTAACACACCCGACGCCTTGCCCAGCACGGGGCTGATGTTTTTATGCATCTCCTTCCGCTTAAGCCTGAGGAGAGCAGGACTTTCCCGTGGTCAACACTGTAATTTGGCGCCTAAATTAGGGCCTCGCACACTACAGGGGCTCAAAAGTCAGTTCCCCTGTGAGTGAGTAAACATCACCCAGCCTGAGCTTGAATTAAAGCTTTATCAACCACAGGGGGAGGGTCACCACATCTTCTCCAGTTTACTGTGAGGACTCACCAGATGCTAAAAAGGACAGGGAACCCTTAGGTCTCAAGCCTGTATTCTGAAATTTCGTTACTGGGAATCAAGCCCACAACCTTTTGGTGCACAGGACAATGCTCCAACCAGTGGAACCACCCAGCCAGAACCAAACACAGATGAGGCTCGGAGCAATTTCCTGGGACTGGAGAATGTCTGGGTAAAGACTGGGGCACTTCCCGTGTGAATCAAAGTCACTGAAATTCAACTCAAATTGCCAGTAAATTGGAAAGAAAAAAACTGTTAAGAATAAATCCAGTGAATTTAAATAATCCTCAAAATGATTTAAAAAAAAAAAAAAAAAAAAAAAAAGGCCAGGAACCTAAGTGTTTTCTAAACTAAAATAGCCTATTATTTCAGAATTCAATAATCTACAAGACTCTTCAATTTTACAATCAAATTTGAGCCACAGACCCATTTAAGACAAAGACTCCGTCTACTTCTTCCCAAGGGAACAGCAGAAGCTGTCCTTGGAGCACAAAAGGACACGAGCGACAAACGTGACCGCCGGGCCACTCCTGGTCAATTACATGTGCGGTGCGTTCACTTTTTGGAACTATTTAGAAATAACAGGAAAGTGGTCCATAGGTATGCTCACAGTTTGAAGGACACTTGTACACGAACACTCCTGTACCTACTACCCAGCAATACTCTCATGGGTTGACTTTATTGTAAATTTCTTTTCTAAACTTTTCTAAGGCCAAAGGCCTACATACCATGTGAGAAATAAGAATGTAAGGAGAACAGAGAAGAATGATTTTTTTACTAATTACCAGCAAAGTTTGCTCATGGCTCAGTGGCTGCTAGCACAGGACTAGCGACTCACAGCCCTTGAAAGGACACATCAAGCTAGGTTAGACATTGTAGACAGAACAAGCATGGGCTTGTACAACTTCTTATGGTCCTTTCTAGATAAAGGCTATTACAGCCTTCGGTTAATTTAGCAACGACACCCAAGTTTCTCACACCAGTTCTGGCACCTTCAGAGAAATCCCGGCAAGAAGTGATCCCAAAACAAAACATGTGTCATGACCAAGTGCCCAAGAACTCTGGACATCTCTCTCCCTTTTACCCAGCCTGCAGCTCAAAGCCAAGGGGCTCAGGTACACACGGCAGGCTAAACACACCTGGCTTCCCCAGCCCCCCCAACTCCATTCTGCTCCAGCCGTCCTCAGCACCCCACACACCAAATCAATCCATTCTCCCCCATGTCACTGGAGGTAAGATTTACTTGAGAATCTTGAAACATAAAGTGTCTGGCAGACAGAATGCACTGGGATAGACCAATAGTTTGGAGGGAATTTACAATGGAATCAGAATTTCCTGGGGGCCGAGGGGAGGCTGTACACAGAGAACATCTGTGGGGACAAAAGCTTCCTTAGGGGCCCCCACAGCGACATGGCTATCCTAGTAGGTGAACAGGTGGAAGGGCAAAGATGTGGAAGCCTTCTACGCAATCCCTCACCAGCCCACGCCCACCATGATCCACACCTATGTCTCTACAAACGTTGATGAACAGAGACGTGTCTAGGTCGGAGTCATCCACCAAGTAAGCCCCGCTGATCTTGATCAGTGGATTTAAGTCGTGCTTCTTGAACTCTCCATCAAATGCATAGCACGGCACCTAGGAGAGGGGAGAGGAAAGTCAGTCTTCAATACACACCTCCTTGGGGCCAGGGGCTCGGCAAAGCCTGTGACCAATGTCGTGTAACACTGGTCTCCACCTCTCAGGGTCTGTCGGAATGATGTCCCTGACAAAGCAGAGGCTGACCAGCACCTCCCCCTTGCCTGCCCGGGCCTGGGCTTCCATCGTCACCTCCTCTCACCCACGCCAGCCCCTTCACAGTGGGGTTTGATGCCACTGATCCTCCCTTATGGCCCCAAACCCTTCCTTCACGTTGCTGCCTGGCCCCCCAGAGGGTCCTGGTTTCCTCACAGGGCTGCTGTGAGGACTGGACAGGTTAATCTATGTAAAGCTCTTGGTACAGTTGATACAAGTGTTATTTGTTATTGTTATTTACCATGGTCATTTAGATACACAAAAGCATCTCAAATTGAACATATTTTAAATGTCTCCCCCAAAACCTGCTCTTCCCCCAGTGTCAGCATGGTGCAATTATTCAGCCAGTTGCTCAGGCCACAACCTTAAGGTCATCCTAGACCCACACTTCCCAGCCCTGTCAGCCTGCCTTCCAACCAAATCCTGGGTCTACTCACTTCATTACCTCCCGTCAGCTTCCTCCCACAGGAGTGGTGCACCGAGGACAGGGCTCAGTCTCTGCTGTGGCCCTAAGAAAGGCTCAGGACAATGCCTCCAGCCTAACATCTGTTCATTACCGATGAAGGCAAATTACTCCTCCCGGCACCTAACCCATCCTCACTGGATTCTCACTTATGACCACTCTCATCTCTATGAACTAATGGCCTCTTATTTTTAAAATGTCAGGGAACCCATTACAGTCGACTAGATCCTGTGCTCTGACAGTCCCACCTATTTCTGAAAGCAAAGCAGAGATCAAGCCCAGAGTTGTGCCCAAAACTGAAAAAGGCCCCGGTCACCTAGATACCACCACCTCCTGCTACGTCTCTATCTGAGACACCCCTGAAAGTGTTATTTCCAAAATAATACACTGGCATCATTTTAATCACCTGTGCAAAGAAATATTCTAAAAACTCATGTTCTCTGCAATCATTTCCAAGTCGTTTGTTTCATGTCCTTTACATAATTTTCCTAAAACTTTTTTTTTTACTATAATGCTATTCATGTGATCTATTCACAAAGGGTAACTGCTTAATATTTAGCTTTTGAATTTTTCTTAGAAATTCGAAAGCTGCAGGAGTGCTCTGACCCACTAACCCTTTTCCCCCAGTCCTGTTTTCCAAAATTTCATGGAGAGCTAATGGATTAAATCAACAACTGGCACCTCCTCACAGCCTCAGGGGACATGTGAACTCACTCCAACCAGATCCCTGAGCAAAGTCTCCCCCGGCCCGTAATGCTGACCAGAGATCCCGCTGACAACCGAAGAGGCTGGCACATCTGCTACAGGGAGAGCGTGACTCACAGGGAGCCAGACACCAAGCCTCAGGCTACATCCCACAGAAAGCCACGTCCACATGCTTTAAAAAAATTATCTGAATTAAAGGTGTTCCTGCAGACTGCCACTGGGTCCCAGTGATAGTCACAGCGTTCATAATCCTGCCCATCTCAAGCGTGTCATTCCCAGCAAGATAACACAGAAACACAAACTGGACAGGAGCTGGAGGGGACAGGCAGGGATGGAAGACAAGGCACCTCTCCAGCTACAAAATGAAAGCCTGTGAAAGAGCAGGGAGCAGCCGGCCCACGGCGGGAGGGGAAGAAAGACGGGGCCACATGTGAAAGAGCTCGCAGTTCTGAACTAGCTCAAGCCCGCAGGGGGCTCGAGGGCCTCCAGTGAGCCGGGCACTCAGACTCCCGCTCCAGGCAGCCAGCCACCCCTGGCCTCCCGTCCAGGAAGGAACTGCAGACACGCCCAGCCCTGCGCCCACAGAGCTGGAGTGCACGTCGGAAAACAGCCTGGGCTCCGGGGAAGGGAGGCCTCCCACTTCCTGCTCCAGGAGCAGAGCAAAGGAGACATTCATGAGCGCAGGAGGCAGCAGCCGGGCTGGGGGGAGGTGGCTGCCAGCGCCACGCTCCAAACTGAGTCCACCTTGTTAACGCTCTATGTTAACCGTATTTGTGTAGCTCTGCTAAGTTCTCAATTTCCTGTGTTCCCCTGCGTGCTGCGGTGGGGGCCGGCCGTGATGCTGTACAGAAAGTATTCTCTAAATGGACCCTCCCAGAGTCCACCGAGCAGGCACCAGAGCGGGCATTTTAAAAGGCGCCGTCTAGAGCTGCCATGACTTGAGCCTGTTGCAGGTCCCAGGCCTGACAAAGCAGCACAATCCTTTTTGAAGTTACACCACAGCCGGTAAGGTGTAACCCGATCGCACTGAGGACAGAGAAGAGCACGGGTGCTTCGCTGTGATCTGCTGAGGGGGCAGCAGGGCTGCTCCAGCGGCCACGTGCTCTTCGGTCCTGCCCGTCTAACGTACCCGCACCCGAGGCAGAAAGAAGCTCAGGCCGTGAGCAGGGCTGTGCGCTCCATATCTGAGAGCAAGAAGCCTTTCAAAACGTAGTGAACCGCCCACGACAGGCCCTCGAGGAACGCACTGAATGAATCAGCCCCAGCTGCCAAGCAGACCTGGAGGTGATCAGAGAACAAACGGCAACATTCTGGGTGCATCTTTAGATCAGCTTCTAAGAGAAACTGAATGTCACTGTTTTGAGAAAAAACATAGCTGCACCTCCCCCCGCAGTCCCGAAGAACAGTTTCGAGCAGGGCGCCCTTCTCCTATAAAGGGCCGCCGAGTAAATACTTTGGGCCTCACGAGTCACGTAGGTCTCTGCCGTGTATTCTTCTTTGTCTTTTTACAATCCTATAAAAACGTAAAGGCCATTCTTCGCTCTGGGGCTGCACAAACACACACCGGGGCAGGATCTGGCCCCGGGGCTGCGGTCTGTGACTTCTGACCTACAACACAGGTCACGGAGAAAACAAACCGCTATTTCTTTATTTATTTCATTTGGAAAGCCGCTTTTTTCCCCTCAGTGGTGGGAGACAAAACTGTCGGTTAGGGAACGCAAGGCAAGAGGACGCTCTGCCGAAGCAGGAGAACGGCCTCGCTGTCAGGTTGGGGCGTCGGGGGACACCACAGGAACATGCACGGGCCTGGAGAGGTTGAGGTCCCCGGGAAGAGCGGGAGGCCACCCCTGCAGCTCCGGGAGGCTCTTACTGCCACTAACTATATGTTGGCCTAACAGTTTACCCTCCGGTTTAAAATTTAAAGTGTAAATCTGACACCATCGCCTGAACACCGGCGACCTTTCTTTGGCCTTACTCCTTTCCACACTTTAAACCTTTCGCAGTGAGCATCCCTCCTGCTCCTTCCCCAGCAAGCTGCCTCTTCCACTCCCATTTCAGGCTGCCGTCTTTAGGGCTGCCGTATCTGAAAAACCTGTGATCACTTATTATTCATAATTTCACTTGGTTTTACTTTGTAAAAACTACCATATCTCTCTTTGCCCTTCTTAAATGATACTATATTAAGCCATCAGTGAAACTGACCCCCATCTGTCAGTTCCTAGCTCCTACGGCTTTGAATTCAATCCTCCAGAACAGACAACTGATGGCAAGAAGTGAGAACAGCCGGCCCATGAAGACGGTTGTCCAGGTGACACAGAACTGGAGGGCTCAGGACACCTGGCCCAGAGTCACAGTCCAGAAGCCACCCCAAAGCTCCACGTAGAGATGGCACCTGTAGGCAGAGTGAACACACTAAATCCCGCTCAACCATGTCACTCAGTCACTGAGGTGAGCAGCACCAGAAACCAAGAACTAACCTGCCTCACGTGGGTGGGTCATTCTACTTCCATCACATCCTGCAATATTTCAAAATGCCCTGTCCTAAAAATAAGAACCACCCGGCACAATTTTAACAATTAAACCACATGGTATCTCTGCTCAAGTGGAATCTGAGAACTAAAAAGGATTTCCACCCCAGTATTTCCAATCTTAAGGGCCCCGGAATGTACTTCCCAAGCGTGTGACCTTGAAGTGCCCTTGTTACCTCTTTCTTAGCTTTAAATGTGTCTTTCTTGCACGCTGCAGTGGTCCTCCACTCAAAGTAGTGCACGCAGTCTGTTGCGGCTACAAATTCAGGAGTTCCCTATTAAAAATAAAGTTAAAGTTACCATACTGCACACTGTAAAGTTTTCTTTTTTCAAGTTAGAAACAGTAAATGAAAATTTTAAAAGTAGCAACCATTTTAGTTTGACAAGGTCATCTACCAAGTTCCCAAACCCAAAAATTCTGAGACAAAGGCTTCATGAAGTCATGTTGGAATTTTGGTATACTCGGGCCAAAACTGTTCTACTGCCCCAACTATGCAAGTACAGTAAACTCATGGGAAGCAATCCTCCGAGTCCTGATCCTCTCAAACTCCAAATGTTCTCTTAACCAAATGCCAACAAAATCAAAGCCAGAAAATGTGACCTCATGCTTCCTGTAAGCGAGGGAGGAGGCCCACCCAAGCCCAACGGGGTTCATACGCCAGCCTCGCTCCAGAGCCCCCCCCACGCCTCCACCAGGGTCGACTCCAAGCCGAACCACAGCGCTGCCGGGTGATACAACACGGCGGGAATTTACCACTGCATGCCCATGTGCAAATCTGTGTGCTTCACAATTCTGGTTCTTTTATGGTGGACACAGAATTTGCGAAGGAAATCAGTTAAAATTAAAACAGGAGCTAGCTTTTTCAGTAATCCACACCTCCATATTTCACAGCACTGCGAACAGACTTTTTTCCCAAGGTTTCGAACATGGACAATACTGCAATTGATAGGCTGATCCAAACTTAATATGTAAGTTCTATTTTTTAAATTCTTGAGATGAGATATTATGGGCCTGAGAATAGGGCAGTCACAGCAAATTCTAAAATAATGTTTCAAAGCAATCTGGTGGCCACATGAATTTCACTCACCCCGATTTTTCTAATCTTACTCTGATTAGAGAACATTCATAGGATCTGTATACAAATTGCTTTTCCTAAAAGCTAGCAATTATTTACTTCAAGTCCCTGTCTAAACACTAAAGATTAAAATTTAAAAATCACGTGCAATATGCAGACAGCAAGAACAAATCACACTTTAAACAATCATGTCCCCTTTCAACACTAGTAATACCCAAAAAGGCTGGGAACCCCATTACACTGGCAAACGCTTCTCCTAGATCAGTGATTTTCACCCTTTTTCATCTCACGGCACACATAAACCAATTACTAAAATTCTGCAGCACACCAAAAAATATTTTTTGCCGATCTGACAAAAAAAAAAAAACAAAACTATAATTTTGATCCATTCACACTGGACGGCTATTGTTGTGCTGGCTGTTGTCGTTTTTTATTTGACAAGCTGAGGGAAAAGAGGTCAGTGCCCCTGACTAAACAGTCAGGTATGGCATATTTTAAAAACTCTGCGGCACACCGGTTGAAAACTGCTGTCCTAGAGAGTTGTCAGTCTCTCCATTTTAATGTAAATGAGGAAAGAAAAACATTTTAAAAAAATAAACGCACTTCCCTAACAACTATCAAAATAAAATGCTGGGAGAAGAGATTTTAGAAAGAAAAAAATGATGCCTGCAATAAACATTAAACTCTGCTTTGAGTTGAAACACATTAATCACTCTGATTTGTAGTTTTACACAGGATGTGGGTCAAGTTTCACTTGAAAGTTGTAACTACAGACTTAGGGTTTTTTACTTACTGGTTCTTAATGGCGACGGTGATTCTGGTTGGGGTTTTGTTTATCTGTTTGTGTTCTCCATCTTTGTCACTTATTCTTCCTGGAATACTGCTACAGCCTGACCTCCCAAGGGGCAAACACTTTCAACAAAAGAAAGACTGTACCGTGGCCCTGTGGACTCACCAAGGTTTTCCCACAGAGGAAGGTGATGCTACTCTGGGTTTTGTGATTCTGGCTTTTCTCCAAGCCACAGCCCACTGCTGTGCTGAATTCCAGAAGAGTTCTGGTTGCACTTTTCAAAAGAGAGTCACCTATTTGGAAAGGAAACAGCATGAACAAGCTATAAAATATTCACAATCACAATGCTATTTTCAAGCATAAGCAAATTAAAAGTGGCGCTATAATTCATCTGAAAGTTTATAAACTTACAAACTGTCCTGTGCCCAGAATTCTGCATCTCAGGAATGGCATCCCACCACCCAGCTGTTCGAGCCCTAAACACATCACGCTGAGTCCCATCATTCTCTCATCTACCGCATTCAGTACATCAGGAAGTTCTACCGGTTCTATGTCCACCCCAAGGCCATCCACATCTCTCCATCTCCGTTACTACTAAAACCACTATCACCTTGCACTTGCACGCTGGCACTGGCCTAACTGTCCCCTTGCCTCCACTCGTCTCGCTCCTCACCATCCCTCTCACCCTGTCCATTTTGCACCAGTGTGATCATCAAATATATATTTTAGAAGCTATAACTCGGCTACTGAAATTCTTCAGTAACTTCCCATTCTATGTGCTATAAAATCAAAATTCTTTAGAGTGGCCCACCAATCAGGTAAGCTTGCCTCAGTTTGCCTGGGACATTATTGTAATAAGCCAGAATAAAAAAGACTAGAACAGAGAAGACAGAGACATTGATGCAAATCAGACTTTAATATATGACACAAGTAACAGATCAGTGGGTAAAGAGGAGGGTGTTCAATAAATGGAATTGGAAACAATGGCAATTTACATGGAAAAAACAGTAAAATTGGATTACTACCTACCACCATATACAAAAATAAACTCTAGATTAAAAATGTAAATGTCAAAAAATGAAACTTTAAAACTCTTATGAGAAAGTATAGTTATCTTTTAGATCTTAATGTAAGAAAACATTTAACACTCAATAGCATTAACTTCAAAAAATTGATAAATTTGAATTACTAAATTTAAAAATTAATATTCACCAAAACTAGCTTAAAGAAAACAGAAACAAGTTATAAACTAGGAGATACACAGAGCTGGCAAAGCACTAGCATCAATTTTATATGTGTGTATACATACATGTGTAAACACACACACACATACACACACACACAACACACACTAGCCCTAACCAGTCTGGCTCAGTGGTTAGAGCGTCGGCCCCGTGGAATGAAGGGTCCCAGATTCAGTTCCAGCCAAGGGCATGTAAAATGGCTGCAGGCTCGATCCCCGGCCCTGGTCGGGCAGGGAAGGGAGGCAACCAATCGATGCGTCTCTCTCACACCAATATTTCCCTCTCTCCCTTCCACTATCTCTGAAACACAATGGAAAAAATATCCTCAGGTGAGGATTTAAAAAAAAAATACAGATATATATATATACACACACACACACACACACACACACACACACATATACACACACACACGAACAAAAAATTTATAATTCTAGGAAATAAAAGAACATGAATCACATCTGACAGAGAACACAAAAAGAGAAGAGATTTTTTTTTTAAAAAACACCCACACTGAGTCAAGACACGATGAATTTTAATATCAAAGGCAAAGGGAAAATTCTAAAGCTTCTAGACAGAAAGGACAGGTCATATGAGTAGATAACTCAATATAAAATGGACAAGACATATTCAGACAGAAGGAAACATGTCAATAAGTATATGAAGAGATGTTCACCATCATTGGTGAACAAGGAATTGCAAATTGAGACCACATGGCATACCAAATACAGCAATTCCATTGACAAAAATTAAATGCCAAATGTTGGAGACGGTGCAGAGCTCTCCCGTGTTGCGTGGAGTGTAAACTGGTACAGCCACTGCGTAAGTCAGCGTGGCGCGACGCCCCAAAACTGAGTATCCGTGCACCTTAGGAGCTAGCCATCCGACTCTGAGGCATATACACAAGAGAACACCATGCACACATATAACAGGAGCCACGGTGAAGGACACTGAGTGTATTTCCTTTTTTTCTTTTTTTTTCCCGAGTGTATTTCAAACCAGCAATAATCTGGAAACAACGAAAATGCCCATCAACAGAAGAGTGAGTCACCTTCGGCAGATCCACACATTAGTACAGAGCAGTCACAGAGGAACAGGCCGCAGGGAAAGGTGAGAGCATAGCTGATGTTCGGCGACGTAATGCTGTTTACCACTTAAGTCCCCCCAAAAGTTAAAAACGTCACGTGCACACACACAGACTGGGGGGCCGGGGACGAGCAAGGGAGGGGAGGGAGGGGACAGATGTTTCAAATGCACATGCGGGCTCACGGTGACCTCCAGGGAAGGGGGCCGGGGGACACAGAGTGGTCACTGTTGGGTCCCTGGGTTTTGTTAGGTGACATGGCCTAAAACGGCTCATTGAAAACAAAAGGAAAGGCTCGGCGGATGGCGGGCGCGGATTCACGAGCTGGGCAGCGCGCCGGCCCGCGGCAATGCGCGCCGAGAGCGCCGGGAGGGGGGACACTCGGATGCGGGGCGGGGCTGCGGGTTTCGGAGCGGCCGCCGGTCACCAGGCGGACGGCGCAGCAGCCCCGTCCCGCCCGCGGCCGCCGCGGAGCCGTCCTTCCGCGCGAAGGCCGCGGGCCCGCCGAGCGCCGGGACCTCGGACAGCGCCCGTGGACAGCGCCCGAGGCCCCGCCCACCGGGGGCGTGTCCGGCCGGGGGCGGGGCGGGCGGGCGGGGCTCGGGCGCCCCTGCGGCCCGCGCTCCGGGAGAAGTGGAGGGAGGGCGGTGGGAAGCGGCGCGCTGCGGCCGCAAGAGGGCGCGCGCGGGGCTGCACCCCCACCCTGAAGACCCTCCCCCACACCTCCTGTCCCCCCACACTGCAGCCCGTTCCGGCCCCGTGCCCAGAGCTCCCGGGGGCTCCTCGTAACTGCCGGGCCCACCCTTAAAAGGAAGGAGAGAGGCCCTGGCCCCGGGCCGAGCGCATCCGCCGAGCCCTGCCGCCGCGGCGCGAAGCACCGGCATCCCTCGGCACCAGGCCCCGCGGCGCCGCGCCAGCCCGGCCATCTCGTCTTCCTCCGCCGCCCGCGCCGCCCGCTGGCCGAGGCCGGCCGCCGACCAGGGCGCACGGGGCGAGGCCGCAGCGACCCGCGGCAGCGATCCGCGGCAGCGACCCGCGGCAACAGGCCAGCCTGGCCATCCTCCCCGGACGAGGGCCGGGCGAGGACTGCGGGGCGGCGGCCAGCACGCCAGGCCCACGGCCAGCTCCCGAGGACGGCGCCAAATGGGCTGGGCCGCGCTCGCCGGGCCCGCCAGACCGCGCCGGGTCCTCCAGACCGCGCGCCGGGCCCGCCAGACCACGATCCCCAGGCCGGGTCCGCCAGACCAGACCGCACTGGCGGGGCCCCGCCAGACCAGAGCGCGCCGGGTCCTCCAGGCCGCACTCTCCAGGCCGGGTCCTGCCGACCAGGCTGCGCGCGCCAGGCCCGCCCGACCACGGTCTCCAGGCCGAGCCCGCCCGGCCAGGCCGCGCTCGCCCAGGCCCGCCAGGCCGCACCGAGTCCTCCAGACCGCGCTCTCCAGGCCGGGTCCGCCAGACCGCGCTGGGTCCTCCAGACCGCGCGCTGGGCCCGCCAGACCGCGCGTTGGGTCCGCCGGACCGCGCGCTGGGCCCGCCGGACCGCGCCAGGCCCGCCAGACCGCGCGCCCCAGGTCCTCCCGACCACGCTCTCCAGGCCGGGTCCGCCAGACAAGGCCGCGCCCGCTGGGCCCGCCAGACCAGGCCGCGCTCGCCGGGCCCGCCAGATCGCGCCGGGTCCTCCAGAGCGCGCCGCGCCGCGCGCGCCAGATCCTCCAGACCGCGGTCCCCAGGCCCCGGGCTGCAAACCAGACCGCGAGCTCCCGGCCCACCAGACGGCGCTCTCCAGGCCGGGTCAGCCAGACCAGGCCGAGCTCTGCAGGCCAGGCCGCGCCGGGTCCTACAGACCCTGCGTACCGGGCCCGCCAGGCCGCGCTCTCCAGGGCCCGCCAGGCCTCGCCGTGTCCTCCAGACCGCGCTCTCCAGGTCCGCTCCGCCCGACCAGGTCGAGCTCGCCCGGCCTCATCCGAACAGGCCGCACTGGCAGGGCCCCACGAGACTAGACCGCGCCGGGTCCTCCAGGCCGCGCTCCCCCGGCCGGGTGCTCCCGGCCAGGCTCCGCGCGCCGAGCCCGCCAGCCCGCGGCCTCCAGGCCGAGCCCGCCCGGCCAGGCCGCGTTCGCCTGGGCCCGCCAGACCCAACCGCGCCGGCCGGCCCCGCCAGGCCGTGGCAGGTCCGCCAGACGGCAGTCTCCAGGCCGGGCCCGCCAGACCGCGCCGGGTCCGCCAGGCCGCGCGCTGGGTCCGCCAGGCCGCGCTCTCCAGGCCGGGCCCTGCAGGCCGCGCTCGCCCGGGTCCGCCAGACCAGGCCGCGCTCGCCAGGACCCGCCCGGCCCGGCCACGCTCTACCGGCCAGGCCGCGCCAGGTCCTCCCGACCCTGCGCGCCAGGGCGCCCGCCCGGCCGCGCTCGCCCGTGCCCGCCAGGCCCGGCCACGCGCTACCGGCCCGGCCGCGCCGGGTGCTCCAAACGCTGCGCGCCCGGCCGCGCTCGCCCGCACCCGCCAGGCCCGGCCACACGCTCCCGGCCCGGCCGCGCCGCGTCGTCCAAACCCTGCGCTCCCGGCCGCGCTCCCCGGAGCCCACGCGGCCCGGCCGCGCTCCGGGCCTGCCGGGCCTCGCCTGCAACCCCCGGCGTCCCCGGCCGAGCCCGGCCGAGCTCGCCACTCGGCCTCGCTGAGGATGCGCGGCCTCGCGATGCCCCCGCCGCGCGCGGCCGCAGGGCCCCCGGCGCGGCCGCTGGGCCCGGCGGGCACGTCCCTCGGGGCCTGCCCGGCCGGCAGGCAGCCCTCCCCGTGCTAGGCGCCCGTGCGCTCGCGCCGCCGCCCAGCTGCCCGCGTCCCCGTCTCGATTGTGTCGTGTCCTCCAAAGTGGACTCACATGCTGTTTCACCAAACTGAAAAAGAACCCTCTCTGCCCAGGTTCTTCCTCCAAGCTACTGCCTCATTTTCTGCTCTTTATATCAACCCTCTTTAAAGAGATTTCTATTCTTGCTACCACTGATTACGACCCTCCCCTCAGAGACGCCCCGTGTCCCCGGCACTGGCTTTTTCCCCCCAAGAGCCACAAGACTCATCCCCTCAGCTCCAAGTCTTTGCTTACAGGTCGCTTTCTCAGCAACAGGTACCCAACTGAATATCCCTGAACTCTACCCCCGAGACCGCCAGCACTCTGAACTCTCCTTCCCTTTCTTTTTTACAGCATTCATCACATTCTAATATACTATTTAGCCACTGTTGTTTTTGTGTGTAAGCTCCATGAAAAAGGGATTTTTGTCTGTTTTAGTGACTGATTCATTCAAGTATTTGTTAAAAATAAATGAATATTAAGTGTTGGCTGTTTTACAATATTTTATTCGTGTATCTTTTAAGGTGTGAACCCAGCAAATCAGAATAAAACATACAATTTACTGAGCCATCCCCATACATACTGTCAAAATTAATGCTACAAAAAAATGTGTTCAAAAATCTAAATGTTAAATTACATTAATTTACAAAAAAATGTAAATCTATTCGTAAGATTTACAAAAGGGGGTTACAGGAATATATTTTAAAATTTAACAGAAAATGCCAGACTATCAGGAGAGACCATAAATGGGACAAAAACGAGTTATATCTAAAACTCAACCAGATACCTTAAATATCCAGTAGAATTACATGGTTTTAAGAAAAAAATGAAAGAATATAGGGCGTAAGAGGGGAAAAAATATATTTTCACATCTTAATATAGTCAGAGATACAAAATTCAATCCAGTGATCAAGCTGGATGGGCTGGTAGTAGACTCCTGAGAGTGTAAACAGGAGTCACAAGACATAAATATCACCTGAAGTCAGGGCCAGGTTCCTGAGTGAATGAAGTCACTGGACACTGCAACTACAACCCGATGGATTCACTGTCCTACCTGAGTCACCAACGAGAAGGCAGCCAGAATCCCAGGCTTTGGTGGTGAGTAACCTCAATTAACACCCTTCCCTAGCAGGCACATTACCTCAGTTAAATGGACTGGCAACGGGGTTTCTGAAGTGGATATTTAGCTTTTAACCCTCGGATTAATTAAATTAAAACCAGAGTATTAATACTTAGGACGTTAGGAGGAAAGTGAACGTTTTGGGTGTTTACACATACTTGCAACGTTTAATGTTTTAACTCCAATTCAAAGGTGATAACAACTGATTTAGATTGTGACCGTATCAGACTACGATCATATTTATAAGTTTGAAGCATTAAATTTTTAAAAATTAAGAATTAAATTTTTAAGATTTAATCGTCAGAACATGCAGCTGAAGTATTTTCAAAGGAAATCAAATATATAAGACCTATAAGCCATTTTAAAATGTGGCGAAGACGATTCATCTAGGTTGTAAATGGAACCAAGTGTTGTTCACAGGCCCCATAAAAATGCTACACTTCCCCCTACACTTGCATATGTAACAGTATCATTTGCCTAAAGAAGAATTAATGTTTGATTTTTTTAAATCAAAAATAATGCAATATTATTTAAACCAAAGTTGAGGTCTTAATACCCGTTTCTAAGTATAAAAACAGTCCTGTGGGCACTATAAAACTCCCATCAACAATGACCTTCCCTAAAGGGCTGTAGACAACCATCGCACAGCACGATACAAAGGTGCCCGCTTCCAGGCCCCTGGCCAACACTGTCTGATGCAACCCTTCAAGCAAACCTCTGTCAATGTGACTGAAGAAAAGAGATTTTATAATTGCGCTGACTTGCACCTACGCCTGGCTTATTAATGAAGGTGCACTGGCGGTCAGGATTTCCTCTTTGTGAACTGCCTGCTCTTAGATTTTGCCATTTTTCTCTCAGGTTGTCTGTCTTATCACTTATTAAGAGAAGATCTTACTTCCTCTAGATTATATTTTCCTAGGTTTTTTCCTAATGTCTATTGTCTTTTTACTTTTTAACTTTAACTGACTTGCCATTTCTGTTACATGATAGGAAGGAGAGGTCTGATGCTATTTGCTAACAGATAAATAACTAAATTACACCCAAAATTTTAGTTACACATTAAGTTCTCATATATATTTGGATCTATTGCCATCTTA
The DNA here is from genome assembly GCF_054644295.1 of Miniopterus natalensis. Taxonomy (NCBI): domain Eukaryota; kingdom Metazoa; phylum Chordata; class Mammalia; order Chiroptera; family Miniopteridae; genus Miniopterus; species Miniopterus natalensis. Next base: position 87,968,242 of record NC_142085.1, on the reverse strand, counting down.
GTTCTCCCGTTCCTCTGATTTATTGGAAACTCCAATTTTTTGTGGCTGTTCTCAAAACTCACATTTTTTTTCCTTTCTAGCAAATTCATAAGAAGTTAGTTTTTCAGTTCAGATTTCCCATCATGGTTCCCATTTTAGCTCTACTCTACAACTGTCTGATGTGCCTCTATGGCTCTCCAAACAACACAGCCCCAAATAAGTACAGTACACAGACTCTAGAGCCAGTCTGTCAGCCATCACATTAATAACCATCAACCTCTGGCAAGCGGCTCATCTATTTTGGGCTTTAAGTGTCTTCATTTATAAAATAAGGGAAATGACATCACCTACTTCAAAAAGTTGCTGAATGAGCCCTGGTGGGTGTGGCCCAGTGGCTAGAGCATTGGGCTGCACACCGGAGGGTGTCGAGTTCGATTCCCCATCAAGGGCACATACCTGGGTTACAGGTTCAATCCCCACCCCCAGTCGGGGTAGGTGCGGGTGTCTCTCTCACATTGATGCTGAGCTCTCTCCCCCTCCCCACTCCCTTCCGCTCTAAAAATCAATGGAAAAATACCCTCCCTCCTCAGGTGAAAATAAAAGAAAAGGTTGCTGAATGAATTCAATGAGATTATTTTACTTAAAAGCATAACACTTTGCACATAAGTACACAAGAAATTTAATTATTATTTATTTTTAGAACAAGTTATAACACATTTAACTATGTCTACTGTATGACACAAATTAGCAAAATTAGATCTAATTCAAAACTACCTTTGTTCTCATTAATGTCACCTTCATCCGTCCCTCCCAGTTTGTCTCCTGAGCCTAAGGACAGGGCAGTGACTTCTTGTGCTGAAAGTCCACAGCACCTAGCCTACCTCCTCTCCCTCTGGGAGTTTGAGAGTTTCAAGCTCTGGGAAAAGCATGTGATGTGTGTCTGGGAGAGTAAAAAGAAATTGGAAACTGCTGGTTTGTATCATCGGCGACCTGTAACTTAGCTTTTAACTCATCTAGTCACCTTCAGCCTCTCTCCTTTAACCAAGCTCTGCTATTCCACTGGGCCCAGCTTTCCAAAGACACATTTTATCAGATCACCTCCCCCATGACCATCGCGAATCTAAAATGAACCCACTACCATATGACAACTCCCCTGCCTGGCTTTCAAAGGCGACCTAACTTGGTCATTCCCAACCTCACAGGTCATCCTCCAACGATGTGTCCGCATCTGGTGGCACCTCACACTGTACGAGACAACCACCACCTAGGAGACACTTTTATTAGCCAAAAATACTACAGTCAAGTATTACAACAGAGTCGAGAGGAAAGCTGCTTTTCCTCTTTCTGAAAACCTGAGTACACCGGCCGACAGGCCCCCTCGTGGCCTCTCTTCATGAATCAAAAGGTCCCAGTCAGGAAAATGGCAACCTCACTGGCCAGTTTAAGTATATCACAAAATAAAATCTGCCTGACCCGAGCTCAGAACAACCCGCTGCTTCCTCAGATCTTAATCCTGGGCCGCAAATCCCCCGTATGGTGTTTTCCGTCCAACAGTCTCCTTAATGGGAGACAGTGAAACCGAACAGGAGCTGGGCCTCCACCAGTGGACCCTGAAGACCTTACTCTTCTTACTCGAAACATTTCTTGCTAATTTCCATTCAAAATGGCAGGCAGAGCTACCACAGTGCGCCGCCCCTCGCACGCCACAACCATGCCCAGCCACACACCGTCTCCGCTGCACAGCTGGCCTCACCATGCGGCCTCGCCGAGCACGCTGCTTGGCGGGCATCCACGCAGCCAAACCCGGGAACGATGACACCAGGTCTGTTATGTCTGCCCCGCGTCTCTTCATCTCGGCATCTGCCCCCTTCCCACTCCACGAACTCGGCAGCGCCCTGGGACCCACCACCCTCACCAGGGGAGAGGGAGCATATCCAAGGGAGGGCATATGGGGAACTAAAATGAGCCCCAGGAGAAAAAGGTTTGCACTTATTTCTCTAGGACTGCTGGTCCTTAGGACTTTTTAATTTTTAATGTAAGCCCAAAACCAATGACCCTCTTTTGCCCCACGTGAACACAGATGGCCTGAGAATCACAGAACCACAGAAGAAAGCAGAACGTTGTAAGGGGGAAAGGGCTGGACACTTAGAGGAGATGGGGTGAGCGGGGGAGTAAAGACGGGGTTTGAGAAAAGCATGAGAAGGCAGAGACATATAGGAACATCCTTCTAGGTCAATCAATACAACTGTGCATAATTCTTTGTAATGACTGGCTACACAGTATCCATTAGATCAATTTCCAACCTTTTTCATCTCATGGCACATAAACAAATTATTAAAATTCTGCAGCACACCAAAAAGTATATTTTTTCCAGTCTGACCAAAAAATAGGTATAGTTTTGATTCACTCCCACCGGACAGCTATTGTTGTGTTGGCTGTTGTCATTTTTTAATAAGGGAAAAGAGGTCAGTGACCCTAATTAAATAGTCAGGTTTTGCATGTTTTAAAAATTCTCACAGCACACCAGTTGAAAATTGCTGCACTAGATGGAAGTAACCTAATTTGATCTCATAGTGGACATTTAAATCGTTAGCACTTTTAACTATGATAAAACATAAAATGGATGTGATGTATTCTAAGCATATATAATTGTGTAGATATCTACATATTCAAGAGGTCGTTTCTGCAAAATTGGGATGGTGCGCATTCAGAAATTTCAGGACAGATTTACTCACCCACGGAACGATAGCTGCCTGTCTTCAGGTCGTGCATACAGACAGCACTCGATGCCCCACACTGGGGAATACCCACGTTTCCACAGACGCTGATTTTGTAAAGCATGTGATTTTTGGTATCAACAGCTTCCCATGTGTAACTAAAAAGGAAGAAAAACAATTTGTCATTGTCAGTGATCTGCCAATAATTAAACTTCTCTCTAGTATTACATTCAAGCCACATTTGCTTAAGACTCCCACAACTTTCATTAGCCAAAAATACTGAAGCCAACTACGTCAAGTTGACCAGAAGCCAGGGCAGAAACCACTAAATACCACCTTGCTCTGGTTCAATCCGCCCCGAAGCCACCTCAACACTCAGCGATCATCAAAATTCTTAAAATTCTACCGTCCACTTAAGAGTATCAACTCAGATAAGTAACTGCTCAAGAATCGTGTTGATATAAGACAGTAAGCGTTCAAATCACTCTGGAATGCTGAAAAGCCAAAGAGTGTGTTTTTTTACTTTGTTTATTTTATTTAAAAACTACTTGTGGCATGAAAGACAGTTCTACTTCTGGTTTTACTTTTTACTGCTCCAGCTCAGATCGGAACTGACAAGATGAAGTTGTGCAACGAGTCCACTATCTGACTCAAAATCAGACTGACTTTATTTAGGTTGAGCACCGCGACAAGCATTTCACAGGCATTAAAACACACCGTATGCACCCTGGCCGGATGGCTCAGTGCTTAGAGCTTCTGCGCCGAAGGCTCGTGGGTTCAATTCCCGGTCAAGGGCACATACCTAGATTGCAGGTTCGCTCTCTCTCCCCCCGACCCCCCCCCCTTCCTCTCTCTCCAAAAACCCATTTAAAAAAAAACATATCCTCAAACGAGGATTGAAAAAAACACCTCACTGTACGTTCAAACCTCTGGCAAAGCAGCTACTGAGTAACTGTTAATGAATGAATCTGCGCACTTCGGACAAAATAATGGCCTTGTCAGTTCTGTCAAAACAGTGAGTCTCAATTCTCCAGTCAGACGGGGAGAATGTTCTGTCCGTTTTGCAAACTGGGGTTCATTTCCTCAGCCAGGGTAAGAGACAGAAAATGAGGAATGTGGCTGAGGAGTTTCCTGCGAAATGCAGACGCTGTGTTAACAGAACTGGTGAAAGGGAGATAGATAAATAACTCAGAAGTGCTTCGCTCGGCCTACCCCGGAGTTGCGGGGGCCGGGGGTGGGCCTGGAGGTCACCGCTCGCGCCCACGCAGCGCACCTGGGTGATGGACGGCGCCCCCCGAGGAGGAGCAGAGCGGCCCTTCCCCCAGCACCGAGACAGGCACTGGGCACCGGGCAACACGCCCTCCGGCCTAGAAGTCCCCCCAGTAGCCGGCTCAGCCAGCAACGGAGGAACCCCACAATGGGGCTGGTGGCAGCAAGGAGCCCAGCATTCTCCCGCACATAGGCATGGGGACCCGTCATACCCACCTGTCAAGACGCTAAGGGACACAAGCACACATAAGCATTCAGGCAGATGACAGACTGTCCCCCAGAAGTTCAGACAGCCCGGCACTGCTAGAACCCTGAAAAACAGGCTGGTGTGCTTGTCAAGGGCCCGCCTTGGGGCGACGGCGGCTCGAGAGCAGGCGCCACTGAGCGCCCCTCCGCGCCAGACGCACCTCAGAGCTGCCTCCGAAAGTCCAGGGGGTCCGACGGCAGGAGAAAGGAGCCCAGGTGCTACCAGGCAGGAGACGGTCCTCAGCAAAGGCCTGTTTCCTTTGACCTTCACTCACTTTTTTATTTGCTTCACAAACATTCTTAAGTACTTACTGCAGAGGCACTGAGTACAGCAATGACCAAAACAGACCCCAAAAACAATTGTTGCCCTCCTGGTAGATATTCCAGTTGAAAACGGAAAATAAACAGAACACAAATACACAGGATAATTCCACCGACTAGTATGTGCTGCTGGGACAAAAACAAAGTAGCCGCACTTGACAGAGACGGTCCAGCAGCTACTTTGGACTGGGGAGTCTTCACACAGGGTATTTGCCCTGAGGCCTGAGTAACAAAAGGGAGCAACCCGAGGGGAGATACGGTGGAGGAATATCCCAGCCGAGGGACCGGACACTGCAGGGTGCCGAGGCAGAAATGAACTCGGCGGGTTGTTGGAAAAGAAAGGAGGGCCTCACGGCTGGAGCAGCAGAAGGTGAGGTCAAGGAGACGGGCCGCCTGGCCACGTCCGGGCCTTGCAGTCTAAAGGAAGCAGTTTTGATTTTGTACTTGAAGCAGAGGAAGGCCCCTCAAAGAAAAGACCCTATGGATCTTCCTTAAATGTTTAAGTTAGTGTTTTTATTTGCAGAGTGTTAGTAAAACTTGTCTATTAAACTGCTAACCTCTTGAAGCCATGACTAAATCCCTCCAAGATACTAGACGTCAAATGTATGCCTTCAAAGAGGCCTCATGAAGCTGTTTCACAATCTTAAGTATACGAGAGGGGTGTGTAAAGGTATCATTTTAGAATAAGCTGACCGGTAGGAATCACCTCTAAAGAAATCCACACGGTACCTAAAATGCTATGCTTTTTTTAAAAAACAGAAACCCACTGCTGTTTTTGTAGAGATATTTAAATAAGGTGGATGTAAGAAGTGTGTGTTTGGGGGGCAGAAAAGAGGTGAAAAGGGGGAAAATGGGGGCCATTGTCCTGCTTCCCTGGAAATCAGGGTCCCTAGAAAGAAAAAGCACCGCTCCATTCCATGACATTTCTTTCCTCTGCATGCACTTCATATTTGCTTTGTCGAGATTTATCAAAATGATAAGTGGTTATGGGAGTAGGAAGGGAGGGTCCTATGTAAGTACTTGAGCACTGGCTTTTTTTCAGGGGGTTGACTTAACCACTCAGCACAGGGTGGCCCCCTCCAAGCTGGCGCCTTCAACGACACTCACACCCCCACCCTGCAGCACATGGGTGAAGTCCTCGGTCACGTCGCTTACAAAGAAAGGGAGGGCCCCGGCACGTTTCTGACCTACCCTACCACAGCATCTGCAGACCATCAATGCTTGAAACATCCGGAGTCCAGGGGACTTATGTCTGCTTTAAAACAAAAAACATGCCTAGCGCCTTGTATCATTAGGAACGCAGGGATAATCCTTTAGTTGAAATAATTTATCTGAAAACTCACGAAACATTTTCCAAAAACCATTGTGTATTCTGGTATGCACACTGGCTAGATTAAATTATCATCTAGATCTGCTTCTGCTGGTAATAAATATTTTTTAAAGACTATTTCATAATAAACTTGGAAGTCGCATAAATATCTGATAGCACTGTTGAAGAAAATTACGTGCTTGAAACTAGATGATCCTACATGCCTTGCCAGATTGAAGGCCACACTGCCAGAGCGTCCCAGGCTGGAGTCGTTCTCGAAACGTATGCTAACCTTTAATGGCAACCGTGATCACATTATAGAACCAGAAAAATGGTTTCAGAAACAACAGAAGTATTACAGACTAAATAAAATTTAATGGTATCTTGAAGGAATAATAAACTTTTGTCCAAAAGCTTGTCCGCTAGAAAATTCTCTATCTGAAGTGAATGTGTACAGCCAAAATCAGGCAAACCCAACAGTAAGACTCGTAACAGCCAGATGAGACCACTCAGCTGCGATGCACAGAAAATCTCTATCCTACACTAAGTGGGGCTTATACAAGTCAAAAAAACACAATGAGAAAAAAGCAGACAGCAAAAAACGAGACCAACGTATTAGATCAAAATGAAAACTAAGCTGTAACATTAAAATTTAAATTTTTGGCAAGAAGCAAACCTCTGGAAGAAAATATTTGCAAGCTGTGTGGAAATGTAATCTTTACTCAAACACACACACACACGCACACACGCATGTTTTAAATCTATCTGCTCTATGTGCAGCTCCTACAGCCGGGTAGGTATGGAAGCTCACGGGGCATTTTCTGGAAACTCTAACACCCACGTCAGGGTGAAGTCTTCTAAAAGTCACTAGGGCTCCAGGCCTGTCCTCCATCTCATCCGAGGGACCCGAGGGGACAGAGGGAGGTGGGGCAGCGAGGACCACAAAGGCTGGAGGAAGCAGATGGTCAATGGGAAACATCACCAGAAGCCCTGTCCACGGGCCCAGCCTTGCGAAAGGCAGTTAATATCCTCAAAGGAGGCAGCCCATCCCCAGTCAGAAATGCTCATCTGGACACAAAATGATCTGTGCAAGAACCTTGGCTTTGAAAATTAGCAAAAGCCAGCAAAATCCTTGTCATTCTACACCTCATTTTCCAGAGTGTGAAATGTAGTGAGCCGATGTCCCCTCCCGCTATCTCAGAAAATCCAAATCCATTTCAAAGCAAACTTGACAATGACAGATATACACACACACCCGATAAGTCTTCTGGACCAAGTGGGCTCCCCTGTGAATCCACAGCTAGAACACCCACCCCGCTGGCCTCTCCCACCACTCAAAGCCAAATTTTCTTAGAGACACCACTGCACTGCTGCTCCTTCCCAGGACAATGACCGACAGGCACAAAATCAATAGTGAGAGATAGTGGAGGAAGGAAACCTGGCCAGTGGACCTCAAAGGCATCAGCGCACATCTGCAGGTGTGAACACCTTCAGAACAAAGCCCCCAGGCACTTGCTGCCAGGATTCACCACTCCCGAGTTCCAGCTTTGGAGTGAGAGTCCAAGCTCAGGAAGATGCAGCGAGCCCCTTGCCCAACAACACACAGTTGGGAAATGACAAGGCCAGGAGCTAGCTCAGGTCCGGCTGAGCTGAGCCCTAGGGGCAAATGCTTAACCACGGCAGGAAACTGCCTCACTCGCTTTCAATGCTTAAAAGTTTCTTTAACTTTTCAGAAAACATTTAGTTTCAATTACAACACCAAACTTGGCAAAACGTTCATACAAAACGTTAGTGTCAATCTTGTGACATGTATTAATGCCACTAAAATGACAGATTCGGGGTTGCATAAAGACTTCCGGAGCCGGTTAGCCCATCTAGGGATGGCCCCTGAGGAAGAGCTGAGAGCCTGGGGAAGATCCGGGCTGTACCATGTGCCACTGATCAGGCACAAGGTAATGTATTTGTCCTAGCTCAAGTTCTCCCCCAGGTTTTAAACTTCTGCTCTTTACACCCCCACCCAGGTCTGCTTTCTCTTTTGTAGAGTTCAAATGACCAAACCCCAGAGGCAGCACCTTCTGCAGCCTCCATTTCCTCGCCCGACTGGTTTCATGGAAAGGCTATCAAGTCCCTTCCCACTGCCTGAGCTAACTAACCTCTTTGTGCCCAAGCTAGCTGAGGATCTGCTAAGGAAAACATCTACGCTGTTCCCATCTCAGATCCGCTCTCCTTTAACATGACTCCTTAGTGCAGAGGGCTCCCCTCACAAACCCCAACAAAGAATCCGAGAGCGAGTGTCATCAGTCACTCGAAAAACAGCCGCAATCAAACCATCACATTCAGCAGGGACCGGGGGAGGGGGCTGAAGTCCTGCCCAAGGTAAATCACTTTTAGAGCTCTCTGATGTTAAAGGGACCTGTGTGGCTGAAATATGCCCTGGACATGGACAATTAATTTCCCCCTACACGCCGAGCACACAGGCCGAGTGCCTCCCTTGCAGAAAGCTGAGGACTGTCTGGCCCTGACTGTAATCCCACGGCCTCTGCCAGAACCATCGCGGACGGCCGCGCTCAGGCCGCGTTTGTTAAGTGGCACAGAGGTTCCATTTTAACCTCATTTGGTTTAAATTTCATAATATCCTGAAAGGTGTTGGCAGATTACCAATTAGAAGGAAGCACACAAGTAATACACTGTCAACCAACCCAGAGGCAGGAAGGCGTTTCGGTTTTCCCAGTGCTGCTCCCGCCAACGCCACCGAGAACCATCCCGTCAAGACCAACCCAGCCGCGGGCCGCGCGGCAGACAGCAGCCAGCACGCGGCCCGAGCGCAGGGCGCGGGCCCGAGCCCGCGGGCCGTCTCCGCTGGGCGCACCTCCGCGCACATCTGTTCAAAAGAAAGGGAAAATGCAAAAGAGAAAGCCAGAGGCCGAAGTTCAACTGGACAATATTTTTAAAGCATTTGACATCAGTGTCTTACGGCAACGCCTCTCAAGTTTCCACATATGTCATCGCTGAGCACTGCAAAACTACAATACCTTGTAAAATATAATTTGGGGTTCTTTCATTTTAAAATCAGCTAACATCTAAAATAAAGTATATAAAATTCAGTTATAAAATGTATAGTATGCCCAACCCTCAGGAAAAAAAAAAAACCTTGGAAAACTGAGTTCCTTCCCTGCAACATGAGCCCTTATTCTGCCCTTGCCTCACGTGTGGCCGCACAGCCAGACACTTTTGAAATATGTCCTAGTTCCCTGGTTCTGAGTCCTGGGGTTACAGAAATGGTCACGTAGCTATTAGACATTTTATTACTGGCCTACAATTATCCATATATAAAGCAGGATAGAGGAGTCAGTAATAAAGTGAACAAGCATGTGTAAATCTATAATTTGGTTTCCTTAAAAAAAAAAAAAAAAGTTGGTGATATACGAGCTAAATTCACAAAACATGGCCACTGGCTAGAGGACTGTTTTTCCAAATCCAGAGTGAGCGGCAAATCTAAAATTTGGAGAACAAAGGGAATGCAAAGTCTTTCCAATCTGAACATCAAAAGAGATTTTCCTGCCTGCCCAGGTAGCTCAGTTGGTTAGAGCGTCGTCCCAGTACGCCAAGGTTGCGGGTTCAATCCCCGGTCAGGACACATACAAGCAGCAACCAATGAATACATAAATACGTGGGACCACAAAGTGATGTTTCTTTCCCTCTCTCCTCTCTCTTTCTCTCTCTCTCCCTCTCCCTCTCAATCTTTCTCCCTTCCTCTCTCTAAAAATCAATAAAGAAAAGAGAAAAAAAAGATTTTCCTACTTTGGCCTGCATCCAAGTCCTCTGACAGAACATTGAGGAAATTGTTTGGCTCATGACTGGCCCTTATCATGATCAGAGAGTTTCTTAGCTCCTACATCCAGCCCCGTACCCTTCAAAAATCTGCAACAGTCTCTTAAAACTAAGAAGGGGAAGAATAAAGGGGGGGGGGGGCAGGCAAAAAGCATGAAAGGAGGCAGGGTCAACCAAAATGGACATTTTCCACGAATGTCACTTCTGTCAATTTTCCCTTTTTTGTTAACCCTCACCCAAGGATATTTTTTCCACTGATTTTTAGAACGGGACAAAGGTAGGGAGGGGCAGAGGGAGGAAGAAACATGGATGTAAAAAGGACACATCGACTGGTTGCCTCCCACATGCACCCAGACGGGCGCAGGGATCGAACCTGCAGCCCAGGGACGTGCCCTTGACTGGGAATCGAACCCTCGGCCCTTCGGCCCTTGGCCTGACCCTCTAACCACTGAGCCACAGTGGCCAGGGCTTGTCACCAACTTTCTGCTGCTGACACTGAAAGAAAAAAAAATCTGATTTGGCGTGATAATCTGCACGGCGATCTGAAGGCCAGGGGACACTGCGTTTGACACAGCATGGCCAAAGCTTATACAGGAAGTACTTCACTTCCTATTCTAACAAACCCACAAAGCTGTGGAAAAGATATGGGGCCTGCAAAGAAGAAAAGGAAAGAAAAGGCAAGAAGTGCCAGGCAGTCTTGGTCTTTCCCTGGTGGTTCCACAGGGTCTGGGAGCAGGAAGCCAGCTGGCTGGAGAGGGATCCGGCTGAAGCAAGGCACTAGGTCCACACCAGAGCATCGGGCGCGGGGGGGCAACGGGGGCCCAGCAAAGCTTTTAAAACCAGCATCACGAGTGACTGACGGGTCATGTGAAACGGAGGTGGGTGTCACTCAGAAAGGGGCATGGCAACAGTGGGAAGAGCCCACAGACCCAGCCCTGACTCCTGCCGCGCCCTGACCAGCTGTGTGAGTCATACTTCACTTCTCCGAGCCCCAGCTTCCTGGTCTACAAAACTGAGCCACCCCAAAAGGTCGCTGCCAGGAAAATCGAGACTGGGAACGTAGAGCTTTCGAGAGACTATGATCGAAGGCTTTCATCTGGATAAACAGGATTCAGGCTGCTAAAAATTAAGCTTACAAAAAATGTTTAAGTTGGTTTGGGGCCTCCTAAAGGAATGTCACATGACACTGGCAAGGAACTGGAGGGGAGCGGAAGGGAGAGGACCTTGTCTTGAGCCATCTGCTCCAAGTTGATGGAGCTCAAGGGAGAGATGGGGGGAAGGAAGGCTCAGGACATATACACACACACATCAACCATCTCGGGGGGCTCAAGACACACACACTACCAGCCTCTGGGGGGGAGTCAGGACACACACACACACACACACACACACACACTAGCAGCCTTGGGGGGCGCTCAGGACAGACATACACACATACCAGCAGCCTCCTGGGATCACTCAGACAGGACAGCTACACATACACACACACACACACACACACACACGGAGTCCTGAATCCATCGGAAAGTGACCCTCCACAGCACAGAGCTACCAAAAGGCCTGGCCTGGCCTCCCTCTGTGACAACAGCTCCTGCGTTTCGCCTCAGTTCCACTCTAAGGGACCAGGATACAAGCCAGAGCGTCAACCCTAAACCCTGCTCTGGGAGGACTTTCTAAAAATCAGAGTAATTACCTGGATGTTCTCATGCTCTGTGCCCCATATGCATAAGGAAGGTTGGATTATAGGCTAAACCTCCTTCCTAATTACACGGATGTCTGAATCCAACTGCCTTGAAAGTCAACCCAGCCCATGGCAGAGAATTCCAACCTTAAGCTCAGTCCCCGAACCGGTGTCACCAATGTCCCAGAAACCCCTCCCAGACACAGTGTCCTTCCTTCAGAGCCCGACCAGTCAGCTCAGCTGGTTAGTTCATGATGCTAGCATGGCCATCCAAAGGTGCTAGCTCTTCACTGGGCCAACAAGGTGACACAGGAAACGTCACTGCTTTGCAGATGCTGGGGTCAAGGGTCGGACTGGCAGATGGGGCTCAGCAACAAGGAAACACACACACACACACACACACACACTCCTGTGGTGCCCGGTCAGGCATCCTCTGTACGTGTTCTTTTAAGAAGAACAGGGTTATCTCACCTAATCCTTAGGAGATTTTAAGAACAGAAGGAATATCCATTGAGCAACTAACCATAGGCCCTGCACTCACATCTCCCCGGCAGCTCCTCGTCGGCCTCCTCTGCTGGTTCCCCGTTGTGGGGTACACCTCTGTCACGGGGTACAGCTCTGTCACTTCCTCAGCAATCCCACCCAGGGGTTTCCCAGTTGCACAATAGCAGCTCCCAAATGGATATCCCCAGCCCACAGCACTGCCCTAAACCCAGAGGCACAGTGTCACTGGCCACCCAGCCTCCCCACTCGGGTGTCTAGTAGGCTTCTCAACGCCAGCAGGGCCGAGCGAAACGCCTTCTCCTCCCCTAAGGTGCCTTTCCCGCAGGCCTCCCCATCTCTGGAAATGGCAACTCCATTCTTTCCACTGCACCACGCAATCTTCTTCTTTCTCTCCTCACACCCCATAACCAACCATCGGCAAACCATGTCATCTTCACCTTCAAAACATCCAGAACCTGACCACTTTCCACCACAGCACTGGGTGGAAAATGCTACAACCCTGGGCCAGCCTACGACTTCTTACCTGGTCTGTCAAAACTCCCAGCCTCCCCCTTGGCCACGCCTACCCTGTGTCACTCTTCTGCTCAAAATCTCCCAGACTCCTTCCTCCCCCACATACAAGCCAGTCCTTGCCACGGCCCTCGGGACCCAGCCCCTCGCGCTCGGCCTGCTCCCTGGCCTCTTCCTTTTCTCTCGGTCACACACTGCTCCAGCGCGACAGCCCCTTTGCCGTTTCCCAAGCATGTCGGCGATGCTCCCTCCAGAGGACCCCCCAATTAGATGCATGGTTCACTCTCATGTCCTTCCTGGTCTCTGCTGAAACATCATCTTACAGAAAGGTCAGGACGGTGCACCCCAAACAGAGCAGCCCCGTCCCCACCACCTCTGAATGCCACCCAAGGCCATTAACTCCTCCGCCTCCTCTAAGGGGCCAACTCTAAGAAGACAGGAGGGGGAGCCGGCTGGTTTCGCACTCTGTGGTAACACTTCTACAGCAGATGCAGGGGGCAGGGCCCCGGAGGGTGACTCAGTGAGACTTGCCCTTGTCACTTCTAGGAACCCAGTTCTTCAGCGCTTCCACGCCGGTGGTTTGGGTTTCTATTTACAAGCCAGGGGCGCGGAGCAGGGACTGCTGGGGAGTTTCTGTTGTTTTTCAGTACAAAACCGTGTTTCAGGGTGTGTAACTGGTTTTAGAGCGGAGAGAGCCTACCGAGGGCAACAAATTAACATTACACACAATCAAGTCCGGTGGGCACCGGGCTCCTGGCGAGCTCTCCGCGTGCAAGCCGCACACGCGAGGGGGGAGCACGTGCAGGGTGACAGCCTCCGAGACTCCGGTGAAAGGCGGCTCTCAACTTTCCTCCCAGGGACTTCAAAAGCCACTCTCCACTGCTGCCACGTTCCTGGACCTGCCTCTGGTCCCTCCGTGTGCCGGACGGAAACTGAGACCGAGTCTCACAGCCTCTCTTCGCTCCAGCTCTCCGGGCCTGGTCAGAACTGCGCGTAGGAATTGCCCCCCGGCCTGGGGAAGCTGCGCTCCTCCAGTTCTCTGAAGGACACTGCCCCAGGGGAATCTAAAAGCACAGAAAGGAAAAGGAAAATCCCACCAAAGGTCTCCAGCCGAGCAGAAGGGCAGTGTCACAGGAACTAGAGGGCCTGGGATTTCCCCCAGCGTGCTCAGCACTGCCTAACGCAGGCACAAAAATAGGCGCATGACGCATGGCTCTGGGCACCTCGACACCCGAGCCTGCGGCAGCTGTTTCTTGTACGACACAGAGGTTTCGCAAAGCGCTTTCAAACCTTCCCACCGGCCTGCGCTCTCTCCCTGTCCCCACCTGGTGGGGTCTGCCGGGCGGGAGCCCCTCTGACCACTGCCGCCCACGCAGAAGTCGGCAGGGACTTCTCGACTCCCACTGAAGCGCAGCAGCCACAACAGGAAGGGAGGGCGAAGCCAAGAAAACTGCAGGAAGGGGCCCCGGGCCGCCCGACATATGGCACCTGGCACCCGCCCAAATCCCACACCTCCGATCCTCAAGCCCCTCCTTGTTTGAGGGAATTTGAGTGGGGCCTTCTGCTACTCGCACTGAAGGAATCCTGCAGGGTGCATACCTCGAAACCACAGAACTCTGGATGCAAAATGGACCCCGAGAATCACAGTCCAGCGGTTTTAAACCTTTTTTCAACGATGGAAACGTTGCTTTCTCCAAAAGATTCTTTCGTGGAGAGCCAATGCATAAAACAGATACATAAGAAATGCTCTCTGGTTGAGGCACTAATGGGAACCCGGGGTACAGAGTAACAGGCTAAAAATATCTCTGATCTAACACAGCAGCCCCAACTTACAGAGAAAAAGCAGTCACTTCCACCCCCACCACTCCTGAACCCTGAAGGTGGGCCAGCCACCTACAAGCCTTCTAATTCTCCTACCAACCCTAAAACCGCTATGGGCACAAGGCAACTAAGACCTCAGAGGATCACTAACTTTCCTGAAGCCCTACAACTGGTGGAAGAAGGGAAGAGTATGGATTTAAAACCAGGACAGCAACTTCCCAACTTGAGGCCCATGGCGCTGGAGGAGGGAACTGAGATCCAGAGAAAAGAAGGGGTCTGCCACAGCCAACTCAATAATCCAGCTCTCCCGCTCCAGCTGCAGGCAGAACACACTGCACCCTGCCAACTGCCATCAACGGGGGCTGAGCAGCTGTCTCCTGGCAGGAACAGGCTGGGGGTCATTATGGGGAGGGCGGAAAAGCACCTAAGACTCGAAGGCCTGACACAGGCACAGCAGCCAGAGGAACGCCCTGCCCATCCCCCAGCCTCCCCCAAAACAATTTCTAGCCAAGCTCCAACAACTGCTTCCATCTGACTCCACACAGCTGCAGCACAGAGGCAACGCATGTCCAGAAGGAACCGTACCGCAAACAGCACCCTCAGGAATCACCAGCGGCCACAGAGCGCCAGCACCACAAAAACAATATTGCAAACACCAACGGGAAACCGGGCCCAAGGAGCGAGAACAAACAGAGCAACCAGAGCAGAACCTTGCAGCCTCTTCCGAGGGGCCTCCCTGAAGAAAGCGCAGGCAGCGGTTAATATACATCGATTGGAGGCCTTGTTGAAATACACACACACACACGCACACACACGCGCGCACACACACACGCACACACACAAAGGTTGAAGAGCTTATGAGCAGGAGAACTGCTAAGCTGGGAGACAGGACACCAGACATTCTATGGAGCCCTGTCCAAAGCGGTAGCCAGATACAAAGAGTAAAAGGCCAGTGGAGCCGGACAGAGCATAAGCTAGGATAAGGCAAGGCTGAGCAGCACATTAATGAAACCCTGACTCAAAGAGAGAACATTTTTTCCAAACACACAGAACACTCTCAGCTTGACTAGGTGCTAGGCCACAAGGGAAATGTCAATAAATTCTACCACGTTTACCGGCCACAATGAGGGGAAAAATCCATTCACCTGGGGGTAAACAGTCTAAAAAATTCATGAGCTCAGGAAGTTGAAATAGTTAGAACTTTTGGGTCCATGAAGGAAATATTTAGAATTGAAGAATTAAAAACTACGTACCAGATCCTATGAGTAGTATGGTCCTCAGGACAAAGAAACCTATAGCTTTAAATGCATCTCAAACTAGGAAAAGAAACTTGAGATAGAAGTTAGTCACAGAGAAACAGAAATTAATAAAATCAACAATAAGCTGTGATAGAGATGGTGAACCAAAAATGCTACTTCTTTTGAAAAGGTTAAAAAAGGTAAATAAACCTTTAGTAAATGTGATTAAGGAGGGGAAATGTATAAATAAAGATCAGGAATTTTTAAAACTTACCTCCAGATATAAACAGTATTTTCAAAAGTACAGAAGTAGCATGCTACATATTTATATATAAATACAAAATTAAAATTACAAATTCTCTAGGAAAACACAGGCTATCAAAATTGGCTCAAGAAAAAGTAGAACATCTGAACAGATAAAACAGATAAAACTGAAACTATAATGCAGACTCCTCCCCCACTGCATCCTAACTCCAAGAAGGCGCCAGACAGTTTTACTGGTGAGTTCTAACAAAATGTAAGGAAGAGAAAATGTCGGTCCTACACAAAAACTGTTCCACGGTATAGAAGATATTAAAATCTACCTAGCTCTTTCCACAGAGCAAACATATGCTTGGTACTAAAGTCAGCCAAGAACAGCAAAGAAAATCACAGCCCAATCGCACTTAAAAACAGCTGCAAGCATCCTACATAAAATATTAGTAAATAGAAATAGATGTATTAATTTAAAAAAAACTTTCACCCTTTCCTCATATCATACATAAAAATAACTCAGCCCTGGCCGGTGTGGCTCAGTTGGTGGAGCTTAGTCCCATCCACCAAAAGGTCACCGGTTCCATTCCTGGTCAGGGCACATGCCCAGGTTGTGGGCTCGATCCCTGGTTGGGGATGCATACAGAAGGCAGCAAAGATTGATTTTCCTCTCTCCCCCACCCCACCTCTCCCTTTCTCTCTATCTAAAATTAAAAAAAAAAAAATCAATAAAAACATATTTTTTAAAAATTAACTCAAAAACTGTTCTTAGGGCTAAACATAGATCTAAAATTATAAAATTCCTAGAAACAATGATAGGAGAAAATCTATTTGACCTTAGAGTAGTCCAATGGTTCTCAACTGGAGGTAATTTTGTGCCCCACCCCAAAAGTCATCTGAAACGTGTGAAGACATTTTTGTTTGTTACAAATGGGGTTGGGGAGTGGTATTCCTGGCATCTAGCGGGCAGGGGCCAGGGATGCTGCTTAACATCCCACAGTGTACAAGACAGCCTCCACCACAAAGAGTTATCCAGTCCCAACGTCAAGGGTGCTGAGGCTGTGAAACCTTGGGGTAAGCAAGGATTTCTTAGGCTACGAAAAGCACAAACTGCCAGGCCGGGTGCGGCTCAGCAACTGAGCATCAACCTAGGATCCAGGAGATCGCAGTTCGATTCCCAGTCAGGGCACAAGCCTGGGTTGCAGGCTCGATCCCCGGTGGGGGGCGTGCAGGAGGCAGCCGATCAATGACTCTCTCTCATCATTGATGTTTCTCTCTCTCTCTCTCCCCCTTCCTATCTCTGAAATCAATAAAGACTTTTAAAAAAAAAAAAGCACAAACAATTAAAAAAATTTAAAAAAAAACATCAACTGGAATTCATGGAAATTTTTTAAAATATCTGTTTTCCAAAGAATATATTAAGTAAATGAAAAGAAGCAAGCCAAAGACTGGGGAAAAAATACTCATTATACACATTACACATACCTAAGAAAGGACTTGTACCCAGAATACATAAAGACTTCTTAAAACTCAATAAGATGACCCCCCCAAAAATTTTAAGGGGCAAGTGGCAAAAGACTGTTTTTAACAGACACTACAAAAGACATCCAAACAGTCAATAGCTCATGAAAGATGTTGAACATCATTAGGCATCACAATAAATACAAGAAAAAATACTCAACATCATGAATCAGCAGGGATATGAAATTAAAACCACAGAGATACAAGTGCAAACCCACAAGAATGGCTAAAATTAAAAAGACTGATAACATCAAGTGTTGGCAGAAGATGTGGGACAAATGGAACAGATTGCTGGTGGGAATGCAGAATGGGCAACCACTTCTGAATACAGCTTCACAGCTCCCATAAAGTTAAACACTCGCCATTCAAGTATCTTCTCCCATCCCCACCCCCAAAAAAAGAATGCACGTGTCCACACAAAATCTTACACACAAATATTCACACCACCTTTATTCATAAAAGTCAAAAAGTAGTAACATCTAGGCTACTCTTGGATCAAAAAATCAAAACTAAGATGACACATTATTTAAAATTAACAAAAATAAGGAAAGGAGAGTGTGGCTGCTGCCTCCCTGGGCAGAAGGGCCAAGGCCAAGGCCAAGGCCAAGACAATCTTTGGGGATCCCAGTGTCACATTCCATTTGAGGTGTCTCCATTCCAGCTCTAGCCCCTCCCAGTTTTCCCTTCTGCTTAAAGAATCACTTGGGGAGTAAGTGAATCCTGTGTCACCTCGTCAGGATTAAAGGTGAGAAGGCACTCCTAGCATAAATTCAGGCCTCTGTCCCTCACTGGTCATGAGTCAGCTGTGAGGAAAACACAAGGACCCATGAGCACACCCAATCTGAGCCTCACCCGCCTCCTCACACACCCTCCATGACCAGCAGGAGAATTACTGAGAAGTCTCCATTTCTGGGGCAGTAAAAAGGAAGAAAAGGTCCTGGCCGGTCTGGCTCAGTGGTTAGAGCATCCACCGGCAGACTGAAGGGTCCTGGGTTCAATTTCAGCCAAGGGCGCATACTTCCATTGCAGGCTCGATCCCCAGCCCCTGGTTGGCGGGGTGCGTGCAGGAGGCCACCAATTAATGTGTGTCTCTCTCACATCAATGTATCTCTCTCTCTCTCTCCCCCTTCCACTCTCTGAAAAAGCAATGGAAAAAATATCCTCGGGAGAGGATTTAAAAAAAGGAAAGAAAGAACAGAACAGTACCTGCGAAGTAATGAGCTACTCTCTGCCCCTAGTCCCAGTTCTGGAACCCTGCTGAATTCTCTCTGCCCAGCACAATGCAGTTCTATATGCCAAGATCAAAATGAAGATGAGAAGATTCCAATTCTTTTCCTCAACCCCCTCTTTTAAAAATTCCTCTGTGAAACTGATAAAAGATGTGAAGCCCGATCAGGAATTCATTGCCTGGGAATTTGTCAGGAAGTTGTTCTAAGAAATAATGCACGCGGTCTAATGTACCCATAATTAACAATCTTGGACTTCTACACACTTATTGTTGCAAGAAATGTACACACACAAATGGATGTGGTCCAAGTTTAACATGTGGCCCAAATTAAGCATATAAGCACTGTTCCTTCGGAAAAAAAAAAAAAAAAATTTGCAGGGGGAAAAAAAAAATCTAGAGACAGCAACTAAACCAACCTCAACTCCCAGCTGGCTTCGCTATCCTCTCGTCCTCGATGTAATAAAAACTTCCAGGATTTATACCCAAACAATTGGGGGAAAACTTGTTCTGAATAAATTTTAAAGTATTTAACTACTTAAGTCAAGCCTGCCCAATGCATTATTTTATAACTAGTACAAACTGTTAAGACTTCACTCATTAAGAACATTAACACCTAAATAAAGGGTGGAAGCTCACCTATGATGCGTGTAAGACAGCACTTTAGAAAGTGTGAATCACACAGCAGTGAGTAGATTCACAGAGCATTTTGGTCACTTCTGGCAACTTTGCTTGGCGAGGCCCCTGCCCCTCTCCTTTCCTCCCCTCTTCTCCCTCCCCCTCCCCCTCCCTCTCCCTCTCCCTCCCTCCCTCTCCCTCTCTCCCTCTCTCTCTCTCTCTCTCTCTCACTGGTCCACTGACACTCACAGACATTCCTCACCAGCAGCACAACATTCCCTCGGCCTCAAGATCTCTGTACGTGCCAGTCCCGCAGCCGTCACACTGGCCTCGGGAAATGTGTTCTTTCTACCAGCACACCACCTCCCAAGAAATAGCTGAAACCGTGGTCAAGAATCACCAACAGCACAGGACTCACCTGGTACAGCAACCCCCAACACCTAGAAAACACAACTGAGTCACCAAAGAGCAAGCGCTCTAAATAAGCGCCCTGTACAGCCAGACATGCTTTGGGAAACGTGCCTGTGGCGTCCCTGCTTTTCTGTGCACAGCTAGCAGCGGCCTGTTCTCTCCATGCGCACGGTTTAATTCAAGCTGCTGCTGAAAGTTCCAACAACTGACTGCGCCAGGAACTGCACCCCTGCCCACCACCCTCAACCCCGGAGTGGCCAAAGCCACTGCTCGCCCCCAAGCTTTGCTCCCATCCAAGGGCCCCACCAAGTGCAAGCACCCCTGAAGCAGGCCCGGACTCCTCTCCTGTTGGTCTGAAAGGACTGCAGATGAAAAGTCCCTCTAGGATTCCAGAGGAGAGGCTGTGTCCCCAGAACTTCAACTCCATATTTTAGAGGCGATGAGAATTTACTATTAGGGATCTAATTAGACCTGTGGCCTGGATGAGGGGTTTCTGGGGACTGCCCTGGGCACCAAATCACAATGAATTAGACCATTTCAATGGAAAATACCCAATGGACAAACACTGGAGTGCAACCCTGTGTCTCCATAGACAAGCTACACAAACAAAGAAGTCGACTTCTCATGCTCCTAGTGGAGACCTGGGTGAGCTGTTTACATTTCAGCCAAATGGACACCCAGGACTGCATTGAAAAGGCAGCTCGACACAGCCTGCTTTGGTGATGTTGCACAGAACTTTTCATACTGGATTTTTTAAAAATGATCAGCTCACATCCTCACTCTTCAAATGTGTGCTAGAGTCAAGGAACTTTTATCCAGTGTTATCTCAAAAAAAAAGTACATGGATTTCTCTCTCTCTCACCCCCCCCCCCAGAAAAATGTCTTAAGAAGCATCTAGGCCAAGGTATCCATTTAAAACAGAAACAAATAGGAAGAGGTTCACTTGGCACGTACTGGGTTGAAAGGAGAGCTTACACGTGGCTCTGGAGAAGTATCAGTGCGAAGCCACAGAGCAGAAGACAAAGGGGAAAAAGTGTAGGGCCCTCTGAGCCCTTTGAACCGACTGAGGGATCTGCTGTCCCAGGAAAAAGTAAATACACCCACTTCAAAGATACCCTCAGACTGCAGAGGGCACGTTTATCATACTAACCATGCGTATCGCCCTGCAGGCACTGTAACGGGCACTCGGTTATGCCCACCTATGAAGGTAGGAGGAAGTATTTAAAGATACAAAGGCCATCTTCTACCCAAACGGAGAGGCCGTGTTCCACCTAGAAATGAGGTTAATGAATGCAGGTTCAAGGCGCTGTGGTGACTAAACTAAAGCAAACGTGAGCCCCCCCTTCCCCCCGCACTAGCCACCCAGTGTGGGTCTGCCCTTGAGGCCAAGTTTAACCTTAACTATTAAGAAATAAATTCCAATTTGCTAACAAGAGCAAGACTTGGACATCGCTAGCTCAGCTGGGTTAATTTCTTAGACATAAGGTTGGTCACAGCAGCCATGATTCAAAACCTCTTTCAATGTCCGCCTCAGCCCGACCTTGCTTAGCTGCAGCCCTTTTCTGTGCATTATGCTCACTAGGTGAGTAACTATGTATCTCAGGGCAGCTAACTGGCCTAGGAACAAATGTGCAGCAAACCCTCCCTCCAGCAGCCCTCCCCGCTCCCAAATCCAGGGGAAAGAAAGAGTATGGGTCTTGCCAAAGAGTTTCTATTGTGAGCTCAGCCTCGCTCTCCTTAGGAAAATAATTTCTGCAAGTTCTGAACCGGGGGTGGGGGTGCCAATAAGACCATCCCCGGTAGGTGGAAAGAATAAGAACCCCCTAAGTCTTCCCCACAAACTCCGAGTTCAGCTCAAAAGTGGGCTCGACTTCACTTTATTCTAAGAAGTAACTTGCTAGGGCCAAGGGGGACTGCGGACTGTCCTCTAGTCTTACTGAACTTTTCATCCTGCTTTCTTTATACCAAAGCGGGGAGGGAGGCTGGATTTTCCATCCTCCTCAACAGTCCAGAGAAGGCGGGTCAGAAAGGTCTGGCCACCGGCACTCCCCGGGCCCCGGGGCTCCTCGCCATCGCAGACAACGGAGAGCCCTCGATGGAACCAGCGGTTACACAATCATGGTTCCCAGAGCAAAAGGCTCCACTACAATAATCCGCACGAGACAATGACATCATGTGAGCAACGAGACAGGAAGTTAGGCTCGGAGAAGTGGAGGGAGAAACGCTGAAAGCCGGGACAGGATGGCCACCCCCTATTCTTCCATCAAAAAAGGTCAGTCACTTGCTGTGGAAATGCTCCTTAAAAGAAAACAGGGAAAACCCACACGGAGGAAATCAATCAGCAAGTGAAACCAACGTCCCGACTCCAAGGCCATCTGGGCGCGAGCCTCTGCACACGGAGGGGCCTCGGCGCGCCCCGCCGCTGGAACTTGGAGGCAGCGCGCAGTGGGAACAAAGCGAAGCCGTAGCTCCTGCGCCCTCCAACTTTCGCAGGCGCGCCCCGCGAGGGCAGGCGCGGGGCGCGAGGGTGCCCGCGGCGCGCCCCCCGGCCGGGTCGCGGCAGCCCGCAGTCGCACACAAAGCGACCGCGGACTTGGTGACAGCCACAAGTGGCCAGGCAGCGGCCCCCGGGCCAGCACCGGGGCGGCGCGCGCCCCGCGCCCCCCGCGCCCCGCCCGCGCGCACGACCCCTCCTTCCGTGTCTCTTCCTTCACCATCACGCGGGCAACTTTCCCTCGGGGGCGGGGAGGGGGACCCAAACCTGGACTGGAGGCGACTCGGGGACCCCAGACCCTCCCCCCGAGCGCCCCCGCCCCCCACCCGTTCCCGCTGCGCGCCGGGGGCACCGCGAGCGAAGCCTGCGCCGGGCGGGCCACCCACCTGCACAGCTCGGGGAACTCGGCGCCCTGGGCCCGCGCGGCGCCCGGGGCCCAGACGAGCAGCAGCAGCTGCAGCAGGAGCAGGGAGCGCAGCGGGCGGCCGGCGGGCGCGGGCCCCAGGTGGGCGCTCCGGCCGGCGGCGGCCCCCATCGCGCAGGGCCCGGGCTGCGCGGCGGGCGCGGGGCTAGCGGCGCGCGGCTGCCGGGGGCCGCGCCCGGGACATGGGAGCGCCGCCAGGGTGGAGGCGGACAGGAGCGCGAGAGGAGCGGGAGCGGAGTGAGAGCCCGAGGGGCGCGCGGCTCGGCTGGGCTCGGCGGCGGCGGCGGCGGCGGCCCCGGAACCGCGTCACGTGACCGCCGGCGGCACCGCCCCCGCCCCGCCCCGCTCACGTGACTCCCTTGTTCAGGTGATCCCCGCCCTCCCGGCTCCGCCCAGGCCCGGTCACGTGAGCGTCCCACGCGTGGGGCGAGGAGCGGCGTGGCACTGTGGCCGTCGCAGGTGCGGGCGGGGGCGCGGGCGGCCCCGGCCCCGGCCCCTGCCGCAGTTTCTCCCAGCGGGCGCCCCGAGTCGCCACGTGGGCGCTCCCCAACTTCGAGTGACCATTTCCCGGCCCGGACAGGCAGGGCGGGCGCAGGAGGGCTCGCGTGCCCGCGGGGTCCCGCGCGGCTGTTCGCCCGGCCCTGCCCCGCCCCGGGCCCCGACCTGGGCCCGCAGCGCCCCTCACAACCGTCTGCGGGGTGCTCCCCCCCGAGCGTGGCTCCCGCCGAGGGGATGGGGCGCCGCTGTGGGACCGTGACGTTTAAGGAGGCAGAAGTGTAACTGTGGCGCGAGTGCGGCTCGGCAACGCTCTCCCAGCCCCTCTGTTCAAATCCTCTGCTGGACTCGCTCCGTGTGGACGTCTCAGAGCTGGGCAGAGTGAAAGTAAAACGACTTGAACTCAGTTTACCTCCTGGCGCAGCGAGCGCACGGCCCGGCGTGATCGCCTCGCAGCAGCTGCGCCCCGACACTCACCGCTCAGCACGCCGGAGCCGGCGCCGGCGGAGGGCGGAGGCGCAGAACGTTAAGCAGCCGAGATGTGGCAAAGCTGGAGTTGAAACAAATGCAAATAATCATGATTCAATAATAGTTAACATTCGTTGAGGAGGTAATTATGTGCCATGCAACATAAAGGTGCTTTTACTTAGCTCATTTAACCCTAAGGCAACCCTGTGAGAGGGGTATCTTTATTGCACCATTTTCTGCTTAAGGAAACTGAGGCGCAAAGAGGTTAAAAGGCTTTCAAGACACGAAGCTAGTAAGTGCAAAAGCCAGGGTCTGAGCCCAAGCCAGCCGGTCTCAGGGCACGTGGCTTAGCCACTGTGCTCTGCCAAAGAGTAAGAGAGGAAAGTGTTCCAGTGGCTGGGGGGGGTGGGAGGGGGGGGCCTGAGATGTACAACTGGGGGCATCAAGAAAGGATTTGTCCAGGCAGAAAAATTTTCTTCTACCCTTCTAGGTTGTTTGGCTGGCCTACTAATTAAATTGACATAAAACAGATTAGCAGGAGGAGAAAAAAAAAATTTAATGTCCATATCAGAGCCCCATAAAAAAAGGAGACCCAAAGGTCAGGCAATTGAGGCTTATGTGCCATCCTGAGCTAAGGAATGGGATGGGGTCTGGGGCTTCAAAGGAGAGGAGGGTTGATTCCCAGAACCGTAAGAAGAGCAGGAGCTTGATAACCAGATATTTGCCCTGAGCTGCAGTTAAGTCTTTGAGATTAAAAAGTTATCTCTGGTAATAGCTCTCTTTCAAGTCAGGCCCCCTATCTAAATTCTTTTAGACAGTTATGGGAGAGGTAAAGGATTTTCTTGAGTCTGCTGGGTCTTGATTGCCTTCAGCTCAGAATAACCCACGTGCCAAAGTAGCTCATTTTGGAGTAGCATATTCTGCTCCCCCTCGGGTTCATATTTTTCTGTTCCAATGTTATAATTGATACAGGTAAAGATCTTCAGGGGATACTCAAACCACTAGGTGAAAAATTATTGCAAACTGGAATATTCACTTTTTCTCGAAGTATTTTTTCCTAAGAGGATATATATCTTTACAGTGGAAGAGAACCACTACAGTGGTCTAGTAGAACCACCTTCATCAAGTGATTTAAATTAGTATCACCAATATTTGTAAAGAACTAACACTGTCTGCTTCCTAAAGTGATGAGATGAAAAGCACTGCCAAAGGATAATATTTTAAAGAGTGCAGTCATGGCTCAGATGCAGATGTAAGATGAACCCGTGTCAAAGATATCATTCAACTCATTCATTAATGTAAGAACCAGGAACATGTTACAACTGGTTCAAAGTAGAATCCAACACATACTATGGGCAGTCAGGACGCCTAATGGAAGATTGGTCAATAGCCATAGGTCAAAATTCAACTGTATGTCTAATGGAAACTATTTGCATTTCTAAAGGGAAGAATCATAGACAATACCATCAGTAGTCTACAAATTACAGTTGTAAAATAGCTCGAAAACAATGAAAGACACAGACCCACATCGAATTAGATAAACCAGAGGGTGCACTAGACAATGCCCAGCTTTCCATTGAAGTTACTCAATAATATATTTGGTCCATTTCTTTTTTGTTGTTTTTGTATCGTTATTGATTTCAGAGAGAGGAAGGGAGAGAGAGAGAGAGAGAGAGAGAAGCATCAATTATGACAGTCATTGATCGGCTGCCTCCTGCACGTCCCTTACTGGGGATGGAGCCCACAACCCGGGCATGTGCCCTGACGGGGAATTGAACCGCGATGTCCTGGATCCTAGGTCAATGCTCAACCGCTGAGCCACGCCTAGCTGGGCTGTTTGGTCCATTTCAAAGTCTTTCACAATTTTTGCCTGCAGTACACAATATCACTTATGTGATATTCTTGCCCGCATGTAACCTAAATATAACCAGAATGAAACAATGAAATCCAGATTGTGAAACAGTCTAGGAGAAAAGTGAACTGGACAATTCAAAAATGCCAGTGCTCTGGAAGACACACACACACACACACAAATAAATAAATAAAAAATAAATAAAAGGAGAGGCAGGAGTAGACTCTAGATCAGGCTAGCAAACAGCAGGCTGAGGGCCAGCTCTGGCCAGGCAGCTGAGCTGTTTCGAAAGTCAAGTGTCATTGTAACACAGCCACACCCATTTGTGTTCCTATCTCTTCGCTGCTTCTTTTGTCTCCAGTGGCAGAACTGAGTTGCAACAAAGCCCAAGAAGCGTCGATTATTTCACCATCTGGCCCTCTACAGGAAAAGTTTGCAACCCCTTTTCTAGATCAGTGGTTTGCAAAAGTGTGGTCCTTGGACGAGCAGCTTTGGCATCACCTGCCAGTTTGTCAGAAATGCCAGCTCACGTGCTCCACTCTAACCTAGTGACTCAAACTCTTTGGAGATGGGCCCCAGAAAATTGTTTTAACGAGCCCTCCAGGGGATTCTCACACACGTGAGGGTCTGAGAAACACTGTCTTGAATTAAAGGAGATTAAAACAAGACGACAAATTGCAATGCATGACCCTTACCTGGGGCCTGGGTCCGAAAAAAGGAAGGAATGAGGGACACTTTGAGGACAATTGGAAAAAACTTGGATAAAAATTGTATATTAGAAACTCTAAAGTCAAATGGTACAGGAACTAACTCTCCTGTATTTCATTTAAATTTTGCAGCAAACCTTCAAGAAAAGAGACTCAGAGATGCTAGCCCCGTTGCTAAACATAGGTGAAGATGGTATCTGTGCTCTTGTACTAGCCTTTCAACCCCTATGGAGGTTCGACGTCTTTCAAAAGAGAGTTGGGAAGGAGATCCCGTCCCAGAGGAGACTGTGTTTGAGCAGAGCCTGGAAGGATGGGGTAGGGGACAGAGAAAGGACACTGCACAGGGAGAAACAGGCAGGAGCTACCTAACGAACAAGACCTTTTTTCTTGAGTGAAAACCATATGGGAACAGAAAGAAACTACTTTGGCCAAAGATTGTGCTACATCCTGGCCTCATTAAATGTAGTCTTTCCTTCAAGTAGTTCCTGGCTTAATAGGGACCATAGACCATTTTAATGTAAGTTTGGAACAATTTTATTAGGGTCATTTCCTACAGAACCTTAGATGGCCACTTAAAATGTAGATTTTTGGGCATGGCTCAGCAGTTGCGCATCGACCTAGGATCCAGGACATCAAGGTTCGATCCCGGTCAGGGCACATGCCTAGGTTGTGGGCTTGATCCCCAGTTGGGGACGTGCAGGAGGCAGCCGGTCAATGACTCTCTCATCACTGATATTTAACTCTCTCCCTCTTTCTTTCTCTCTCTGAAGTCAGTAAAGATATATTTAAATATATATATATATATATATATATATATATGGCTGCTTATAATTTTTTAAAAATTTAGATTTCCTTGGATGTAAAGTGAGGAACAATAATAGCTGACAAAATCATGCTTATTAAAGACCATTCTGCGTTGTTGCATTCGCTCATCATAGCATAGTTATGAGATAGGCATTGCTCTTGTCCTCATTAAAAGATGAGACCTTCAGCCCTGGCCAATGTGGCTCAGTTGGATGGTGCGTCCTCCTGTGCATCAAAAGGTTGCCGGTTTGATTCCTGGTCAGGATACATGCCCAGGTTGTGGGTTCGATCCCCAGACAGGGTGCATTCGGGAAGCAACGGATGGCTGTTTCTCACATCGATGTTTCTCTCTCTCTCTCTGCCCCTTCCTCTCTCTCAAAAAAAATCAATAAAAACATATAAAAAATAAATAAAAGATGAGACCTTCAGACATAAAGAAATTAGATACCTTGCCAAGGTCATGCAAATAATAAGACAGAACTTCAATATGAACTGTATGATCTGGTACAAAAGCCCATAATTTTAACTCATAAACTTCCTCCTCATCAAGAGATCTGGAGACTGAGAGAGAGATGCTCACAGTTACCCATCTGGTTGCAGGAGCGACCAGAAGCTGATTCAGTGAAAGTATCGGAATCAAGGTGACAAGAGACAGCAGAAAGCCATGTGCCTTTCCCCAAGAACTGGTTAACACTGGCCAAGAGTAGCATTCAGGCCTTGTGACTTCAAGAACACCTAGGTACCTTGTGACTGACTCCCAAGGGCAGTGGCCATGGGAATGCGGGGAAGGGGAACAGAGGCACGGGGCAGATATGGTTGGCTGCCTTCCTGCGGGCACTCCCTTCTCCTGGCAAAGCCCACCTCCCAACAAAGGGGCAAAAGGTGCCCAGCCATTCTCACAAGCAGAGGGAGGGCATACGACCCAGTCGTGACCATGGAAATTGATGGGAAGTCTCCTGGGAGCCTCTGCAAAATGTTTCCCTCTCTAATAAGAAGGAATGCAGAGTGGGAACCCCTCCCTTTGTGTGCGTGCGTGTGCGTGTGTATGTGAATGTAATACTGTCTACGAAAAGCACTGGAGCTGCTCTAGCCCCCATAACCCTGAGGAAAGATATGGCCAATAGTGCGAGAAAGATGGAGAACGTCAGGATCCTCAAAGACATTGTTGACCACTTCACCAAAACCCTAGCACTGGCCACTATCTGCTCATTGGCTTTGTGGCGCAATAAATAAATTTGCTTAAGCCGTGTGTGTTAGTTAATCATTTATTGCCTCTCAGCTTTGAATGCACCCTTCAACATATGCTCTGTGATGAACAAAGAAATTCTTTCAAGTAGTTCTTTAAAGTGAGCGTGATGTTAAGCTTTCTGAGTAGAACACACCCTGGAGAGATCTTGTGGGAGAAGTGGTTCTCCTGCTGGGTCCCGCACAGCCACACCACTGGCCGCTGGTCCCCTGCTCCCCACCTGCACCCAGAGGGTGATCTGTTGCAACTGTAGACCAGCGCCAGCCTGGCCACTCCAGGGAACTTCCCTGCTATTCGATGACCTGAATCACACCTTCTGTAATGAGACCTGAACCCCTTCCAAGCTTATCTTGGTCTTCTCCCTAGGGCTCTAGGGTGCCGCATAGTTTCCTTATAGTTAACAATTCCTTTTTTATTAATTAATTTTTAAAATCCTTACCAAGGATGTTTATTGATTTTTTTAGCGAAAGAGTGAGTGAGAGAGAGACATCTAGCGGTTGCCTCCCGTACACGGCCTGGCCGGGAATCGAACCCACAAACTTTTTGGCATACAGGACAACACTGCAACCAACTGAGCCACCCAGTTGGGGCGTTAATAATTCTTTATATTACACTTTCCCTGTTTTTATCTCCTGATTGGACTCAGACTGCTATACCACGTTCAGTTGGCTTTTGTGTGATTTACAAAAACAGGCCATCAGCCAGATTTGGTGCACAGGCTTTAGTTTGCCAACCCCTGATCTAGAAAGTGGACATGTGTAGAGGACATTGTGGTCCAGTGCTCAATATCTATTACACACCAGCTGATAGTCTCAGTTAATCAAAGCTGTCTATCCCCTGGGCCATATGAGTTTAGCAATGGGCTTGCCTAAGCCATTCTGTGCCAATGAGGCCTTACTGGAGGCTTCTGGGAAGTCAGCATCCTTGCTCTTAAGATAATGCTGGTGTGGCTCAGTGGTTGAGCATCAGCCCATGAACCAAATGGTCACGGATCAGTTCTGGGCAGGGCACATGCCCAGGTTGTGGGCTCGATCCCCAGTAGGGGGCATGCAGGAGGCAGCCAATTGATGATGTTTCTCTCTCATCAATGTTTCTCTCTCTTTCCCTCTTCCTTCCTCTCTCTCTAAAATCAGTAAAAATGTATTACAAACAAACAAAAAATCTCCTATATTAAAAAAAGAAAAAAAAGAAAATTCTGCTGCACAAAGCCAGCCCAGATGTGGACAAGAACCTTAGAGGCCGATTCCCACTGGCTGCTATCCTACCAGCTTTGGGAACAATTTGACAACGTGGAAGGGAGAGAAGAGCCTGTCTCTAGATTTCTTTTCATGTGAGCTAAAAAAAACCCTTCCAACTTCTCTTTATTAACTCTGAATTGGGTCATCTGTTATTTCAGCTAAAAGCATCCTGAGTGAAAACCTCCTTAAAAGGGTAGTTATGATATCTTCGTGGATAATGTAACCATGGCATGTAAATTATAAAGCACACCTGAAACTAATATAAAATAATATTGAATGTCAATGGTAACTGAAAAATAAATAAAAACCCTGGACAGCGGGCTCAGTGGGTAGAGCCCCGGCCTGCACACCAGAGGGTCTCCAGTTCCATCTCTGCCCCCGAGCGATCGTGGTGTGTGCGGGAGGCAACCAGTTGATGTGTCTCACATCGATCTTTCTCTCTCCTCTCTCTCTCTCTCTTTCCCCTTCCACCCTCTAAAAATCAATGGAAAAAATATCCTCACTCCTTAGGTTAGGATTAAAAAAAATTTTTTTTAATAAGTAAATAAATAAATAAGCTCTACCAATATGAACATTGGTAATATTGAAATTATCACCAAAAACCCCTCCCCCAAGTCACCCCTGGGTGTCAGTCACATTGACTGTGCACACAGGCCTTTGACTCCCGTATTCCATTGAAAATGAAAACCCTTCATTTCTTTTCAATAATCTTTAAAAATTTATTGTTGACACTATTACAGATGTTCCCCATTTTCCCCCCCTTTACTCACCTCCACCCAGCCCCGCCCCCTCCCTCTGGCCATAACCATCAATAATTTTTTAAAATTGCAAACTATTATTTCTTTTAGCTTGAGATTCCCAACCCACATAAGAAAAAACTTAGAGAAGGAAGCCAACAGTAATTATTAGCCTGTCAAAGTGATGCACTGAAGTTTCCTACAAAGCAGTCCCTCCCTCCCTCCCTCCCTTCTTTCCTTCCTTTCTTTGGTTTCTGGAAAATAGCAATGCAGAAACTTGAGTTGGGGGGTGTGGGGCTGGAGTCAAAAATCGGTCTTCTCTAACTAAACAACTTCGGTCCCCGAGTAAATCATTACATGCTAGGTATTACTAGTCCTCAAAAGTAACATTCTCTAGCATGAAAAAGGGCACAAATAGGGGGGAAAGATAGAAATAGGGATGTGTGGTTATTTAGTAAAAACAGAAAGTGCTGAGTACCTTATAAAGTTTAAACACTTACACTCTCACGCTCCCCAGCTCTTATCTGCCCCCAGGGAGGTTTAGCGCAACTAGCAATATTTTTTTTTCCTGTCTCTTTCTTTTTTTATGTTTCCATGATGACCCAGTTTCGTGATGATTTGAAATTCGAGACAAAGAAATAAATTAATCCAATATGACATTTCATAACTTGCATTGCCTGCAACTGTGTCATAGGTACAGTATACAGAGACTGATCATAAATTAATAAATAGCCTCTCTAATGTATCAGGGCCTACACTGTGCCAAGTGTTGTGTGGAACTGGGGCACCGGCAATCATTAACCTTCACAACAGCCCGTAAGGCATTATTGCCTTCAGTTTCACGCATGAGCAGACTGCGGTTGACAAGAGGTTAAAGCGACTTGCCTGGGGCTGCAGAACAGGAAGCGGGGGGCCTGGCTCCGAGGGCGGGAGGGGGGGTCTGGAGACCTCAAAGGAGGCTCAGGGAGAACAGCTCGGTGGGGAAACACTAGAAAAGGGCGAGCCTGCCAGCAGCTCGGAAACATGTGAGACTTCGAGTAGTGCTGCGGGCCGGGTGGGACCCGCCACGCCGGGGAGCGGGACTCTGGGGTCGGGCACGTGGGGCGTGAGGGAGGAGAGGGTGGGCGAGCTGCCCGGCCGTGCACCTGGTGAGCCGGAGCTGGCATCAGCCCGCCTGGAGATGTCCCCGCGCACGCTGTTCCCAAACCCTGGAAGTTCTGTAACGGGCTCAAGTTCACACATCTGATTGATGACAGAACTGGGACTCCAGCTGAAGTCGAGTTTCGGAGTCCAAGTCCATTTTTTCCCTATAAACTGACCATCTTTTCTTTCAGCCGAGCACAAACCCCCCTTCTCCATAATTTTCTTTGGCTTCCAGTGGCCTCTGCTCTGATGCCAAGGACAGTCTTCACTTTTGGCATTTGCCATATGCTAACTTGTATCGTTAGTTAATATTCCATTTTTGTGCAATTATTTTGGTAAACTCAGAGATGGGCTACATTTTATATGTGTTTTGTGCCCACATAATATTAGCACGTCCTCCATAGGATCTAGTACCACACCGAGCACGTAACAGCACTCGCTTATTGGATGTCAAATCAACCTGGCAAGAGAGATTGACCAGTGACACATATCTAGATGTGTGAGCTTTTCCTGGTGGATCTGGCTGTGTGAGATTTTTCCTGGTGGATCTGGCTGTGTGAGATTTTTCCTGGTGGATCTGGCTGTGTGAGCTTTTCCTGGTGGATCTGGCTGTGTGAGATTTTTCCTGGTGGATCTGGCTGTGTGAGATTTTTCCTGGTGGACCTGGCTGTGTGAGATTTTTCCTGGTGGATCTGGCTGTGGGGGCCCTTTCCTGATCGATCTAGATGTGAGAACTTTTTCCTGATGGAGCTGGATGTGGGAGCCTTCTCCTGATGTGTCTTTTAAATTTCTGTTTCAACTTTGAATATGATAAATACCAATAGATACAACTCTAGAAACCACTTTGGGGGCCTCAATAATTTTTAAGGTACCAAGGAATCCTGAGACCAGAAGGTTTAGGAACCCCAGATCTAGATGATTCTGTGTTTACTTTCCAAGTGCACGGTGAGACATCATCTCTCCTGCGTTCATCCGTGAGTCCCCTGCAGTCTTCATTACATTGTCATAAAGCCCCCTGAGCAGTGGCGAGGACTGCTCAGAACACGTTTTCCCAGTGGGTCTGTTCCAGTAGGTCCTGCCGGCGTCCCTGTTCAGAATCGCAGTGGCGAAACAAGCAAGAGCAACGTCTTCCCCGCGCCGGGCCCAGACACTGTCAAGGAAGAATCATCTTTCCTTTAGGTTAAGAAAAATGCCCAGCTACAGGCTGCTGCTCCAGGAAGCGGCCCCTGCAAACCAGCGATTCTCACTCTCCCGTTTGCTCCGAACTTGATTTTCCACCTTGAACCCACGCTTCCCTCCAAGCAATCCTAGAGTTTGTAAAATCGCTCCACTGGGAGTTCTGACCATGGTTTTCTGTTTCCCGAGAGTATGCTATAGGGGTTACAGACATTAAAAAAGTCTGGGTGGGCTGGACTGATTATATATGGATTATTGCCTCACGGTTTCCTGTCCCGCAGACTCGATGCAGATGGTGCAATTGTTCCGGGAGCAGAGGCAGACTGGCCACCAAAGAGACAGAAAATCTCGGCAGGAGGCACACAAGCACCAGGGGTGTGTCTCCCGTTGACCTTGGCATTCCTTCAGCAAATCTTCCCTTTCTGGTACGCGAGGGAGACAGCTTGCGTGGGCTCTGCCAAGGCCAAGCAGACTCTGATTTTCCCAAATGAAGGTTGGAACTTGCTGGCTTTCGGCTAAAGAGAGAAACCAGACACCTTTCAAGAAAGAACAGCAATGCACATTCCCCTTTAATTACCCAGTTTCCTTAACTGTCTCATCACTTACAAACAGGTCCCTTCCTGGAGGCATTCCCTCAGGAGCTGGCTATTCTGGAGATAAAATAGGTCTTGAGAGCGTTTACAAAAGACATCTGCTTTCTTTGGCTAGTTGTTGCCGTTAATCAAAATTTATGTGGAATGGCTAGTCTTTGGCAGAACAAGATTATAATCAAGATGACCCCGAAAGGCTGAGAAAGGTTAATGGACTGAAAGAACCGTTTGCAAATTCCACAAACATGCAGAACTAGTCTCCAAGGGTCCTTGGAATATGGAAACATAATAAGGTCCCTGACTTAGAGGCACACAATACAGCAGGGTCCACGAACACAAAACAGACCACTCGAGAGTTCTGCGCTTCCCTCGCCAGGGCCACCCTCAGGCCAGGCCACCCTCGGGCCAGGCCACCCTCAGCTCTAGCCTCCTGGCTGGGCTCCCTCCACCCTCCGCTGCTCCCTGGGAGCCACTGGGAAGTTTTAGAATGTTTAGAAGGCTCTAGATTCAGATTTCAAAGCACTTGCCAGTGAATTTCCCTCTCAGCTCTCCACCCCCACCGCCACCCCCACCCCCACCCAAAAGTCCTTCCCATGGACCTTGGGGCCTCTCCTCCCTGGGGCCTGAGTCGCCCACTTGCACCAGAAACAAACTCTGCAAATACTTGTCTGCCAGGTTCAGACGGAAGGTTCCGGAGGCAGATTTACAGAGCTAGTTTGTAGCTCCCAGGGCTGAGATAAATATGCCGGGAGCTGAGGAAGCGGAGAGGAAGGAGGGGGTCCCCTGGGAGCGAACAAGAGAAGGCCTCCCCAGGCAGCCTCAAGCTGAACCGGGTGGGGAGACCGCCTCCCGCTGCCCTTCGCTGAGGATCACCAGCCTGGTGCCCGCCAAGTAGCTGGTTTTAGTCAACTCACACCTGTGCCTCCACACTTCCCATTCTGTTGTCAGAGGGCCCAGCACTCTCCCAAGTCCCCTAGAATGGAGGACTGGGGTGCTTGTGGGGTGAGCGCCCAGGGGGTGGGGCTGGGGGCATGAAGGGAAACCTCACTTTTGACAGGCTGGCTGAGATGGAACTCCTTTTTAACCCCCCGGGGGTGGCATATGCTGAGCCTGCTACACTTCCCAGGACTCAGAAACTGCCTTCAGAGTGGGAGGCAGGCTGGAGCACACCGAGCCATCGCCCACCCCAAAGGCAGAGTGCCACCTACAGGTGAGAGGGGAAATGAGAGTCATTATCAGGTTAGGTGCTGGGGGTCTTTGGGAAGGGACCCAGCACCCTACCTTCTGGGCTGACTACTGGGATGGGAGAGCGAAGAAAGGGTGAAAGAAAATCCAGGCACATGGAATAATGCCTGGCTCTCAGGGCAGAGCCCCTGTGGCAGTAAACCCCAGAGAGAGTTCCTGAGCTCACAGGGTGGCTGGCACCTGAATGGTTGGGCAGCAAAGCTGGGGCGCTCAGGCAGGTGGGCTTGAGAGAAGCTTCACAGGGTTGGGGTGCACAAGGGAATGGCCAAAATAGCTAGAGGTCCAGGGGTCTCAAGTAGGCTCTTCTGGTTGGGATAAAGACCAGCAAAGTCAGCCCAACACAGAGGGCCTTGGGGAACAGTGTACCTCTCAGGAAGCCAGCAAGAACCAGAAGGCCAAGGACCACAAAGTGCCTCCCTCACTGCACAACAGTGTGGGAGCCTGAACTCAGGCGCCGTCTGGGGAGAAAGGAGAAGGGAGCTAGGTCAGAGAAACCTCAACTTAACCAAGCAGCTTCCTGAAAGGGACTGCGACCTGGAGGGAACCGAGCCACAGCAGGACAAAGTTCCCCATCAGAAGAAACGAAAGGCTGTCAGCCAGTGGAGCTCAGTGGTAGAGAAGTCCCTCTTCTGCATCCATGTCAGCAGATGGAGAAACGGATGCCTTCATCGGGTCATGCGATCTCCTCCTAAGCCGGTACAATAGTTCCCCCTTGCTCCCGTCGGTTCATTGAAACCCGGAGGCCAACGGGACCATGAACCCGGGCTGCCTCCCCCGGTTCCACCTTCCCTTAACCTTTTGTCCCACTGGTCTCCTTTGTGACCGGCACGCTTGCCAAGTTCCTTCCAGACTCAAGGCTTACGTGTACGGTTCCTGTGCCAGGAGCTCCCTCCCGCCCGGCAGAGCACACTGGCGCCTTCTCAAGTTCGGTGAGGCCCCTGCAGCTGAGCTAAGAGTCACTCTCCCCACATCTTATTCTCTCCCCTCCCCTCCCCTCCCCTCCCCTCCCCTCCCCTCCCCTCCCCTCCCCTCCCCTCCCCTCCCCTCCCCTCCTCTCCTCTCCTCTCCTCTTTGCTTTTTTACTCCACAGCATTTCACACTCTACAGCCGCTTGTTTATTTATGACATGTTGCCCGCCAGGATTGTGAGCTCCCTGGGGGCGGGGACTTTTCCTATTGTGCTCGCAATGACACCTCTCATCTGAGCACAGCACCCACATATCACGGGCACCTGCCAAATGTTTGTTGAACAAATGAGCAGACAACCTAAAAAGCAGCATAATTAAGGACTCCAGAAGGCACACTGGAAGTTCAAGGCTGGAGGTGACTAACTGCTCAGCGGATCTGGAGAAGGCTTCACAGGACGGCGCGCAGGAGAGAAAACCAGCCGAAGTCAAGAGACGGGAGTGGGCAAGGCCAAAACCCGGA
Organism: Miniopterus natalensis; assembly: GCF_054644295.1. Classification (NCBI taxonomy): domain Eukaryota; kingdom Metazoa; phylum Chordata; class Mammalia; order Chiroptera; family Miniopteridae; genus Miniopterus; species Miniopterus natalensis. The sequence goes on along the minus strand of NC_142085.1, from coordinate 87,932,743 downwards.
GAGGCCAGCACCCGCACAGTCTGAAACACTTCCATACGAGAAAAGCAAGCAGGGCGAGTGACTCGGAGGAGGGAGCGGCCGGGTCGAGGCGGGATGCTGTCCGCGGCCCGGGCCCGGGAAGCCTGGATAAGCCGGCCTCCTGCGCCCCTGCTGGCGAGGCTCTGACACGGAGCGGTGCATCCCCAGCATAGCGCACGCTCCGTGCAAGTTGCAGATTTGCTGAAGAAGACCCTGGAGAGAGCAGGATAAATAATAAAAAAACATGAGAAGATGGAGCAGATTATGTTTAGCTTGAAGAATGCTGAAGCGTGTTGGCAATACAGGTGGTCTCTTTTCAAATAAGAAAGTGCATTTACAGAGGCCATAAATGAAGTCAATAAGTTGCCTTACAAATTATTCTCATAGTTCACCACCAACAAAATGTCAACTGCTTGTTGAATGAATAAATGGTCGCCAAAGTTGCTAAGATTAGGCATGTCACTTTATATTCTTTCTTTTAGATTTTATTTTGAGAGTATGTTGATTAGAGCTAGGGACAGTGAAACAAGGAAGGGCTTAGGATGGAAGAAGCAATAGGGGAGGGCGCAGGCAGGGCTGCTTTGGCTCTCGAGAAATGTTCTAGGAAAGAAATGAGCCTGGGTGGGGCTCCTTTGGCTCACTGTGAAGTCTGAGGATAGAAGAAGCAACAGGGGAGGGCCTAGGCGGGGCGGCTTTGGCTCCCTAGAAATGTTCTAGGAAAGAAATGAGCCTGGGTGGAGCTGCTTTGGCTCACTAGAGAATCAGAGAAAAGGGGCCTTGGAGACAGGTTCAGGGGGTTGAGCTGCCCTGGTTGCAAGTCTTGTGGGGACCCTTAGAGTTTAGGAGATGCACACCTGAGAGGGAAGAAAGGCGTGGGAAGGAGAGCACTCCCTGAGTCCTTTGTCTTGAGGGTTTTATTTTATTTTATTATTTTTTAAAATATATATCTCTTTACTGATTTCAGAGAGAGGGAAGGAGAGGGAGAGGGAGAGATAGAAACATCAATGATGAGACAGTCACTGATCGAGCCCATAACCCGGGCATGTGCCCTGACCGGGAATTGAACCCCAATCCCCTGGATCTCAACCGCTGAGCCACGCCCAGCCGGGCTGTCTTGAGGGTTTTAAAGGCTAGGAGTTCAGGGGAAGCCTGGGGGGGGGGGGTCTTGATAGAATATTCATTAGCTTTATGCTGATGCACCAAAAAGAGATTTATTCCCTTAACTTCATCCGTCCTTGGGTGTGGTTGGCATGAATGGCACTGATTGGATTTTTGCTTCCTATCTCCCTGAGTAGGTGACTTAAGCTATTTAACCTCTGGCTGGGGAGAAGTGCAAACCATTTACTCTTAAGTGTCCTTAGTTAGGGAAGATAGAATTTTTTTTTGTTTACTGCTTGGCGGTTTAACTATTTTGTCTCAGTTTCCCTACTCCACTTGTCCTGGCTTACTGTCCTGTCTCATTCCCCTCTGAAATCTTTTAGGGGCAATGAGGGGGCCTGTAGGTCTTCAGTAACTGCTTCCTTCAATGTATATTCTTTTTTTTTTTTTAATACTCACTGGAGGATGGTTTTTCTATTGCTTTTCAGAGAGAGTGGGAGAGAGAGAGAGAGAAACATCGATGTGAGAGAGACACATGGATTGGTTGCCTCCTGCACATGCCCCTGCACATGCTGGGGATCAAGCCTGCAACCTAGGTATGTGCCCTTGGCCAGAATCGAACCCAGGACCCTGAGGGCCGATGATGCTCTAACCACTAAGGCAAACCGACCAGGGCTCGGTATATTATCTGAGGCTGAGTGCACGCTGGATGCGCCCAGCTCAGGAACTATGGCTGCCTGAGATGAGGCTATGTCCTTGGGGTTGGGGTCCTCGGTCTCGCTCTAGAAAACTCCACAGCATCGGCTCCTGATGAGCATGACATTGCTCATGTGACCACTGTGGGTTGTTACAATTCTTGTATTGGAAAGGAATCTGGGAACTTAATTATTCTGTGAGGCCTAGTGCATCATGTTAAAAATAGCATGATACGTCAGTGGTTGAGCATTGACCTAGGATCCAGGAGATCGTGGTTCGATTCCCGGTCAGGGCACATGCCCGGGTTGTGGGCTCGATCCTCAGTCAGGGGCGTGCAGGAGGCAGCTGATCAATGACTCTCATCATTGATGTTTCTCTCTCTCTCTCTCTCTCTCCCTCTACCTTCGTTTCTCTAATATCAATAGATGTATTTTTTAAAAAGAAAAAAAATAGCATGATACAGCCAGGCCAGCATGGCTCAGTGGTTGAGCTATGACCTATGATCCAGGAGACTGTGGTTCGATTCCCATTTGGGGCACATGCCCGGGTTGCGGGCTCGATCCCCGGGGGGGGGGGGGGCGTGCAGGAGGCAGCCGATCAATGACTTTCTCATCATTGATATTTCTATATCTCTCTCCCTCTCCCTTCCTCTCTCTCTGAAATAAATAAAAATAAAATAGCATGATACAAATGTGAAACTCCTAAGGACCATGTAACCCAAGACTGAGGTATGTTGCTTTAAATATTAGCTTCCCTAAAAGACCAGGCACCATCTTACAACTCAATTATAAAAAAGACAAATACCCCAATCAAAAAATGGACAAAGGATCTGAATAGACAATGAACACATGAAAAGTTCCTTGAGACCATTAGTCATTCGGGAAATATTATTCAAACTGCAAGATACCATTTCCTACTCACTAGAACGGCTAAAATAAAAAAGTGAGATAATAGCAGGTGTTGACAAGAGTGTGGAGAAACTGGAGCCCTCCTATACTTCCCATTGGGACTGTGACATGGTGCATCCACTTTGGAAAACAGTCTGCCAGTTTTTCAAATGACTACCATGCGACCCAACAATTTTCCTCCTAGGTATATACCCAAGAGAAGTAAAAACAGATGCCCATATTAAAACTCAAGTTTATTGCAGCATTACTCATAATAGTCAAATGGTGGAAACAACCCCAGTTTCCATCAACTGACAAATGGCTAACTAAAGTGTGGTCTATTCATATGCTGGAATATAGAATATTATTTGGCCATAAAAAATGAATGGATGAACCGTGAAACTATCATGCTAAGTCAAAGAAGCCAGACACAGAAGACCACATATTGTATGATTCTACTTATCTAAAATGTCTAGAAAAGGGAAATCTATAGAGAAAATAGATGAAGGATGGCTTAAGGATGGGGAGGGGAGTGGTGTGGGGCAGGGGGATGGTAGCTAAAGTGCATGGGATTTCTTTCTGAGGTGCCGAAAATATTCTAAAATTGACTTGGTGACACTTGCACATATCTGTGAATATACTTAAGAAATTTAAATATTAATAATGCTGCTGTGAACATGGGGGTGCATATATCTTTTCAAGTTAGTTTTTCTATTTCCTTTTTAAAACTTGCTGGTTTTCCTTTCTTTCATTTCCATAGCCTACATTCCTGCTTTTTGGCCACTAGTCTTTACTTCTGCATGCTATTGTGATGACTATTTTTACCCCCCTGGCTTTGAGGCTCTAAGCCTAGTTCATGAATCTTATGTGGCTTCACTCTGGCCAGTCGGCTCTCCTGGGATTCTGAATCCAAGTCCATGCACCGTGTCCTGAGCCTAGACATTACTGCTGCTGGTTCAATCCTTTTAGAGTTTCCAGAAGTCACGGTGGAAGGAGCAATGAATGCAATATGACTTTTGTGACTAGTTAGGAGAAAGGCCCAAGACTTGTCATATTCTTAAATCCCAGTTACCTCTCTGTCTCAAGTTCTAGCATGTGGTCTCTCTACCTTTTTTTCAAGGACTAATATTCAGACCGAACCCTGATTCTAGTGTAAAGCTTTGGACCTGTTCCCTTTGTGCCAGGCCTGCTTTGCTAACACCTTAGCACTTTGGTCCTTTCCATGATTCTAAACTTGTCTTATGCTAGAGTCTGACATTGACCTTGAGCTCTGCTGACTATGACACATTTCTCTGTGCCACCTGCTTGTTTGTCGATGCCAAAGGCCAAGCACATCTTTAAAATGCTCTAGGGAGAAAGTGGCCACAATTGTGAACGGCTCGATAGGAACATAGCCAAGCAGCCTTGGAAGCTGTGAAAGAGCAGAGTTCGCCGAACGGCATCAGTTGGATCTCTAATGCCCAGGCCTGCTCCTATGTTTGGCCTGAGCTCCTGGTCCATCCTGACGGCTCAGCTTGGCTTTTACCTTGTGCTTAGGCTCTGAGCGTTTCTCTCACGTACCTTGGGATCTGATGCAACACTTCTTGCCTTCCTTTTTCTCCCTTTTTTCCACTACTCCACCATAGGATGCACTTGGATTGCCTTCACCTTCCCTGCAAGTGTTCTTCATCAGCCTGTCTGGAGGACACCGGCCCCATCACAGTGGGAGGTTCTACGTCAGGTGTCCCTCATGTACCTGCCCTGTTTTGCCGAATACAACCAGGACATCTGACATAGACCACGTTCCAAATGAGGACACTTGTGCACAGTAGCTCTTCTAAACCTCTGCGGGCTCCTTAAGTTTCCCACCTTAGCAGTCTTCTTGCCCTCCCACCAATGGTCTTGCTCTTTGCTTTTCTGAGGCTATAGAAACCACCAGGTAGTTCCTTTTTCTCCGCCTGCTCCCTCAAAGGCGGCCTTCATTCAGCTCCTATTCTGGAGGAGGAGTCCCCTGAGGAACTAGGCTCGGTCCTGGCCACAACACGTAGGGCTGGCCCCTTTCTCCCCTTTCATAACGATGTTCTGTCAGGCGTTCTGCATTTTCCTGGGCATTTCCAATCTCTCTTCCTCTCTGTGGAATGCTTCCCACCTGCCTCTAAACCAGCTTGATGTATTGCCTCCAAAAGAATGGGCCTGTGTTCTCTCCTCACCGAACTTCTTGACTGTGTGGGCTGCCCCCATGGACTGGGCTTCCTCAGTACTACTTCACTCCAACTGCCCTGCAATCTGGCATCTGTTGTCGCCAAATTCTGAAGTTCCTGTCTCAAAATTCACAGTTAACTTCTTACCTGTGAAACGTAAAGGCGCATTCTCAGAAAGAAAAAAAAATTTTAAATAGGCAAATTGTGTTGGTATGTGAGCTATATCTCAATAAACCTGTTTAAATGATGATAATAATAATAAAGACCAGGCACATACCCAATGGAGAACATACCTATTCTGGATAAAGCAAGGTGCCCTTGTGTTGTACCAGTTGAAGTCAGAAGCGACTAATGAAATGCTATGCACACAGAAGAATTCAATGAAATAATTGATAAATAAATGAATGAGAAAGTAACATTCCAACAAGTGAGTGTCTTCTATTTTTCCTGAGCACAGAGTGAGAAAAGAGGGACAGGTGCCAGGAGGAAGCTCCTAGATCAGGTGTTTTTTGCAAAATGACCTGACAGGAACAGCTGGGCCATGCAGTAGAATAGCGTTACGGCCTATTCATTATGAAGTTGAAAATCAAGTCAATCCAGTGAACATTTCTGTGGCAAGAATCGAGTAATTTAATCTAGCATTTACTACACCAGCCCTCTACCATTCCTCGTTAGCTGTAGTGAGCACCATGGAAAGTCAGAAACAACATCAAAAAATTCACAACCTGCCTGGCCAGCCGTGGCTCAGCGGCTGAGCATCAACCTAGGATCGAGGAGGTCACAGTTCGGCACAGGCCCAGTTGCGGGCTTGATCCCCAGTCAGGGGCGTGCGGGAGGCAGCCAGTCAGTGACTCTCTCATCATTGATGTTTCTCTCTCTCTCTCCCTCTCCCTTCATCTCTCTGCAATCAATAAAGATTTTTTTAAATCCACAACCTAGTTAGAGAGGCAAAAGTAACACCCTCTGAACAATTAAAGAGTAAGATCCAGCCTATTATTACCATTCCTAATATTTTGGGAATGATGATGATGTCTTTCGCTTGTTGTTGGAACAATCTTCCTCTCCCCTTTCTACTCTCCCCACCCTAGTAATTGTGTGGTTGTGGCCTTTTAAGTGGACCTGTGGGGTGAGCGGCGCTGATTCCCAGAGAAGGAATGCTTCCGCCAGGTGTCCCTGTGTCAGGAGATGAGCTGACCAGAAGGGGGCCATCATACCAGCAGGGGCAGTTGGCCCCATCCTCAGGAGGGGAATGAGCGACCAGATGTGTACTCCGGTGGTCCACAGGGTGTCTCTGGTGTTCCCCCGCCCAAGTGTGATGGTAACTAGACATCATGCAGAAGCCACAGCCCGAGAAGGACACGCTGACCGGGATTTCCAACCCTGGAGATGAGCGGCTGGGTCGCCCTGCCAGGTAAGCTGCCTCGACCAGCAGGGGTCCTGGCTGGTGGGGGAAAGGGGTCGAGAATGGACAGAAAAGGAGGGAGGTGATGACTAGCATGTGGCCTCAAGACTGCCTGCAGCGAGGTCACTCTTACTCTGGTAAGTTTCCCCAGGAAAAGAGGCTAACCAGGACCCTGGGGCGCTGTTTCCGGATGAGGCGAACTTGCTGCATGCAGCTGTTGCACAAAAGGTGATAAAGTACCTGCCCACACTCCCTCTTCACCGTCAAGGCCCCGATCTCCCGGGTGCAGGGAATGCTGTCTGCTGAAGGCCCACAACTGTTCTTCTCCAGGTGTGGTCCTCACCTGAAGCGAGCTGTCCTACCCAAGGCCCCGTCTCCCCTCCAGGGGCAGCCCCACCCAACCATTAGTCGCTGCAAAGATACAAAAGGCTGGGCCCCCTTACAGCCTTAGGACACACGTGTGTATCATGGTAAATATCTCACAACCGGTTCTCTGGGGGAAAAGCCCTCATCTGTAATGTTGGGAGATTTCAAACTCCCACCATGGCCAGTTTCAAGAGCAAGCTGACATCACCGAGTGAGGAGCTGGGAGGAGACACATGCAGTGACTCCCACGAGCTGGTAGGAACCAGTCCAGCTACTGACACCCCTCAAAGAGCCATGAGGATTCAGAGCTCCCGTGGGATCCGCTAAGACCTGTGGAAAGCACATCCCTGTTCAGCTTCGCCCTCCACCCAGTCCTGCCTCCTCCTGCCTTCCAGGCGCTGAGCCTGAGACACGCCCAAGGCACCTGCTTGGTCGTCTCCCAGGGAACCTACGCCACAGCCGTCCCCTGGAGTTGGCACACTTGGGAGTCTGTCCTTGGCTCTGCCCTCGCTCTGTAGCCTTTCCCCGGGCAGGCCCTGCCTCCCACACTTGGCCATCGCCTCTGAGTCAGGTGACGCCACTCCACTCCGGCCTTCAGAAGTCTCCAGAGCCCCGCGGAAGCTAAACAGGCCTCCCCGGTGCTCAATATACACAAAACACGCTCCTTATCTTCCCCCCAAACCTGCTTTTCCTTCTATGCTCTTTCAGTCAATGAGTCATCACCTTCCCAGCAAAGGGCTCGGAATTTAACTGTTTTTTCTGCCTAAACTCGTTTGATCTCCGAAGGCAGGTCCCTTGCTCACTCCCTCCGTCCCCACCTCGCCGAGGTCCACGCTGCTCCTGCCGGCACTGTCCTCCCGCCCCAGGTCCCTGTGACTCCCTTCCCTCCGTGTCCCTGCCGGTCCCTGTGTAGCCCGGTGGCACCTGGCGTGGAGGGGCCTGCAACCCACTGGAGGCGGCAGAGGCACCGGGCCGCCCCTTTTAGTGAAACGCATGCTCACTTTTTTTGTCACTATGGTCAATAAAGTTTGCAGATCACTGCTCACCACGGCCAATCCGGGGACCTTTCTGCCGCACAGATCCTCAGATGTCCCTCCTGCATTCGGGGCCTCCCTGGGCTCAAATGCCACCTCCCTCACGGGCCTGTCCAGTTTCCCATGTTCTCATCTGCTCCCTTCCCTTGTTACCAGAGCTCCTCACGTGACGCATACATTGTTTGGCCTTGTAATATAAATATTTATGTAAGCTCTCCTTACCCTCTGGCATGTTTTGAGCTCCCTGGGGACAGAGACTGTATGTGCATTTCCCCCAGAACCCAGCACTGCTCCTTGCGTATAGAAAGACATGTTTGTTGAATGAATATTTTCCGTATCCCACACCTCAAAGATGGACCTCGATGTACTTTACACGCGAATCATCTGTTTTTCTTAGAAAGTGTAACGGTGGTCAATAAGACGCTGTTTAGGATTAAACACTACCCTTTTCAATAAAAGTCGGCGTTCTCTATCAGGCAACTGTAACAAAAAGAAGTCATAGAAGGGCATTACCACAGGGACATTACCACAAGGTGGCAGAATGACATCGCTCTGCCATAAATATTTTCCAGCTTCAAATTCTCTTCCAAAAGGTTATTAGCCCACCCATTAAGCCACCTTAGAACACGTCGCATGTCCCCAGAAAGTGGAGTTGGAGCCAGTTCTACTCCTGGGTCATCCTCAGTCCTTTCTGCTGGGCCCTGAGCTTTGCAAAGGACACTAGGCAACAGGCAGGGCCATCTCCGAGCCCACGGACAGGGGGTGCGGACTCAGCAGGTCTGGTCCCTGCGCAGACGGTCGGACGCAGCCATCTCAGCCTCAGCACCTGTGGGCTCAGGGTGCCGGCGTGGCCTCGACACCAGACGCCAGACGCCAGAGAACCAGGTGGAAGCTAACATTTGGAGATGTGAACAGAGGTGCCCCTGCCTGTCACTGTACCAGGCACCCCCCGCATTCAGTCAGGGGTGCCCACATGTATGGTTCATCATGGGGGCCCCGCATCAGACAGAATTCAGACAGCAGGACCCCCAGCAGGACAGCCAAGAAGCCAGGCCCACGCCCCGAACTTCCGTGCCCACTGCTGCCCTGAGTGGGACACGTAGGAGCAGAGAGCCGGGCCTGCGGGGGGCTGAGGTTGCCCGAGGAATGACTCTACTGTGAGCCATATGGACTGTCCCCCGAAGGCCAGTCAAGACATCCGAGCAGACCTCAGCCAGGGTGAGACTCGGTCCCCCACTTCTGCCACGGCCCCACATAAACCCTCCACAACTTGGAAGTTACCCTGAGGAAAGGTTCCAACCAAATCGGTTGATTTCTACTCTCTAATGGATCGATGGCTCAAAGTAGAAATTAAATTCAGTACCAGAAAGGTCAACCAAAAATCTGGTTTCCTGCACATCTGACTTGGTAGACTGAGGTTCACGCCCAGAATGAGGGAACGGAAGAGCCCGGCATGCTGGGCACCGCTCTACCCAGCCCTGTTTGGCGTCAGCACCTTAAGCACCCCCACACAGTGCGAGGGGCTCCTCGTCCCCCTGTGTTGACAGAGGACACCCAGGAGCAAACAGGTCAAGGGCTAGCCCTGGCCAGTGTGGCTCAGTTGGTTGAGTGACGTCCCATGAGCCAGAAAGTTGCCAGGTCGATTCCCAGTCAGGGCACAGGCTGGGATTGGGGGCTCGATCCCCAGTGAGGGGGCGTGTGGGAGGCAACCGAGCTATGTTTTTCTCTCATCAATGTTTCTCTCCCTCTCCCTTCCTCTCTCTCTAAAATCAATAAAAACATATTTTTTTAAAAAGAGAGAGAGAGGTCAAGGGCTGCAAAGGCAATGGCCAGTGTGTGGTGGAGCCAGAATTCAAACCAAACTTTGTCCAACGTAAACTCGCAGGGTATTTCCACCGCTAGGAGGCCTTGAACATAGAGATCAACCTCTCCAAGGCCGCCATCCCACATCTGCCAAGCTCAGGGAGGAAGCGAAGGCTCCTGGACATGCCAACCAGCCCGCTCTGCTCTGTCCCCTCACTCAGTCTCTTCACAGAGAACTCATGAGGTTCTAGAATCTTCTCTCATTTGGTACAAATGACTCCTTTTATTTGCAGCTTTTGGAACTATCTTATCTGTGATTTTGATAAAGGGAGCTTTGCTGAAAAGCCCTTGACAGTTGCTCAGTTAGAGGAATTTTTTTATTTAAATAGCTTTATTGAGATTCATTGGCATGCAATAAATTGCCTATTGACATATAAAAAACTGTCTATTTAAAGCTGACAACTTGATATATGCATATGCCGGTAGAACAGCAGCCCAGTCAAGACAGTGAAAATATACCTTCCAGAAGTTCCCGGTGCCTCTCCTGTGTAATCCCTCCCTCCCTGCTACCTGCAAACAACCACTGCTCTGCTTCCTGTCACTATAGGTAAGTTTGCATTTTCTAGACTTTACCATAAGTGGAATCATACACTATGTGCTCCTCTTTGTCTGGATTGTCTGGATTCTTTCACTCACTGTAATTATTTTGAGATTCATTGACATTGTTACATGGATCAACACTTCATTCCTTTTTATTGCTGCATAATATCCCGTCGTCATTGCTCATTTATCCACTCACCTGCTGATGGGGATTTGGGCTGGATTCTAGGAACGTTAGTGTACGTGTCTTTGAAAATATGTCTTTTTTCCTAGGAGCGGACTGGATGGGTATAGGGTAGGTGTATGTCTAATTTTTTAAGATACTAAAAATGGGTGCACCGGCCTGGCCACAGTGGTTAGAGCATCAGGCCACTGACCAAGGGGTCTTGGGTTCGATTCTCGGTCAAGGGCACATACCTGGGTTGCAGGTTCTCCCCACCCTGGTTGGGGCAAGTTCAGGAGGCAACCAGTCGATGTGTCTCTCTCACATCGATGCTTCTCTCTCTCCCTCCCCCTCCCTCCCTCCCTCCCTCCCCCTCTCTCTCTGAAAAGCAATGGAAAGAATATCCTCAGGTGAGGATTTAAAAAGAGACGGGCGCACCATTGTACGTTTCCACCAGCAGAGTCCGAGAGACCCGCCTTTTGCACATACTCACCAACTCTGGGTGGGTGTGGTTAGTCTTTTAAATTTTAGCCAGTGTGACAGGTGTGCAGTGTCGCCTTGCTGTGGTTTGAATTTGCATTTCCCGAATGTCTAAGGACGATGAGCAACTTTTCGTGCTTACTTGCCACCCTTATACCTTCCATCCAGCTGGCTAACTTTTCCCCATTTTAAAGCTGGGTTACTTATTGCTGATTTTTTGAGAGTTCTTTATATATTCTGGACACCAGTTTTTTTCAGATACACGCTTTGCAAAGATTTCCTCCCCATCTATGGCTTTTCTTTTCATTCTCTTTACAGAATCTGTCAAAGAGCAGAGTTTTTAATCTTGATGAAGCACAATTTATCAATTTGTTATTTTATGGGCTGTGCTTTTGGTGTTATGTGTAAGAAATCTTTGCCTAAACCAAGGCAACAGATTTTCTGTTATGCTTTCTTCTGCAAGTTTTAAGTTTTACATTCAGGTCTAGATCCAATTTGAGATAATTTTTACATATGGTGCAAGTTATAAATCCAAGTTCATTTTTTTTTTTTGCATATGAATACACAATTTTTCCAGAACCAGTTGTTGGAAAGACTATTTTTTCTCCATCTCATTGTCTTTGCACATTTGCCAAACATCAGTTGTCCATATATGTGTGGGTTTACTTCTGGACTCTCTATTCTGCTCCACCGATCTATTTGTCTGTCTTTATGCCAATGCCACACTGTTTTGATTGCAGGAGGGGAATTTAAGGTGTGATGAGAAGCTTAAAAGAAGGGGCCGAGGTCCGTCCATCCTGGAGAGTCTGCGCGTCCCTCCTCCCCCCCGGACAGTGGCAGCCCGCACACCCTCTCCCCAGGGCTGGTGCAGCAGGGCCCACCTCCTGCTCCGACGGTGTGAGGACGGCTGCCACCAGATTGCGGCGGAGAACATCCCGGGCCTGTGTGAGACCATAAATGACGGAAACTCTTCAAGAACTTTATCCATCATTTGAACCTAACTCCCCAAACCAGCGCCTGAACCAAGCTGAAAGCAAATAACCTCACGCAGCCCCACCCTGGGCAGGCAGACGTGTCCTGTAGGAACAGGGCTGTTGCTGTTCCTGGCACTGGCAACGGTGTGGACATTGCTGGCAGTTTCTGTAAAGATCTGCAGAGAGGGAGACTGAAATTAACCATTGAAGTGAAATTTGAGAATGTTCGAGAATTCATGGCACTGACTCCCTCCCAACATCACTCCCAATCCTTCTGCTTTGAAAATTGTGAGCCAGCTCTGATGAGACCCCGGGGGAGGAGGGGCTGGGAACTGAGCAGCGATCCCCCGGCATCTGTGGACCCTCCCCACCGGTGGAGCATTGGTTCTCCGTGGGCAAGTCAGGATCCAATGCAAATATCCAACACTTGGGCAAATTAGGCGACACCATGGAGTGCAACTTTATGCTGGCATTAAAAATTATGCTTCTACGTGTAATCACTTAAAAGTATATGTAGTATTTCTGGGCAGAGGTTAGCTCACTGTTTTATGATCATATTCGATATTTTCATGCCTGAAGAAAAAAATGTTCATGGGACCAAAGACGTAGCTGGTCCTTGTAGATTCTGAACCGTGTACATGGTGGGGCACACGGCTTCCCGGGCGGTTAAGCAAACCCAGGGAACTCTTTGGCCAAGATCTCCTGTATTCTGCTTGTGCAAAAAAATCATCCCTCTGAAGCTTATTTGTAGGAAAATCAGATGATTCAATTTAAGGTGCAAAAAGCTGAATGCAGAACAGTGATGATGTTAAATTTTATTTTATTTGTAAATCGTTAAAAAGATGAGGAGGACATATATGAAAACATGGTTGTCGCTCACAGGGATCACTTTGTATTCTCTTTTTTTTTTTTAACATATCTTTATTGATTTCAGAGAGAGGAAAGGAGGGAGAGAGAGAGAGATAGAAACATCAATGATGAGAGAGTCATTGATCGGCTGCCTAGCCCACAAGCCGGGCATGTGCCCTGACCAGGAATCGAACCCCGATCTCCTGGATCCTAGGTCGATGCTCAACCTCTGAGCCACGCCCGGCCAGGCTGCATTCTCTTTATACGTTTCTACTTCCCAGACCCTCTGCAATAAGCACTTAGTATCTTTTAATTAGAAAAAAGGTAAACATTATCAAGTGGACACACTTCCGTGGCTGCCAGCCATGGGGAGCTCGTGGAAGCGCCTGGGACTCTGCCCGGGGAAAGGAGGCCGCAGACGTGGCTGAGAAGATGCGACTATTTGTGTTGCTGTTGCTATGGTTACCAAGCCCCCGCTTCCCTCCCCGGGCTGATGCGGTGCGGACAGGCAAGGGTGATGGAGAGTTCACGTGAAACATAAAACCCAGCTCATTGCCATCCCTTGACAGAGAACACTCCAGGCTTTAGGAGAGTGCTGTTAACTATTAAGGCCTGTACTAATGTGAGACCTTCCTTTTTCCCCCCATAGTTGTAATAAAAATGGGCCGGAGCTGGGTCCTGCGTGTTGGCCTAAGGAGGTCCCCATGTTTCCTCTTCTTCACACCAGGCGTGGACTGTGGCACCAACTCAGATTCTCACATTCAGTTGCTTTATGTATAGTCCGGATAAAGATATTTTTTTAGCCATTTACAGTCTACCCACTTTATATGACCCATGAAACTGCACCCAACATTTGTTAGCCACACATCACACACACCCTGTAGCTGTTGGCCAAGGTTCTTCAGAGAACAGAACCCTAAGAGATGATGGATGGATAGATGATGATAGATTAGATAGATAGATGATAGATAGATAGATGATAGATATAGATAGATTTTAAGAAACTGGCTCATGCAGCTATGGAGGCTGACAAGTCCCAAGATTTGTAGTTGACAAGCTGGAGATCCAGGAGAGCTGATGGTGTAAGTTCCAGTTTAAGTCCAAGTTCAAAGGCAAGAGTCCAATTCCCAGCTTGAAGAAAGTTGGGCAGAAAGAGCAAATTCTCCCTTACTTCATCTTTTTTTTTTAAAAATCCAGGCTTTCAGCGAGCTGGATGAGGCCCACCCACATTGGGAAGGGCAGTCTGCTTTACTCAAGCCACCAAGTCAAATGCTAGTCTCATCCAGAAACACCTTCCCAGGCAAACCCAGAATCCTGTTTAACCAAACATCTGGGCACCCTTGGCCCAGACCAGTTGACACAAAATTAACCGTCACGACTCCAAACTGCTGCTGCCCTCGGGAGCTCTCTGACCCGGAGACTCCCCACCCTGCTGCTGAGTGACATCACCTGGACACATGTAAACCCCCTCTCTGAGTCCCCTAGGCCTCAGGATTCCCATGCCCCCTTCCCCTTCTGGGTGGCGCCGCTGCGCCCCTGCCTCTGGAAGGGCTCCTGCTGTGAGGGACCTCCCCCTGCGGGCGATGAAGCTGCTGTGCAACACTGCCACCTGGTGGTCCCGTCGCTTCCTTCATCAGTTTCGAAAACCTCCCCCTGACCACGATAATCCTCATTGCCTCATGGAAGGACTTCCTTAGGACCCTTCCCGCCCCTGTCCAAACTCTTGGGATCACCTTCAAATAATCATGTTCTCTGCATCAAATGTGTCCTCAAGCTCCTTGAATTTCTTATCCCTAGCCCAAGGAATCCTGGGAGAGAAGATGTGTTGAGGAGAAGCAGGCAGGGAGGCCGAAGCGTCCTGTCTCCATCTTCCAGGTTCTCGGCCAAGTCTGCAAAGTCGGAACGTGGACTACTCTGAGACCTTTAGTGGTCCCGAGCCCAGAAACGGTTACGATGCCCACCACCTGCCCTCTATGACCTTCAAAATAAGAACAACAGTAAACCATATAACTCAACCCTTCTATGTGTGTTGAATTAAAAATAATTTCTAGATTTTTCTGTAAGCAAAATGCTAAGTAAGTTGGTGGAAATTAAGTATTTTGTTTTGCTTTGTTTTTATTCCTGTCTTGTTCAAAACAGGGAACAATCCTGCACTGCTTACACTCAGGCCTGGTACAAAATGTACCAGGGCCACCCCATTGATGCTCAGCACAGTGCTCAGTCAGCTTCTGAACTGATTTGCATCAACAAGGTAGAGAATTACAATGACCATTTTAAAGTCACACACTATGGAGGACTATGTTTTTCTTACAGTTGACCTCAAGCAACTAAAATAATGTGATATGGAGAGTACTGTATTATATTTATTGTTGTTTCTTTCTAACAAGAAAAATCAAAAGGGAAAAAAATCTTCATGCATGATCCCTGAAAAAAATAATTGATAAACTGGACTTTATTAAAATTAACAACTTTTGCTACATGAAATGTCAAGGAAACAAGGCAAGTCACAGACTGGGAGAAAATGTTTACAAAAGACACAACTTGTAGAGGATTGTTATCCAAAATATACAAAGAAAGCTTAAAACTAAACAATAGGAAAACAACCTGATTAAAAAATGAGCCAAAGACCTTAACAGACACTTCACCAAAGAAGATATAAGGATGGCATATAGGCATATGAAAAGATGCTCCACATCATGTGTCATCAGGGAAATGCAAATTAAAAAACAATGAGATACCACTACACACCTACAAGAACGGCCAAAATCTAGAACAATGACAACATCAAATGCTGACAAGGATACAGAGCAACAAACTCTCATTCATTGCTGGTGGGAATGCAAATGGTACAGCCACTTTGGAAGATAGTTTGGCAGTTTCTTACAGAACTAAACATAATCTCAGACAATCTAGCAATTGTGCTCCTTGGTATTTACCCAAAGGAATTGAAAACTTACATCCACACAAAAACCTGCACGTGGATATTCATAGCAGCGTTATTCATAATTGCCAAAACCTGGAAGCAACCAAGATGTCCCTCAGCAGGTGAATGGATAAATAAACTGTGCTACATCCAGGTAATGGAGTATTACTCAGTACTAAAAATAAGTGAACTAACCATAATAATACATGAAGGAATCTTAACTACATACTATTAAATGAAAGAAGCCAATCTGAAAAGGCTACATACTATATGATTCCAACTATAAGGCATTCTGGAAAAGACAAAGCTATGGAGACAGTAAAAAGATCAGTAATTGCCAGAAGTTGGAAGGCAGGGAGGGAGGGGTAAATAGGCAGAGCTCAGAGAATTTTTAGGGATGTGAAAATACAGTAGTCCCCGTTATCTGTGGTTTTGCTTTCCATGGTTTCAATTATCCATGGTCAACCTCGGTCTAAAAATATTAAATGGAAAATTCTAGAAATAAACGATTCATAAGTTTTAAATTAAGTGCTGTTCTGAGTAGTGTGATGAAATTGTGTGCCTGCCCTCCCCATCCTGCCCAGGATGTGAATCACTCCTCGGTCTAGCGTATCCACGTGGTAGTTACTTGGTAGCTATCTAGGTTATCAGACGGACTCGCAGTATCGTAGTGCTTGTGTTCAAGAAACCCTCATTTTACTTAATAGTGTCCCCAAAGTGCAAGAGTAGTGACGCTGCTTCAGATATGCCAGAGAGAAGCCATAAAGAACTTCCTTTAATGAAAAGGTATGAATGTATGAGAGAAAACCTAGTATATAAAGAGTTCGGGACTATCCAGGGTTTCAGGTATCCACTGGGGGTCTTGCAGTGAAGAGGGAGACTGCTGTACTCTGTATGATTCTATAAGGACTGACACATGTCGGATAGAATGACATGTCCAAATCCATGGAATGCACGCCAAAACTGAACTGTCATGTTATCTATGGACTTTGGGTGACTATGACATGTCCCTGTAGGTTCATCAATTGTAACCAATGTACCCTCTGCTGGGGGGTGTTGGTAATGGGGGAAACTATGTCTGTGTGGGGGCAGAGGGCACATGAGCCATTTCTGTACCTTTCCCCCAATTTTGTTGTGAACTTCAAGCTACTTTAAAAAATAAAGTCTTAAAAATTTTTGTCTTAAACAAACATTAATATTTCTAAATTTAAATAGAGATTAGAAAAACAAACAAACTCAGATCTTTGCCCTGAGTGGTGCGGCTCAGTTGGTTGGGCATCATCTGGTGAACAGAAAGGTTGCCAGTTCGATTCCCGGTTAGGGCACATGCCCAGGTTGTGGCCTCGATCCCTGCCGGTAGGGGGCATGCAGGAGGCAGCTGATCAATGTTTTGCTCTCACATCAATGTTTCTCTCTCTCTCTCTCCCTTCCTCTCTAAAAATCAATAAAAATATTTTAAAACTCAGGTTTTTATTTGGTAGAAGGAGGCTGCACTATTATATAACCCTTTCTGTTGCCAACATCCAATGTAAATTAACTCAAAGGTCAGAACTGTACATTAAAAATATCTTAAACCAGCCCTAGCTAGTTTTGCTCAGTGGTTAGAGCGTCGGCCCGTGGGCTGAAGGGTCCCAGGTTTGATTCCGGCCAAGGGCACACACCACAGTTGCAGGCTTGATCCCCAGCCCAGTCGGGGCGCTTGAGGGAGGCAACCAATCGGTCTGTCTCTCTCACATTGATGTTTATCTGTCTGTCTCTCTCCCTTCCACTCTCTCTGAAAGCAACAGAAAATATATCTCAGATGAGGGTTAAAAAATATATATATAAAATATATCTTAAGCCATTTTTTTGGATCACTGAAAGCACAGAAGGCAACTGACCTCTGATTTTCATTTGTCTTGTTATTAGGTAATTAATAAATATATTTAGAAAGATTCTTCCCTTCATAAAAATATTATGCTAGTTAATGTTCCTCATAAAAAGATGACAGGCAGAACCAGTATGATGCTATTTGCAGCATTTTCAGCAGAAAACTGAAGAATGATTTATTTGGCTCATTAAGCGCTGCCTGTCTCTGAAAGCCAACGCAACTCCAAACTCCGACTTCTTAAATGTCAAAACCCTGTGATTAACTGTCTTCATGGCTACAATCTGTCTGAGACTATTATCTGCTGAAATGTATTTGCTTCTGCCAAACACATTCCCTATAACCCTGGGTGGTTGGGATTTTCTTTGTTGAAAGTGAACTAACACTAAAGTAAGTCCCTGTTTGGGGCTCCTGGGGGGTGCACCCTAGCAGGGGAGTGCAAGCCAGAGGCAGAGGACACCTTCCAAATCCGCAGCCAGCCTCAAATCAGCTCAGCTCACAACTGGGTTAAGGTGATCGGACTCCACTCTCCGCCTCACCAAAGTTTGCAGTGAACACTCTCTCGGAAAATAACATCACCCAGAACTTCTACACTGTTCCTAATCGGGGCCCTATGGACCCCCCGGGGCTTTGGGTTGCAATGCAATGTAACTGGTTTCTTTGTAAGCACATGCATCTGATTATCTGCATTTAAAAATATTCTTCTAAGAAGGAGTCTGTAGGCTTTGCTGGATTGGCAAAGGGCCCCCCCGCACACATTTCTCACGTACAATGTCCAGAATTCAGCCAACAATTACCAGGCATAGCAAAAAAATAGGACAGAGAGTGAAAATCTATTGCATTTTTATAGCAACAGTTGGGAAGCAAAATTAACACAAAACAAAACCTCCACTATTTACAATAGCAACAAAACTAAAGGGTGCCTGGAAAAAAAAATCTAAAAAAAATGTGCAAGACCGTTACTCAGAAAATTATAAAGCCTTTGTTAAAAGGTACTAAAAAAGACCTATAAGTTAAAAAAATGTTTCATATTCATGTGTAAAAAATATTTAATGTCATAAGGGCATAATTCTCCTCCCAAACTGGCTTATATATTCTATTCAAAAAAAAAATCCAAACAAAATCGCAACAGGATTTTCATGTAACCTGGAAAGATATTCTAAAATGTCTGTGGAATATAAACGCAGGAATACGTGCGAAAGGGATGTATTGGGAGAGGTTCCCCAAAAAACCAGTGGTGAAATAGGGCACATAAAGGAATCTACAGGGATTTGGGCAGGGCACCAGCAGCATTTGCTGTATCACCCCCAATAAAATGAATGGGGTGAGAAAATTCCCCTATCAGATATCAAGATGTATATATAAGGCTATAGTGATTAAAGCGGTTTAAGTAACTGAGGCTAATTAAGACAGTCAGAGAGTTAAAAGTTGACCAGTGGAAAAAAATTCAAGGTGCAGCACGGCCATGCTCCCTCTGAAGGCTCAGAGAAGATCCCTGTCTTGTGTCCACCTACCTTCTGGTGGCTGCTGGCGACCTTGGGCAGCCCTTGGCTTGTAGACACAGCTCCAAGCTCCGCTTCTGTCTCTCGTGGCCGTCTTCCCTGGCATGCGTGTCTTCCTTCGCATGGCTCTCTTCTAGGGTCACCAGTGCTGGGACTAAGGGGTGACCTCTTTAACAATCTGGTAGGCGCACCTTAAGTCTACAATCATGCACCCTTTCCCCCTCCAGGCCGCACTCACAGAGGATCAGCCGGGCCCAGGTGCTGTGCGGCCTGGATTGCTGTTCCCCACCTGACCTGCCGCACCCCCCAAAATCTCCTATTGTTTATCAGTCTGAGCCAGCAATCCTACTTCTAGGTACGTGCCAAGAGACATTCTTGCTCGAGCATGCTAGGAGGCATGGGTAGGAATGCCCCCCAACAGCAGCGTTTCCCACTTTAAAAAAGCAACTGGAAACACTCCAGGGGCAAGAGAACCAAATGTGGTCTGTTTGCTCAGAGGAATAGCTTTCAGGTGTGAGAAATAAACGGACTACATGACGCGCAACAGCAGAGGCGAATCCCTCAACCCAACGCGGAGTGAAAAACCGTGCGCAGCCCGGCCGGTGTGGCTCAGCGGCTGAGCATCGACCTAGGATCCAGGAGATCCCGGTGCGATTCCCGATCAGGGCGCATGCCCGGGTTGCAGGCTCGACCCCCAGCAAGGGGAGTGCAGGGGGCAGCCGATCAATGACTCTCTCATTGATGTTTCTCTTTCTCCCTCTCTGTTCCTCTCTCCGACATCAGTAAAATATTTTCTAAAAACCACAATGTGCAGAAGTGCAGCAGAAGACGACATAGACTGTGACATCATTGTACAAAAGCGAGCACAGGAACGGCTGTGTATTGTGTAGCAGGCACGTGCGAGGAGGTGGGACGAGTGGTGGTAACTGCAAGAGTGTGATAGAGAAGATCAGCAGCGCTGGTGCTGGTGCAGGTGCAGGTGCAGGGAGGTGAACCGCGGGTGACACGGGGGCCTCAAGGCCGAGCCTGAGCGGGGCTCACAGGCGGGGAGAGAGGTGGTTGCTTTTTTACACGAAAGCTTTCTCTGTTCAGTCGGTCAGCAGCTATGGAGACGCAAAAGCTGTCGAAGGTGGGGCCTCTCCGGAGGCTCGCTGCTGAGGGTAAAAGGGGGGCGCTGGTCTGGATCATTCTGGAAAAGGAAGGAGCTCCAAACATGGGGAGGGGGTAGAGTGCATGAAGACTTTTTCTTTATTTTAAAAAATTTTTACTTCTTGGATGAAAGAAGATGTAGATTCCAGCTAATTATTACGTAATTTGTTTTTATTCGTAATTTTGTATACTCTTGATCTTTATATTTCTCAAACCAATTTCACTCCTCTTTGTTCATTAGCTCGGGTATTTTGTCACCTCCTTTAGCCTTATGTTTTATTGTCTAATTTCTCTCCTGTTCTCAAGATGCCTAGAACTGCCCTCTGTCTTTCCGGCCCGGCTGTCTGTCTTCTGCTTTCACTCTGGACCCTCCAACCGGCCTCGCCTGGGGCACCGACGCCGTTTGCTGCCTCCCAGGCCGGGTCCGAGGGCCGGTTCAGGAGGAGCAGCCGCGGGTGAGAGTGGCCCACGGAGCAGGCGTTTCCAGATGCTCCCGGGGCTGGAACCCAGGCCCCCCGGGTGCCCCGCGTCCTGGGCCCTCCTCGGCTCCTCTCCCTCGTCCCGTGTCGTCTGCAGGCAGCGGCTGTGGCCGGCACAGAGCCTTCCCCCAGACCCGAGAGAGGCGGGAGCAGCCCTTCCAGGCGCCGGGCCCGAGGGGGGTCGGGAACCATGAAGGAGTTGGAGCCCCGAGTCAGCCTCCTCGCTGGCTCAGCCCTGCGCTTAGCCCTGGACGATGCTGGGCTGGAAGCAACAGCTTCACCGCCCTCCAGGGACCTCTCGTGTCACCCACCGACTCCAAGCTTCCCCACTTCCTCTCCGGGGGTCCCAGTGAAAGCGAGTCCTAGGCCACAGGGGAGGACGGGGCATTCTGGTGAGATGGAGACTGGAGGCGAGCTGGCACTGGGCGAGGCGAGCTGGCACTGGGCGAGGCGAGCTGGCACTGGGCGAGGCGAGCTGGCACTGGGCGCTGGCTCTGCGCTAAGGAGTCCTAGGACGGGGGAGACAGCAACGGTACCCACTCATCAGGTCGTATCAAATGAGATCTACACAGGAAGCCCGGAGGAAAGAGCCTGGCAAATAGCAAAGGGCCCCTTGAGTTAGTGGCGTTTTTCTCCATTTCACGAAGGAATCAGTATTTACGCAAATGAAGCCTCGGCCACCGCCAGCGGGTCTTCCTTCCGAACTCCTGCCTCCCAGGAAAGATGACTGCCCCGGGAGATGTGGCTGATTCACTGCACAAGCCCACGCCCCTTCTGTTTAAAACACAAGGAGTCGGTCCCACAGGTACCCAAACTTAAAGCTGGCCGAGGTTCTAGAGGAAATAAGAAAGTTTGTCCCCTCGGTTTCCTATGAGAAATCGTGGAATTGAAAAAAATTTAGACAGCCTGTCATCATATAATTTTTAAATAATTTTTTTCAATTACAGTTGACATACAATGTTATATTAGTTTCAGGTGTATACATAGTGATTAAATATTTAGATAACTTACAAAGTGATCAGTCTAGTGCCCATCTGACACCATGCATAGTCATTTCAATAGCACTGACTATATTCCCTATGCTGTACCTTACGTGCCCTGTAATTTTTTATCGCTGGCTCATACCCATGTAGATCGTGCAGAACTATACCATAGATCGCATCATCTTAGTTGCGCAGATGGATATTCAACAGAATGTAAGTAGGATGGCAAATATCTTAATTTTTCAGAAGCAATAATTACCCAGATAATGAATATTTGCTACCCTGTGATTTCCTTCTTTTTAGGGTTTTCTATTTTGTTGCTTCTCTCTAAACCCAGAGAAAGGATTCCAGGGCAAGAAATTGGGAGAGAAATCGGTGTCGCCCGCATTCAACCAGAGCCAGTGAAACTGAAGGATTTTTAATGGTGTTCAGTTGTGCTGTTGTTTTGTTTTATGTGTTTTAAGGAGTGCTTTTAGCTTTCTACATTTGCCTAAGGGCCAATCATTCTCTAGGGGACACTTGATTGAAAGCACACATCAGTATATCAGTGTGGTAATGAACTCTGCATTAATAATATCCTGAAATATTTACCCCACAACTTGTGACAAGGCTTATGTTCCTTGTTTAGGATGGTGATGGTACAAAGCTTGCAAGTGCTAATCAACCCAATATTCGGAACATTCTGTTTTCCTAACTCGTTAGCAATTAGAATTTATTCATGCTGTACCCAAAGCCATATGTGAGATCTTCATCCTTCTAAAAACCCAACAGGAGCCCTGGCCGGGTGGCTCAGATGGTTGGAGCATCACCCCACACATCAAAAAGTTGCAGGTTCCATTCCTGGTCAGGGCACATACCTAGGTTTTGGGTTCGATCCCCGGTCAGGGTTCGTAGGGAGGCATCGATCAGTGTGTCTCTCTCACACTGATGTCTCTCTTTCTCCCCCCTCCTTCTCTAAAACAAACTTTTTAAAAAACCAACAAGAATTCTTATGCATGAGCACCTCATTCCTGATCTCTGAAAAACTCCAATAATTTCCTCTGAACCCAGAGAATATGGTCTGGTATGACTGAACAAAATGGTCCCTGAGCATAGGATTGGAATTATATTTACTGCCAAGTTAACTCCCATAGAAAATATCTCCCTTGTTTTCTAGGAGCCCTTATGGTTCACCAGGAGTGGAATTTCTGGCTTCACACCTATCTCACTCATCAGGTCTGAGTCAGGATGTCGGCTGGGCCTTTTGCAAAGTCAGATCTCCAGGCAACAACGAAGACTTACCACCACCAAGGTCAGGATTGTACAAGGATGTGTTGCAGCCACAATGAAGTCAATTCCAGAAGAAGGATTCCCAAAATACTCTAGGCCAGGGAGGCAAATTACTGTGGCCACCAAAGCCAGCCACAGCTTGTTTTCATGTGGCTACAGCTAAGAGTAATTTTACACATGTTTAAATGTTTAGGAAAAAGGAGAATATTTTTTAGAGAGAGAAGAAAAGAGAGAGAGAAAGAAAAACATCGATTTGTTGTTCCACTTTTTTATGCATTCATTGGTTGATTCTTATATGTGCCCTGACTGGGGATCGAACCCTCAACCTTGACACAGCAGGAAGACACTACAACCAACTGAACTATCTGGCCAGCGCAAGGAGAATTTTTATGACACATGAAAATTACATGAAATTTCATTTTAGTACCTGCAAATAAAGTTTTGTTGGAACACAGCCATGCTCATATTTACCAATTGATGAGGGCTGCTTTTCTGCAGAAAGAGCAGAGGGGAGTCCTTGCCACACAGACTGTGTGGCCTTCAAAGTCCAAAACGGTGACTCTGGCCTCTGCAGTGGCTTCGTTGGGATCACGGGGAGCTGCTCCAGAGGAAACACACACACTTGAAAATGCAGACTCTGAGATGTATTGTTTAATTAAGCTTCACTCTCGCTGGGGACGGTGCCAGCGCAGCGCCCCCTGGTGTGACGGAGGGAGTTTGTCTTCCTTCTTCGTCACCGGCACTATCAGCGCGGCGCCCATCCCTGGGTCAGGTGCTGTCAAGGAGGCCCAGGAGCACACCTAGGGCCTTGAAAGTATAAAGACTAGTTGTTTTTATTGTGGTAAAATATATATAGCACAGCCTTTACCATTTTCACCATTTTTAAGGGGCATTGAGCACATTCACATTTCTACGCAACCATCACCACCACCCATCTCCAGAACCCTTTCATTTTCCCAAACTGACACTGTCCCATCCGACACCCCCATTCCACCCTCCCCCGGCTCCTGGCAGCCACCCTCTACTTCCCGTCTCCGGGAATTTCACGCCTCTAGGGGACTCACATAAGGGGAATCACACAGGGCTTGTCCTTTTGTCTCTGGCTTATTTCACCTAGCGTGTTGTCTAAGTCACTTTTGGTGGCTGTTTTCCATTTTACTCAGAGCCTCACACACATCTCTCACCTACGTCCAGCTACCCCGTGAGGCAGCCCCTTTCATCCCGCCAGAGCAGGTGTCGTCCGTCACCCCGGAGACCACCCTGAGGCCACCTGTAGTCAGGCCCTGCACCTGCCCACGCCTCCCTGGGCCTCTCTGCCTCCAAGTGTTCTCACCGTGGCCAGCAGTGATAGGACATCTTTTATTTCATAGTTACTTTTTTGAATATAAAAAACTGGATAATTTTTGCAAAAATACCTGAAGACCTCATTAGTTTTTCCCAAGAGCCTTCCTTAGACTTTGCTATTAAAACCCTTCTTTTTGGAAGTTCTCATCACATCACCATCTTGTTTATCTTCCTCTGATTCGACTGCTAAAGGGGTCTGACTGTGCCCGGTGCTCTTTTGGCAATAGTTTGGAATTTTATTTCAACAATTCTCCGACCCCTCATATTTTTTTAATTTTTATTGATTTGGGGGAGGGGGGGAGAGATAGAGAGAAAGAGATAAACGTCGGTTTATTGTTCCACTTAGTTATGCATCATCGGTTGTCTCTTGTATGTGCCCTGACCGGGGATGGAGCCCACAGCTTGGTGTAGCAGGATGACACTCTAACCAGCTGAGCCACCAGGCCAGGGCTGACGCCTTTTACCAGCTTCACAGGATCCTGAATATTTTGCAAGGAGGGAGGGAGGCTTGCTGGAAACCAATTTCATCCGTGATTACATTTGGTAATTAATGTTTTCGTGTTTTGAGGATTTTTATTTTCCACACCTTGTAATGTTAGAAATGTTAGAGCCAAGAGTGAAACAGAAAGAAGCTTCCAGAAAGGGGAGGAGGGCTCACACGGTATGGCTCCCTCCTTTCCTGCCCCTGCCCGCCCCTCCCCGCGGGCGAGCAGCCTTGGCACCTGGGTGCTGCTCTGCAGGCCCCTCCCAGGAGAAGCGGGGCAAGAGGTGTCTGTGACTCGGCGTGTTCTCCTTTCCGGGTAAAAAATCAAAATTTAACCTAAAATAATTCTTGCACTCAGGGCGAGATTGTAGGAACCCCATGGGCATCTGCCAGCTGCTCCTCACGCAACTCCATGAGGGCAACTAACCGTCCCGAGTCCATCTACCTCGGGCACAGGGGCGGGAGGCGTGAGGGGACAGGCTGGGGCTCTCCGGGTGTCACCTCAGCGCGTGCAGTGCTGTCTACAGAGAAAGGCCCCGCGGGGGGGGGGGGGGGGAGCCAGGTGGATGATGCAGTAACCACCCTGCCCCCGCCCGGCTCCCCCAACATCTGTCCTCTTGGCCTGGCCTGAAATGGCTGGTGCCCGACAAAGAAGGGAGACACTGGAGGAACATCCTGGAGCGGGCGCCGGGGCGGGCCTGGCGCGCAGCTGGGGGCTCACCGCAGCCGGGAAACGAGGGACGCCCCCGGGCGCGGGGATGCGGTGGGTCAGCGGAGAGGATGCTGGTCGGGGCGGGAGGTTTCTTCTGGCTGCCGCCATTCTCCTGAAAAGGGAAGCGAGCCATCAGCGAGAGTGAGGGCGGAGAAGAGATGCGGGAAGACAGGGTGTGAAATGGCGATTCCAGGAAGGGGCTCCTGAGGGGCTCCCCTGTGAGCTGGACTAGACGGATGAATGGAATTTGCCAGACTAAATAAAACAAGGGAGGGGAACCTATGCCAAGAGAATCCCATCGTCTGGGGAACAGGTGACTAGCGGTGTCATTCGCTGAGAAAGGAACACAGGAGGAATGGCGGGGACCTGGGCAGGTGCATCCGAGGTGTTTGCAGGGCAGCAATCAGATGTCCTTCAGGTGAGTGGCTATAAGGACCCCCAGGACATCCGGGGGATACAGCACAGCAAAGGGTCATGGTCAGCTGGTGTAGTGTTGAGGGTCACTAAAGTGTAAGTGATTATGGATCAGGACCCCGGGGAGAGTGGGCGGAAGCAGCGAGCAGAGGCCCAGCCACTGAGTCACAGAAAACGTGGCCATTGAGGGGAGCAGCAGGGGGCACAATGGAAGAGATGAGAAGACTCTGAGAAGGTGGGACAGGATGAAACATGACACCAATGAGGAGAGAGTCGTTGGTGTTTCTCTCTCTCTCTGAAATCAGTTGCAATAAGGCTCGGAGTGTAGCTCAGGAAGGACAGAAGCCGAGGGTCCGCAGAGTTGACGCAGGGACAGGGGCGAGTGCAGGGCTGGTGGAGATAAGCTAGAACGGCTGCCTCGGCAAGACTGGGTGACAGTGACAGCGGCTGGGGACGGGGGCCAGGAGCCACACTTCAGAGGACGTGAAGAACGTGGGCCAGAAGGCCAAAGACGACAGCAGCAGAGGCAGGGCTGGCTCGTCCTCGACTTCACTCGGGCCTGTCCCCTGCCCGGAACCCTCTCCCTCTTCAGCCTCAACCGAAGGGCACCTCCACGCAACATTCCCTTTTTACTACAAAGGATGTGACTTCACCTCCCTCTTGACTGCACACAGCGTGTTCGTGGCACTCTCCTGGCGCGGATCTGTCTGCCGCTTGGAGCAGTAGGTGCCTGCGTGGTCTCCCCTCCTACCCCGGGCCCAGCGGCGTCCACCGCTCCTCTGGGCCTTGTCCACATCCGGGAGCTTGGCGGAGGAGGCCACCCAAGAATATTTTATCATGAATGCTACAGGCCCTCCCCTTCATCGGGGACAGGCGTCAGGCCCAGGGAATGCTCAGAAACGGCACCCCTAACCTGCGATGCTCGGGCGCACCGTCCAAATTCCCAGTGAGCGTACATCCTCTAGTCTGCTCTCCACACGGGCTCGTTTACTTAAGTGTTCCCGGTTTAGTTTTACCTTATGCTTTACTTTGGGGGATGAATTTAGGTGAAATGAGAGGAATTTGTCCTTACAACACTGCCAAACCCCGAATCCTACCTCTTTGCAAATCATGACTCTTTAAACGGTTGGAAGAATTTTTATATTCATGAACACATTCGGTTTCCCCACTTTATCTGCAGAAGGGCCATTAATGGGAGCTTCCCATTAGTTCATCGAATTTCCCTTGTTCCTAAGAGTCTGTAATTCCTCTTCTCACCGGGGTCCCTCTGAGACGAGAGGAGGCTGATCGCTTTCTCACTGACCACGCGGCCAGCGCAGCCTCGCGGAGACGGCGGCAGAGGTCAGCACTCTGATCCCCATCTTCTCCGCATTCCCAGCGAAGACTCTGTTTCCAGTCACAAACAGGATCATTCTAAATGTCACCGCTCCACACCCATCTGGGGCTGCAGAGAGCAAGCCGCCTCGTTTCTGAATCAGATGTCGTCCCCCACTGAAAAGCCGCCGGCACCCGAGGGGAAGGCTGGCATCTCTGCACCGGGAGGCTGCCCCCCGCCGGCACCCAAGAGAAAGGCTGGCATCTCTGCACCGGGAGGCTGCCCCCCGCCGGCACCCAAGGGGAAGGCTGGCATCTCTGCACCAGGAGGCTGCCCCCCGCCGGCACCCGAGGGGAAGGCTGGCATCTCTGCACCGGGAGGCTGCCCCCCGCCGGCACCCGAGGGGAAGGCTGGCATCTCTGCACCGGGAAGCTGCCCCCGAACTCACAGGAGACAGTTTCCTTCTGAAAGGAAAGGTAAGAGGATGGAGAGGGCAGGCGGCAAAGGGAACCACTTCACCACGACTTCTCGGCGCTTCGGAGAAGTTAAAACAAACAGGAAAGGGCATGAGCACGGTGCTCCCCACAGAGCCACACGAAGCATCGCCGTTTTCACGGGCGCCCGGAGGAGGCAGCGGGAAACTAGCACAGCGACGTAATCCACGGGCCGTGACAGGGTCCCAGCTAAAACCCGGGACATGCTGCCGAAGTCACAGACCTGAGCCACGGCAGGCGAGCGTAAGACACTAAGACGCTGAGCAAGTCCTGCCAAGTTCCCTCCGAGGCGTGGCCACGCTGTCACCAGCCCCTACCGCCCAGCCCCCTTCCGGGAAGGACACGCAGAGACGCGCTCAGGAGGAGCGGAGGCCCGGGGAGCCAGAGACGGGCACCGGCTGCGGGCGACAACTCCGAGGCTGCAGTAAATAACCCGCCTCTTCACGGGGAGCGGGGTTCCGGAAACGCAATGAATCTGGAATTAAGTTCCAATCGTGAAAACCGACGACAAGCAAAGCACGTCGAACCAGACTTTCACGACACTAACCATTCCCACAGAGGGAAGGGGAGCCACGAGCAACCCCTCGACTGGTGGCCCAGAGTTTTCGTTCACAACCTGAAACGATGCTCTGACGCGGGGCCGCGTGGATATTGGAACCTCTGCGGGCCTTTCTGCAGCGGCCTTCGCCGTGGAAAGCGCTCACGCGTATCAGAAAGAAGACCGTAAATCCACACTCCACATTTGGAACCATCCGACAGCGCTGGAGCATGACAGAGCCAGCGTGTGCTCCCCAGAACAGGAGCGTTTCTTCTTCCACTTAAAGGACTGGGGAGAGACTGACGTTTCTGGAACGTTGACAACAGGCAAGGGCTTTGCATGTCTTATCTCCCCATGTCACCCTCGCTGTGAGCCCGGAGGGGACTACACTGTCAGGCATTTCCTAAGTGAGTCGACAGGGCTCCGAGAGGCTAAACCACATGCCTGATGTCCCACGGGCAGCAAGTGACAGTCAACCTGACCCCAAACCCAGTGCTCCACTTCCTCAAGCGCCAGCAGATGCCTGTGGTACCTTTTCCTGTCCACATCTGCGGGCCTTCCTGCTAGAATAACCTTTATAGTTCTCGGGGAGAGCTTGAGGCGAAACAGAAGAGTTTTTTTGACAGGTACAGAAGTGACGAGGTTCGTATTTAGGCATTTCCAGAAGATACGCTCCGAGAGTGCAAGCTCATGGTTAATCAGCATCTCACGCACACGGGTGGGGGCCCTTCTGTGTCACACTTAGGAGCTACTTCAGTTGTATTTCAAGCACAGGCTACAAATGACCTGCGTCCCACCATTTTTGTCCTCAGACGACGGTCTCGATGGTGACGGGGTTGCCGCTGTCCTCCTGGCGCCGGGGCTGCATCTCATCTTTGAAAGCCCTGATCAGAACCACCTTTAGGGGCTCCTTGAACCGCTTCTTCCGACGGCTGCCCACAAAGAAGTAAATGAAAGGGTTGGCGCTGCTGTTGATGGTGGAGAAGAGCAGGGAGACGCCCTGGAGGGTCCCGAACGTCGACCAGTCCTCGTAGTACAGCAGGTAGAGGAGCCTCATGGGCATGGCGAAAATGAGGAAGATGACAGCGGTGATGGCGATGACCATGTACAGCTTCGAGGACTGGGACGGCCACGTGTTCTTCCGGATCTTGACCACCAGGACGGTGCTGGACACCACCATGAGCGGGGTGAAGACCAGGAAGCTCAGAATGGCTATGAAGATGATCACCGCCCTGCAGTCACCTTGAGAATGGCTCTGCCCTTCGTCGTCAATGCACATGACGTATTCCATGGTGGTCACTAGGCAGGAGAGTGCCCACAGCAGGGCGCAGATGAGCGCCGACTGGTGCTTGGGGCGATGACATCGGTACCAGATGGGGTACAGGACGGACAGGCACCTCTCCACGCTGATGGCCGTCAGCAGGTAGAGGCCCGTGTTGTAGCCAAACAGGAACGTCGCCGATAACGTGACGATCGTGTATTGGTAGCCAGAAGAGAGCTCGCAGTCCAAAGCATAGTCGACAGTCAAAATAAAAATACAAAAGAGCAGCGAGATGTCGGCGATGGACAGGTGGGTGATGTAGACGGTGAAGGGGTTTCTCCGCATCCGGAAGCAGAGGAACCAGAGGAGGACCCCGTTCTCCACGAAGCCCAGCGGGGACAGGCTCATGATCACCCAGTGCACGGCCGGGATTTCCTCGGGCGCGCCCCCGGAGGAGGCGTTCGGGCCGGCCGAGGCGTTCGCGGAGCCCTCCACAACACACAACGTGACGTTGGGCACATCCATGAGGAGGCCTCACGCTGCGGCTCTTCGGGTAATTTTCTATAAATAAGTAAACAAGAAAATTGATGAACTGGAGTAAAAGGGAGAATTTCAACTGTGAATCATAGCCTTCGTGTTATAATCAGACCCAGGTTATGATCATACAAAAGGTTACATACAGGTAAACTTCATAGAAAAAAATGTTTAAGAGAGTGTGCAATTCTGTTTCTAAGGATGATAAATGAGACATTTCACCGGGAGAGAACTGATTTAATAATTGTTTTTGATCCCCCAATAGTCTTTAATTCTGCATTATTATTTGCATGTGGCTCATGCCAGAGGCATCCAGCAAAGCAAGAGGGTCAGGATTCCTAGTGTCCGTTTCTGGTCTGGTCCACGCCTTCTGAGTGGAAAATCATGTCATCTCCTGTGCCTCCATCTCCTGGCCTGAGGAACCAAGTTCTTCACATTAAAATGTGACGACAAGCCCAGCCGGCGGGGCTCAGCAGTTGAGCATCAACATAGCCTCCAGGAGATCCCGGTTTGATTCCCGGTCAGGGCACATGCCCAGGTTGTGGGCTCCATCCCCAGTCTGGCGCGTGCAGGAGGCAGCCGATCAATGGTTCTCTCATCATTGATGTTTCTATCTCTCTCCCTCTCCCTTCCTCTCTCTAAAATCAATAAAAACATTTTTTTTTTTAATGTGATGACAAAATACATGCTTGGGCAATGCTGCTATTGTCATTTTTTTAAGGCATAAAGTGCCGTAAGCAATAGGTAAATGAAAGGAAACAGCTCCCTAAATGATGCTCAACAGCGCGCAAGTATTTCTGAAGGTGTGAGCAATTAGAAGGCATTTACTTCACGTGGTCTCGGTTCTGTGACAAAGCTGGGCACCTACTCAGACTAAGTGAGCTGTGCAAAGCAGCCCTGTGACAGATGGTGCTCACAACGAGGTGTGTCCACGCCCCCGCGAACCTCAGGCCAGACCATGCAGGCACACGACCGGCAGACGCTAAACAAAGCCTGCACCTGAAACCGAGACAAATGCTCAGTATTTTCGACTGCAAAGCATAGATTCTCAGAAACTTTCCTCACACTTTCCAAAATGCAAAATAAATATTTGCACAGCCCCTCCTTCCTCTTGTATAACAAACATATACATGTGTGTGTGTATATATGTGTGTGTGTGTATATGTGTGTGTGTGTGTGTGTATACATATATATACACACACACACACACACACACACGCCAGTTCCACCACTGGAGAGAGGAAAAGGGAAGTGGCCGCTGGAGAGCATCTCCCTTGCTGCAACTCCAACCTGTTCTTGGTGTTTCCTTCTAGACTCTTTGGGAGTGCTAAAATATTGTTCTTCTGCTTCTTTTTAATCCTTACCTGAAGATATGTTTCTATTTATTTTAGAGAGAGGAAGGGAGAGAGAGAGAGAAACATCCATCGGTTGCCTCCCGAACACACTCCGACTGGGGATTGAACCTGCAGCCTCGGTATGTGCCCCGACCGGGAATTGAACCCGCAGCCTTTTGGTGCACCGGATGATGCTCCAACCAACCAAACCGTGGAGCCAGGACTTGTTCTTTGCTTTTTGAACTTTGCCCTTGCAGACCACAGTCCCTAATTATATGCAAATAATTAACCTTTAAGAAGTTGATCAAAACAATAGTATGAATTAGCGAATATCTGCCTTTTGCCCAAATCAGGACATAGATGTGATATTTTGTGCAGCTTGAATGTCTCTGACGATATTAGATGTTTCTGGGATGCAGTCGGCAGAACCCCGGCATGGGCAGGGCTCCAAGTTTTGATCTCAGTACAGCTGTGCCTGAAACCTGGACTAGCAGGCAGGCTGGTGCGAAGGATAGTCCCCTCCCCGGTGGTGTGACCCAGGACACCTCAGCTGGGGACAGAGTCCAGGACGCTGAGTAGCTAACGGCACCACGACTGGTGAGCACTACTGGCAGCATCATAGGAGCATCTCTGGGGAGGAAGCAATGGGTTGGAGCAGAGAAGGCCTCTGTGCGGGACTTTCCGGTAGGGGGACCTCTCTGTGCCAGCCTTGCCTCCTCCAATCAGCTTGGGGGGGCCGATAAGGAAGGCGTTACTGTCCCCCTTCACAGAGGAAAAACTAAGGACTAATCAGAGGGTCAAGTTCAGAGCCACTGGGTCACACAGCTGCAGGGGGCCTCACCACTCCTCCCTCACTGTGCCTGGTGCTCCCTGGTCCCTGCAGGGGGTCAGGGCCTGAGGGGTCACATGGATCCTGAGCACAAAGCCAGCCAGGCAGGAGCGCAGGTCCCCACTTGTCTCTGAGAGCTGAGCCAGTGCCCCACGTAGAGTCTGAATCCACTGGTCTAATCAGACCCTTCACTTCACAGACCACTAAGTGGAAGCCAGAGAGCTCTGAGGGACCCAGCATTCACAGCTAACGCGGGGAAGCCGCCGAGCTGGGAGCTCCCCTAGCTCCTGAGCGCTCACACTCTGCCCTGGGGCCCCATCCTATTTTTAAGCCCTTACCTTTTATAGCCTCTCTGTTACATGTTTTCCAATCTACTGCACTTCTAATGCTTTCCACTTAAGGAATGGGAGGCATCCTAGTCCCTGATGTTATAGGGAATTTCTTTCCCCCAAAGACTTGTTTAATTTCTAACTGGGACTTGTCCAGTGTATAACCGGGGTCCCATGTGCTCTCTACATTCAAATTCTGCTGTAAATAAAGCAGCCACAGGTACTGCTTAAACTGCCCTGCTGTACATATGTGTTCACTGAAGGAAATTTGAAATTTTTTCACAAATAAATCATACATGAAACCACTGCTCAAGTTTAACCCCATTTAACATTTGGAATATTTCCTTTTAGTCCTTCTATGTCTCACACACACTCTTTTAAAAGTTAAAATTGCATTTTGATAATCAGTTTTGGTACCCTGCTTTTTTTCATTTGATAGCGTGTTGTAAACCTATTCTTTGTCAGCATATACTTTAAAAACCTGACTTCAATAGTCACTCTTTAGATGAACCATAATTTACCTTTAATAATCTTCTAACCTGGGACATACCAGTTGCTTCTGGATGTTCTGCCAGGCACAGCTCATCTCCTAGGCTCCCTGCACCAGTCCCCAGGACCAGCCACTTCTCCAAGGAGCCCTAGTTCCTTTCAGTAGAGAAGGATATTTAGAAGCCAAGATCTGGGTGCCAGGTGTGCCCACTGCTCTGGGGGTGTCGCTGCTCCCAAGCCTTTTCAGTGGACAGCCACACACACACACTGACATCTACACTTCAATACGTGATATCTATAGATATACTATACATCTAGATCTAGGTAACCAACGGGTTTACACCAACATACCGAGCTCAATATTGTTTTACTCTTCTCCATATTTGTAACCCCTTCTCTGATGGTGAGACACTTGGCTCCATGATCCCTCATATATTTACTTAATTGATCAAATCACCTGTAGGTAGGTCATCTCCTGTGCCTGCCACTGCCCATCCCCCACCGCATGCACAGGTGTCCTCCTCTTGTCAGGCCACCGATGCAGTGCCCCTGCCCTGGGGCACACCCCTCACCCAGCAGAAGCTCTGAACCTGGAACCAGGTCCCTTTGTCCACCATGCAGACGCCCTCTTCGCCCCGCCGTGTCCTCACCACCACCCTCACCCCGCTGGATGCCCCCCTGCGCACGCTCCTCACCTGCTCAGGCTCCCACACCTCCCACAGCTTTGGGGGGCGAGGCGGGTTCACCATGGCAGAGGGTATACTTAATGCCCACCACCCTCCCCCCAGAATCAAAAGGATCCTAGGCAGTGTGGCACCTGCATGCAAGAGAGATGTTTGAGAAGAGAGGTGTGACATTGTTCAAATGACTCTGCGGAGGGGACTGCCACTCTGCCTCGAAGCCACTCCTTCCATCTAACTGACCCCTGATGTGAGCCCTGAGCAAAGCAGTGTGGCTCCGCTGACCTCGGCTCCCTCGCTTGGCTGCCAGTGTCATGGGTTTCTGAAGGGCTGGGGTGTAAGGAGACCTAGAGGTTGGAAAGCGCTTAGTCGGTATGAGTCTCCGGGAAATGCCAAACTGAGGCGGTGAATCAGCTCGCAGACGAAACAAGCACAAGGTCTCCATAGACATTTGAGGAGGTGAGCTTTGCAGAACCCTGGAAAGCTACCTGCATTCACCTCTCACAGAAGTGAGGGACAGAGGGACAGCAGGGCTGACAGAAAAGTAAGGGGAATCAAAGCAGGCAGAGATGTGGGGTGGTTTTGTTTTTTCTGTTTTTTTCAGCCTTATTAAGGTATAAGGCTTTGTGCTTGCTGACGTTTCCTGTGCTTAGATCTCTAAGGAGATCTGAGAAGCGAACATCTCTTTCTAGGTCCCCATTTAGTTGGCCACCACCTACCCGCAGTCCTGGATTCCCAGTCCAGCACGTCA
Source organism: Miniopterus natalensis (assembly GCF_054644295.1). NCBI lineage: Eukaryota > Metazoa > Chordata > Mammalia > Chiroptera > Miniopteridae > Miniopterus > Miniopterus natalensis. The sequence goes on along the minus strand of NC_142085.1, from coordinate 87,898,513 downwards.
TGAAGGAAGGGAGGGAGGGAGGGAGGGAGGGAGGGAGGGAGGGAGGGAGGGAGGGAGGGAGGGAGGGAGGGAGGGAGGAAGGAAGGAAGGAAGGAAGGAAGGAAGGAAGGAAGGAAGGAAGGAAGGAAGGAAGGGAGGGGGGAAACTAGGGTTCTGGGGGGCCATCTGAAACATTGTCTTGTTCCTAGGCAACCAGAGAGAGAGGCCTGACCCTAGGCTGGACCTTCCAGGTACACGGCTCCAGAGAAAGGGCAAATGCTCCTCTGTGTGTGTGTGCAGTGACCTGGACAAACAGAAACCCATCTGTGAGATGGAATTTCCATGGCAGGGAAGGGATCGGGTGGGAATGTGCTGGGCAGGAACATCTGTCCAGTATTTAACACCCGTCCCCATCTTCCTGACACTAGAGCCATCTGCATGGAGAGGCGGAAACTTGCACCCTCTCCAGGTGCACAGCAGGACTGACTTAGAGCCCTGGTCTCAAAAGGGGGGCTGTGATTTTTGTCCCCTAGGGGACATTTGGCACTCCTGGGGATTTTGGTCGTCACAACTGAGAAGAGGGGGCTACTGGCATCTAGTGGGTCAAGGGCAGGGACACTGCTAGACATCCTACAACGCACAGAACAGCCCCCACAACAAAGAGCTGTCTGATCCAGTGTCCTGGGTGAGGCTGAGAGGCCCTGCCCCAGAGGCAGGCTGGGTACCACCTTCTCACTGCCGCCCACATAGCATCGAGCAGCGTCCTGTGCTTTGCCCACCTTCCCCCACCACCCTGCCTGGGAAATATTGCCGAGATGCTCACACCAAAGACCAAGGCTGAGCGGAGTCCTTTCCATAGACACCGGCCGCCCAAGGGCAGCAAGCCTCGGAGGCTAGTGCCGACGTGGTGCGCACTAAGGAAAGGCAAAGGAAAACCACTCCGGCCTGCCTCCGGCCGTGCCTGGCTGCTTCCCATCAAGCGACTTCCCCCGCAAGATCAAGTATGATAACAGTCCTCTCAACCCCCAGCTCCTTTATTTATAAATTGATCCCACCCCATCACGAGTCAAAAAAAGAAAATGCTAACACAGAAGTTTCAACCCTGAAGTTGAAAAGCACTGCTTGGGGACAGTTAGCCCAGCAAAGACGAAAGCTTTCCAAAACAAGGGCAGGAAGAAACAAAGGTCTTTGTCAACACACACAAACGTCTAACACACTGAAAACGACTGGCACAGAAAGAGTCCCCCGGGCGATAGCTTTTTGAAGAGGGAGGGCCTGGCTCTGGCTGTCAGGGGCAGCTGAGCAGTGAAAAAGTTGGGGCCGACTCACTAGCTCCAGTGGCTCAGGGAGGGTCAGAGGCGGCAGCAGGGAGGCAGTCCCTTCGCACCCCGGGGCACCGCCGCCCCGCCGGCCTCAGGGTCTCTGGTCCCAACGTCTCTGAGGGTGGCTGCAGCCTCCCTTCTCCGAAGAATTGGAGCCGCTCCCCCACAGCTGAATGTGCCAGGCAGATGGTCCCACACTTATCAGCAGGAGCTGTGTTCAAATAGCATCATTCAGTGACATACTCGAGTGAAATCTTCACGCTGATCCCAGGCAGGAACAAGGTGGTGAACGTGCGAGGTGGTTGACCCCCTCGAACCACCAGGGCCAGGTGGGGCTAAGGAGAGAGAGGAGCCAGAGACCTGTCCCATGGAAGGGCAAAGTCACGTGTTGGAAAGATGGAGCCAGCTCAGATTCCCGACTCAGCCTGTAACTAGCCATGGGATCTCAGCCAAGCTCTCTGAGACTCAGTTTTGCCACCTGCAAAATGGAGCTAACCATATTACCGCAAAAAGTAGCTATTAAATGAGACATTTGTATATGTCTGCACAGCGAGGGACACGCTGTTCAATAATTATCGGTTCCCTTCCTACAACCCATCTGCAGAGTCTTGTGCGTAAGGACGATGCGAGGGAGGGGACAGAAAGCCTGGGAGTGGGCTCCGAGGTGGAGGGACACCGTGGGCGACCCCAGGCTGCACCTCAGCCTGGTTTGGAGACCGTCCCTGGGGCAGCTGGCTCTGGTGGCCACATCTGCTCACCCACGCGGTCGGGTTACTTTCCCCGACCCCTGTCCCCTCTTTCCACAGACCCGACGTAAAGGCGCCAAGGCCGAGTGGGAGAGCTCCGGGAGGTCTGACCAGCCAAGGCCCGGGTGAAGACCCCCCTCGTTTGTGGCAGTATTTCTTCTTTTCAAAACCATTCCTTCGTGGTTACTGTGTCAAAGGAGTCACGGACCCCTGGGACTGATCAGATCAAAACAGGGTGAGAAGGCAGCTGCGGATTCTGTGGGAAAGCGGACTTGGGAACCCGAGCTCGAAGCCCTCCTCGGACTGTTTCCATAAGCACGGGGCCCAGGGCCAGCCAGGCTGCTCCTGCGGGAAGCCGACCTGGGACAGGGACCCAGGGGACACCCCCTACAGACCCTCAACCACCGGCAAAGCAAGGAGAGAGCCGGGCACCTGCCGGACAGGCGGGGCCTGAGCAGCAAATCTCCAGAGCAGGCGGCCCCCGCCCGGAAGCCGCAAGCGCCCTTGGTACCTGGTCCTGATGCTCCAGCGAGGAAAAGAGTAGCTCCTGGGGTGCGCGGCCCCGGAGGGCGGTCAGGGGCTGGACGGAAAACCGGGAGCACCTGAGGCAAACGGCAAGGGCACCAGGCTCACGGGAGGAAGCGCGAGGAGGCCCGGAGGAACAGGCAGGGCTGGGAAGGAAGGGACCCCTGAAGGGAAAGAGGGGTGAAGGACAGCAGGGTGGAGAGGGGGACCTGCTCGGCTCCCCTGCTCACATGCTGCTTCTCAGGCTCAGGGCTGTCCAGATAGTACGAGCATTTCACCCGGTCGCTGTGGGGGCTGTGAAACCCTGAGCAGAGTGACCAACGGGAAGCAGGACTCCAACGTCACTGTTTAAGTCAACAGGACACGGGGCCTCACCAGTTTGCTTTTTCCAGCTCCTACCAGAACACAGAAGTCTGTGCATACTGGCAGAGAAGAACTTGCCCAATTTGGAAATTGATCAGTCCCAAGGTGACCGGGGAACGAGCCACCAGGAAGCTGGACTGGCCAGATGGTGTATAGGTAGGGGGGCTGGGGGGGGGGGGGGGCTAGTCAGGGGAGCCTGGAAGAGACGGGCTCTCCCTCCAGATTGAGGGGGTGGAAGACGGCGCCAATTGTTTTGTGACTAATTGGCACCACTAACAAAAGCAGGAATTATTGCGGATAGAGCTGGAGTTTCATTTGTGGTAGATAATGATTTGGATATAGAGAAAATACAGCAACTCCCTGTAAAAATAAAACTGCTTGCACTTCAGCCACAAATAGGCGGGCTATTTCTGTGCCGGGCTTGTCTTTGTGCGCAGTCCTCCTCTTTGGAGAGGTAAGGAGCGCTGGGGGAGGGAGGTGGGCAGAGCGCGGGTAACAGAACCAGCGCAGCCTGGGGACATGATGTCTGTGGCCCCCAAAGTCCAGTGTGGAAGGAGGTTCTAGCTTCACCTCCACAAGTCAAGTCGCACCTTCCAAAGTTTCCTAGAGAAACAACATCCCCGTTTCTCCCCTCAAACAACAAGGAAACATGGGGAGGAGGCCTGGGGAAGGACCTTATGGGGGCAAGGAAGAAGGCTATGGGATAGACCCAGAGTGGTAGACCCCATAAGAGGTAGACCTCATAAGTGGTAGACCCCATAAGTAGGCCCACAAGTGGTAAAATTCTTTTCTTCCACCAGTTCACTCTTGGGTTCCTAACCCTCTCAATGCCACGGGAGCTTTACTCAGGGAAGCCCAGTGAATTCTGGTCACTGCCAAGAACGTATGTATTCCTCATGTGGGAGGAACTCTGCTCTCTCCACCCTAGGTGCTGAGCCTACGGTTACGGGGAGAAAGGCTTTAAGTGCTTCACAAAGCCCAGCACTACCCTTGGTGTTAGAAAGTTAGAGTTAGAATATCAAGGGCCTGGGCCACTCCTACTGAGAGAATGGCCACGGGTGCGGCAGGTCCAAGGGCCTATTTTCATAGCAAGACACCAGGCTCCAGCCGGGGCTGAGAAACAGCAGATCCCCGCGACAGCAGACAACTAAATTAGTACAAATTGTCCAGATTCACCATTTGGAAGCAGAACAACTTCCAGCATGCTAGAAATTTGGCCTTCCAAATTTGACAGGAGTGATGAGTGATATTTTGTCCCATCTGTTTGATTGACAGGGTCTCAGAGCAGGGCTGGCCCCGCCCTCTGCCCCCCAGTCCTGCAAGAGGGACTTCAGATCTCACTGGTCAGATAAACAGCTGAGATAAAACCCTGAGAACAGAACTCTCCCAGCTGACCTGAATCCCATCAGCCTTGGGGAATCTTCTCCGGCCTTCTCTACCCTACCCGGTCCTAGGATTGGTTGGGTCTGTCCCAAGGAACGATATTCACTTTCAGTGCCCTTTTCTTAAACAACAATTTTTTTTTTAACCCTCACCCGAGGGTGTTTTTTCCATTGCTTTTCAGAGAGAGTGGAAGGCGGGGAGGGAGGGAGAGAGAAACATCCACGTGAGAGAGGCACATCGATTGGTTGCCTCTCGCTCTCACACCCACCGGGGCCGGGGATGGAGCCTGCAGCTGGGGTATGTGCCCTTGGCAGGAATCGAACCCGGGACCCTTCAGTCCTCGGGCGGACACTCTGACCACTGAGCAAACCGACCAGGGCTTAAACAGCAAATCTTAAAGAGAAGTGGCATTTTCTCCCCATGTCCCTCTCCTACAACTACATAGGCCCACCTGGTGGGGCAGAAACCACAGCAGGCACAACGGGGGGGGGGGGGGGGGGGGGGGCAGGGGAGCAGCCCCGTGTGGAAGTTAAGGGAGCAATAGACTCCTGGATAAACCCTGGGAAGGGTCCAAAACGGACCCAGGCTGCAGATTAGACCCAGCTGTGAGAGGCTGGGTCCCCACCCCCGAGTGCTCGCCCCCAGCCCACCCCCCCTTTTTAGAATCTGCCAGAAAGGAGGCTCTTCCAGCTCTTACAGAGAGATGGGGAGAATGTGAAGTGACCCCAGACGAGGCCAGCAGTCCCTCATCACAGACGGCTCTGTGCGCCAAGGGCCGCGGGAGCAGGTCTGCGGTGGTCGCCCTCGCAGGCACCGGGAAGGGGCAGGTTCCTTCACTTGAACAAGCGCGACATCTCCCTGCGCTCTGCGCCGGCACCCCCTCGGCTGCGCAGACACCGGCCTCCGGATTCCTTACCCAGATTGTCACCGCGCGTTCCCTCTTGTGCAAACACCACGAAAACGTCCAGTTGTGAGAAAGAGTATTTTTGGAGCGTTGCCTCGGGACATGGAGTCTGCCCATTCCTCTACATGCTCTAAATATTCCCCGGGCACAGCCGCGTACTTGGCCAGCGCTGTGTCGGCCCTTCATCCAACTGTACTTTCTAAGCCATCCTTTGGAGATATGCATCAGCTCGCTTTCAGGGGCTCGGAAAAAAGACGTAAAAGATCAGAGCTGTGTTGCTGGGGTCTGGCTCGCACCCCCCATGCTCCGCGCCCCCTCCCGGAGCTCCGCATCAGGAGCAGCAGCGGCCAGGGCCCTCGTGGGAAAAGGGCGCCTACAGGTGTGCGACTGTCGCCACTGTTTTCTTCCCCTGCCAGGAAGCCCCAAGACACATATGTCACCTGCCTTTGGAAATGGACCACGTGGCTACTTAAAAGAAAAATGTTTGACATGTGCTACTTCCCTCAGCTCAGAACATGGCCTCTGTCTTACTCCATCCCCGGCCTGGTGCCTGGGGTCCTCAGGGGGGGTGGGGGCGCTCAGCCCTGAGTCCTTAGCCAGACCTGCTGGCCTAGTTGGGTCCCCAATCCTCTGGACCCCTTTCTGGGGAAGACTTTCAGTGGGTGGTATATGGGACCCGCAGGACGAGCACCCCGTTTTCATTGCTGCGGCGCCATCCGCACTGAATCCTGAAGTCAGCTAACGTGGCCGTCCACCTCGGACCCCAGCCTCTGTCTGATCCTGTGAGCAGTTACGTGGGGGGGCCACAAAGACGGCCCATCCTCCTGGTTTCAGGAGATACCAGTCTCTAGGGGCCAGCGTGGAGAGTGGGAAATCCAACTTGACGCAGGCTTCAAGTCTCGCTCTCACAGACTCAGATACACAAAACCTGCTCTTTGGAGGACATTTTTATATGTCATTTTTTTTATGTTAAAACACATACCCTAAAATTTACAATTTTAACCATTTTTTAAAATACTATATTTTTTAAAATGTTTTTATTGATTTTAGAGAGAGGAAGGGAGAGGTAGAAACATCAATGATGAGAGTCATTGATCGGCTGCCTCCTGCACGCCCCGGACTGGGGATCAAGCCCGCAACCCGGGCTGTGCCCTGACCGGGAATCGAACCGTGACCTCCTGGTGAGGCACTAGGGGGACATGCCCTTCTTTCCATCTGGTTTTCAGGAACACTTTTGGAATCAATAATCTAATATACTTCATCTAAAATAACACAGAAGGTACTTTGCAGGCATTCCTGGCCCAAAACTCTACTTGGGCCAAGGGACCCGTATCAGTTAGGGTTTTAAGTGCAAACAACAGAAACAGACTCCCGCTAACTTGAGTGGAAGGGGGATTTATTAAAAGCCTACCAGCTAGCTCAAGGACTCTCCAGGACAAAAAAATCCAGGCTAAGTTAGGATGCCAAAAACAACTGCACAGCGCTAAAGCTGTGCGGCAGATTAGCTCCATCAGGACGCTGCTGCTGCCTCCGCCAAGCCAGGGGCCACGGAGGGATGAACTGCTCCCTCGCTGCCACTGGCACCGAGCACCCCGGGCACCCTTAGCTCTGCTCCTGCTGCGTTGGGTGCTCCATCTCCCTAACCCCCACCGGAGAGGATTCTCAGTGTCCCTGCTCCCTTGTCACCAGCGGCTGAGGCAAAGTCAGGACCAGACACACCTGGCTGGCCGTGCCAACATCCCACAGGAAGGGAGGCTGGGAGAGGGAGACTGTCATAAGGTGGGAAGGGGCCCCCCGTTCTGGGTGTCCAAAAGGAGAGACAAAGGTCTGTGTTAGGTTTTAATGGCACCTGTCCTTCATAGGTCACCAGGAGTCAGAGCCAACTGGACCGAGGGGGAACACACATATCAGCCCTTCCCCATCCTCAGCACAGGGAGCAGGTGTCCCTGAGCCCCACCCCCCTCATGTCCCACCCACCTAAGTCCATAGCACCTCGACATGAGCCTGCCCACAGCCTGCGGCCCTCTCCCTGGAGGTCATGCTCTGGGAGCCCAGGGCCGTGGTTCTCTGGACCAAATAGCACTGAGCCTGCTCCCAGGGCCTGGCCCCTGAGGGTAACTGGTTGCCCATAGATACCCCTGGGCCAAGGGTGTGAGTGAGGCCCTCGTGGTGAGGGACAGGGCCAAGCTCAGGAGGAGGAGAGGGTTGGGCAGAGGCCAACGGCTGGCTCTCCCACGTGGCTATTTTCCAGACCAGGACTCCAAGTTGTCCAAGAATTCTGACTGAAACCTGGTCTTCTGATTGTACAAAGGTATATGTTTGTCAAGGTCGAAGGACAGAGTGAACTTTAACAGTTTGGTAGCTTGCATTTTTGTGGTAAAACATACATGACATAAAATCTACCATTTTAACCATCAAGTGTGCAGTTTAACGCGTTAAGTACACCCACGACACAACCATGACACTGTGCAGCCACCTCCACCATCATCTCCAGAACTTTTCCATCTTCCCAAACTGACACTCTGGCCCCAGTAAACGCGACTCCCCAGCCTCCCTCCCCAGCCCGCTACCCTGGAATCTGCCTCTGCCTCTGAGCTCACTCCTCTGTGCACCTCTGTAGGTGGGCCCGTGCAGTATTTGTCCATGTCTGGCTCATGGGACATCACGGCCTGAGGGGGCGTGTGAGCCAGTCCTCCGGGGAGAAACAAGAAGGTAGGATTAATGCACATGGCCAGCATTAGGGGACCACCTGTGAGAAAAAGGGGAGAAACCAACAGGCTGGAGAGCTGCCAGACCTCAGAGCCAGTTTGACCCTGTCTGAAGTGGGAGGGAGGGCAGGAAGGATGGCTGGTGGCATGTCCTGGCCTCCTGCAGACAAAGGAAGGGTCAGCAAGGCCCATGGGACATCCTGGAGCCCAGGTTGGCCATCAGTGGAGTCCCTTTGGCCTCAGCATCCTGCAGCTCAGCCTTGCTAGGAGCAGCACCGAGGAAGGGAGGCCTCAGGGTCCACATGGAGTTGGATCCCTACCACCGACACAGGCCTCCCCCAGCTATCACCAAGCTGCTGGCCTCTGGGCCTCTTCAGCCACCTGGCCTGGCTCTGGGACATCTCCTCACTACATTCTACCTTTATCCCCAGCAATAATAAAAGTGCTTGTTCTCAGCCCTGCCCAAAGAAGTGATCACCCCACCAGCCTACCCCTCCCTGGCCACACCCTGACCCCTCCACCCAGGGTCCCAGGCAGGAAGTAGATTGGGGCCACCTCTCCTGCAGGTTCTTACACCCCCTGGGCTATCTACCCCCTGGGGTTTGAGCATGGTGTCGTGTCTCCCTCCTTCCCCAGGCCCCACGCCCAGCTCCCACAGGGACTTCACGGGCGGCATCAGCCCCTCAGTCCAGTCTGTCTTAAAATAGACACTGAGGCTTCAGTCCCCCAGGCGAGGCCTATAGACATTTGCAGCCCACCTCCCGGTCCCCAGGAAGCCTGCTCAATGTCTCCAGGATCATTCTGTAAACTCTTTTAAACTACAGGCTGGGCAATGAGGTGATGAGCTCTCCCCAGAAAAAAAATACATCACCCTTAGTTCAAAAAGCAGCACCCATCCCCCACATGTGGGGAGAGTACAGTTTTAAATGACTCCACCCAGGGACAAGGAGAGGCTCAGGGTTTCCTGTTTCTTGGTGCTATCAAGTGGTGAGTTAGGTTTTCAAAGAATGGAAATCGTTCAGCATAACCCATAACCCATGGACACAGGCAATAGTGTGGCGGAAACCTGGGGGTGAAGGGGGTCAATGGGGGGGAGGGGACATCTGTAATACTTTTGACAATAAATTTTAAAAAATCATTCTAATGATTATTCTGTTTCCCAGCTTCTGTAGGAAGTTGTGTTTTTCTCTCTTGAATTGTTATTTTAGGGGAGTTCCCCACCCCCAAAACAGGGAAGCTTCCTTTACCCGGGCAGACCCCAAGTTAGTTAAACAGTTGTTTTACAAAGTCACTGAGTGAGAAACTCGAGTCTGAGGCAGCGCTCACAGGGGTTTTGAGGAAATCCCTTCGTCTCCAGATAACAGGAGTGCTCGGACCCCACCCACACCGCTTCCACCGCCCTCCCTCCCCCTCTCCTTGAATTGTCCCCAAGGTCCAAGCGGGTACTGGGCGCTGCCCACCTCACCAGGGTGGACGAAGGTGGACCGGCCACTGCTCTTCCCTCAGAAGTCCCGGCCGTCCCCACCCTGCCTCCCCACCTACCACGGGGCCTCCTTTCCGCCCAGACGAGTGGGAACTCAGGCCTGTTCCCACGGCGGCTCCGTCGCTACAGGAATAGGAGGGCGGCAGCCGGCAAAGCTGGGAGAGAACTGACCACCATAAATATTAACCACTTTGCTTTTACCCTTAGTTACACTAAACATTTGAGATGACTTAAATGTTCATAATAAACGACATAGATGAAATTAAGACCTTATATATGGCAAACTAATATTTGATTAGACCTTAACTCCTTCCTTCCTTCCTTCCTTCCTTCCTTCCTTCCTTCCTTTCTTCCTTCCTTCCTTCCTTCCTTCCTTCCTTCCTTCCTTCCTTCCTTCCTTCCTTCCTTCCTTCCTTCCTTCCCTCCCTCCCTCCCTCCTTCCCTCCTTCCCTCCTTCCCTTCTCTTTTTCTTTCTTTATAAGCTACACTGATGATGAAACGAGTAAATGAATGCATTTATCTGATCAGGATTCTTAAATGCGGTACTATATCAAGATAGCTCAGTATTTTTAAAAAATATTTTTATTGATTTTTAGAGAGAGGGAAAGGGAGAGATGGAAACATCAGTGCCAAAGTGAAACATCAATCGGCTGCCTCCTGCACGCCCTCTACTGGGGATCGAGCTCACAGTCGGGCATGTGCCCTGACCGGGAATCAACCAGCAATGTTTTGGTGCACTGGACACACCCAACCAACTGAGCCACACCGGCCAGGGCTCTTTCTTTTTAATTTTTTTTATGAGTTTATTTAGAAAGTCACAGAGGTAGAAGTAAGCTATAGAAGAAATGGGCTCAGGAAACAAGTTACAGAGGCAAGAGGGCCCTTGGAGCTTAGGGGGACAGAGAGAGGGGTAAAGTAACAGCCTGGGGGAGGAAGAGGGGAAGGGGAAAGGGAAGGGCATGCTCCCGGGAGAGCCACCCAAAGGTTTCTTTATCATTGATAATATTTACAGGATTTTTCATTCAAAATATAACAAAATTCCTCACAATGACCAGACAGATCCGCCTGCAAGTAGAATACAAGTCACAGGAACACAAGCAGGCCGGCCTCCTGGAAAGGGCGGAGAGGGCGAACCGCAGGCGGCTAGGGCTTCAGGGGCTAGGCCGGCCCAGGAGGAGCGCGGCAAGCGCCCAGGCCGTAACTACGCCGCAGACTCTGCAAGGCAAGACGTGGGTCGGCGGCCAGGGGGCTCAGGTGGGCCGTGCGCCCCACAGGCTCGCCCCTCTGGCTTCCTGACTTTGCTCAGCAAATGTTCCTTCTCCTCCCGCCTGTCCCAGCGAGCTGCTGCCTCTCCAGGTGAGAATGGCTCTGGGACACAGAGCAGTCACTCTTCCTAGCGAGTCCCATCAGAGGCTGACACAGGGAAAAGGATTGCCCCGGGTCTTTCCAGATGCTCTGGCTAAAAGCTCTAGACTCAAACTTGACTTTGCTCCAGTCGGTCAGTGACAGCACCTCCACTGCCCCCACTGTGCCCCCAAGCAGTCCAAGCCATGAGCAAACTGTGACCGGGTAATCCAGCTTCCAAACTTGCTCCCGCCCTGCATCCGCCACCCCCGCCCCGTCTGTCTCCTGTCTCAACAGAGCCACGCAGCACGGCTCTGCTCAAACCCCCCACGGTCTGCAGTTTCTCCCCCAGTTCTTACCCATGGCCCTCCATGCGGTTGGGACCCACTTATGACTCTAGTCTCATCTCCTTACTTGTTCACTCCTGGCACTGTGGCCTTCTGGCTGCCCAGGTACCTCCCACCCGAGGGCCTCTGCCTTGTGGCCCCTCTGCCTGGACACTGGGCCTCCCATCTTCTCCTTCATCCCCACCCCCGCCCCTCCACTCCCACCTCCTGAATTGCTCTTCTTGTTAATAAGCACCTGTCACCTAATAGATGATGCAGTTCACTCGATTACTTATAGATACTTCCCGCTACAGTGCAAGCTCCCTGAGAACAGGAGCCGACATGTCAAACGTTACTGAATCACGTTCAGTTCACTACCCTAGTCGACGACTCCTTTACAGCACACACCAGCTACCGAACTGCGCTCCACGCAGACCAAATGGGGACCACAGGACAGTGTGGCAAGCAGCCTCAGTCCTGGTCACTTACTGCAACAAGCAGTTGATGTCCGGGGAGTGCCTCCAGTACCGATAGAGGGAGACCTGCAGGGTGGGGTGGCCCCTGTACTCCTTCAGGATGCTCCGAGCGCTGCCAAAGGAAGGGTGCTCAGGTCAGGCACGTGAGCGGCAGCCAAGTGGCTGTGGGCAAAGAGATAGGGTGGCCGGGAGGACACGGGACGGGACAGCTGAGAACCAGGGCACCTACTCCTTGAACTTATTGGTCAAGAGCAGGAACTGGTTGCGCGTGAGTCGCCGGACATCGAATTTGCAGAGACTGTGGAACTCGCGGTAGACCTGCTGCTCGCTGACCCCAGGCCACCTCCTGACGCTGAGCAGGAGGATGGGGGGTCGGATACTGGGGTAATCTGGACCAGAAAAGTTCTGGAAGACAGGAAGAAGAGCCGAAGAAAGTTTCCACCATTCCTACTGATGACCCCCCAGTCTGAAAATCCTGAGAGAGAAGCTAGGAAGGGCTCCATCTGGGGTTGGAGGGAGGGGAGACGGAAGGAAAGAGAGGGTCCATGTTGGTTTTGGCAGAAAGACAAGAAAAAATAACCAGTTTGGTGGAGCATGAGCACCCCCTTCAACTCTGAGTTTGGTAGTTATCAGAACCCCCGAGATATTCCAGAGGACCAGGCTGCCTCTCAGCACAGCCTCTGAACAGGAGAAGGAGCTAAGCGAAGGCTACTCACGATCTTAGGGACCCCAGCTCGGATCAGATTCACCTGGTTCACGTAGGGGGCCAGCACGTCAAGGTACAGGGGGAAGGAAGGCTCAGGTATGGAGCCAGCTCTACACGGACAGAGAGAACCCGAAGCACTCAGGCAGGCACGCACCCACCCTGGGCCGGGGCTAAGATCCCCAGGCAGATCAGGGGAAGGGCTGCCTCGGATGACTCTCGTTTCCTCCCTCACAATTCCTGAGGCTCAGGTCGGTGTGCTTCCCCCACTGACCAACCTCATAAAGGTCCCTCCATGGCCTACACCGAAGCGGAGCTTCCGGTGGTCACCATCTGTTGGTGACAGTTTGGTGGCAATCCCTCCACTGATAAACATTAGCAACAGAGCTCAGAGAATTAGCGAGAGGCCACTGTTCAGAAGATGGTCCAGTGATCATCCCTCGACTCCACATGGCCAACCCTCAGTCCCTTGTCCCACCCCCTTGTCCTGCTACCAGCCCTGCCTCCATCCAGAGAGACCACACCCGAGCACAGGCTGTAAGGAGGCTCAGGCTTTGGAGGTGGGCGGGCCTGGGCCACTCCAGAGCTTCTCTAAACCTGGGAGGGTTTTAGGTCGTGAGGGTTGAAAGGAATAAAGGCCGTAGGCCCAGGGGCCATGGCACTGAGGGCCTCTGCTGCTGTTAGCTGCCTTGCCGCTGGCCAGGGACTGCATTTACGTAGTGACTTTCTGCGCCCTCCGTTCTTTGGGAGAGCCAAGGGAGCCCGGAGGTCAGCGGGGAGGGGGGCGAATCGCAGGAGGAAAGAAGGGACACTCACCCGTGCACTCTCCACAGGAGCAAGTGAGCCACTTTCAAAAGAACTGGGGGGAAAAGCCAGAAATGTAGCTCAACCTGATCATCACTGTATCAAAACGTGCAAACGCACATGTTACTTCCATCATGTGCAACCCACCCGGGAGTGCGTGGGACGGCATGCACTATCACAAATTAAACATGAATCTCCTTTTAATTTTTTTTTTTTAATCCTGACCAGAGGATATTTTGTCCATTGACTTTGAGAGAGAGTGGAAGAGATGGAGGAGGGGGGAGGAGAGAGAGAAGCATCGGAGAGAGACACATCAAATGGCTGCCTCCCAACCAGGGCTGGGGATCGAACCTGCAACCGAGGTATGTGCCGGAATCGAACAAGAGACCCTCAGTCTGAGGGCCGATGGTCTAACCACTGAGCAAAACTGCACAGGGCAAACATGAGTCTCCTTTTAAAGGAACAGTGACTCACCTGATCCGCAGAGGAAGGCGTCGTAGGCTGCTTCATGGGGGTACTTTGTCTCCACTGAGGCGTTCCAGAAGCAGGAGAGAGTCAAGCAGCGATTAGAACACACCTGGAAAAGGAGTCTCTCCCCTACCCTGGCATCGCACCCCGTGGGCTGTGAACACACCGCCGTCCCCACCCGGGTCCGGGTTCCACTCGCACTGGCTGTGCACACACAACCTCCAACCGCCCTTCCTCCAGAGCCGCGTGCACCCGTCTCCCACCCACACCCCATCCTCACCTCGGTCCTCCCCAGGGCGGCAGGAGCACCCACAGGGGGAGGAAGCAGAAAGCCGAGAGCCTCCCAACAGACTACTCACCATGGCCAAGGGGAGCAGACGCCCCCCACCCTGGCCCAGGACCTCGATGCCTCCAGGATGGCTCCTTTCGAGCGAGGGGGTGACAGGCAGCACAGGACAGGACACCGGTGGAGAAAGCCCCAGCCGCCCTGTGCACACTCCTGGGCCCCAGGGAGACCCGGCCCCAGCTCTGGCCCCTCAGCACCTCGCCCACTGTGAGGAGTGGGCACTCTTGGGCACTTACCGTATTTCTCACACTCGCTGGCGTGAATAATCACTGGCCCAGAATTCTTGGTGGGATTCAAGTCACTGTTGCAGAAGAGAAACAGGACAAAGACTGTTTACCAAGAATAGTCCCTCTGGGTCTCCCCTCACGCTCTTAAGTGAACATAAATAAAAATGTTCTCAGTACTGGGGCACCTTTAAAGGGAAAAAAAAAATCTAGGCCTGGGTAAACAAGGCCTTGGTAACTAGGCAACTGGATGGGTAAGAGAGCAGCGGGCACAAAGCTGAACCGACCAGTGGTTCTGAGCATCTATGGGAAGCTTAACCCAAGCCCAGGCACCAATGTGAACTCGATGCCGGTTCTGCCCAAGGGCTGGCTGTCCAGTGGTCTCAAGGACAAACAGAGAGATGATCGCATCCGCATGCTACATGTGCAGCACCTGAAGCCTGAACAGGGCACACCAAAGGTCAGAGACTCACCCAGCTATTGGCATCACTCATTCATGCGAGTGTTTAATGTGCACCTATTACGTCTTGCACTGCTTTAGGCACCAAGAGAAACCTCAGCGTTCCAAAGAAAAACAAAACAAACAAAACCACCCAGTTCTCATGGAGCTCATCACTCCAATAATCAGAAACAGATCAAAAGAAACACAAAACCCTGGCCCACAGAAAATAGCACGTCATTAAACAGCTGTAGGCATTTTTACCAGGCCCCGCCCCTCTAGAACAGTTTCTCAGCCTCAGCACCAGCAGCATTTTGGGCTGGAGAGCTCTGTGTTGGGTGTCCTGGGCGTCCTGGCCTCACTCCCGCAGTGGCACCCCCAGCTCTAACTGTCTTGACATTGCCAACCTGTCCTGGGGAGCAAAATCGCCCGACTGAGAAGCCTGCTCTAGAGGCAGCTCCAAACAAAAGCTTCCTCACCTGTTTAGGACTTCATAAACTTCGGAAAGATTTGAAACCCTTGGGAAATTCAGTTCCTATAATTATGGAAAACAAATTAGGGAGAATGAAGGGTGTTTGCTTTTGCTGACGTTCTGCTTCAGGTGCTAGCAAGTGGCCACTCAAATGACCTGGGGAATGTCAACTCCCATACCTCTCTCCAAACATACCTCTCCTGATTACTAATTAGATTGCCAGGGTGCCTAGTGTCCTTGGATTGGGTTCCTATAAGGGACCCAATAACCCAAGCTAGAAAAAGCTGCCACAAACACAGCCCATACTATCTTCCTTTAAAGACAAGTGTTTAAGGAGTTCTAGAAACACAGGACTCCACAGACCCAGGCCAAGGACACACATGTAGAACACCAGGCATGCTAAGGACAGAGGGCCTTGGGCAGTGCAGGGTCAGGGCGTCCAAGAGTCCATCTCATCTTGTGTGGAAAGCAGCAGCACCGGTTCCCTGAGATCAGCCCCACACCCTTCCCTCTGCCCCAGGACAGTTACCTGGAGACAAGCAGCATCACAGAACACTGTCAGAGCTGAAACATGTGAAGCATGAAAAGAGTGCGTCTCCAGGCAAAGATGTACCTGCCAGGCTCATTTTTGTGGCTCCCTTATGGAACCATTAACTTTAAGTGATCACCTTAAGGCTTAAAAACACTGGACCAATTCCTCTTTCTTTGCGGCTCAGTTTAACGTCTAAGCAGCATTTAAACCAATTGGGTGCTTCCCCACAAACGCACAACAGAAGTCCCCTGGGAGCTTCGGAAATCCCAGCCCTCCCCTCCAACCCGGAGAAGCTGCCGGTAGGGTCCAGGTGTTGGGACTTAGCTCCCAGGTGATTCTAATGGGCTGTCAGGGTTGAAAACCCAGGACCTTAAGGCTCAGTAAAGATATTTTCTCACAATGTTTCAAGAGGGCCTCCCCCCCCCCATGCTCTTTACATGTTGCAAATACTAGGTACGAGTCAGCTCTAGAACAAGTTCTGCTGCCCCATCTAAACAACTATACACAAGTAAGTCCAAACATGGGAACGTGAATGAGGGAGGGAAAAAAATTATATATACGCTGGTGTCATCCAGAGGGGCCAAAACCAAAAAGGAAACTGAGGCTGGTTATAATATACAAGAGCACGGTTCGAGGAACAATTTTTTGAGAGAGAGAGAGAGAGAGAGAGAGAGATGAGTCACTGGGACAAAGCATCCCGTAACCTAAAGCAACGTCATTCCTCACCTTCCATATGTCCTTCGTCACATTCTTAGTGTCAATGAGGACAGGAAAAAGGCTGTGGATATTCAGCTTAAACTGATTGTAGCTTTCTGAAGGGAAAGACCCAGAGGGTCAGAAGTGGGTATGTCACAAAAGTGAGTTTGTTGGTAAAATGGGAAGTTCTTCAACCTAGCTCGTCACCAACTGGTTAACAAATAAAACAAAAAAGGAACTGAAAACATCCTTATTACTAGTGGTTAAGGATTCTAAATCCCAATCCAGCCTGCCACCACCGTTTGTAACAGGAAAGGCCACACGGCTTTCCAGTAAATTCGGGATACTGCCATTGCCAACATTGGTTCACGTAGTTTGCAAAGTTCTAGCCAATGGAAAAAGGGGGAAGGGGGGTTACTGGGAATCAAGTACGAAATCATCACTTGTAAATGACTGTTCACAGAAAAATGAACTAGAAATCATTATAATGAGAGTAAAGTGCCCTGATAACAATTTTTAAGCCGCCTGCTCTGCTCCTCTCACCACCCTCCCATTTCCTGCTCCCTGAAGGCAAGAAGGCAACTGCCTTCCCTTCTTTTTCTGTTGGTGTCACTCCCATCTCTCTAAACAACACATTTACCTGGCAGGTGGCTTCTCCAGGCTCAGCCACTTAACTACTGACCCCCCCGTGTAAAACCGTAACTGCCTCCCACCCACGGCCAGCGCCCCTCATCACAGCCCGATGCACGCTGGCTGCCAGGGGCCACAAGGGGCGGCTCTCCAGCGACTCTGACTTTCCTGTACAGCTTGTTCTCCCAGGACTTGCACTGTGCTCTCTGCTTAGTTTTTTAGTGAGGGCTTATTATTATTAATTAACCCCCCGTTCTCCAGTTCTCAATATGCTCCAATTGACGTGTTTTGTCCATTCATTTCTTGGGGAAATCTCTCCTAGAACCTCCTCACCCCCCCTTTCGATCTAGACGAGTGTTCTCTGTATATTTATTAGTTCAGTTAATCCCAAACAACCCTGGGATATGGGTACTATGAACACCCTCACTGTATAGGCAAGGAAACGGAGCAGAGGTGTGTTAATATAACTCACTTGAGAATACACATAACCTGCTGCTGTACGTCCAACAAGGTGTCCATGTGGAAAAGTATGGGACAGCTGTACGGCAGGGCCACACAGCCATTAAAATCGCATTTATAGGATAATGACACAGTAAACACTTTCAGTAAGTGAAAAACAAATGCCAAATACAACATCAAATGTGTTATGTGATCAAACATGTAAGAACTCAGAACAGGAAAGGCCAAGTGTCAGGACTAGGGCTGAGATTACAGGGGGTTTGTCTCCTTCACCGTTTCTGACTCTGCCAAGTTTCATACAGTGAGACTGAGCACCCTCTGTAACGGGGGAGGAGCATCAATCCAGACTCGAGCTTTCTTCCCTGAGAATGTCCCCTGGTCTCTACTCTGGGGTATGGAAACCAGCACAGAGGTGCCAACCCCTGCAGAAGCACGCAGACCCTGGGGAGGGGCGTGCACGCAGGGCTCCTGTGCGAGCAGGATTCGGGGCCAATCCCCTTCCAGGTGTGAACTAAGAGCAAAGGAGGGAGACTGTCAGGCGCACCCTACCTGGGAGAGGTCGGAAGAACTTCTCGTGCAGATGCAGCAGGTCCATCATCATATTGTGTCCCACTAAGGGCTACTTGGATCAACAGGAAGGGAAACAGAACTTTAATAATAGAAACAGACACCTACAGACTAATCGTCTCCTGCAAAGGGTGCAGTTTTAGAACCCACAGCACTTCTGACCAAGTGGGAATCCATCCCCTCACCCCCACCCCTGAAAAGTAGCCCAAGTGTTTAAATCCCAGAAAAGAAGGAAAGCAGTGAGTAGGAGCCACACTGGGAAGCAGATAAACACTCACTTCCCCAGTAGTTAGTATTGAAATGCCTGAAAGGAGCAAAGAAATAACAATTCATATGGACGGTCTCTCCTCAAATTAATCCATCATGATCTGGTGAAAGCAAGTTAGACCCGTACAGCCAGCTATCAACAAGGAGGAATCACTTATTTTAAGGAATTTTCACCGTTGGCGGTCCCACCAGTGTTACGGCCAGAAATACAAAAGACTGCTACGGACCAAGAAAACAGAGATCTTCCTACCTTCTGGGCTTTCACCAGCATCTGGAAAAACACAGAGAAGCCCCTCGCAGAGAGAAGAATCTTCTCCCTCCAGCGGCTCTCTCGGTCGCAGGAGGTGTTCTGAAGGTACCAGCGATGCTGCCTGCTCACCTTCTTCACCATCACCTGGAACGAGACAGGCTCCCCGAGTCCCGGGAAGGCTGCTGCCAAGGATGCGGCTCTTCATCGCAAAAGGGGGGGGGGGAGAGACACAGAGACTCGGATCACAGAGGCCAGATGTGGCCGGAGGAGAGAGAGGATGGAGTGGCTACGGCGCCGGCTCCAGGTGAGAACTCACCCCTTGGTCGCCCAGCACTGTCCAGATGTCAGGGAGGGCCTGCCTCAGGACCAGCTGCACCTCGAAGGCCTGGAAGCCTGCAGCAGGGAAACACAAGGCTTGCAGAGAACCCCCGCCACCCTGGGCCGGCATCCACCTTCCCCTCGAGAGGCCCGAGAGAAGCAGAAGCTGGGAGACGGGTCAAACGGAAAAGCAGCTCCCGGGTGTGCTGACGCCCAGGAGCCCACGCGGCAGGGACGGCGCAGCGTGTCGTGGCAACGATCTAGGGCAGCAGTTTATCTCAGGGCCCCTTTGCAACTGAGGGCCCCAAAGGGTTTTTTTGTGTGTGAATTATAGCTATCAATAGTCACTGTATTAGAAATTAAAGCTATACATTAAATTCAAAATTGTAAAGTTTTCTTTTCAAATAATAAGCCCATTCTGCTTTACCCAGGGTTTTGTAGCATCACACACTGGCTATTTGGAAAACACTGGTTTGCCGAGCTACACAGATCTTCCAATGTCTACACATTTCACTGTAGAACAGCAACAAAAGACGCCTGTAAGTATGCCACAGGCCTCATCAGAAAGGTCTCAGTGCTGCGAAGCTGTCAAGCCTGTGGCGGCAGACTCGAGTTTCCCAAAGCTCCAGTTTTGACTAAAAGCTCGTTTATCACTCGCGAATATTGAGTCATTCTCCCTGAAGGGCAGGCTCGCTTTTTTTCATTTGGCAAAACGGTTGAAAATACCCAAGTCAAGATAACTGCAGTCAGTTCCTTTAAGTAAAAATAATATTCCATTAAAAAAATAAATAAATAAAAGCAGCTGATTCAGTTCTCAACTCCAAAACGCACACGATTTTTCCCTCAAGACAACCACGCAGTTTGGTGGGCAGCTGCAATGTTTTATGTACACTTACTTTTCTACATACTCATTTTGACACAGAATTATTTAAAAAGATGAGCAATGGTTGAGATTTAATAAAATTAAGAATTATTACTTTTTCAACAAGGAAAATGTTAAGTAAAAATTGATTTTTTTAATCCTCACTTAAGGATATGTTCATTGATTTTTAGAGGGGGAGGAATGAGAGAAACATCAATCAATTGCCTCTCACATGAGCCTCAACCGGAGACCAAACCTGAAACCTACTTAGGTATGTGCCCTGACCAGGAATCAAACCCGCAATCCTTCAGTGTATGGGACAACGCTCCAACCACACTGGCCAGGGCAAAATTGGATTTTTTTTTAACTAAGAGTAACTGGTGACAGAATATACTGACTACTGGCGCGTTGACGCCACACCTTAATCTGTGCCCAGGTGATGACAGGTTCACCCACCGGTGCTTCAATACCATCAGCGCAGGTGGCACAGCGACAATGGCAATTGATAGCTGAGTGATATTCTGACAACACTTTCAACCTCATGGACCCCCCGGAAAAGGGCTGAGAGACCCCAGGGGTCCACAGACCAGGGCTGAGGACCACTAATCTAGGGCACGTTCATTGCAATTTAGCATGGCACTGTAGGGGGGAAATTCAGGGATTAACAAAAGTAAATACAAGTGCAGGGGGCACTCAGGATTGGGACCAAAGGATGACTCTGAATAGAACTTCACTTCCTCAACCTCAAAATTCAGGATAGGTCCAAAAGCCTTCAATTTCTGAATGCAGGTCAGGGCTCTCTCACCACAAGGACCAAGCGTCTGCTGAGCGAATGCCCAGGCCCCGTGGAAGGAGAGGGTGTGTGTAGTGACCAGGCCAACGTCTCCTGCCTACCGGCGATACCAGGGAGAGTCATCCAGTCGCCTTCCTCTGCCAGGTTCAGCCACCGCGTCACCTCATCAATCACCACCTTCATTTGGTCTTTATCCAGAGAACTGAAAATGGGCACACGAGAGTGGAAATGCTGGAGAAAACCCCCAGAACCGTAAGATGATGTTAGCGTGGGCATGGCTCCTGAGGCCTCCAGTGTTAACATTGTGATCCTGGCAAGAAAATGTACCCAAAAAAGACTATTTATTTTCCAAGTCTCGTTCTGCAACAGGAAGCCAGGCCCTGGCCTGTCCCCCCATATGTCGATGGGAGAACGCCCTGTGCCTCCCGCTGTGCTAGCACCGACGGGGGAGCTGGCAACTAGCCGGCCCTGCACACTAACAGCTGGCCTGTCTCCCTAACTCAGCTTTCGGAGGTGAAAAGGTGCCACCTGGCCGAGGAGGACCAGACGGGAGCTCTGGGGAGAGCATCTTCTCAGGTGTCGGTATCCTGAGACACCGAAAGACTTCACCGACATCTGAAAACAGAACGCTAAAAATTCAAATTGCTCTTTCCCTTACAAAAAGCTACATTTTTATGTGAAAACCACAAACAAGGATTAAAAAAAATTTTTTTAAAGCAAAAAACTCCAACATGACATAAGATCATGATGTGGACCAAATAATGATCACCTTGCAGAGCAAATGCTGTCTAATTTAACCCCTTTCCTGATGAGGCGTAGAACAGGAGCTATGCCCATCCTGAGCCAGACAAAGGCATGAATCTGAAGCCCAGAGAGCTTAAGTAACTTGTTCAAAACCAGGCAACGGGACCTGGCAGCCTGTCCCTTCCACCACACAGTGCTGCCACTCACCCACCACCTCACCCCTGCCCCTGCTCTATAGAAGGACAAGATCTCAAGGATGACACCTGGCACTGGGGCCAAAAGGAAAGAGGCAGACACCTTGCCCTCGGGGGACACAGCAGGATCAAGCACAAGAGGTGAGGCATGTGAACTGCACGGTCAAGGTTATCCGTGACGTGCCCCTGAAAACTTCCTAGGACCACAGTGAGGCCAACATACCATCTCAGACAGAGCCATCTCCCACAACGGGGGTGCACTTCCTGCTTCTGTGAGTACCGATTTAAGAGTCAGTTCTTTTTCTTTTTTCCTTTCTTTTTTTTAAAAATGTTTTTATTGACTTCAGAGAGAGGAAGGGAGAAGGAGGGAGAGAGACAGAAACATCAGCGATGAGAGGGAATTGTTGATTGGCGCCTCCTGCATGCCCCCTGCTGGGGATCAAGCCCACAACCCGGGCATGTGCCAGGACAGGGACTCTGTTACCTCCTGGTTCACAGGTTGATGCTCAACCACTCCCTTCATCTTTAAGCACTGAACTCACACTCGGGGCAGTGAGCGGTCTCTCCATTCAGGCGTGGGAATGGAGTCGCTGGCACTTCGAGCGGTTGTTTGACTGGGCACAGGCAGCAGAGGCCACCCCAGCTAAGGGGGACGGGGCCGTCACCACACTCTGGAGGGAGCATGCCCAGCCACAGGAGACGCAGAAGAGCTCCCGCAGTGATGCAGCCCACCAAGCCCCCCGAGGGCGGGCTTTACCTGCGGACTCTCCAGTTCCCGGTCAGGATGCTGTGCTGGATTTTCTTCTCCTGCTCTTCATTCATATACGGGATTCCATTTTTGAGAAACTAAAGACAGGAAGAGAACTGGGAGTCTAGTAGCGTCATCCTCGGTGTTGGGGAGCAGAGTGGAAAGAAACCCCCCTTATCCGGTTCCACACAGACATGAAAGGGGAGGGAAGCGGGACTCAGGGGCCCCTGGGACCAGGTGCCCTCTCAGACCTCCCGTTTCCTCTTCCAGTGCCATACCTTGTTGTAGTCGAAGCCATACTGATTCAAAAACTGAACACTAGAAGCCTGGAAAGAGAATTCCGAGTCCAAAATCCCAAATGTTGTAGGGAAGAGAAAGAAATTACATGAATGGGCTACGTACCTATAAACAAAAAAGTAAACACAAGGAGAAAAAGCCAAAACCATTTTTAAGACTCTGGCTCAGAGCAGGCTTCAGAGTGGGCTCTTCCTTTCACTTGAAAAGTAGTATTTGCATGTCGGCTGTTCCCCGTACTATGGCTGGCCCTGGGGGTCAATGAGAAGAGGCAAAGACGCTGCTCTTGAAGAACAGGATCTGCCCCCCTATCCTGAGCCCAGCAGGACTGCCATCAGCACTGTTTCAGACTGTTGGTGCCTGGGAGCTACATCACCCTCAGTATAACACTGTGCTCACTGCTGCCCTGAAGGCCCACTCAGGAAACAGGGAAAGGAGCGCAGAAAGTGCAGGGCAGGGTGTAAGGAGAGGCCCCCAGAAAGGTGTTGCTTCCAGAGACTTGAAGGACAAGCCGGAGTCTGCAGGGGAGAGAGCAAGGGAAGGGCACAGAAGCAGGGGAGACCATGCGGCATCCAGGGCCAAAGTGGTTCAGAGCCTGGAGCAGAATCTGGGGGCAGCGGGTGGAGAAGGGAAATTGGCGAGGGGCAGGTGTTCTGCAAAGGTCTGGGTACATACTTGTTTGGCTCTCCTTCAATACTGGAAAACACAGACAATCCTAGAAGAAGGACAGTAGGGGGAATGAGTACCAAAGATGAGCCACCAGAAGTTAAACAAAGCATTTTGAACAGTACTTTGCACCCAGAAATACTGGGAGGGCTTTAGAGGAAGATAAGCTCTTTTTAAAAAAAATAAAGAAAAGCAGAGGAGGAGATACATTGAAAACACGAGCGCGGTCGACCTGTGATTCACCTGAAATCACTAAAGCATAATTGTGCATGGTTCTTCAAACACAGCGGTAAAATTAAATTGACTTTTTTTTTCTTGGTTAACCCTTACCTGAGGATATTTTTCCATTGCTTTTCAGAGAAAGGGGAAAGGAGAGGGAAACATCGATGTGAGAGAGACACATCGATGGGCTCCTCCCGCACGTGCCCCGGCCGGGGCCAGGGATCAAGCCTGTAACCGAGGTCCGGGCCCTTGACCAGAATCGGATCTCGAGCCTTCAGTCCGCAGGCCAACGCTCTAACCACTGAACCAAACTGGCTAGGGCTAACTGGACATTTTTATAGTTTTAAAACTAACCAGAGGAAACACCCAAAACCATGAAGATTTATATATTTAATTGACTTAAAATGTCTGTATTGTTAAAAATACCATACACAACGTGAAAAAGGTTTCCAAGCAACAGAAACACACGTGTTTCCCACACTTCTCAAAGAGGCCTTACAATCACCAAGTTTAACCCCCCCCCCCCCGGAGAGTAAGCAAAAGACAAGGAAAGAGCAAAACACACACAGATGTTCACCATCATTTACAGGAAAAGCAAGGGTAAAACCTGTCAAGGCCTGTTTTATAAAGTTTTATTGAAATACAGCCATGCTCATTCATTCCTATACTATCTATAGTTGACTTCCCATCACCAATGGCAAAATTGAGTAGTTGTAACAGACCATATGGCCTGCAAAACCTAAAATATTTATTGTACAGCCTTTACAGAAAAAGTTTGTTGACCCTATATTAAAAATGTAAATCAGAATAACAATTACATCATTTATTCCTCTACTACGTGGGCAACAAAAATTTAAGAGTCATAATAGCGAGCGTGAGTGAGGGAAACTGGCACACTCACTGCTGTTAGTGGGTCACTGTAATCTTTGTGGATGGTGGGTAGGAGGCAACACAGCAATGCTTTAACACACACTCTAACTCTGCAGCTCCACTGCTCCAAGTACCCCAAACACATACACTCACGAGAGCGCAGTAATGTATAAATACTAAGCCAGTCAGTGCTACCTTGCTCTATCACACACAAATGGTACCCAAAGTATGTACCATTAGGAAACAGTCAATAGATACATTCATAGTTTGGAATAAAGCTGTTCAACATGAATAGGAGATCTGCGTGTGCTGATACAGAGAGACCTCTAAACCCCATTAGTGAAAAACAAAGGATGCAGAACAACATGTGTGCAGTGTGATAGTTTGCATCGGTTTTCTCTGAACAAAAATCATACACATTTCTCCTTGAAAGATAGTACAAGGTACCTTAATGTTGATTTATTTAGGCATCGAAATATTGCTGCTAAATTAATCTCTGCCTGTTCCAAAGTGTTAGGTCCGACAGGCATAATACGACCAAAACCAAACAAGCACACAAAATGATAGCTAGGTTCTTTGATAGACGTCACAGCTGTTTGATCAATAAGAAACATAAAGACAATAAAAGTAGCTCTCTTAGTAACTCATGACAAACAACTGAAGATCAAACTCACCAATCTGACAGATGGTAAACTGCTGAACACTCTGACGTGTCTTTAGATACCACTCCGATGGCAAGTCAAAAAGACTGTGAAAAAACAGGCATCTCATTCCAGAGGCAGAGATGGCATCAAGGTGCCCGGCCTCCACACTGGATCAGCACCTCTCAACCATTCTTCCCTGTTACAGCTGGCGAACACCACTAGCCTTTAGTGGACAAAGGCCAGGTCCCCAGCGCCCCACAATGTTGTCCTGCCCGCCCAGTGCCTTTAGGTGCCTGCTGAGAAACAATGCTGGTATGGCCAGGATGCCACCCAGGGGGGCACAGGTGAGCGCCTAGCTCAGCTCTAAGGCAGTTTTAGCTTTACCTGATCTGCTGGGACCGGGACAGGTTAGTGCGAAGGCCCGTGAACTCTATGTCCAGACCTGCCGGGAAAGCAAAACAGGAGAGTCCCCAGGCGCGACCACTGCCACTGCTCTCTATGCTGTAAATGCTGCAGGTGGCAAGCTCGGCTCACACTGCTCCAGAGGCCAGGTGAGTTCAAGAAGGGAAAACGGAGGGAGCCAAGGCAAGGACAAGCCAGGCCACCCAGGTCCGTGGGATAGGTTCCTCCTGGGCCACTGAGGGGCCAAGGGGGCAACTGCCGCTCAATATCCCTCTGCCCAGGCCGAGCAGGAATCTGTCCTTCGGAGGGGCCCTCGCTGAGCCTCCCACGGCCTAGCGACCGTCCCAGCGGGCCTCCCCTCTCCGCCCTGTCCCACCCACGCCACACCCCCGCGGGCTCTCCCAGCCCAAACGGGAACCCCGAGCCTTACCCACGAAGTCCGCGCCCAGAACAAGCTCCTGCAGCAGAGGCAGGCTCTGCTCGAACTCGTTGGCGCCCACGTCCATGGCTGCGCGGCCGCGGCCCCGGTGCGGCCACGCGCTCCACGCGCTCCCACGCGCCCCCTCCGTGCCGCCGGCCTTAAAGGGCTCGCGCAGGTAAACGGGCCGCCCCGCGCCCACACCAGCCCCAGGAGCCCTAGGATCAGGGTCCCGGCCGCGCGCCTCCCCCCGGGCTCAGAGGCATTTGCTTTTAAACCTTGTTGGCCAAGGCAGGGTCGCTTAGACCCGCCTTTCCTTTCCCATGGAAGCCCGTTTGTTTACCTTGCTCCACAGCCCTTTCTTTAGTCGAGACAAACTTCTTCCCGTCCTTTACGTAGACCTGGAAAGCAGGGTTCGGGGGGCGGGGGGGAATTGGGGTCCGAGCACGAGCAAAACCAGGCCTGAGCGGCTCCTCAGCAGACGCGGGGATGGGGGGCCCACACCTCGCCTGCTTCCTGAGAGGCTTCTCCCCAGCTCTGCCATCCTTGCCAGTACTGGCCTGTCCCCCTCCCTTTCCCCACACCCCATTTTTTCCTCACTTTACTTTGTCTGCACCACCACTTACTGATTGATTTTAGAGAAAGAAACATCGATCTGTGGTTCCACTTATTTACGCATCACTGGTTGCCTCCTGCGTGTGCTCTGACGGATCCAACCCAAAACCTTGGCATAGGGGAGGATGCTCTCACCAACGGAGCTGCCCAGCCAGGGCTGCACCCTCACTGTCTTTAATACCTTTATCACACGCCATACAAAGCCTCAAGAATTGCCAAACTGAAGGAATCCTTGGTGCAGAGATACCTAGGACAATCATTTTCCTTGCAGAAAAAAAAAAATCCCTGCCTACGGAAAGGATGCAGGTGAACCATTTCGTCATCATTTCCAAAGCCACTACTCCCCTCCATGGCCTTTTTTACCTCCTTCCTTGAATTCTGGACTTGTTTGAACAGCCTTCTAGAACCATGGCCTTCAAAATGAGATGCTCCAATCACTCTTTAAGGTGAGGGAAGAAAATAGAATATGTATTTGTAAATGCTCCACTGGGGAGACCCTGGCAGGGTGACTCGGTTGGTTGGAGCCTCATGCGGATGCGCCAAGGTTTCTGGTTCAATCCCTGGTCAGGGCACATGCAGGGAACCACCAATGAATACATAGGTGGGTGGAACAGCAGATCAATGTCTCTCTCTAAATATCAATCAATCAATTTTTTTAAATGCACTGGGGTATTTATTGATCAAAAGGGGATTAAGCCATTGCACTCCGAAAGCCTCTCCGAATCAGTTATACTTTTTAAAAATGTTGGTGAATACGTTATCTCTAAAAAACACACTGAATACCCAGATTGACAGTAGTAATGTTCTTTCACTTCTATAGGATGTAATTGGCTATACGTCTAATAATCAAAGGGAAAATGCTCTAGAGGCCACCCTAGCTGTTCACAGGTTCTCCCTCTTCTCATCTTCAACAGCCATAAATGGTTCACACCTTACTTTGATTTAATCAACTCCTTTGTGAGAACTGTCATGATTCCCATCTACCCCAGCTTCAACT
The DNA here is from genome assembly GCF_054644295.1 of Miniopterus natalensis. Taxonomy (NCBI): domain Eukaryota; kingdom Metazoa; phylum Chordata; class Mammalia; order Chiroptera; family Miniopteridae; genus Miniopterus; species Miniopterus natalensis. The sequence goes on along the minus strand of NC_142085.1, from coordinate 87,871,310 downwards.
TTAGGTTAACTTGAATGCACTTGCAGCTTCATCTCCCATCTCACAAATTTTTTCTTCATGGCAAATTCAGAGTATGCTAACCCTGCCCATTTCCACCTCCATTTTCAGTTCCTCACTGAATTCCTTCACTCTTTCAAATCTGCTTCTCCCTGTTAGGACCCAGGAGCCCAACTGGGGTTAGAATTTGTCCCTTTTATCGCCACATTACTAAGACTGCTTATAATAAATTGATACTGATATTTCATATTTAAAAAAACACCTCCACACCCTGAATAGCAAGAGCTATCATTTGGATCACCCACTGTGAGTTAGACATAGTAACAAGTGCTTTGCATAAACCTCTTACGTGTACTCTTGCCAGACTGAGCTGAAAAAGTGAACAAATTTAGCATAACCAGAAAATAAAAGTTCATACTATGCCTTTATTCTTTAACTTATAAACATTTAATTTGTCCTTCAAAAGTTAATTACAAGTGGTGACAGCTTTTCTCAGACATTTCTCTCATGTCCAAGAGAAGGGAAGACTTTAGCCCCACACACACAAGGGGAGAAGGGGATGATCATAACTGCTACCAACACTCCGCAGTTACGTTACAGCATAAAACTTCCAAGCTGGCTGTTCTTCCAGATGCTCCCTTCTGACGGATGTAATAGTTGACAGCCTGATATTTACACGTCCCAAACAATGCCTCTGTTTCATTCATAAATTCTCCGAGGCTCCTGTAGCACCACACCCCCTTCTGTCAGAGCACTCTGTAGTCGTTTCATCTGGTTTTAAAGACCAGAAAAAAAGGGAAAGATTAAATCATCACCACAAGTAAGCTGACAATAAACAGCCCACTTCCCAGGAGAAACAGAACTGAACTACTGATTTGCTCTTCGCTAACTTCCCACCCACCCTGGTTTTTCAGAAGGTGATCTTAATGACATAGATACGAAAAAAGAATGTAGAAACATCAAGGATATCAAGCTGTTTTAAATATTATATATATGGTGTGTTAATATGTGAACAGGTAAGCAAAGTGTTCGGCATGGTGGCTATGGAATCCGTCGCTGTGGGTTTGAACTCCCCCCCCCCCCCAACTCTCTGGGCAAGCCAGTCTCGGGGTATTTATACACAGAACCAGCAACATTAGTGCTGCCCCTGGGCTGCTGTGAGAATGAAACCAGGTAATGCACATCAGGACACTCACCTCCGAGTGTGATACATGAAAATAACTTGAAGTATGGAACTATTAGTATTATGTTAGTATCTAATGTCAAGAATTAACACAATGCCTTTTAAATAAGTACATGAAAACAAATATACCGAGTCTGAGGCTGCCTCCCAAGGAGTTGGTTGGTAGACCATGAAGTTGATTCCTGCCTGTAAGCATCGTTCTGCCAGCACTCGTCCTACACTCTCACAAGCCACCACGTTTTTGGTACTGTAAAGGTGCTTTTTAATAGCCCATTCACGTGTGGATGCAGAAACCACAACCTGGCCATTGCAATGCTCAACAAGTGCTTCTACGTGATGCTGAGTCCTTATAACTCGCAGCCTAAATGAGAGAAGAGAACAATATCATAAAAGACTCCTAAAGATAAACGACCACTGGTGAACACATGCCTAAATATTTTGATCATTTATTTCAACATACTTAAACTGGATTTTACTTGGGAAAGGTACTTTTCCTCTGCCCTTATGAGAATATCCTCAATAATAAACCAAACACTTCACTTAACCTCAAATATCAAAGAGAAACTTAGTACTTCTGAGAGCAGAGATTTATTTACACAGCAACTACTTCAAAAAAGGATTTGAGGAGTTAGAGCTAAGTTGCTGACCCTACACTGGGTAAAGATAAGCTTACTCTATGCTTTTATTTTCCAGCTAACACCAAAATAAGTGTAAGACGGATCAAAGACTTAAATGCATATAAAACAGCTAACATAGTTCCTGGCAAACAGAAAGTGTTCAGTAAATAACCATCTTTATAACAGACTCCTAACTAATCTTCTCGCTTCTAAAAATGCATTCTCCCTAAAGTAACCAGAATGATCTTTAATTCAGGCTCAAACTTTAAATCCTCTCATAGTTTCTCACTGCACTGAAACGAAGTCTAAAGCGCTTACTTTGATTTACAAGTTAACGATCTGTATCCTACCTGCCTCTCCATTTTCACCTTACACCATTCACCCCTTTGTCCACAGAGATCTTCAAACCAACCAAGCTCACACCCACCCTAGCTGCTGTTTCTTCTGCCGGCAATGCTCTTCTTGGCTGATAACTGGGCTTATTCCTCTCTCAGAGGGTCCTAGTAGGCACCCAGTCCCCCATTCAACCATCACCCTTTTTAAATGTTCCCCGTGACACCTCCTTGTTTCCGCCCCCTCACTTCCGCTAACCCCTCCTCCGCCCACCGCACCTCCGCTTCCTCAAGACAGAGTCCCCAGCAGTATGAATGAACTGGTGCAAGCAATCTGCAGGGCACAGCGCGCTGCTCTGTCAGTAGCCAGCAGGCTTAGTTACCTGTGCCAGAACTCCCGGGAGGGCCACACTGTCCCCCAGCCCCGCTCCTTCCTGGCCACAGCAAGGAGCTCCAGGTTCCGGGGGTTCCTGTTGGTGAACTCTGGGGCAACAGCCTCATTTACCAGAGGGTCCACTTCAGGCGCCACCTCTGTCTTGGAACTGGTGGAGAGCGCCGCGACCCCACGTCCTAAGAACGGAAACCACCAAACGGATCTTTAAAAATGACGAATACGGACAAGACAGGAACATTCCCATCCACTCCCCCCCAGTCTTTGCGCCCTGGAAGGGGAACAAAACGTATGCTTGGCCACAGCGTGGCCTGATCTCAGACCCCGGTCCTTAAATTTTTACGACTGTCACAATGCTGTTAGGTCGTTTACCCTTCGATGTTGAAAATAAAATACGACTTGCACATGCACTTTACCCCAGGGAGTAATCTCCGAGAAGCGGGAAGATTAAGTACCCGGGTTCCTGCAAACCGTCAACAACTCCCAGGACCGTGACCGAAGCGCCATCGCTGAGGGGATCATGGGGAAAGCCCAGGGAAAGCTTCGCCTCCTTCCCTCACCCGCGACCCCACGGCTCACTGGCCGCAGCCATATTAACTCAGGAAGAAGCCTGAGGATCACGCTGGTCACAGACGCCTCCGCCCGGAACTAACGACTTCCCTGCCGCTGAATGGCTAAGGAGACAACCTGTTATCTCCGCTCCTCCAATCATCGCTTACGCTGGGGTGCACGCAGCCGCCTTGAGCCGACCAACCACCTCGCAGAAACGCACCAGGGGGTGGGCGCGTCGGGGGGGCGGGGTTAGGAATCCGCAAAGGCGCACCGGCCCCAGAGCACTCACTACCACCGGCTTTTTGCCGGAGCCCCGCGAGGAGCCCGCAGCCTCTTGCTACCTTACTGGGCTCTGTGGTCGCAGAGCTTAGACCGACTGTGAAGCCACACACACCTGTTGGGCACCGGGAGAGACCGGGCAGAGCGTGATGCAGTTTTCTCTTCAGAAGCGGCGCCTGTCATTTTCCTGACGGGCCCTGGGAAGCCTCGCCCGGCCCAGCCTGGCCCAAGCGTACGCGCAGCCCAGGAACCAGGCCGCGGCTGTGTGCTCTCCAAGGCAGTTCCTGCGCTAAAGGAGGACGAGGAAAACGTTTACCGCGTAAGCCACTGGTGCCCGCAAGAATTTCTCAAACATGCAACCCCGGACTCGTCAGGGACACCGACCTCTTTTCCCTTACACTGTCAAATAAGTGACGACAGCTTACACTGCCCAGTGTGAATGAACCAGAACTATACCTATTTTTGTCAGATCGGCAAAATATACTTCTTGGTGTGCCACAAAACGGAAAAGCTGTTCAAACTCGCCGGTACAAAACAACCCGCACCAGCCCCTCTGAACCCCCCCCCCGCTCCGCCGCCTCGAGGACGGCCCGCCCCTTCCCCTCCCCTCACGCTCCGAGCTCCACCCCACCGCGAACCGCCCCTTCTAGAAGGCACTAGAATGTGCAAACGCGCACGCGCAGCGGAGCGCTTTCTACCAACGGCCCGAGACGCTGACTTCCGTTCTACCTTCGCGCCCCTCTCATTCGCTCTCTAATTGGTAGAACGTGCGGGTCCCGCCCCCTTCCGCACCTCACTTCCTGCACGTTCACGCTTCTCGCCCCCTCCCCTATTTTCTTTCCCGCCGTGCCCCGCGGCGACGCCGAGGCTGGGTTGGGGGAAGGGAAGAGGTGGAGCGGCGTTCCCAGCAGCCCCTGCGGCACCGCTTGTGTCCGTTCCACGCCGTCGCTGCCGCCGCCTCGAGTGTGGCCGCCGCTCGGCCTGGGGACCGAGGAGCCTTTTGTCCGCGGTGAAGCCAGACGTGCACCCTGCCGCGGGAATGGAGGGGCCTTTGTCCGTGTTCGGGGACCGCAGCACTGGGGAGGCGATCCGCTCCCAGAACGGTAAGGGCCGGCAAGGCCTGGGTTGGGCCGACGCAGGGCGCACCCCCGCTCCCGCCGCGGGGTCGGTCCGTGTGTTTTCCTTCTCCCCCAAAGACGGGTCTGGGGGTGGGGTGCGGGCCCTACCCGCGGGGGCTCGTAGTTTCTGGGCGGGGCGGCAGCTTCCCCTTCCGCCGGGAGGAACGGCGCGGGAGCGGCGGGTTGCGGATGCCCGGGCTCCGGGGCGGGCAAGCGAGTCCCGGCGCCACGTGCGGGCCGCGCCTGGGTCCCCTTTGGTTGCCCTGTGCCCCTTTTGTTCCGATTCCAACCTCGAGGAGCGTCTCTCAACCTCTAGGCCTCGTTTTAGGACCATTAACCAGAAAAGACTAGTTTCAACTGCTCCTTTTCCTGATGAGCAAATGGCCACGATTCGGACGACTTGCCCGTGGTACCCCACCTATCGCTGACAGCTTCTTGAAATAAAAATAGCCCGCGGAATTTTAGTTGGATGTTAGCATAAGCGATACTTGAGATGAATGTGCTCCAGTAAACACTGACACGAATTAAGCATTTGTTGGTGAGCCTCTCTTGAGAGCGCTTACGCTTGGAGGCCATGGATGCCTGTCGATCTTACCGTTATTTGATTTTTTGCTTTGGATGAATTTGCAATAAAGTCAGAACATGTAAGTGAGATCATGCGATACTTTTTTGATTCACTGTTGATTTTAGTAGGATTTGTTCAAAAAGAACAACTTGCTAGTTTCAGGAGGAAAAGACATGTATCTCTCTTTTTTCCTATATGAGGTGGCAGAACCCGAAATTATGATTAGATTACCTTTTTTAAATGATTAGGACAGACGCGTAGATTTGGAAAATTCAGAGACTGTTGGATGTCATTTACTTTCTTGAAGCTGAAATTGTCCTTTGAAAAACTGGCTTTTTCTAATGTCATTATTTCATTTTTACAGTTATGGCTGCAGCTTCTATTGCCAATATTGTAAAAAGTTCTCTTGGACCAGTTGGCTTGGATAAAATGTTGGTGGATGATATTGGTGTAAGTACAGCTAGATGTTTGTTTCTTTAAATTAAAAAGGTAGATCTTAAATGTTTTATTATGTAAATTCTTTGTTTTTAATCACAGTGCTGGTATTGGAAGGTGTAGTAAAGGTGAATATATGTCATAATGTGATTGTGTTGTGTAATAAAGGTGAATGTATGTCATAATGTGATTGTGTTAATTAGAGGATGTACTGTTTCTGTAGGTGATTGTGGTATGTGTTTTTTTCTTCCCTGTAAATTTCTTAGGATGTCACCATTACTAATGATGGTGCAACCATCCTGAAGTTACTGGAGGTTGAACACCCTGCAGCTAAAGTTCTTTGTGAGCTAGCTGATCTGCAAGACAAAGAAGTGGGAGATGGAACTACCTCCGTGGTAGGTAGTCACTTGGTAGATGGCTAAAGGCTAGCTTTCTTAAATCAAGCTTTCAGAAAGTAAACTATAGTAAATCATTTGCTTCTAAGTCAGAGTTAAGTTACATAAGAGGGGGAAAATTTGTTTCTTGGGTAGTAATTCTGAAACAAAATCTAAAAAACTGATGGCTGTAACTAGTTCGCACAATTTAAGAAGAGAAGAAACTTAAGAGGTAATTTAATGTGATCCCCTCATTTAAGTTTTATTTTTCCAACCCCCTAATGAGCTGAGACTTAAAAATTTCTAGCCCGGCCAGGCGTGGCTCAGCGGTTGAGCATCGACCTAGGATCCAGGAGATCACTGTTCAGTTTCTGGTCAGGGCACATTCCTGGTCTTTGGGCTGGATCCCCAGCAGGGGGCGTGCAGGAGGCAGCCAATCAGTGACTGTCTCTCATTGATGTTTCCATCTCTCTGAAATCAATGAAGATATATTTAATAAATAAAAAAATTCTAAAACCTTCCCTCTATAATTATCAAATGAAAAAAATATCACCAGTTTATAAAAAGATGTTTTTTATATTTTAAATGCTGACGAGGCAGACTCATGAGTTCAAAATGGGAATGTGAGAAAGTCTATAAACGCGTAATCAGTAACATAAACTTGGAGAGCATCCAGCACATTGATGTAAAAACGCCGTTATTTGATGATGAACAAATAATTTGCTCTAAAGAAACTTTACTATGGGGGGAAATGTTTACATTTCTAAGTTAAACTACAAGCCGTGAAAGAATGAAATCTACCTCTTCTAAATAATAAAGATGGTCTTAAAATTATAATTTCCCCAAAAGGAGTATTTTTGAAGTCTTTTTAATTAAAAAATACTTTTTAATGTCCATAAGTGATTTTTTTAAACCAAGTAATAAGCTAAAATAGTACAGGTCATTTGAGTAGTCAGACTCTTCATTTAGCCTCTGTTGGACACAATCTTTAAAGGTAATGGATATGTAATCCTTTACTATTGTACTGCAGAACTGGTTTATTAGCCAGAACATTCTTGTGACTCTATTTGGCCTTGGCCATTTGCATTAACCTCTTTCAGGTTTCTAATCAGTTACTCATTTCACTGCCATCACAATTCTGGTTACTAATATCTGGTCGTTTTGGTATTTTTACATATGTGTTGCACATATTGAATGTCAGACTAATATTACAGCAGTGAATGTTTTCCCAACAGGTTATTATTGCAGCAGAACTTCTGAAAAATGCCGATGAACTAGTCAAACAGAAAATTCATCCCACATCCGTTATTAGTGGCTATCGACTTGCTTGCAAGTAAGATTGTTTGCATTCAGAGAAAATTTTATTATTTGATATTATAATTGCAAACTGTGTTTAAATGTTTTCGTTAATGATTACATCTTATTTTGAAAAGGTTAATATTTGAAGAAAGAAGTAGGACCAGTGTCTTTTCCCGTTTGACTACCACATTTTCTCCTAATAGATTTTAGTGGCTATGCTTATGGGATAGATTAAAACTGCCATGATCTGAAGAGGGGGGTTATTTGTGCCCTCCTTCTATATGAAATGGCTGAACAGAAAATTGGTGCCTATGACACTTTGACACTATGGTAAAACAGAAGTTTAAATGGTGAATTAATTTGTAACTCTCCCCTTCACCCCCCCCACTCTTTAAACAGGGAAGCAGTGCGTTACATCAGTGAAAATCTAATTATTAACACAGATGAACTTGGAAGAGATTGCCTGACTAATGCTGCTAAGACATCGATGTCATCAAAAATTATTGGGATGTATCCTTATGATGGTCCAATAAAGCTGTAGGCTTTTTTTTTTTTTTTTTTTAAAGAACGAACTTGTGTGTGTTTTCGTGCCAGGTGAAAGTTAATATGAAGTGTTTGTAGAAGTATTATGAATTGCATGTAGTGATAAATAGTACTCTAGCACTTTGGTGGTGTAAATAATGCTTGTTTCCTTGATGAGATTGGGAAAAGGAAGTGTCTTTGAATTACCCTTGATTTTCATGTTTACCTGTTGTCCATTCCAAGTCTCTTATTTTCCTTAACTGTTGCCTTAGAGATGGTGATTTCTTTGCTAATATGGTAGTAGATGCTGTACTTGCTATTAAATACACAGATGTAAGAGGCCAGCCTCGCTATCCAGTCAATTCCATTAATATTCTGAAAGCCCATGGGAGAAGTCAAATGGAGAGTATGCTCATCAATGGCTACGCACTCAACTGTGTCGTGGGATCCCAGGGTAAGGCTCCGGATTTGGTCACGTAACCAGGACTAGAAATTAAAATTAGCTTTTGTGGACAGCATACTATTGTCTTCAGATGAACTGTCCAAGCTGTGCACTTACTGTTACTTAAGGAATTGTACATCTGGTTGTCACTTTTCTCTTTAGTAACTTAAGCACAAACTTAGGAAAAATGCAAGTTAGAAGAAAGTACATGTGTTTAATACCATAAAAATGTGTGTGTAAGAAAACATAACAAAATCAAAATTTGTGTTTACATATAATATTAATCTCTGTGTTATCCTCTTATGCTTGATGGCTGGGTGTATGTTATAAAATGTAGCATTATCAGTAGTTACTGTAAAAGAACTTTATATTATGTTCAATTATAGGCATGCCCAAGAGAATAGTTAATGCAAAAATTGCTTGCCTTGACTTCAGCCTGCAGAAAACAAAAATGAAGCTTGGTGTACAGGTGGTTATTACAGACCCTGAGAAACTGGACCAGATCAGACAGAGGTATGTTGACATTATTTTTGACCTCTGAGAAGAGTTGTTTCTAAATTACACTTCTTTTAGAGCAGACAGTAAACTAAAAAAGAATGAGTGCTATAGTTAATGTATTTCCTCAGATAAGCATTAGGGGAACCAAGCAGTATACTGTGTGCCTACTGTATGCCTGGCAAGTTCTGGGGGGTACAGATGGTGGTACTTATTAGCATGCTAGAGACCTAGTCAAATAGAAGTTTTTAATGGTTGGTCAGTTAGGTTTTTTTTGTTTTTAATTAGCTGAACCAAATCTACAAGAAATATTTGCCAAGAGTCAGGAATGTTCTCATCTTTCCAATCTAACTGCACATATCTCTTTCCTCCTTCCTGATAAAACAGAAAGTGTCCTTCCATCAAACTCCAGTCCCCCTACAATAAATGTTCCAGATTCCATGTACCTTCTGCCTTAGAGCCTTGCAGTTGATAGTTCTTTCTCATCTGCGTCTTCAACTACTAATTCTACTCTTCATTCCTTTCTAGATTTCACTTGTAGCCCACACGTTTTGCTCCAGTTCCTCCCTATCTTCCCCATCTCTTTGCAGCCAGATGTCTTAAGAGTGATTTACACAAAAACTGTTTTCTGGCCCTTTATTTCTCATTCCTTTTACAGTTCTGTTCTCCAATGGAGGGCCACTTGCTTAGGTCACTGGTGACTAAGTGAAATTCACTGGACACCTTCAACGTTCACTTGACTTTTATCGAGCCTTTGCTGCTTTCTTGAAACGCTTGGGGAGGCCCTGTGATACTGCCTCACCTGTATTCCTGTGCCTGGACGGCTACCGCCTCACTGCTCTTCCCAGGATAACTCCATTCTGTGACTTCACTTCTTATTTGGGAGACTTCCAAATCTATTTCTCTGAACTCCAAACACACGTTTTTGTGTAGTTAAATATTGTTTAAAACTAAACTTGTGTCCCTAGCCAGTTTTGCTCAGTGGTTAGTCTGTCAGCTCGCTGACCATAGGCTCCCGGGCTCGATTCCAGCTAAGGGCACGTACCTCCGTTGCAGGCTCTATCCCCGGCGCTCGTCAGAGCATGTGAGGGAGGCAACCCATCGATGTGTCTCTCTCACATCAATGTTTCTCACTCTCCCTTCCACTCTAGAAAAGCAATGGAAAAAATATCCTCAGATAAGGTTAAAACAAAACAAAAAGTCTGAACTGTGGTGACACACCCCAGATCCGTTCTTGGCTATTTTAGTATGAGAACCCCCTACTCAGGCAGAAAACTAGAAAGTATCTTTAGCACTTTTTTTTTTCTTTTAACCTAATAACTTTTTCCCTCCTAATTTTTCACCTAGATCGTCTGATTTCTTTTGTTTGTTTGTTTAATATATCTTTATTGATTTCAGAGAGAGGAAGGGAGAGGGAGAGAAACATCAATGACAAGAGAGTCATTGATTGGCTGCCCCCTGCAAGCCCCCGCCTGAGGATGGAGCCTGCAACCCTGGCATGTGCCCTGATCGGGAATCAAACCGTGATCTCCTGGATTCTAGGTCGATGTGCAACCACTGAGCCACGCCCGGCTGGGCTAGACCATCTGATTTCTATCTTCAAATTCATCTGTTTGCCATTTGCATTCTCTGACTATGGCAGAGGCACCCACACTAGTCATCTGGAGCTCACTCTCATCCCCTCCTAGCTACTTCCAGGGCAGCTAAGTTGGTCTCATCACTTCTAAGGCCAGAGCCTTTTTAATACCCTACATATTCTTTTCACTGTGGTCCAACCACAACAGGGACTAGGATTCACCAAACTCTTCTTCCACAGGACCTAGAATGTTTCTCCCTCTGCCTGTAGCACGCTCTCTACTTACTTGTTTTAATTTTTTCCTTTTTAGGTGGTGTATCTCAAAGAAACTTTTTTTTTTAATATATCTATTTCAGAGAGAGGAAGGGAGAGGAGAGAGAGAGAGAGAAACATCAATGATGAGTCATTGATCAGCTGCCTCCTGCATGCACTTGACTGAGGATCGAGCCCGCAATTGATCAGGAATCGAACTGTGATCTCCTGGATCCTAGGTCGATGCTCAACTGCCGAGCCACGCCTGGCTGGGCAAAGAAGCTTCTCTTTATCCCTCAGTCTAAATTATCCTCTACCATGACTTTCTATACCTTGTCTTCCTGGGACTTACCACAGTTTCTGTGTGTTTGTATGACTTAGATTATAAGTTCTGAAGGAGGTAGAGAGTGAATGATCTCCTTGGCTTTGTAGCCATTTTTAGTAGTTCCTGGCAGACAGCACTTGTTCAGTATATACAAAGGGATTTATTTTGAGGTTAGTCTTTAATTCATTTCATTTTAAGAATTCTTTGAATGATCTTATCTACTGTTTCAATGATAAATGAAATGGCTTCATTTATCTATATATCGATTCTTTCCCATAGCTTGCTTGTGATTTCCGTACATGTCTGACCGCCTCCGGGCAGCGTCACCTGAATAACACAGCTGCATCAAACTCGTGTTGTTGAAAACTGAACTCTCCTTTCTCATCCTGCCTGCAACCTGTTAGTGTTTATTACTCCAGGAGTCAGTGGCTGAACCTGCCAAGTTTGATTTCTCTGTTCTGATCATCTGTATATCCTATTATTGCTTCCTTGCCTCAGTCTTCCACCTTTCCAGTGCAGTTTCCACACTGACATCAAGGGATCCTTTTGAAAAAACAGATTTGATAATGCTACTCTTGTTTAAAAGGATGACACAATCCAGACTCTTTAACAGCCCTACAGGGTTCTTTATTTTCTGGTCCCACCTGTAATTTCAACTCTGGAACCCTCTCAGCTCCAGACCTTCAAGCTTTCCTTGTCCTGTCTGCCAGGATGGATTTCCGTCTCCCATGTGCTCTTCATCTCTGCATTCCACTTGTGGTGGCTTTGGCCACTGAAAATGGTTGACAGTCTGCCTCCCTGCCAGGTCATCAAAGGCAGGGACACTTTCCTTTCTAATCACAGTTCTTAGTTAGGAACGCTAATGGGGGTGTGGGGCAGCTAAGTGGAAATTTTTAATCCCTGGAACTTTTATGTAAATTGGACTGATTTAAATTCTGCTCATAGAAGGAAAAGGGTGGTTAACGTAATTTAATCTGCAGTTCTGTGAAAAATACTGAATGGAACTTAAAGCTCTGTTATATAAAAAAACAGAAAGTAACTTTGGGTTACTACTCAAGTACTTTATCTGTAGGGAATCAGATATCAGCAAGGAGCGAATCCAGAAGATCCTGGCAACTGGAGCCAACGTTATTCTAACCACTGGTGGAATTGACGATATGTGTCTGAAGTATTTTGTGGAGGCTGGTGCAATGGCAGTTAGAAGAGTTTTAAAAAAGGACCTTAAACGCATTGCTAAAGCTTCTGGAGGTATGTTTGCCAACTCTCAGGTGTGACATTTCACGTTACTGTACATGACCATGTATGTCTCTGTACACTAGAGTCAGTACTGAGCAGTGTCAAAAACTTTTTCCTTTTTACTCCCTGTAATGATTTGTTACACAAATATATTTATAGTCATTTTTCATGTAACTGGAAAAGTTCTTTGGTTTTACTGAATTTCTTCATCTCAAAATGACAGTTCCATCTTAATGACAAAAAGATAGTTGCTTGTCTGATGCCTAACTGTAAACGTTAAACTTGTATTTGAGCATCACTTTTTCACAAATGTTTCTGAATCTAAGGATGTGAAAATATTCTTGGGAGGACAGTGTTTACAGATCTCTAATTACCTTCATAGCAATGATCCTGTCAACCCTGGCCAATTTGGAAGGTGAAGAAACCTTTGAGGCGTCAATGTTGGGACAGGCAGAAGAGGTGGTACAGGAGAGAATCTGTGATGATGAACTGATCCTGATCAAAAAGTAAGAGCTACTTTTTAAATTACAAAGCTATATAGATTTTATTAATGAATAAAAATAGATTGCCTTCCCATTTATTTGCTGCTATAGTCTTTTCAATGACATGAGCAGTTATACGCGTGGGATAAAAGAACATTGGGCCATTGTCAATTGAGATGGGATGACCGTTTCATCTCTCCTGCATGCATGGTCTAGACATTGTGTCCATATTTCAAATGTCCTAATGTAAGCAGGATTTAATCAAATGTCTAAACTGAATTTCTATACAGACTTATAAAAGTATTGATTTGAGAATTTCACTTTATTTTTTTAATAGCACTAAGGCTCGTACATCTGCATCAATTATCTTACGTGGGGCAAATGATTTTATGTGTGATGAGATGGAGCGGTCTTTACACGATGCTCTTTGTGTGGTGAGGAGAGTTTTGGAGTCAAAATCTGTGGTTCCAGGTGGGGGTGCTGTAGAAGCTGCCCTTTCCATATACTTGGAAAACTACGCAACCAGCATGGTAAGAACGTCCAGAAACCTACTTTCTTTTCAAGCACATGAGAGACTGTCTCTAGCATTTTGTTAATACGCTTCATCTGAAACCTTAGCTGCTGCTGTGCATTTTAATTTTTTTGAAGACACCACCTTGTCTGTCTTCTTAGGGATCTCGGGAACAGCTCGCTATTGCAGAGTTTGCACGGTCCCTTCTTGTTATTCCGAACACACTGGCAGTTAATGCTGCCCAAGACTCCACTGATCTGGTTGCAAAGTTAAGAGCTTTCCATAATGAGGCTCAAGTTAACCCAGAACGTAAGAATCTAAAGTGGTAAGTATACAATTTCCCTGGGGTTTTTTTTGTTTTTCATTGTCATCTGTATGTCATATATATTGCGTTTTCTGGTGACTTAGCATCAATGTGTCTTAGGTAGCCCTGACCCCTCCTTGCCTCTTTGGGTAGTTAACCTACAGGACAATCCAGTAGAGGAAGAGGGGAGATTATTTTGGGGCAATCTATAACCATTTCTAAGCAACCCTTTTATAAGATAAGTTTCTTTACTACCATCTAGTGCCTTTCTACAACTTTTTGCTAATTTTTGTTAATTCATAAAGAACTGCTTTAGTATTCAAAGGATAGGGTGGGTATGTGTTGTAAGAGGTCATTTAATAGATTTTTTTCCTAAATTTCAGGATTGGTCTTGATCTGGTTAATGGTAAACCTCGAGACAACAAGCAAGCAGGGGTGTTTGAACCAACTATAGTGAAAGTTAAGAGCTTGAAATTTGCAACAGAGGCTGCAATTACCATTCTTCGAATTGATGATCTTATTAAATTACATCCAGAAAGCAAAGATGATAAGCATGGAGGTTATGAAGATGCTGTTCACTCAGGAGCCCTGGATGACTGATCTGATTTATTTATAATAACACTGTAAGGTGCAGTTGTCTTATACCTCGCACGTTACACATTAAAGTACAAGCTGTCAAAGCCTTGGGTTCTTGTGAAGTGGAAGTGGCTTCCATCCTCACATTGGTCCTGACTTCACATATTGGTGCCTTATTAATTTTGAAAGAAATGAGGTTCAAATTTGTTAAGCAGGTTCACCCTCTCTGAACACACATTGCTATCCCCATCCCACCCCCAATGCACAGAGCAGCCACACCACGACGTGCACCCTCTCGCTCCATTGTGTGTAACAGGGTAACAAGAATCCGACAGCCAGATGCCCCGAGAGGATGGCCCAAGGCTATAGCTCCTCCTTCAGTGTTGACCTAAGGGGGGGAAACATCCATTATTCAGTAGATACAGGGTTAAAATCCTAAACTGTTACCTTTTTTCCTCTTAATGTTATACCAGTAAGCTACCCTCTTTAACTGTTTAGAAACTGATTTATACCCTTGTGACATCCACCTATCCTGACTACCTTCCCTTATTCCTTAAATTTTTTTTTAAAGCCCTGTTCCTGTCTGAAGTAAGCTAATGCAGTTGAGGGGGTTTTGCCTTGAGATGCAACAAAATAAATGAACCCACAGTCCTAGCAGGAACTTAACCTACTAGCCACCCATTACTACTATGTGGTCAATACCTGGGATATACTATGCAACTACATATGTGTGTTTTGCTGTTTATAGTCTTAAAACTGCATTGTGAATGTTCATTTGCAAGCTCTCCTCAGGCTGCTTGCTCAGCTTTACCTTCTCTGGGTTTAGTCCAAGTTCCTTAGCTATTGCAACCGAGAGGGCTGCAAAGGCTTCGTTGATTTCAAATACGTCCACATCCTCCAGTGACCAACCTGCTTTTGCAACCTGAAGGAAAGATTAATGGGAGAGACCAAAAAACTGGGCAGAAGCATTCTTCATTGTAGACAGTAAGAAGGAATATGTTACAATATTGAAGGACCCCTAAAAACTGCCATCTGGGGTTCCTACATCAGCCTAGTGATAGCACATTTTGCCTTGACACCAATTCTAAGAGGTTAAGGACAAAACCACCCTTGGAAATTCTAAACTGTCTTAAGTTTTGAACCAGTAATGTCTGTCGTGTGTAGGAGAGGTGACAGAGTATCAGTTCCCCTAAAGCACATGATCCAAAAGTTCTTGGCTGCCCTTTGTAGTAGGGAGAATAGGCAAGGGAATGAAAGAGCTCATTTAAAGATAATTAGGCCCGGCCAGGCATGGCTCAGCGGTTGAGCATCAACCTACGATCCAGGCGATCAGGGTTCGATTCCCGGTCAGGGCACATGCCCGGTTGCGGGCTTGGTCAGTGACTCTCATCATTGATGTTTCTCTCTCTCTCCCTTTCCTCTCTCTCTGAAATCAATAAAGATATATTTTTAAAAATAAATAAATAAAGCTAATTGGAAGACTCATAAAAGGGAAACAAAGCAAATGAAACCTGATAGGAATAAACATGAAAACAAACTAAAGCTCAATCTTGCCATTTTGGAGTGGAAAGGAGCTAGGCAAAGTTTCAGAGGGCAGGGCTTCTAACATGGAACTGCAGGTTAGCAAAAGACGCTAACATACAGAATCAAACTCACAGCTTGCTTTATTGCTGGAATCGGTCCTATTCCCATAATGGAAGGCTCCACGCCTACTTGTGACCAGGAAACTATCTGTGCTAAAGGTATGAGCCCACGACGATCAGCTTCTGACTTCTTCATGAGAAGCACAGCTGCAGCGCCATCATTTATTCCTGCAAAATACGACTTGATTTCTAATTTCAGTTGTGTACCTGTGTTTACTCTTAACATCTGAAGACTTGAGTTAAATTAACATATCTTGGCAAAGACGTGTGCCATATTTCAGACTTTACAGTATAATTTGAAATGGTAAGTTAGGAAATAAGACAATTGACCACAGAACATTCCAATGGGAGAAAGGAAAGATTAAAATAGTGGGGGAGGGGAGAGTAATGAAAATAGCCCCAACCTCGTGGGGGTACTGACAGTTTGGTTTTGGAAAAGTGCAAAGAGGGGAGATAAACTGGTGTTCCCTGGTTTGCTCTGTCATCTCCATCTAGTTGGGACATTGGTAAAGCAAATCCATTCAGTATATACAGGTTAAGTCTAATCAAATAGAACTACATTTTCCCCTAAAGCAGCTAAAACAAGGTTTTAGAATAATGGGTATAAATAGTTAATGAAATAAAAGAAAAAAGGTATTAACCTTGCAGACCTACCAGAAAATGGGATTCTCCAACTGCCCTTTGAAAAACCTAACCTGGCCCTGGCTGGGCAGCTCAGTTGGTTAGAACATCCCAGTATGTCAAGGCTGTGGGTTCGATCCCCAGTCGGGGCACATACAAGGAGCAACCACTGAATGCATCAATAAGTGGAACAACAAATTAATGTCTCTCCCCCCCCACTTCCTCTCTTTCAAATAAAAAACGTGTTTAACCTGAAGCATTAGCTGCAGTGACTGTTCCTGTCCCGTCTGTAAGGAAGTGAGGCTTTAGTTTAGACAGGGCTTCCATGTTGCTCCCATGGCGAGGAAACTCATCTGTTTTAACTTCGGTAAGACCTGAGAAAAGAAATGATCTGAGATTAGAAGAGAGTGGCAGCACGTTTAGGAATGGTGGATTCCTCAGATCTGATTCATGAAGATTTGTATTTGGAAGGAAGGTTTATTAGAAAATACTTTGATTCCAGTAAAAGTACGCACTAATAAAAATTATTGTATGTTAAAACATTTTGTGAGCACTGTTGTCATGAGAGATTCTGAGGGTTTTCCATATCCATATCTGAGGAAGGCAGTTACAGAGAGTTCCTCGTGCAAATCAGCTATGGCCTGAGGCACGGGACTTGGCTGGTTACAGACTGGATTTGGGAGTGGGAACGCCAATCTCGTAAGGACTGGACATAAGGGAGATGTCAGTTAATCACTAACAGAACTTGACTGAAGCACTTGAATGCA
This sequence comes from Miniopterus natalensis, assembly GCF_054644295.1. Lineage (NCBI taxonomy): Eukaryota > Metazoa > Chordata > Mammalia > Chiroptera > Miniopteridae > Miniopterus > Miniopterus natalensis. Next base: position 87,854,416 of record NC_142085.1, on the reverse strand, counting down.
AAGTGACCCATTAAGATCCACCCAAGAAATAAGAAATGCACACAGAAGCAACGGCGTAATGGATGTTCACTTCTGAGGAGAGTTAGCCTGTAAAAGGTCAGACGTTGCCTCACGACCCTGAGCCAGTGTAGACACTGGGACCAAGAGTATCTGAATGCTGGCACAGCTTCCCATGTTTCCTTACCATAGACATCACCCCACCCCCAAGCCTGATTCAGATGCATCCAGGGTACATCTTTCAGTTGCAACCTGAAAGACATAGCTAGGACACAGTTCATACACAGTCCAATATATATTACTCCTACTTTAAACACCCATGCTGATGTTTAAATCGTCATGATTTACATACCCACCTTTTCTAGAAGATACACACACTGGTACAATCTCTTTGTCAAAATGGCCAGCTTTCTGTGCGCGCTCTGTCCTGTTCTGGGACAGGACTGCAAGCTTGTCCTGATCTTCTCTATTCACTTGCCATTTTTTGGCTACATTTTCAGCTGTGAAAAAACAGACAAAACATTTACAGGAACTGGCTTTTGGTATCTCAAGTTTTTCACATTTAAAAGAGCACGAAGCGCCCAACACCAGCAGACTCACTAGTGGGCTATGGTACAGTGCTTCTGCTGGCAATCTTGCCTCCCACTGGCAATGAATATGAAAATGCTGCAGTGACTTAAGAAGTCACATTTTCTTTCTTTGCTTCCTTCCTTCTCTTTTCCTTTTATATAATTTTAAACTTTTAGAAATTTCCTTTATGCAGATTTGCCAATTGTCTATTTTTGCCCCAATTGCTTTATCATTCTCTTTCTGAACCATCTGAAAGTTATAGATATCACGCTCCTTTATCCCTACATTTTAACAGTGTATATTTCCCCACAAATAAGGCCATTTTCTTATATAACCACAGCTTTAAAAATCAGGAAATATAACATCAATACAATACTCTTATCTAATTCTTAATCCATATTCAGATTTCACTTATTGTCCCAATAGTTTTTTAAATACTTTTATTGATTTTTAGAGAAAGAGGGACACATCCATGTGAGAGTGAACCACAGATCGGCTCCCTGCTGCACACCCGCAACTAGGGTATGTCCCCTGACCTGAAGTTGAACCACTGACCTTTTGGTGCACAGGACAACACTCTACCACTGAGCCACAATGGCCAGGGTCCAATTACTTTCTTTATAGCTAATCTGTTCAATCCAGGATCCAATCCAGAATCATGCACTCCATTGTCAATTTCTTCACTTTCTTTTTATTTGAAAGAGTTCCTCAGACAACCTTTGTGTTTCTTAACCTTGGTATTTTTGAAGATCAGGGGCCAGTTCTTTTGTCAAACATCCCTGACTTGGGTTTGTTTGTTGTTTCCTCAAGATTAGATTAAGATTTTTAACATTTGTAAACATGTCTTTAGCTATGCCTGCGTTACCTGTAATGCCCATGTGATAGTTGTGAAATGCATCTGTAAGCCCATCACAGAGAATACTGTCAGTCAGTGGTGTTTCCCCAATCCTGACTCCTGTCCTCAAGTGAACCAGGTGAGGAGCCTGGGAATAAGAATACAAGTGAATTTAGGCTTGGTTATAGCGGGTCCTCTCCCCCACTCCTACTATCCAGCAGTCCCCAAAAGCCCTCGTGACCCTCCCTCCCCAGTTCTGGCCCATTCTCCTCACCCGGGGTCCAGGACCTGGAAGCCCCTAGAATCAGCAGACCACTCCACCTGTCTACTCTTGGGAGCCTGTTACTCTCCTACCTACCCAATTCCATTTTCCATCAAACCTATCCTTTCATGTCCTATTTCCTTAAGAACCTCAGTCTTTTTTTTTTTTTAATATATCTTTAGTGATTTCAGAGAGAGGAAGGAAGAGGGAGAGAGACAGAAACATTAATGATAAGAGAGTCGTTATTGATCGGCTGCCTCCTGCACGCCCCCGACTGGGGATTGAGCCCACAACCTGGGCATGTGCCCTGACTGGGAATCGAACCCTGATCTCCTGGATCCTAGGTCAATGCACAACTGCTAAGCCACGCCAGGCCAGGCTCATTCATTCTTTCCAAAGAGGCAACTAGTTATTTGTTAAATGAAGAGCTCATCTAAGGGCTTAAGTGATGCTAACAATGTTACTTATTTTTATGAGACATGTCTACAGTGAGAATAATCAGGTTGCCTAACTAACCAATGGGGAGGGATTTCTGGGTAGGACGCCCTCTTAACTCTTACCAACTCAACAGCAGCTATACCAGAATAGGACTTGGAGTCAGACGACCTGCATTTGAATCCTGGCTCTGGGAGTCATTTTACTTACATGTAAATTAACAATGACACCGTCTACCCTGTAAGGGCTATTGTGACTGACTGTATAAAAGCACCTCATAGAGTACAACACAGACAGATATTAGTAGGGTCCCATCAGAATCACTCTATGTTTGCTACCTTCAGCCTGCCTCCTCCTGGGCCTCAGCAATGGCTGAGCTGAAGAGACCTCTGCTTAGCAATTCCCAAGGTCAGACCCTTGAACTGCCGACAGGAAGCAGGGAGATATACTTTTTCCTTTTTCATTGTGCCAGTTTGAGGGATGGAGCTTGGTGAAAACAAATCCCACCTAGCAAATTTATTAGAGAAGGGTACCTCTCAGTGGTCCCCTTTCCTATGTTCCATACCTCCCAGAGGTCAACAAAATTTGGTCCCTGGGGTCCTCTTTGTCACGTGCAGGAAGAAGTAGATGGCAACATCTGTCTTTGACTTTTCCTCACAATGAGAAATTGAAGACCAAGGATATCTACCAACTAATGTTATAGGTTTAATTCAGAAAATACTTTATGCTTCGTGAATACTTTAGGAAAACCATTCTGTTCTAATCACAGTGGTTGACAGGCTTTTTCTTCAATCCAAATTTCCCATCTAATTTGAAAAATATTTAAGATTCAGGTCAGGATCAAGGTTGAATCCATTTTTTGGTTTATTTGTTTACTGTCTGGTTCCAGCTCTAATGTAAATCTATTTACGCTGCATGGACACAACGAATTTATCAGCAAGAGGGTTATGACAGCCATCTCTTCACAGGCCTTACCTTGCTCATATTTTCCATGCCTCCTGCAACCACAATGCTGGAGTCTCCTATCCCAATGGACTGGGCTGCAAGGCACACAGCTTTCAGGCCTGACCCACAAATCATCTGGCAGCTCCATGCTGGAACAGAGTAGGGGATCCCTGCACCCACACTGGCTTGTCGAACAGGATTCTGCCCACAACCTAGGAGAAGGAAGAGAGGCCTCTCAGCAATCAAAGAGAAAGACAAAATATTTGGGTGGAGGCACTATGCAAAATATTGCAACTGGATCTCCTGTTACTGCCAAGACAAGCTCTACCAGAGGCAAAAAGACCCATTACACTCTACATCTGTCTGAGTTTAGCCCTGAAACACGTATTATCTTGTGGTGTTCTAAAGATACTTACGAATATAAGCTTTCTTCTCCACAAAGTCATTAGTACCTTAAGAAGGAACTCTCTTCTTGACTTTTTGAAGGGCTTGAATAAGCACACACTCCCTTAAAAAGATAGGGCAGAACATGGGCATTGTTTATAGTTCTAGCTAGGCTCTGTAATTCCGTGATTGGCTAAGATACCTTAACCAGGGGAAAATAAGAGGGTTACTTAAACAGGAACATCTCTGATAAGAAGCACTTCTTTCCTTAATATGCACTAGGCCATGGCTAATTGGTTATGTAACAAGTTAGGTACAAAATGAGAACTGACAAATACCTTCCCAGAATTCAACTGTGAGGAGTTCCTTCAGGGAATGGGAAGAAATATATCACTCAATTTAATCAGAGTATCAGAGAAGGAGATGGAGCTGAAAGTTTTAGGTATTCTTAGTCACTGCTGTCTGTATTAAAGGGTGAGGGTTTATACAGTGGTCACTCTATTGCAAATTACTGATATCCCCACACTTAACAACTTTCCTTGGTGAGTTTGTTGGGGGGGGGTAACCTAGCAAATGGGTTATTGACAAAATGTTGCGATTATATTTATCACAGTGTTATTAATCTGGGGTGAGGCTGGACATGCAGAGTCAATGCAGGAAAAATGTTAAAAACACAGTATTAAAATATTCTCTGAATTAAACTCGTAAGACACTAGTTAATAAAGAATACAATATTATTTAAGGTTCCTGCTTTTTAAGCTACAATGAATTACATATGCATTTAAGTTCTTTACAAAAATTTTATGTATTTATTCATAATCTTTGTCTTCAGGTACTTAGTTAAGAAATGAGTGTTGAACATAATTAATTAGTAGTCTAGCATTTAGCAAAATATGAGCTGCATAAGAATGGTGATTTCTATCTTATGTGATCATTTATCTCTAGCTGATAGAACAGTACCTGGGAAATAGCAGGTGCTCAGTAAATATTTGTTATGTGATTGTGGACAGTACCTGGGCTTAAAGGCAGATGTGGGTTCAAGGGTCAGATCCTCTTCAAACTGTGACCCTGGATACGTTACTTAACCTCTCCAAATCTCATTTACTCATTTGTAAAATGGAGATTAAAAGATCCAATAGACTAAGAGAAGTAAATGAGGCAACGAAAGGAAAGCGCTAAGCACAGTGCTTTAACGGCCAGCACTAAGCAGGCCCTGAATAAACGTAGCTATATTTTTATTACATGTGGAGATACTGTAGAGGCGAGATGTGGAAAAGACAAGATAGAAACCAGTAGGTGAGAACCCTATGGCAACTGAGTAGGTCTGAGTCATGGGTCTGGAAAGGAGGGGTGGGACTGAGCAGCCAGTCAGGGCAGTACTCATATTTAAAGCCTCCCAATCATGAGAAATCGGCATGCTTCGACTTGGAGGCCCACAGGGACAAGTGGTGAAAGGAGGACTGGGAAAAGGAACTACACAGTAAATACACACAAAAATGGGCCAGTTATCAGCAAGGGTAGGTGCAGAAGTTGGTTGTCAGTGAGCATTACCAATTATCACTATAAATAATTAGGACTTATGCTACTGAATGAGCATGAGACAACTTACTGTTAACTAATTAGGAACTGGCAAGGACTGCTGGTCCATTAACCCCAGCGGGAATCAGAGGATTGCAGCGCTCTGGTGACTTACTGTGCCCATCCCCGGAGCGAGTCACCCCGTCTGAGGAGCGTGAGGCCAACCTGTCTTACCAGCTGGGGAGTGGGACCGGTGGGGCCGGACCTCACCCGTGTGGCTGGAGCCCTGTCCCAAGCGCCCAGCACAGTGCGGCCCACGGAGGAATTCCATGGGCTTCTACTGAATGTGTGGCACCTGGGGAGTACGGAGGCTCCTGCACACTCAGCCAGGTGCCAGGCCGGCCCTGCTTCTAAGGAATGAAAAGGCGGGGAGGGTGGGCCAGGTTCCCTCGGGACTCAGCGGAAGTACATTCGAGGCGCTGAGCAGAGGGGCTGCTCCCCCCGGACGCGGCAGAGGGGCCGCGGGAGGACTCTGACCGAAGGAGCTCCGCGCACGAACGGGGCCAGAGCAGGAGCTGGCGGGGCAGGGGCGGCTGAGGGGCCGCTTCTAATCAACAGGACCCTCTGCGGGGTCTCCGAGGAGTTACCTGCTGCCAAAACGTGCCCCAACACGACCTCTGACACCTCTTCCGGGGCCACCGCCGCCCTCTTCAGGACTTCTTTGATGACAGTTGAGCCCAGGTCATGGACAGGGACGGTGGACAAGGCACCATTGAAGGAGCCTAGGACGGAAGGGAAGGCGAGGGCGATGGGGAGGCCGCCCACGGAGGGGCCGGCCCGGGCTCTCCGCCCGCACGGGCACCCCCGCAGCTCTGCTGGGTACACGGCGGAGCGCGCGCGCGGCCCGCAGCAGCCGAGACCAGGCGGGCGGCTCCCAGAGCGCGTGGGGGGCCGCGCAGCCCCGGGAAGCCTGCCGGCCATTCCCCAAATCAGAGGGGGCGCTTCCCCACCAAGAGAGGCCGGCCCGCCCGCGCCCCAAGGCCTTTGAAAACTCGACGGCGCTTGGGGGACGCAGACAGTTCACAGGAACCCTCCGACCACCCGGCAGCCCCGCCCGAGGCCACAGCACTGAGGTGGCCAATCAGAAGGCCGCGAGAGAGCGCCTCTTTCTGCCAGCCAATGGGGGAAACGAACGGCGCAGTGGCTCTACCCGGGGAGCCAATCGGAGCACGCGGAAAGAAATTATCCTCGGCCGAGGGGGCGGGACTGCCAGGCGGGCCCCGGGAGAGGCAAGGCTCCAGGTTCCGAGGGTCCCGGGCGTCCCAGGGGTCCCAGGGGTCGCCGGGGCCGGCCTGGCCCGCGTCTCCCACTCCGCGCAGGGCCTGCGGGCCACTCACCTATGATGGTCCGCGCCGCCGAGACGATGACCACGGGGTCCGAGCCTGCACTCATGCTGCCACAAGACCTCTCCACACGCAACTGTGGACCCGTCGCTCCCGCAAGCGAGGAACAGCCCCCTCTGACGCCGGCGGACCACGCAGCGGGGCGGAGCCGCAGGCCGCCCCGCCCACCCGCCGGCGCTGGTGCGCAGGTGCGAGGGTGGGCGAATGGGGCGGGGCCTGGGGGGGCAGGGAACCCCCACCGAGAAACCAGCCACCACCTGAGCCCTTGCAAGCGTATCCCAGTGTCGCGTTTTCTTTTTTCTTTTTAATATAAAACAAATCCTTTAATAAATGTTTTAAAAAACAATTTTATACTTAAGCCAGCCTTGAAGATAAGCACAAAACTTACCAGTATATATGTTAATATATATATTAATCCCCACCCAAGAATATTTTTTCCATTGCTTTTCCGAGTAGAAGGGGGAGAGAGAGGCAGAGAAAGAGAAACATTATGTGACATCGAGTGGCTGCCTCTCTGATGACTGACGCCCTAACTGCTGAGCCACCAGTTTATATTTTTAACCCACAACTCAAGCACCCACTCTGTGCATGGCACTAGTCTAGGGGCAATAAAAGGGATTCTTAACCTTAGAAACGCGATTTCACTTTCTGAAATTGTATTACCACCTTTTCCAGGGAGGAAAAATAAATAAAATCACCATTCTTTACTACTGATCTGCCCCAAACTCACTTCAGGCTCAAGGAAAAGCTAATGTCTGCCAAATTTAAGGTGTTTCAATGAACTCACCAATGAGGCATTTTCTGTCATGACGTTTTTATTTGGGGAGGAGTGTTGGTGTTTTTGAACTTGGTGTTTTTCGAGTCAGTGAAAGGTTCTGCCCCACACTGGAATCCCAATGGCGAGAATATCAATGCAAATCCAGCCAAAGGCAGGCCTGCGCTCCGTGCTGTGCACTTTTGCTCTCCTGGTCGCGAAAGTTCCCCCACATTTTGCCTGGGTGCCTATAATCATCATTCCCCTTAGGGGTTAACTTGGTTCTCCTCTAGGCAGGCCGGTGGAAGGACTCTGCCCTGTGGGGTTGACACCATGTGCCTTTCTTACCTGGCAGATCAGCTCCAGGTGAAGCAGCCCTGTCTGTGTTCTACAAGTCAAAAGGATTGCCTCTGGCTGACAGTTTGCACAATCTGAAGGAGAGGAACATGTAATAAATTGGGTCACTCTTCTGTTTAAAACCCTTTGCAACATTCTGTTCCCAGTCTTGCAAAGTTCAAAATCTTTTAGGGCTCGGTGGAACCTGAACATCTGACCCATCATTTTCTAGCCCCAGCTCTGGCTGTTTCCCCTGGACTCGCCTCACTCACAATCTAAGCTCCTAGACAGAGGTCTCGCTTTGTCTTATTCTCACTAGCTCGTAGGACAGTGTTGAGTAAGCAGTCGGAACTTAATTAATGCTTATCAAATGTTAATAACTTTTCAAGATTATCACCTTTAACAATCCCCAGGGCTGCATGAGGCCCCTATACAGAGAGGTTAGAATCAGCTACAGATATGGAGATTTACAAGTACCAAGCCTGACAAGCTCAGGGGAGGCCTGCATGGCAGGCCTTAAAAACTCAGAGACCAAAGGTAACCTCATAGGAGGGTTTGAAAATAAAAATTCCTAACTAAAATCAGGTCGTGGTGAGTAGTCACATCCTAGACCTGTAGCTTCCTTGACAAAGGTCAATCTTTACCTTAAGTGAGTCTATTGTGTTTTTTTGCATCTAAGATAACACCCTTGAAATATCAGAGTAATCCCTTTTCCAGACCTCAGAAGTTACACCCACCGCACCAGAGCACGAGACCACAGAGCCCCTCATTGTTACCTTGTTCCCCCAATACCATCTCTAGGTGCTGGAATAGCTGATTAACAACCCCATACCCACCAATGTATCCCTGTTTTACTCTTTATCACTCTCAGAGCTTTCCCCACTTTGCTTTCTCCTGCTTCCCTAACCTACCACCAATGGATTTCATGTAACTCCCCTTTTGTCTCCTTCGATTGTAATGTATAAAATAAGCTGCAGCCCGGCCGCGCGTGGCTCAGCAGTTGAGCATCGACCTAAGATCCAGGTGATCAGGGTTCGATTTCCGGTCAGGGCACATGCCTGGGTTGTAGGCTCGATCTCCAGTCTGGGGCGTGCAGCAGGCAGCCGATCAATGACTCTCTCTCATCACTGATGTTTCTCTCTCTCTCCCTCTCCTTTCCTCTCTCTGAAATCAATAAAGATATATTTAAAAAAAAAAAAAAAATCTATTAAAATAAGCTGCAAAACTGCCATTCTCCAGAGCAGTTTCTCAGTCCTTTGGGATTTTGCTTCCTGGCAATTGTCAATTTGTCTTAAATAGACCCTTAAAAATTCTCTACAGGTATGGACGTTTCTTACGTCAACACAAGTATTTGAATAATTAACATTGAACCACCATCAATTGTCAATATTGGCAGGGTACGTTTGAGTAAAGGGTAAACACGTCGGTGGGATAACCAGAGATGGCTGGAATTTCATGATTATTACAGGGACTTGATACATTTCACCTCTTTCCATGAATCCAGTTATGGTGATTGATCTCCAATATCCATTTGTACTCCATAGCCCTGGCCAATGAGCATGTGACCTAATCTTTGCCACCAAAATGGGAAGGTTGTGGAGGGTGGCTCTGGGAAAGGTATTCTCTGTCCTAAGAGATACAAAGAAGATAGACCCTTTTCCCTTTGGACATTGCATCTCTGGCTGCTCCTGCCTCCTTTGGGGGCTTCCTTTGACTGCTCCTCGATATATTCCCTAACGTTCTTACCATGCACTGGCACTGTAATACCAGTCACTCCCATGGCTTCAGTTACCACCCATACACTGACTGCTCTGAATCTCTAAGCTAGTTGTCTCCTGAGCAAACAGGCCTTCTGCATTAAAATTTCCCATAAGCACATCAAATTCAACACATCTAAACCTAACTCGTTGTATCCACCTTTCAGCCTTTGTTTCTTCTCTATTTAAAATGTTAGTGAGCACTGTAACTATCTTGTTAGTTGACCTAACCTGTAGCACTCCCCCTAGGAAGGCCTCCTGGAGGAAGTGATGTCTATCTCCTGCATTTGGTGCTCCTTCACATCTTAATTTCTATTTACCATATGCTCTAATTCCTAGTTCCACCTGTCTCCTCTACTGGACTATGTAAGCCTTGCAAGACAATCTTGTTATATGGCTTTATGCACTGTTCCTGGCACATTACGGGCATTCAATATGAATACTAATATATTCTTTATGCCTAGTGCCTAACACATACGAATGTGAATATATTCTTCTGGATGCAAGGAAAGTTTCCTGTCTGGGGGCTCTATCCAGAACCAACTTAAGAGCAAAAATTGAGAAGGTAATTGCTTGCTTTTGTTGTGTAGCCACACAGAACCTGTCCTCTGGGAGTCCTCATTACAGTTGCTCAGCAATCATCTATTCAAAACCATGTATGGGCCTGAGGGGGACCAAGAATAACGAATAGGTGAAAGAAGAAATCACTTAAAAATTCCATTGGGATCTAGGATCACATGCCACCTCAGCTGGTGAGGAGCACAAAGGAGAAGCCAGTTAGAGCTGGGCTCCTGAGCCAGTTTCTCCTGAAGGGGCCTTGCAACCCTTCTTGGTGAAGTTTCACAAACAGGGTCACAGGTGTCCAGAACAGATTTTAGCAGGAGGTCACCAACCTCCCACGCAACAACTCTTGGTGGTCTGAAGGGCTAGAGCTGGAAGCGTGCTCCTTACAACAGGGGCTCAACTCTCCCACGATGGGTGCTTATCAAAGAACAAAGGTAATGGCATACCCAGGGTTGTACAAATTGTTCATTATAACCACAGGAATAAATGAACTCTCAAGAAAGAGTCATCTGCTCGGCTGGTACGGCTCAGTGGTTGAGCACCGACCCATGAACCAAAAGGTTCCCATTCAATTTTTTTTAAAAAGTGTCATCAGAGAAGAGCAGTAGGAATGACTGGGTACAGGGGACAAACTGCTATTAATGAGAAATAAGGAACATCTGAGAGAAAACTGTCAAAGAATGGGTTTTTTTTAATGTTTGATTTTTTTTGAGAGAAAGGCAGAGGGATAGAGGGAAACATCTATGAGAGTCATCGATCAGCTGCTTCCTGCATGACCCCTACTGGGGACCAAACCCACAACCCTGGAACGTGCCCTGACCAAGAATCGAACTGGTGACCTCTTGGTTCATGGATAGACGCTCAACCACTCAGCCACCGTGGCTGGGCAAAGAATGGTTTTGAGAATTATTTTTGCAAGTGTCCCAGAAACTAGATTGGTCACTTGCATCAAATACACCTGAGAAGCCAAGAGAACTGACATCTAGGGAGCCCTATGTAACAAGCACTTCTACATTTGTTCTCATGAAAATCTCCCTAGCAGTAAATTGTATCCACTAAACCTTACGTGAAGAGATGGCACCTGGAACACCCTCCAATGCCAGACCTTTGGGAAATTTCTCATTCCTCTTGTCCTACAAGGACCAAGTTAACCACTGCTGGAACTAACCTCTTACCTTGGCCAGCATCTCGAACTATATACCTGAGCTTTACAATCTGCTTTTTCCATCGCTGCATTACCATTTCACATGACTGTTCCCTGCCAGAATGTATCTGGCACAGCAACGATACTATGAGATGTCACCCTCAGCAGCTCAGGTTAACATTTCTTCACCTCTTTCAAGATGTATTATGACACAGTGGCAAGTCTGGCCTCTTGTTATCAGACGTGGTACCAGCTTCGAGGTGTTGTCCAGGGAGCTTTAAAGACAACACCCCAGAGGGCAGCTCCAACACTTACCAACCCTTTGGTAGCTACTTGAACCTTTAAAGCCCATTTCCTATTCTGTAAATGGGGATATCAAGTGCCTATCTCATGGGGTAACGACGTAGATCGTAACGCATATAAAATACCTGTCAGTTTCCAGCACGTATGTACTCCATAGATGTCAAAAAGTGCTAAGGCATTTTTTACTACCTTCAACTCTCTGGAATGATGTTAAATAACAAACATTAAAACTTTCTTACTGTATCTTGGACTTTATCCAAGTTGGCTGTCTTAAAAATTAACCTTCTTTGGCAGTACTCATCAAGCTTTCACCGATTCTGGGTTTCTTGGTTTCCAAGAGATAGCTGAAGACTGTTTCGCACTCCCACTTGTCCTGCTCCAAAAGCAACGCACTTTAAACAGAAAAAGTAAACAAGGGCAATTAGCTTTTCTTTTTTACATCAAAGGAATCACAATCCATTTAATTAAAGATACTATGGAAATCAATCAAACAATATTGACCAAGGGAGATGGCCTGTCATCAGGGCTGAACTTCACCTTGAGATGGTAGTAATGGCTAACATTTATGGAGCAGTCACTGTGTACTTGGTACTGTGGTGAGCACTTTTTGTGTATTACCTCACTTAATGCTCTTTACAGGGAAGAAGTGAGCCACAGAGAGATTAAGCTGTTTGCCCAAGCCATGAAGCAGATACGCAGTGAAGCCCGGATTCAAACCCATTAGCTCCAGAGGCGTCTCTTGGCCTGCATTATGATTTACCACCTTTCTTATCAGTCATACCAGCAAATGAAGCATCACTTCCAGAAACGAAGGATGTTGACTCTGCACAACCTTACGTTCTCTCCACCCAAGTTATTCATTAATGCAGATACAAAGACGTGTAAAAACTGGTAATGACACATAATAGTTCTATATTAAATTTAGTCATAAAATTATATTAATAGTTGAACAATTAATGTCCTATTGAATTGCATAACACCTAATGGAAAGCGAGATTTCATTTTAGTTTAACTTGGGGAAATTAAAAGAACATTCACAACAAAAGAGCAAAACCAAAGCCCACAGCACTTGATAAATCAAGGGAATATTATTTAGTATTCTAGTACACACCAAAATGTGTATCATTAGCAACTTTATTCAATTTTGTATAGGCTTTTAATTTACCTGCGCACTGCACAAAAGGTTAAGGCAAGAAGTGCAGTACTTTAAACACACCACGTAAGACAACCAAACAAGCAAAAACACAGGAGTTATTTTCAAATAAATTGTACCTCAGATTCAAGTATCATAATTCCACTTCTCAGGTTCCTTTATGATAAGTAGTATTATCTAAAACAAAAAAATATTTTGCTTTCAGCAAATCACACTTCATCTCCATCATACATATAAAAAGCTATAGATTCTATAGCTTCCAATACCATAGACCTTGATACTTAATGTTTAAAATCACAAAGCATACTTTGAGTCTTGCATCTTAAAAACATTTTCTCCTTCATTCTAACACTCAACACCCTTACTATGTAATATTAGCAGATGTGTTAACAGTATAAATCAGTAGCAATTGGCCAATGTTTTGAAACAAATATCACTGACTACACAGAAACCCTAATTACCTGAAATCATTTCACAAAAACAATGTCTGCTTTACAATTAAAATCTAACAAAGGTCAACTATTTTCTTCTTTTATAGTTCTCTGTAATTTTGAATATTTTACAACATTTATTTTTACAAGTCAGGGGGAAAAACTTTAATTATTGTCCTAAACTCCAAGTTTATTTTGCAAAGCATAAATTTTTACTTTTTTTTTTTTTTTAAGAGAACGGGAAAGGGAGAGAAAATGTGAGAAACATCAACAGGCTGCCTCCCACACACAAGACCAGGGATTGAACCTGCAGTCTGGGCACGTGCCCTGACTGGGAATCAACACTCCGGTGCACGGGACGACACTCCAACTGAGCCACACCAGCCAGGGCAACAGCATAAATTTTTTAAAAATTAAGTGCACAACCAAAATTGATACATGGACTTAAGTTTCACCTTTGTGGTATGATACTGAATGATTAGAAATTAAGCAACTCAATGAAAATAAATAACAAGTGCTAAACACACAAAAAAGCAAAACAACTAATGCAGGAGTTACAATAAAAATCTTTATTTAGGTTTGGTCAGTACAGGGAAGATATACTGGAGTCACAGAGCAATATGCATTAACAGGATACAACAGTCCATAAAAACTGAGTAACTATGCACACAAATTTCTTAAACATTCAGTCACCTAAAGAGAAAATGCACAGATGTATGGTGGAAAAAAACTGTATCTAACACTGAAACTACCATAGGACTCCATCAACAAGTCCAACTTTTAGTGATAAAACTACTGCACTGGGCAAACTTGGCAGTCATACACCCACACCTACTCTAACAAGTCTGAATGGTGCATAAGCATAGTAACAGCATGAGTAAGGATGCCCTACACAGCACAGGTTCTAGAGACACAGATTTATACAGACATCATTGTGTTATACTGAAGGAAAGATTTCCATTTACAACTTCACATTAACTCATATAAAAATAACCTGACCCTACACAAAATGTCCTTTTAGCAACAAAGTAATTAACTGTTACAATTTTCAAAGTGGCAGAGGTATTGAAGCAAAGGAAAAGAAAAAATAAACCACACCCACCAAAAAAGGCAAATTGTGACAAAAGTATGCAGTAATTTTCTGGGTAGTATCCTCTCCCAAATTAAATGACACTGTATAAAAATTTGCTGGAAAAATATTACAAAACTGAACCCTGTACATTTACACTTGAGTCCAAGCCATTCTGAACGTGGCGGGAACCCGCAGTTCGGTTACCTTTCCCACTCACTGTTTTCTCCTCTTGAGGGTCATGATTGGAGTCTGTGTCATTTGAGTGGTGTGTGAGAGAGTTCTCACTGCCCGTGGGAGAGTCTACACTTTCATACCCCGCACTGAGTTGGTTTACGTAACTACTACCTCCTTTGCCAGTTCTCTCCTCTGAGCTGTTGGAGGCCTTATTACCATTCCCTGGAGAAGAAGGAAAGCCATCTTCAGTTGTCTCCCCCTCCCTGTGACATCCAGACCCAGACGTCCTCGGCCGGGAAGAACTGCCATTGCTTGGTCCGTTGGCCAGCCGACTGCAGTCTTTACCTGGGGCCTCTGCCTGTCCTCCAGGCTCGGAAGACGTAGTCCTGCTGGTACTTGGGGCTGGGGCTTGAGACTGCTGCTGTTGGTACTGAGCCAACTGTTGGCGTGTCTCCTTCAGTTGTTGCTGAAGAACCAGAATGGTACTCTGCATGCCCTCTACTTCTTCGTCAAGTTGAATGATGAAGTCATTCAGTTCTGCGCAAAGGAGAGTCAAACCTACTTTAATATCTCTTATAGCATACTTTAAAATACTTCTTACTGCCTGCCACAAAGCCAGATGGTCAATAAATACGTTAAGTGAACAAATACAATTCTAAACTTGATTTTAAAATTTTGCTTGGAATTTTAAAAGTCATTCAAAAATGAGTTTCTTTTGGGGGGGAAGACAGATGGTTAAAATAACTGTATTAAAGCAACCAAGTTTAAATTAACTCAAACCATCTAGCCATATAAAACTGATGACAGCCCACAGAATCTGCTTCGCGCCTGTCTGACCCATGGGTCGACACCCTGGTCCTCTTGCTCATCCTCAGCCAGTGAGTGTTTCCAGCTCCACAGCGGGCCAGCCCCTAGAACCATATGGTGTTCAACTCTAACACTCCAGAAAAGCCTAGGCTGTAACCAAGGGCTTATTCCACATCCCAAAAACCCCAAAATCAAAATCCAGAGAAAATAACTCTTGAAAATTTCTAGAATACAAATGTCCATTAAGTTGTAAAAGCCTTCTGGGGAAGGAAAAAAGTCCTCACTACTACACAAAATCTCCAATTTGCTTTGTTTACAAAGAGTAAGAGCTAAAGAATATCACTTTGAAAATGGAGTTGTAAAGATGTATTTGACTACTGATCTTTGTAATTAACTGTCAGATACAGTAATTCATAATTTCATTTTCAGAGTTTAGATATTTTTCTTACCATTAATCTTCCTCATAAAGATGAGAAACAGCTATATTTGCCCCCAAAACGGATGGCAGCTGACAAGTTTGGTCTGTCCTAGAAATTTAACTGTTGAACCTCATTCAGTAAATAGGACCTCATCAGGCACAATCCACGAGGTGCCTTTAGATCACTGGAAATAGCCACATACTTCCGAGATTTACGAGATAGACTGGTTAAATGAAAATATTCCCTTTTTTAAGCACTGATTATAAATTTATATATCCATGTACTCCCTTGGTAATAATGTAACAGCCTCTCTTTCACCAAATCCCACCCCTGAAAAACAAAAACTTATTATGAAATTACACAATAAACAATCAGAAGAGTGGGAAGAAAACCACTACAATTAAATGGCTTTTATTTACAGACTTAACTAAAACTGTTTTGTTCATAATTCCATAAAACCATTGACCAGGGATTAGCATGTAGAAAACCTAATCTGTAATATTCACGCCTGGCATGTTTTAAAGCCAGTGCGACGTTAACCGAACTTTTCAAAAATCCCCTTACCATCCTGACTGCTTTTAAGCTCCTCACTATATTTCTTCTGTAAAGCCAACTCTGCTTCAAGTTGTGCAATACGTCCCTGGGACAGCTGCCTTCCAAGCTCTTGATTCTCCTGGATAAGCATTCGACACTTCGCCATTAACTTTTTGCCTGTTTGGCTGCAAAGGAAAGAGCCATCCATCACAAAATGAAGACAAAGCAGTCTACAACCTTCTTTGCTTGCAATTAGTACAGCGATACAGTTAACAGGTACAGAACATAACTATGTCACAGCAGATGCCTCCCTGTAATTACCATCTTCCTCTCTGGAACACATCCATCTTCAGCATTTCAGTATTCTGCCAATACAGCAGTAAAAATAAACCCTACACAAAAAGTACCCAAATGGCCACTTTTTATTGCTATTACATTAATAATTCTGAAATCTATTTTATTCCAAATTATCATTTGAAATAGAAACAGGCCAGTTAATTAACACATCTCAGACATACCAATATTAATAAAACACTACGGTACTTAGCTTTATGGAAAAGTTCTAGAAAAAAATGCAACATCATAAATGTACAATTCTTTAAAATACCTAATATATGAAAACCAGTACCAACATAGGGTGTCCCCCCAAAATGTATATACACACTTTGAATAATGATAAAGACAGTGTTTATTAAAATACATTTCCTTTTCAAAATTGAGCTGTCAGTTGTTCAAGTGTGTATACATTTTGGGGGGACACCCTGTATAAATGAGAGTACACTTATTCTCACCAGAATAGCATTTAATAAGGATGCCTCGTAATAGGCAGTTCTAGCAAAAATGTTTATTGCATTAAGGAAGGCTTTTTCAGTAATTGTTTTTAAAGAAGCTTTTAAAAATAAAAGGCTTGAGACTATTTCTATTCACTAATCCTTCACTTAGCCTCTTTATATGATATACTTTTGAGCTGTCTTAAAATATGACATTAAAGTTTTTAAAAATTAAGTATTAAGACGTGTTTAAGATTTTATTTATGTTATAAAAGATTATCCTTAGGACACAAAAGATTTGGGTTACTTATCACAAATAATGCAAATATTTGCCAAATTAGGAGTGCTATATTTTCACAAATTAGTTACCAACTGCTAATATATATATATAGAGTTACCAACCAGTGCAACATACTATAGAACCCTACATGCATGTATACAGCAACAGCAAAAAATGCAATCAAAAGCTCTAACAGCAGTCTCTCTTCTTTAGCCTCAGCAATAACAATAGAAATGACTTTTAAATGCACCTGACAAATATATAATTGTGATTGTTACCCTTGAAGTTTAATAGTCTTGTGATGGCATTAAGTTCAGAATGACCATACTGGTTAAAAAGATTGTTTTGCTGACACTTTCTATTTCTTCCTTCTTTTAGTGAGGTTTTCGCTTGCCCAACCTATTATTTCAGAATGCATCTGATTCTATTAAGCCTCAGAACTTTTAAATGGGAGCACTTTATAAATGATTCTCATTCTTTTGACTCAGCGTTGCAAGGTTCTTTTAGTGAGAAGTACCAATTCTAACCTAATTTCCTTATGCAAACCTGTGAAGTACAACCTGGGTTACTACTGCTCAAAGGAGCCTCCGGTGAAAGCCGCCAGTCAGCACCTGGTAAGGGTTTTATTCTCTACGTGGCAACTTTATTAGGTACTGTACTTGTTTGTTGCTACTGTTGCTACAGATAGCTCCCATTTCCCCTTAGCATCCTCAGACCTGCGCATCCACCTTAACAAGAGTTTAGAAATCAAACGAGGAATTAAACAGGCAGCACCATCAAAAGACATTGTTGTGCCTTCCTCCCACAACTTTTTCTTGCTAAGTATGTAATATCAGTGTTTTCCAACTAACCTGAAAAATCTTCTATACAAACTGAATAAAGACTAGGGGGAAAAAACGACCAAAATCAATACATTAATTTGTGACCTGACTTGATCTCATAAAGTAGCAAAAATTCTAATGCAAAAAAATTTCATTTATGAAACCATATCTTTTTATAAGTGCCCGTTCTCAGATAATCCTATCACTTCTAAAATTGATTACTAAGACAAATCTTAACAAACTGCTGTTCTTTACACATTCTGTAACTTTATGTCATTTTACTAATATGTCATGTGAA
The DNA here is from genome assembly GCF_054644295.1 of Miniopterus natalensis. Classification (NCBI taxonomy): domain Eukaryota; kingdom Metazoa; phylum Chordata; class Mammalia; order Chiroptera; family Miniopteridae; genus Miniopterus; species Miniopterus natalensis. Next base: position 87,836,450 of record NC_142085.1, on the reverse strand, counting down.
ATTTGTGTTGTGTTCATTATATCACAAAAACATGGTTAGAATTTAATTATAAAGTAACTGTCTCTGTAATAATTTTTCTTAACTACAAAAAGAAAAAATATCCAACCCATTCCTAAAATAAAAAAATCCACAAAGGAAATATAATAGGAGTTAATCTCAGAGAAAAAGTTTATGCAAAAGAATGGACACTGTACATTGCTTTATCATCAAGGGAGCGACAATATCTTGGAGAGATGTACACACAATTATCTAAATGGTTAAATGCAAACTGAAAACTGCCAAAATACTGAAACATACCCCACTAAATACTCTAAAACATATGCATTGTCACATGCATAAACTATTTTAACTAGAGTGGACAAAATAATTTAGGGAATCTCAAAATGAAAACAGGAAAAAAACAAACAAAAAAACCCCACAACCCATTCCATTCGAACTATTCCAGACAAAGTACTGATTAAGTACTATTTGTTTCAAATTAATGATGTATTTGTAGTGCCTGGAATACCCTGGCTTATAGCTATTTTTTCAGAGAACAAAAATCCATTTATAGGTGATTAAAATACACTAAGACAATGGAAATATTATGTAACCATTAAAAATTAACAACAACAAAAAAAGGTAAAATGTCAAAGAGATAAAGTGAAAAACAAAATCCAAAGCAGCTGATCATCTGTAGCATGTTCACATTTGTTTAAAACCAATATATAAGATGACTGTATATGTACAGGACTTATCTTGATGATACCCAAGAAATTTTAACAGTGCTTATTGCTCCTGGAGAGCACAATGGGCAAGGGCAAGGTCACACCCAGGAGTGACTCTCACTTTCCGTCTTCACCCTTCTTCACGCTGTTTCGATTTTATTCATGAGCATGTATTATCTTAATTTTAAAAATATTTTTTAACAGTAAAAAGAAAAAACCCACAGACTCCAAAGTGACTGTAACCTAAATGCAAAGAAAAATGCTGGCTATATTAAAGTACATGTTAATAATACATTTTATAAATTATTTCTTGACCTACAAAAAATATTTAGGCCATTTTTACTGTGATCTTAAATGGCATAAAGCATATACAAAAGCCTTAATGCGGGCACAATCATCTAATTTCAAACAGATTTTATTACTTACCCTCCAACCCCCACAAATAATGAGAATTTCAGAAGCGGATTTCTTGCTGTAAAGTCACACAAACCACTTCCTCAACCCACCCTCTGCCCCACAATCAGTTCCCTAAAGCATAAACATACATGATACTTACAATTGATTTGAATGATTAAGAGAGAACTTAAGTCACCCTTGTTAAAACTGCACTTAAACGTTGGGACAATCTGGAACATTTATCTTCACTCATCTTAGACTCCATTATCACCAAGAGAAAATTCGAATTGGTGACTTACAGAATGATCTGAAGAAAAAAAATTCACCTCCAGGACTGGATGGAAGCATGAAGAAAATGCCTCATTTATCTAAATGATCAAATGAATTTACTACAAATGATTCACAAAATGTCTCACTTAGGCCAGTCCACAGTTCCAACACATTATTTCCCCAATCTTCTGGCAGGCACCCTGTGAAGCTGTCCCACATTAATTTCTACTTCAATATCCTGGGACAAGGCGTCAAAAAGTAACAAGTCTCAAGTTTCCTTGTCTTTTATGATACCAGCTGGAAAACAGAGGCATAGCCTTTTCCTTTCCTTTGAAGAGCACAGCAACAATTTTCCCAAAATCAATCTGCTCTCCACAGCCCCCCAAAATCAAAATGTTAAAAGTACAACAAAATCATCATATAGTATTCCTTGAACTTAAAAAAAACCCAACTATTTCAAGGCACATTTAATTTAATATCAAGAGTGTGATACAAAAGGCCCAAAATACAATGAAGGAACACATTCCCCCATTAACACCAATGACAATGCTCTTTCAACTTGTGCCTGTTGAATGAAATGGGGATTTAATAAATTTCACTACTAAAAAAATAACGCAGTGAGTCTCATCACAGCCAATATCCTTATACAATCTAGTTGTGAAATGAATGTTTATAATGCTTCAAACAGTTTAAACCTGAAGTTTGATACCACACCTTCATGTTTGTACAGTCCTCAGTAAGATTATCTACAGTATTAGCAACCATTCAAAGAACAAACCATTGATTAAAACCACATTGATTTAAGGCTCAATCAGGTAATAGAGCCCCAAACTAAATGGTTAAATATATCAACTACTTGTATTGATATCTACTATTTGATTCTCTTATAGCTATGAAGTTGTTTCTTAGCAAATAACCCCTTAAATGCAAAATTCACCTCATTTGAGTTTTAACCAAGAAGTTCAACAACAATCATGAAGTCCACAGTCTTATTGGCAAAACTGATATACAGTGTCTCTAAGTCACTATGCTCAAGGGTAAGAGCGATGCATATTCCATTTTTACATTTTACTGGAATTTTACATGTTCAATTCATGATTTTAAATCTCTAGGTTTTCATTCCTCCAGACTGTCTGAAGACACAGTGTGCCACAGACTTAAGACTTCTGTTTCTCCCTCAATTTTCTTCAAACAGAAACATTTCTCAAGTGTCTACATGTTCTAGAAGGGGAATTTTTCGGAGGTGGCCACTTCTTCGGAATAGTCCGACGCCATCAGGCCTCTGAAGCAAGGGGAGGGGGAAGAGAAAAAAGCTGAAACACAAGGTTCATCTGGTAAGTTTTACATTAACCAATACAAGCTGGATAGTATAAGAATGTGGCTTTTTTGGCTCAAAAAGTCTGAGTCTTGGAGTGGAAACGAGTACTTGGCTGTCCCACCACAGCTTTCTCGCAGTGGGACTGTCAGGGAAGTCTTGACTGGGGAGTATGATTTGTTTACCTATCAGGCGTAAACTTCCAGGCACTCAGTTCATTTTGGGCTTGTTCCAGTTTGTCTTTAGTCTGTTCCAGTTCACCTTTCATTTTTAGGAAAAACAAGTTGATCGCGGGGTCTACCATTGTTGATCTCAGTTGGGCGACACTGGGCTGCTGGACTTGCTTGAGGTACTGGATTTGAGTCTGTGCAAAGCAAAAGGAACAATTACTACCAAATCAAAGGAAACATACATAAGCAGGTGGGGTAAAATCCCTTTCATTCACTGGATTTACCAACTTGTTCATTAAAACTCTCCCTCTTTGATCTTAAAATCCTCTAGAAAAAGTAAAAATTAAAAACTCTTTAAGGTTATCCATGTAGGAATTAGGCTATTTGATTGCATTTCCCTATTTGGAATCTTTAAATAAAGAGGCTACACATTTTACTTTGCAACCAAAACAGTACCAAAAAAAAAACAGAAAAAAGTCTGTTTTATTTATTAAAAATACTAGCACAGACTGGAAAAAAACCAAGTTTAAAATATTAATTCTATAACACTAGAGTGCTTTACTCATTCAAATTTGTGCCTATGGAAGTTATTTTATATACAATGCAAATCCCTTAAAAATACACCAGGTTTATAAGGTTGTAATTTAAAATACACATTTGCATCTCTATATTTAAAAATATGCAGTATTTTTATATTTAAGTGAGTTGGCATTATTTTATAAACAGCACCTTATAAATAGCTTTATAAATAGCACCTTAAGACAAAATAAATCACGTTTATTTTTTTCCCCTTCAGAATAGATTTAAATCACAGAATTGTAAAGTTGGAAAGTGACTGACCTAGTCTAAACTGCTTATTTTTGATAAATTACAGAAACCAATTGTCCACAAATACAGTTGGTTCAGTGCCAGAACTGGGACTAGAATTCTAGTTCTCAAGCCTCCTGACTCCCAGTCTAGGGCTTTTCCCACCACACCAGGCCTTCTCTACTTACATATGAAACCTTCCATTTCGACTTCAGTTTTTATTTACTAGCACATTAAAAATACCTTTCTAAAATATGAAATATAGTTTATTAGCATTCAATGCATCACTTTCTTCACACCCAAAGAAGATATGGTTCAAGATCCTGCTCCGCACTAAAGCTTAAATAAGATTTAGGTTAACATTTCATAAGTAGTTAGTTTCTATCATAAATTTAATAAAAGCTAAAAATATACTGAATTGATTTGGAATATATTTAATTACTATTTCACTGAGCAAACAGCTGATTTTTACTTAGCTAAGGGAGATTTTTTTCAAACAAAAAAATACAACTGCTTATTCAGTATAAGGCCAGTTGCTAAGACATTTAACAGGAATAAAGCATGTCATATAGTATGTACCACATACTACTATCACTAAAGAAAACCCTGCCTCTCTAACACTGACATAGTCACTATTTGGATTTATGGAGTGAACTGCTCTTGTCTGCCACATTAACCTGGCCCTTTCCCTGTGTTTTTGTTCCTGCTACCCTTTCTGTAAAACTTCACTCTGTATTCTAACTAAAGAACACAGTTGTGAGTTCTTCAACAGGCCTGTGAAGGGACTGTAAAAAAATGTGGCTGGAAAAGGTTAGGTTCTAGTTGAGATAATCTTAAAATCTAGGCTGAGAAGACAAAAGAGTGATGGGGCATCAAGAAAAGCTTTGATCGGGCATGATGCTATCAACACTGCCAGTGTATACAGGACAGCTGAAGAATCGTAGTCCTCAGTAGCACATATTGTCTAAAGGAAGTGGTGAGAAGTCCCTGAACTAGGAGAGCAAGAGGAGGACTCAAGAAGAGAGAGTTCCAGACACACTGGTGTCATGAGGAATTACCACTGGACCATCCATTCCCACTCCATCTACCAGGTGTTAGCATCTGGAGGTAAGATTCATCCTCTGCATATGTAAGCATCTTGCACAATGCCATGCAAACAGGGAGATCTAAAACTACTGAATAGGGGAATGGTAGAATCTAGAACCCTAAGTACCAGAAAAAGGAGGAAGGAATTAAATGGTTCTGAGACTGAGCACAAGAGAGAAAAAATTTTAGTTGGGAGGGATGAGGTGGGTGTTAACATAAAAAAGAAAACAACAATATTCAAACTATTGGTGAGACTTCTCGGAACCAACAGCCAAAAGTGAGGATGGTTAATAGTTGAAAATACAGAAAGTGAAGGCCTACGAATACTGAGAAAAAGAGAAATTTATTAAATGCATTAGTTAGTGACATTAGAGGTGGGAAAAAAATCAGTGGCAGTGAAGATAGAAACAAAAGGAAAAAAGTGATGAGAAGGTAGAGACAATGACCAAGGCTACTGTTTTCTTAAGCAAAGTGACAGGTGAAGAGTCATTTTGAAAAAATGAAGGAAGAGGGACAAGAGACTTTTGTGAAGATGTGGACAATCTCTGCATAGGAAGTAAAAGGATGAGAGAACAGGAATAGGACTATGCCCCATACATTAGTCCCTAGTGACCAGAATACTGCCATACGCATTAGATTTTAATAAATATATATCAAACGAATGAAGATTACAACAAAATGATTCAAGAAAAGTTCAGATTTTAAAATGAGAAAAAACAGTGATAGAGCTTCCTCTATCTAGTATAACTTACATATACTAACACTGAATTTAAAAAGTGGCTACCCCTAGCCAGTTTTCCTCAGTGGTTAGAGCATCGGCCTACGGACTGAAGGGTCCCAGGTTCGACTCCAGCCAAGCGCATGTACCTCGGTTGCAGGCCCGGGGATGTGTCTCTTTCACATCAATGTTTCTCTCTCTCCCCCCACCCCAATCCTCTCTGAAAAGCAATGGAAAAAAATATCCTCGGGTGAGGAGTTCAAAAAAAAGAAAAAAGTGCATAAAATTGAATCTAAATGCAACCAGAGCTAAATCATCAAATATATCACTACATTTTAGATCTATGCAGACATGAAAAAGGGTACAAATAAAAGCTACAATAATTATACTAAGAAAAATAGTTTTAGGCACTGAGAGATAAAGAGCACAGAGAAGAAACTAATCAGATGGTTTATTTAGTGTCCTCCTTATACCCTCAGATATCAAGTTACTAAAAAAATATTTGAATCAATATACTAATTCTCATAAATCACGAACCTTTCAGGGAATAACTTTAAACTTCTGACTTCTTGGCCACACAAAACATATATATATGTATTTTAATCCTCAATAAAGGACATGTCTTTATTGATTTTAGAGAGAAGAAGGGAGGGAAGGAGGGAGGGGGGAGGGGGGAAGAGAGGAGAGGGAGAGAAACATCGAACAGTTGCCTCCCATACACACCCCACTGGGGACTGAACCCGAAACACAGGCATATGCCCTTGGCAGGAATTGAACATGGGATCCTTCAGTCCGAGGGTCGACGGTCTGAGTCAAACTGGCTAGGACTATTTATTGATTCTCAGAGAGAAAAACATCAACCCGTCGTTCCACCTATTTATGCATTCATTGGTTGATTGTTGTATGTGCCCTGACTGGGGATCAAGCCTGCAGCTTTGGTGTATCGGGATGACACTCTAACCAATTGAGTTACCTGGCCAGGGCACAAAAACCTATTTTAAATCCAATCATGACAGGCTATCAACCAAAAATTTACATTTAGCTATTTATAGCTCAAAGCATACCGACCTAACAAAACTCGAATTTATATTATTAAGTATATATAATTAGCTGAGTACTAATTAGCACATGAAATGTGGGCTAAAATACAATTCCTCAAAAAGAGTTAAAAGATCTGAAATACTTACAGTACACTCTTGCATCTCTTGCTCCTTGGTTGCTAGTCTCATTACAAGGATGTTTTCCCTTCGTGCAGACTCTTGCTGTTGTTGCTTTAGTTTTTCCTCCGACTCCCTTAAGCCAGTTACATCATTAGCTGATGATTAAAAAAATTTTTTTTCAAAACATTATGAAATACAATTCAAAATCAAACTGAACTAATGAAATAAAAGTTATGACTGCCCTTGTCAAGGATAATAAAAACCAGGGTAAAAAATCATTAAGTCTTTAGTTTCTATCTTAACTACTTTTAGAACAGGAAAGTTGTTCCCAAGCACAAGTGCTCTTTCAGGAGAAAATCACGGTGTGATAGTGGTCCAAAGCCACCTAAAACTAGATGGAGTTATGATACAGTCTAATCTGTTCCAATGGAACACAGGAAACTTTATTATTTGCATTTGTTTATATTAAACAGTATTCCAGAGTCCTGGTTAGTATTGATTTTAACCTATTCAAAATAATAAACATGTCAATAACTGCATGAACAATTACTACTTTAAGTTTTCATAATGTTCATAAATCTATAGATTATAATATAGTTGTATAACTGAAACTTCAGGATATTAAGCTTTCTGGGCTTAGAAAACAATATTGGTTTTTATACTCACAAATAGTATGTTACTCTCAGTGAAAAGTGACAGACGAAAATGGTATGAAATTATAAACTTTGTTGGTATTTTTAGCAGATTTTGGAAAATCTGTAAAAATATAGCCACGTCCTAGTTTTACAATTTAAATAATAATTAAGTCACAATTTAAATAAATTTATTACTGGTTGTTTCTATATACCTTCTAGACTAATAATTCATGCTTTAATTCAAATTCCTCTGTGGAAGGGGTTAGGGACAGACCTAGGAAAGTTTCAAATAGTTGTTAAGTTTCTCTATCCATGCTCTCTCAGAACCTTGCATATAATTCCGCTAAAACAGTCATAGTGTTATATGATTACTGCATGTCAGTCTTCCCCAATGACTGGAAACTCCCCAAGAAGAGAGATCATGTCTCATTCATCTATTTCCTAGCACTCGATATAGTGCTCAGACATAGTTCTTTAATGTTTGAATAAAAATTGCATTTGCTTAGCAAAATCAATTATCCTGCATGTCTATAACAGTCTAAAAGGAGATATTCACATGGTCTTTAGGAAGCTATAACTCAAACTTACAGTTCAGATCTGTGTACTTGCCCTCCAAAGCTTGCACATATGCTTCATACTGTTTCCATCTAGTACAAAAAGAAATTCATGTTAGTTGTTAAACTGAAGTAGCTTTATTAAAAACTAGAAAAATCACATCCATAAACTTATAAATTTAACACAGATTTCTGCAGCATGATTTTTTTTTTTTAAATATATCTTTATTGATTTCAGAGAGAGGGAGGGAGGGAGAGAGAGAAACATCAATGATGAGAGAGTCATCACTGATCGGCTGCCTCCTGCATGCCCCAGCCTGGGGATTGAGCCTGAAACCCTGGCATGTGCCCTGACCAAGAATCGAACTGCTAATCTACTGGATCCTATGTCGATGCTCAACTGCTGAGCCACGCTCAGCTGGGTCTGCTGCATGATTTTTAAGGTCTCTTCCATTTTGAGATAAGTATAAATCTAGTTTAACCAATAACAAACTAGTCACTTCATTATTCCTTCTCAACTTAATGGAGGTTTTGTAAAAGGAATCACAGAGAAAAGTGTCCTCTCCTGAGAACATACCACGTGTGCTTCTCTGGGTCAGATCACACACCATACAGGATTTTGTATAACTGATGTTCAGCCAATGCCTGGATAATGGAAGCTGAGTAAAAAGCCTACTACTACTTTCAGGTATGCTGTCCACCTCAAACAAAAGGAATATAGAAATATGCTTAATTGTAAGGGACTGCAGGTTGTCTTGGCTCTTTTGTGAATATAACATGTCACTCTCTCAAAATAATATTTATTTCTGCCTGTAAAAAAGGGGAGAGAACATACTATTTTTCAAGACTATTTTTAAAGCTGTATCTAAATGGCAGAAACAACTTGCATAAATGCCATATACAGAGTATGAGACCTTTCTTCCTCATTATATTCCTCTACCCACAGAACATAAGCTATATGAGCTGTTCTTGCAATTACTGCATACAAACAACAGAGCTTTTCCCAGTCATAGGTTTAAGCAACTGCTTATGCAAGAGTAATCTGCCCTGAATGTCACTATCTTGCTTACCGAATAGCTATGTTTTCAAGCTACTCTTCCATTACAGCTAATCAAAATTTAATTTTAGAAAATCTTTTTAATATCTTAAAAACTTTGACAGGTCTTCTGTAAGATTTATTATTACAATGTAATGGTCAAAAAATACTTCATAATACCAAGCTAATTTACCTTCCATATAAAGACTGTTACTCAGCCAAAAGTTATGGCCCAGGCAACCTAGGACACTAACAGAGTGCATTCACTGTTTGGGGATGAATAAAGGTCTCTTGTGGAGGCTATGTAAGAACTACTTGTTTTAGAGAACTAGAAAAATATAAAAGCTCAAAAAGAACATCTTTATCAAGAAGACAAAAGGCACAGACTAGTTAAGTAGCAGTTGATTTAAAATCACCGAGAATTAATGAGGAAAAAATTCACCTAAAAGTCATAAGTGAGAGAATTCCCTAAAGAAAGATGTTAAACTGACATCAAGAATATACACTGCACATGATTTTAAAACCTTAAAGGTAACATTAAAAAGTGTTACTATGATTTTTATTAAGATTATAGTACTAATCTCACACAAAAAAAGGACTGCACATACCAAGCAGAGGAAATACCTAAGAAAGGATAAAAGGCCACGTCAGAGGCACGAAGCAGGTGAACGGTGCATCGTAAGCCAGCGCCTGCCTCAGCACGTGAGGACAAGTGTTTCAGAAAGCAAGGACTCAAATTTACGTGGAGGAAACAAGCATGCAATGGAAAGCCTGTCCTACGCATGCGATTACAGAAAAGGAAGAGAAAGGGGCGTCCACAACAGAGTACGTAGAACAAGGGTGACTCTAGGAAACAACAGGACGAGCCATCTGTCTGTCTTACAAAACACGTCTTCTCTCCCCTACCTCCAGCCTGTTAGATTTACTTAGTTCTTCAAGTAAAACTTCTTTGAAATTTCTAGAGAAAAAAGTTCAATGACCCTGAAAAAATTCATTTTATTTTTACCTAAAGATGTCATGTAAAAAAACTTACCAACCATGGTATAAAATGCAGAAAAAATGTGATCACCTTTTCTGATTTTTTTAAACCTCACCTGAGGATATTTTTTCCATTGCTTTTCGGGGGGCAGGGGGGGACAGGACACATATCCATGTGCAAGAGACACCTCGATTGGTTGCCTCCCGCACACGCCCCGACCAAGCCTGCATGGAACCGGGGACCCTTTAGTCTGCGGGCCAGCGCTCTAACCACTGCGCAAACCAGCTAGGGCCCTCTTCTGATTTCTTGCACTTAATAAATACCGTAATGCTGCATCTGACAATCCAGGACATTTATAAAACCACCACAGAAAATCAGAGCTGGAAGTAACTGTTAAAAGTAATTTAATCCAACTCCTTCAACTCCCAGATGAGAAAATGAAGGATATAAAGAGCTACACGAGCTGACCAAGGTCAGTTATGAGAAAGAGTGACTTGCCTCCTCGGTAAATAATGTATTTCTTCCGTAACTAAAAACATATCCTTTAGTACTGACTTTCTCATATATTAAACAGAAAAGGAAGAAATAACTACATTAAACCAAGCCTACATATATTTTAAACTGAAAGCAGAATCTTTACTCACATCAAGTTATGCTCATGAAGCATAAATGCTTTTCAAGGTAAAATTCTGAATATCTTCCCTTTGCAAGAAAAAAATTCAGGATACCTATTCGTCTCGAAGTTAGATCTTTAAAGTTCTATGCTTTTCTCAATGTTTATACAATAAAGAAATAGGCCATAAAAACACATTCCAAAAATACATTAAGTGATTTTAAGATGTATCACATTAAAAAATAAAATATCTGATATAAAAACAAAAACTTTATAGAATCACAATGTAATGTTCTACACAAATATTTTTATATTTTGATAAAAGAACATTTTACCTTAAAATTAACTCATCTCGTGCCATAACTTTGAAGTCTGTCTCACTCAGTCGAACCTATAAAGAGAATTACAATATGAACTGAGTGCTCTTGCTAAAAATTTTAAGTATTAAATACCACTAGCACTAAGCTCTTCATATTTTATGAAGACAGGATCATAACTTCTAATCCCTCAATTGCTGGTTTTTACTAGGATTCCCTTTATTTACTGAAGACACACAAAGCCCCTTCCAAAAGGAGCCCTGTACTGAGACATATGGAACGTCTCCAGAGTCTGAGACTCAAATGGCTCAGTACATACTGTAATTTTTAAAAACACAAGCTCTTACTTTATTGGAAAGAAGTTTTAAAAAGGTGAACTATTTATCTTTAAAATGTGCATCATTAAGCAAATGCAAATTAAAACCCCAATGAGCTATCATTATACACCTAGTAAAATGGCTAAATAAAAGACTGTGGTAACAATCCCAAACAGGAGATGAAGACGCAGAACCTCAACCTTCATACGCTGCTGATGAGAACGTAAAATGGCACAGCTGCTCCGAAAAAGTTTGGTGGTTCCTTTCAAAACTAAAAATGGGTGTGCTAGACAACCCAGCATTTGCACTCTTAAGCACGTATCCAAGAAATGAAAATTTATTTTCACACAGAAACTTGCACATGAATGTACAGCTTTATTTGTAACAGCCAAAACTTGGCAACTACCCAAACTGCAACAGGTGAATAGTTAAACTATGATACATCCACACCATAGGATACTAAAAAGAAACACACTACTGATATGTGCAACTTGGATAAACCTTATGGAAAACTATACTGAGTGAAAAAAATCAATCTCAAAAGGATACATATACTGCATGGTTTCATTTATATAACATTTGTAGAGTAGCATAATTATAGAAAAGGAAAACTGTTTGCCAGGTGTTAGGGAAGGAGAGGAAGGGAATGGATATGGCTGTGAGGAAATGACACAAGGGAGGCTTGTGGCAGTGATTCAGTCAACTAATTTGGTTGTGGTGGGGGTTATACTAAGTTATGCAAGATAAAACTACACAGACACTCTCTCTCTCTCTCTGCATATAGAACCTGTGAAATCTGAACAAGCCGTGTCAAGTTCCTGGTTTTGACAATGTTATGCAAGGTGCCTGATAGTTATACATGACATTAACACTGAAGGAGGTTGGAGGAAGAGTACGAAGAACCTCCCAGTATATTTCTTTGCAACTTTCTGTGAATCAATAATTATTTCAAAATAAAGTTTTAAAAAATGGGCATAACAGTCTAGTTAGCTGAAATTGCTTTGTAAATTGAGGGACATTTAACTGTTTTCTCTATAATGAAGATTATAAAGGTGAGGCACCTCTCCTATTCTAGTATAAAATTATGGCTATATTAGTTTCCCTTATAACGTACCTATCTCAATTGTTCACTTAAATATTCACGAATTAGTAAGCACACACCCTGCTTCCCCAACTGAATTATAAATTCCTCTTAGAAACAGCATTACTGCTTCTTTTTTTACTAAAACAAGTATGATTTAACAATTTGGGACACATTTGACTTTGGGCTTGTGCTTTGTACTAAGGCAAGCTAACAGCTAGAATCTGAAGCACCGTCTCTTTTTTCCCTTTTTACTGAATGTATTGAGGTCACACTGATTAACAAAATCATACAGGTTTCAGGTACACAATTCCACAACACATCTGTACACCACACTGTGTGTTCACCATGCCAAGTCAAGTCTCCATCCATCACCATTTATCACCCCTATGCCCTCTCCCTTCTCTACCCCCGCTAAGCAATCACTACACTGTCTGCGTCTGAGTTTTTTTCGCTCAATCCCTCCACCCCACCAAACCATCCCCAACAGCTGTCACCTTGCTCACTATCTGTGAGTCTGTCTCTATTTTGCTTGTTAATTCATTTTGTTCATTAGATTCCACATGAGTGAAATCTTATGGTACTTGTCTTTCTCTGCTGGCCTATTTCACTTAGCATAATGTTCTCCAGGTCCATCCATGCAGTCACAAAAGGTAAGATTTCCTTCTTCTTTATGACCAAGTAGTATTCCATTGTGTAAACATACCATAGCTTTTTTAGCCACTCATCTACTGACTGACACTTGGGCTGCTTCCAAATCTTGGCTATTGTAAATAATGCTGCAGTGAACACAGGGGTGCATATATTCTTTCGAATTAGTGGTTCCGGTTTCTTCAGGTAAATTCCCAGAGGTGGAATCACTGGGCCACAAGGCAGTTACATTTTTAATTTTTTTAGGCAACTCCATACTGCTTTCCTCAGGGACTGCACCATTCTGCATTCCCACCAACAGTGCATGAGGGTGCCCTTTTCCGGCCAACACTTGTTTGATGACAGGCATTCTGGCAGATGTGAGATGGTATTTCATTGTGGTTTTAATTTGCATCCCTCTAATTATTAGTGACATTGAACATCTTTTTCTTATGTCTATTGGCCATCTATATGTTGTCTTTGAAGAAGTATCTATTCAGATCTTTTGCCCACTTCTTAACTGTATATATATATATTTTTTTTGGTATTGAGTTTTATAAATTCTTTATAAATTTTAGATATTAACCTCTTATCAGGTATATCGGCGAATATGTTCTCCCATTCAGTGGGTTAGCTTTTCATTTTGTTGACAGTTTCCTTTGCTGTGCAAAACCTCTTAGTTTGATTTAAGTCCCATTTGTTTATTTTTTGTTTCCCTTGCCCAAGGAGATGTATCAGAAAAAAATATTGCTATGAGAAATGACTAAGATTTTACTGCCTATGTTACTTCTTGTATCTGTGTGTGTGTAACAGTGAATAAACTGACAGGGGGAATAAGACGAGAGGAAAAGGTAGAATCTAAGAACTAAGCAGCTGTAACTTCTTTTTTGGAAAAATATAGAAGTGATTTTAACATTATAATCAAAGGAATTTAAATTAGGAAAAAAGAAAATATGTAACTTATAGGAACCTGTGAAATAATCTCCTTTTCTGACATTATTTGTATAATGTTCATATAATAAGGGCTAAGAGCAGAGCATGGGGACAACGTTACAAGAGTTTTCCAAAATCTGAAAATGTTCTAAAAATACACTGCATACAAGAGACACCGTCTAGTATATTATACACCACCATGCTATTACTGTCACAGGGAAAGCAGTGAGCAATAAACAAACAATCCAGACAGACCCCTCAGCTCTATTATCCAAAAACAAACAACAAAAATCTGCTGGAAAAAACACACCTTTTTGGGAAGAGGTTCCTCGTTGGTCATCTTGAATCCTAGAAAAAAAGATAGAGAGATGAGGTTCTATTTCCTTTTTTTCCACTGAAAGTAGAAACAAAAAATACTGGCCTTTTCGAACCAATTTATTAGTGAACTCAATTATGACCAAATCATTCAGGGTTCTTTTTAAGTAAATCTTTTCTTTTATAAGTTTTAGATGTACAGAACAGTTGCAAAGATATTACAACAGGACTCCTGTATACTCCACACCCAGTTTCTCCTTTGTTAACATCTTACATTAGCATTACAATTACATTACACTACTATTGTTATTAGGTTATTTTAAAATACTCTTTTGTAAAAAAGTTGATCACTCTTTTTAAGTTGCCATAAAGGATTGAGAGATAATTTTTCAATGCATTCTTACAACTGCCCTATGAAAAACAAATCCTGCAGAAGGGACAGCTTTGTGTTGAAGTCAGATATTGACCTCAGGCAGTATCCCAGGCATCTTGCTGAACTGATTTAGAGGGTAGTACCAGTTGCTAGGCCTTTCCTCCTACAGCATTATGGTGTTACAGTTAAAGTAAAATTCATCTATCACTGTCACAATTCACTACTGTACAATGCTTACATATAACATATACATATTAATAAAAACTTTCCTACACTATTTAATTTCATGTCACAGTAATTTGTATCTCAAAATTAGTTCCTTTATATGTTTATACAAAATCCACTTAATCTTGCTGCAAAAGATAGGTAAACGAAAGAACTATTCTCGTTAACTTTATTTGCTTACTGAAAACACTTCTGTTACTTCCTAATATTCAAATTTAACAAGGAGACAAGCTAATTTAAATTTATTTCTAAGTATCATTTCCAATAGCATAGTCATGAATGTTCCCTTACACACTTTCTTTATACTTTATCTTACTTACCCAAACTCACTACAAATTCCAAATTACTAAAAATTTAACTAAATAGAAACAAAGTCATGGAGATGTAATGTACAGCATGGTGACTATAGTTAATACTGTACTGCATATTGAAAGTTGCTAAGTTAAGTAAGTCTTTTTTAAAAAAATGTTTTTATTGATTTCAGAGAGGGGAAAGGAGAGGAAGAGAAAGATAGAAACAGCAACGTGAGAGAAGCATGAATGGGCTGCCTCCTGCATGCCCCCTACTGGGGATAGAGCCTGAAACCCGGGCATGTGCTCAGACAGGGAATGCAACCTGTGACCTCCTGGTGCATGGAACGATGCTCAACCAACTGAGCCATACTGGCCTGGAAAGAAAGTAAATCTTAAAAGCCTTCATCACACATACAGTTTTTCTTTGTATGGTGGTGCATGGTAAACT
Source organism: Miniopterus natalensis (assembly GCF_054644295.1). NCBI lineage: Eukaryota > Metazoa > Chordata > Mammalia > Chiroptera > Miniopteridae > Miniopterus > Miniopterus natalensis. The sequence goes on along the minus strand of NC_142085.1, from coordinate 87,821,072 downwards.
AGACTTAATGTGATTACCTCGCAATGTATACAAATATAGAATTGTTACGTTGCGCACTTGAAACTAATGTTATTTGTCATTGTCAATTATACCTCAATTTAAAAAATGTAACCAGCCCAGCCGAGTGTGGCTCAGCAGTTGAGCATCGACCTAGGATCCAGGAGATTGAGGTTCGATTCCCGGTCAGGGCACATGCCCGGGTTTCCGGCTCCATCCCCAGCAGGGGGCGTGGAGGAGGCAGCCGATCAATGACTCTCATCACTGATGTTTCTCTCTCTCTCCCCCTCTCCCTTCCTCTCTCTGAAATCAAAAAAGATATCTTTAAAAAAATAGATACAATAAATAAATAATGTAACCAAAGAATTTATAGTGCTACTTGACTTCTTAGTGAATATATGAGAAGGGTATTCCAGTACCATTTTTTATATCACATACAATCCCAACTCTGTAAGTCAAATACTCTTAAGCCCCAATTTTCAGGTTACACTGTGAAGAAATCAGTACATCTTAGAAAATAAACATAAATTGATCATTACATAAATTACTGGCTTAATTCTTCCCTCTTTAATTAGCTTATCATTGGATGTCACTAGCAAAAACCTGAGTATATCATTTGTTTCTGAGCTGACAGCTGGCTCAGTGACTATCTTAACGTGAGACCAGTGATTCCAATCATTTGAGGAACAAACCCTCACCATGTTTATCTCCACAGAAGTCTGACTACTTACTATTTTAGCATGGCTTTAATGTGCATTCACCCCACTAGACTGTAACCTCTTAGAACCCAGAAAGTTTGCCATTTGTCCAGAGCTAAACAGAGTAGGTAAACAATAATCTATTAAAAAAAACCACCAAAACCCTACAAGATGATTTTAGAAGTTCTATCCACATTTAACCAGTATATAAATGTGTACCCATGTATGTCACTATTCTGGTTAAGTCTTTCTAAGGGCTTTTCATCTCACTCAAAACAGTGCATGCCTTACCCTGCTATCCCCTCATATCAGGCTTTGTTTTTCTTCATACCTCTTAGCATGATTGACACTTTATATGCATATCTATTTCTCCCAGTTATGAAATAAGCTCCATTAGAAAACTGTTTAATTCACTGCTGATGCCTCAGTACATGGTAGGCACTTAAACATATGCTAAATAAACAAATGAATTTGCTTCAGTTACCATTAAATCATAAAGTGAGCTAAATAAGCCAATCTAGTTTTTTTCCAAAATCAACTAAGATGACCATCCTGTAAAACTCTGAGTATATATACAGAACTTAATATTAACAGGTATTGTGATAGAGTTCTATGAGTGACAGTTTGAAAACAGCGAAATTTACCACTGTAGATAGGTAGTCTACCTGCTGTCTAGTTACTGGGCACCAGAGACACTCAAAATTTTAGTTATAAAACTAAAGTATCATGGATGCTATTTAATATAGAGTAAATATCAAATTGCAGTTTATAAACTAGTGTAAGTTTCTACAACCTGACACTTTCCCAGGTCCATTTGTTCATTCTTTTCTTAATACATAGTTATCCAGCTTCTTATTCCATTAAAATAAAATTGCAAGTTTTAATTAGCAATAAATATGCCAAAGTGTTTTTAAAGGGCATTTACAGGACCGAGAAGTTCTAACAACCCTGCTTTTCTAGAACAGGGTGACAAACTGAAAATAAAAAAGGCAGCATAACCTCAGAGCTTCAGTTTCCCCATCTCGAAAAGGATTACCACCACCACCACCAAGGCTCAAAATTATTGTACTATTTTTTAAGATAAACATTACACTTTAGCATGGTGACTGGCACAAAGTAAGCATTTAATTATTAGTTTCCTCCCCATCAACAAAAACAGGTTGAGAATAACAATATTTGTTTCTAAGCCTTATTGTAGAATGCTTGGTGATCTCCAGTTTTTAGAATTCGAAACAATGAGCGACTAATTTCTAACACTGGCTTACATTCTCTTTCCTTTTAAAGTTTGATGCTGGGTAGATTTTAATAACATACTGCTTAAAGGATATTTCTATTTTCTTTATAAAAAATTTCTAAATTTGTAATATAAGTCAAGAATAAATACAGGTTTTGTATAAATCTTCGAATTTCACAGGTCAATTATCACAATCACAGGTCATTCCACAAGTTATGGGAATTCAAAGCAATTTAGAAAGAAACTCCTCCCTGCCCAGCCAGGCATGGCTCAGCAGTTGGGCATAAACCTAGGATCTGACCTAGGATCCAGGAGATTGGTGGTCCGATTCCCGGTCAGGGCACATGCCTGGGGTTGCAGGCTTGATCCGGTGTTGGGGGCATGTAGGAGGCAGCCAATCAATGACGACTCTCATCAGTGATGTTTCAACTCTCTCCCTCTCTCTTCCTCTCTTCTGAAATCAATACAGATATATTCAAAAAAAAGAAAAAAAGAAAAAAGAAACTCCTCCCTTATCTTTAGCTGATGATAAGTCAATCTTCCCTTGAGAGTCTATGATATTGCACAATAGTTAAATGGGCAGGCTGGCAAAAGGCAAATTAAAACAGTTTTAAAATTTAAAAGCATAAACATTCAACAACTTAGTCAAAATAGAACCTGGTTCTCAAGTTTGACTTCCACTGTGCACAAATGTGCTACGAAATTTATTATTTCCCAAGGCAATTTTTGGGGGGCACAAATGACAGGCACAACAACCATCTAAAGTGAATTCTACAGTCATAAAGACAATAGACATTCCAGCTTCTTAGTACAATCAATCTATTCATGTACCAGAAAGATGGAATGACTGAAATATCATTTGAAGCTGAACCTTGAAGGAAAAAAATGAGTATGTGTCCAGTGCTATAAACCACCTATTTAATAATCACAACTTTTCAAAGTTAATCCCCATTTTCCAGATGACCATATGACAAAAGTCGGTAACTAATGGAGATGGGTAATTCTCCCTCTCCCCCATCCTAAACAATGAGCAAGCAGCTTATAGCTAAAGTAGAAAATGCAGAAAAGCAAAATACATAAAATTCAAAGTTGGCCAATTTGGTTACATTTTAGCACACTTAAGAAAACCGGTTAAACGTAATTTTAAAATTATGTAACGGTTCCAGTTATTCATGTGGATAATTCAAAAAGATAATATAGCTCAAGCTTAGAATGTCAGAACCACCATCCACTCTTGATGCCTTAATATTGAAAAACAGCCTATGATCTAGAGGCTCAGTTTTGGTTGGCTAGGTGCCTAGCATCCCAAACCCCAGTACTTCCCAGCTCTTAGCATTGTGATCCTAAGTTATGCAACTCAGTTTTCTTGAAACTGAGAGGCAAGCAGCAGCCAACACAACTTCAGTAAGCATGTACCTGGCTAAACTCGTAACTAAACACAACAAACTAATAATCCAACACTGTACCAGCCTTGGCACTGTAGTAGAAAGGGTACAAGTTAGGAATTGGAAGACCACCTCAACCTGACTCTTGTACCTTCTAAGTCTTGTGATCCTAAGCAAGTCACTTAATTCTCTGGGCTACAGTCTCCAAATCAGCAAAAAGGGAACAGCAATTTTGCCTGCCTCACAAAGTGGGGCAAATCTCAATGCTTTAAGTGCTATACCCCCCAAAAAAAGATTTTTCAAGTAAAATACTAACATTGACGTAAAAGATAATTTTAATGTGCATTTAAAAAAAACTAAATTTCACCACGTATATTTTCAAGAAGGAGAACATTTATTTAGAACATTGAATTCTAGCCTGATTCACCACCTTAACAGCCAACATACTACTATGGACATATGAAAGTTTTCCTTCTGATGTTTAGTAACAGAAAATTACTTAAGAGGCAAATTAGTGGGAGATAGTAGCTAGGTCTTGTTTTGCTAAATGACCCACCAACATAAAACTTTAAGGGCAAGAAAAAAACTTTCTTCCAGGAGCAACATAATATACAATTTATGAAAATGATCAAGACTGCTACTAAGTATACAGAGGGGGGCAAAAGTAGGTTTACAATTGTGAGCACGGGAAACAGTGTTTATTCTTGCTTTTTTAGTAATCATTGGATAATTTTAGATGTGAACTGTAACCCTCCTTTCGCCCACTCCCTGTATGTTCGGGGGGTTCCATACCACACACACACGAGACTGTGAGGGGCTGTGAAACTCACGCGCTCCACAAACGCGATTGTTAAGCTCACACCCACATCACAGGGCTGGGGTGCGGAGCGGCTCCCACCTCCCGCCAGCGCGGAATTCACTCAGCGCTAGGAGATGGGAAACGAGACCGACAATTCACGACTATAAATAAATGCTCAGGGAAAGATTTTTCTGCCACGGGAAAAAGAACCGGTTTTCACTATATAGACACAGTTACTTAGAATTTTAACACAGTCGTTTGGGATCGAACATCGAGTTGACTTCGCCAACACAAGAACTTGGACTTGGGTTCCCCACAAAGAAAGACATGATTTAAGAAAAAAACTTTAACTGGCAGCCTTACAAGAACCCAAGGTGAGACTTTTAAGATTTCACGAAAACCTGTCAGTAATTCAGTAGAAAGTCGCCTTTTAACTCGGAACGCACCGCTCATTTAAAAATGGAAGTCTCTGGGCGAGCGCAGCTGCAGTCGCCAGCTCCTGCGCGACGTGAAATGTGGTCAATGAACGCGGCTTTCCTCCGCCGCTAACTTGCTGAACTCGCCAGCCCCGGGGTCCCGCCGCGGGGCGGGAGGGGCGACTCCGAGGCGGGGACGGGACGCACACCGAGGGGGCGGACTCCCGTCTCGCCCGCCCGCGGGACGCTCACCTCACACCGGGCCCCGGGGACCGGGGAGGAGGTAAAATGGCCTCGAGACGCCGGAAGTGTCCCTGCAGGAGGGAAGGCGGCGCGGCTAACGGGAGGCCGGCGGGCCCGGGGCGGGGGCCCCGAGTCGCCCTAGGGGCTCTGAGCGCCCCTTCCCGGGCCGGCGCGGCCGCGCCTCAGCCCTCGGGATCCAGAGATCCTCGAGGCCGCTCCCGCCGACGGCCCGCACCTACCTCTCCAGGCCGAGGTCGCGCCGGCGCCGCCCAGTCACATAGGCCGAGGCCGCGCTGCCCGATCGCCTCCCAGGCCGCCCGATCACGCTCCCGCAGACCCCGCGCTCCCCTTTATTTGCGGGTCTCGCCGCCACAAAATGGCGCTGAGGGAGGAAGTGAGGCCCCGCTGCCCCACCCCCTTCCCGCTCCTCCCGCCGCCCCGCCCCGCCCCGCCCCGCCCGGCCCCAACGCGCCGCCGCCCGCCCCCGGCCGCCCCGTCGGGTTCGCGTCCCGCCCACTCACCGACCGGTAGCCTCCCGACGGGCCGCAACTACCCGGCCGCCGCAGGCCCCGCCGCGGGGAGGAAAGGCCAAGGGACGGCGCCCGACCCGGGGCTGGAGGCGCTGAGAGAGGAGCTGCGCTCAGGCGGAACCCCCCGGCGGCCGGACCGCCGCACGCTCGGCGGGGGCGGGGCGGGGGCGGGGCGGGGACTGAGGCGGCGGGCGGGGAGGGTGGGCCGCGAGGTCGGAGGTCAGCCGTGAGGCATCACGGGAAGGGCAGCGGGGGTCGCGATTGGCGGCGCCGGGCGGACGCGCTCGCCGGCCACCTGCGACTGCGGCGCGGCCCCGGCGGAGGAATCCGCGCCCGGGCGGCGCGTGATTGGCCGGCCGCGCACAAAGCCGGGCTGCGGCGCTTCCGCGGCCGGCGGGCCAGGTGCGCGCTCCGAGCGCCCGGGAGCGCGGCGGGCGGGGCGCGGGCTCGGTTCCCGCCGCCCTCGGGCTGCCGGTGACGCGCGTGGAGAGCTAGGAGCCGGTGCTTTGTCTCCCGCGGGGAAGGGCCGCCGCCCGGCCGCTGGGCGCCCCCCGACTTGACCTCTCGAGGCGAACGGCGGCGCCGTTGTCTAGCAGACGGAGGTTGTGCCCTCGGGGCAGCTCTAGGGGCACCTCGCTGACCCGGAGCGAGGGGAGGCGCGTGCCGTGGGGGTGCAATGAGCCCGGCTAACTGAGCCTTGAGGCCGGAGGACACCCTGACGCGGCGCCGCGAGCCGCGCGGGCCACTGCGGGGGGCGGGGGAGGTGTCGCCTGGAAACGGGGAGCGGCGCCGGCGCTGACCGCGGGGGTCAGAGGGTCTCCTGATCGGCCGGCCCGCACCGGCTCTACCCAAACGGACATCCCCGAAGGTGTCGCGGGCTTAGAGTGGGGTATCCCCAGTAATCAGGTCAGTGTGGAGAAAACAGGTGCGACTCACATCACAGGATCCCAAAACTGAAGGACCGGGGCCCAAAGAGGACGCGGGCGAGCAGCTGGGGGGGGCGCTGGGAGCGCGGTGAGCCGGGGGCGGTGAGCGGCGGAGGGGCGCCAACGAGCAAGCCGCCTCCGTCTTTGAACTTGGAAGTCTTTACGTAGCAAAAAGTTAACAGAAAAGGGAACTAAACGCAAAGTTGAAAGCAAATTACAATAAGTGAACTTGACTCTTAAGTCAAATCGGTAACATAACTATGTCATTAAACAGAGAAAAGAATTGTCCCCCAGATATTTTTATTTTTTTTAATCCTCACCTGCGGATGTTTTTATTGATTTTAGAAAGAAAGGGAGCGAGAAAAAGAAACACCTATTGGTCGCCTCTCATAGGCTCCCCAACTGGAGATCCAACCTTCAACCTAGGTATGTGCCCAGACCCAGAATCAAATACCTATTGTTGACCCAGCTGACGCTCGGATTAGCTGAGCCACCCGGCCTGGGCTCCCCCAAATGTATATAAATATTTTTAATCCTCACCAGAGAATGATACGTTTTCCGTTGCTTTTCAGAGAGTGGAAGGGAGAGAGAGATACATCAACTGGTTGCCTTGCGCACCTGCAGGCGCCCCAACCAGAGCCAGGTATTGAGCCTGCTAGCGAGGCACATGTCCGTGGTCAAAATCAAACCCAGGACCCTTCAGTCCCAGTGCCAGGCTCTAGCCACTGAGCCAAACCAGCTAGGTGCCCCCCAGATGTTTTTAACATACTACTCAGAGAGTATGTGGTGGGGTGTGTTAGACATGAACAGAACAAGGACAATGCACTAGGACAGAGACCAGGACAGAAAGCCCTGGATGCCTGCAAGGGGCAAAACTGGGAAAACAAGAACCTTGTCCCCAGGGTAACTTGCCCTCCCCCATCACATCGCTGGTCATGCTGCTCAGATTTCTGAGTGGTTCCTGCCTAAAGATAACATCTAGGCCTCAGTTGTAGTTTAGCTCCAGGCCCAGAAAAGCAGCAAAACCAGAAAAGTGGCCACCTCAGGACCAGCTACATTAACTAATGGCCCCCTGCCCTGGCACCGGCCAATCTGTGGAGACAGTGAACCTGGAAGAGTGCACCTAGAAAGCTGATGACTATTCTATTGTGACACTCCCCTGAGCCCTCCCCTAAGATTCCCACCTGCAAGAGATAAATACTCTGAGGACAAAGGACCCAGAGCACGCTCCCTAGGTAGCTGGCCAGCACCATCTCCTTCCCTCCAAGGGGACCCCCCCCACACACAAGACCTCCAATCAGGGGAGCAATGGGCAGTGGTGGCTTGTCCCTGTCTTACCCCCTGAAGCTGTCTCCAAGGCCCCTTCTCACTTCTCAGTGAGCTGAGGCAGCCGAGCCAGGCTCTCCTGTTGCTTCTAGGCTCTTCCTTGTTTAACCGTCCCAAGTATGTTTTTGCTGCCATCATGGACCCAGTACCCTTTGACTCATTGCTGGGTGACCCTTCCCTTTGCATATCCCCATCCCCTTTCCTTAAATAAATTAAATTTTTCTTTATCCACCGTCATAGATGGCTCTTTAGCCTCCCCGAGCACCACTAAACTTCACCTTTTAGGATATATGCTAAGGATGAAAAAAGGACTGCAGAGGAATCTTCAGCTACATTTAGTGGTTTATAATTAATGGTAATATTGTTGCTATGGCTTTGAAACTATATTGTAGGGTACACAAATATTTAAATGTTAAAATGCACAAGACTTTCAGTGTAAGAGAAAATGAAATACAGATACAAGATCAAGGAATTTCAGGAAAAAACCTGTAATATATTTAAATTGAAAATATCAGTTTGAGCACATGATTTTTTTTTTTAATATATTTTTGTTGACTTCAGAGAGAAGGAGAGAGAGAGAGAAACATCAATGATGAGAGTCATTGATTGGCCCGCTCCTGCACGCCCCCTGCTGGGGATTGAATCCCGAAACCCAAGCATGTGACCTGATAAGGAATCAAACCTCTATCTCCTGGATCCTAGGTCAATGCTCAACCGCTGAGCCGCACCAGCCGGGCAAGCACATGATTTTTAAAATTTCCTAGTCCTATGAACTGAAAGGATCTGGAAGAGTAGTTGACCAGTTAATTCCAGTTTGCCGGGGACTGAGAGGATTTCCCAGAATGTTTGACTTTGTGTTAATACTGTCCCAGGTAAACCATTAAGGCTGGTTAGCTTACAGTAACGATGAACACACTTGCCCATCAGATCATGGTTTCTAAATTCCACTTCCAACTAAATAGATTGAGAGCATCTTGGAGAATTGGCTGACTCCAGTTCTGGGGCAGGAAAAGTCCACGTTAGGTCAGACCTTTTGTTGTGCCTGAATGCAATGGAAGTGCTTAGACTAATGAAGCTATGTCAACAGCACTTAGGAGAACAGGCAGAGCTAATCCATAGTGATAGACGCCAAATCCAAATTTGGCTAGGAGGAAAAAGGAGCAGGATCCACTGGGAGGGAAGGTGAGGAAACTTCTGGGGGTGATGAAAATTTTCTACATCGTGATTAGGGTTGTGATTACCCAGGGGTGTGTGTGTGTGTGTGTGTGTGTGTATATATTTGTCAAAACTCATTAAACTGTACCACTAAAATGGGTGTACTTAATGTAAATTATATTTCATGTATATTATACCTCAGTAAAGTGTAGAAATAAATGAAGAACCAACAAAATTTAAAAAGCAGAGGCTGTATTCAGAGGTTGCTGTAGCAAGAAAGTCAGCCACCATCACTTGTGTTTGGCAGAGACTCAAAGGCAGGCAGAGGAGAGGGGAGCTTCTTAGTGGAGGGAAGGGGAGGCCCACATGCACCCTGGTGGGGGCTGTGGCAGAGACGCTGGAGGCAGCTGATTAGCGGTGGGGCATCCCTATGATTGGTTAGGGGTGTATATTTGGCTTTCTTCAGTTCTAAGTTGGAAGTGGGAACAAAAATTAGAGAAGCTGTCAGTTTTTAATCAAGTCCTACCGTATTGAGCTGATTGTTACAGAAGGTTTGTTTAGCTGTCTGGATTGTTACAGAGATAACAGTCTGACTTCCTTCAAGTCTGACTTATAGCAGGCTGGCTTCCTGGGCTAGTTACTGGAGATATGGAGGTTGGTTTCCTAAGCATTTTGCTGCAGGTCGTGTGTCAGAATTCTATTTTTATATATGGTCTGGCCATGTCCATTTGTACATTCAGTCTTCAAAAGTAAATTTAAAATAAATAAGTAAATGTAAAATTTTTTTAAAAAGAAGCCAGCTTGGAAGATCTTTCACAGGCCAAATTTAGGGCAATTTTAGCATGTGACTACAATTGATGGTAATACTGAATAGATAAAAATCTATACAGTTATACTTGATGAGAGAGAAGGGGGGCAGGAGACTATTTTTCATCATTGGAAATTACTACTACACCAAATTCTTACTCTGAAAATTGGTTATTAAAGGGAAACATAGTGTTTGCCCTGCCTTTACAATCGGGTGCTAACAAATAAATGTAGAATAAATGCTATAGTTAGAAAATGACTTATACAGATCCTAAAGAAATAATTGAGCCCTGGCCAGGCGTGGCTCAGCGGTTGAGCATTGACCTAGGATCCAGGAGATTGCAGTTCAATTCCTGGTCAGGGCACATGCCCGGGTTGTGGGCTCGATCCCCAGTTGGGGGTGTGCAGGAGGTAGCCGATCAATGACTCTCATCATTGATGTTTCTATCTTTCTGTCTCCCTCTCTCTTCCTCTCTCTGAAATCAATAAAAGATATATTTTTAAAAAATAGTAATAATTGACTTAAGCAAGGGTTATTCATGGACTTTAAAACCTTTAGATGGCAGATTGCTGAGAAATAGGAGTATTCATGTGGCACCAAAATATCACTCCACAAGTAATTTATCTAATTGTAGAGAACACACTTGTGTAGCGGAGTCATCTGGTGGTCACCACCTGTACCAACCAGTCATTTAGAATCTGTAATAATGAGACAACCTCCAATTTGCAGAAAGTACAGGAGAAAGAGTAGTAGCGCAAATCTAAAAATACTAGCAAAATTAATTATCCCCAAAAAACACTTTATGAAACTATCAACAATAAATATTTACTAAGCACCTGAGTTAGGCCTAGTTTTCAATATCCACACCACTTCAAGCTGCAATTTCAAATGAGATATCAAAGTATGATGACATTTCTTACATATTACTGTATTAAGTAGCACACACTATTGAGTTAGATTGATGTTAAGAAAATTGGCCACATCTTTCCCATCTGCCTACTACTTAGACTCCAACCTTTATTCCTATTATGATTTAGGAGCCACCTAGTAGGATGTTAATAGACCAGATGGAAAAAAGAAAACTGCATCTGCAGTAAGTCTGGCCTGTGTCATTGGCACCCAAAAAGTCCAGGGACCCATGACATGGGGAGAACAGAGGTTGAGGAAGTTGATAGTGATTCATGGGCGCTCTCATGAGCCTCAGAGCCGGTGTGACCATGACCCTGAGCATGAACAGATCGTGCTGTCCCGTGAGCCAGGACCGTTGCTCGGGCCATTCCTCCTGTCTGCAGTGCTCTTTCCATGATTCCTCACCAGGTTACCTCCTGTTCCTCATTAGCAATCAGCTTCAGAGACATTACTTATTTAGCTTATTATGTGTCAAAGATTTGTGGTTTTATAGTTATGGGAGCTAAACCAAGCTTTCTAGACTAATTCTTTTCTATCCCCACCCGAGGATATTTTTTTCCATTGCTTTTCAGAGAGAATGGAAGAGAGAGAGAGACATCGATGTGAGAGAGACACCTTGGTTGATTGCCTCCCACACTCTCCCCTACCAGGGCAGACACTCTAAGCGCTGAGCCGAACCAGCTAGAGCTGGTACAGGGTTTCGACAAATTGTGAAACAGGCAGTGCTTTGTCCGACTCTGGGAAAGAGCGCCACCTAGTGAGGGAACAAAAGCAAAACATCTAAATGCTGTGCTTCCGAGCTCTGGTCAAAGCCAAGTCAACGCGGGCCCTTGGAAGACTATTCACTATAGACCCAGACTGGGGAGGGGGGGGGGTGTGCGGTCAAGAGAAGGGACTGATGAAGCCCAAATGGAATGCCTTAGAATGTTCCAGATCAAAGCCAGGCTCATCCCTCTTGAGCAGGTTGAAGTCTGTATGAGGTGCGTTACCCAGTGGGAGACTTGGAAATCTGAGATCTCGCTGGGTTTCTGGAGAGCAAATAGAATACAGGGAAAGGTGTAGACAGAACGAGAGATGGGAAGTGATGGCTAACCCTTTGCTGGGCACTTAGTGTGCATTGTTTCCTTAGTCCCCACAGCAGGCAAGAGGTAAAACCTCAACTTGGATGAAGTTAAGCTGATTTCAGACTCCGCTCTCTTAAACATTCACAACAGGCTTCCCATAGGTACATAAGCAATACTAGCAACCTTTAGCAAAATAACAGTACAACCACTGCAGAGAATGACATAAGGTGTGTTTAATCTCATCAGACTGATGTGGTAAACCTAAGTGTCTCCTATTGGGACATCCTCATGTCGTGCCCATAGGCTCTTGACCGGAATAACAAGTCTTCCTCTTGGCAGGAGAAAGCTTAGACATGGGAAGGTTGTCTTGTTCCTAGGAATGAAGTACTTCATATAGCGAAACGATTCCAGACAGTTGAGTAGTGTTTCTGCCCAGACAGAGGAACAGCCAAAAGGTAGGGAGGGCAGGTCTGGGTAGGAGGCAAACTAAAAGGGGCTACAGAGTCTTTTTTTATTTTTAGAGAAAGAGGAAGGGAAAGAGAGAAACATCAATGTGAGAGTAAAACATCAATCTGCTTCCTCCTGAACATTCCCAACTGGGGATGGAGCCCAAACCCTGGGCATGTGCCCTGACCCGGAATGGAACCAGCGACCTCGGTGCATGGCACAATGCTCAGGCAACTGAATCACACTGGCCAGGGCCACAGAGTCTTTCTTAATAAGGAAAACAGGACTATCCAAGGCCTTGGAAAGCATGGAAAACTTAGGTGTGTTTAAGCAAACAAAAGTTTCCAGAGGCCCATTCTCAGCAGTGAGGGAGCCCTGGAGGTGGAAGTAAAGCAGGATGGGGGTGGGGCTCTGTGGTGGTTAGTTCCATTCCACTAGGACCCCAGGAGTAAGCCCTTCACGAAGAAGGGGATCCAGCCCCTAGAAGAAGAGACTGGTAAGGGCCAGGAAGTGTTCCAAGGCCTCAGACACTGAAAACAGGAATGAGCAAGGTATACAGGAAAAACAGCAAATGAACAGGAATTCCTGTTCTGTACAGGAATCTTATTAGAAGGCATTAAAAAGCCCAGCTGGGCGGTTGAGCATTGACTATGATCCAGGAGATCAAGGTTCGATTCCAGGTCAGAGCATATGGCCAGCAGGGGGTGTGCAGGAGAGCAGCTGATCAGTGACTCATCTTTTGTGTTTTTATCTCTCTCTCCCTCTCCCTTCTTCTCTCTGAAGTCAATAAAAATATATATATTTAAAATAAAACTAAATTTAAACTGTTACTACTAAATATTTTTCTAAATATTTTAATAGAATAATTTTATTTATTTTAGATACAGCTTCAGAATTATTCTTGAATTTCTAAAGTTCCTTCTGTGATGGTTCTATGTGTCTTTAACCAAATGTTGATCATAACAATAGGCCATTAGGGCCCTAGCCAGTTTGCTCAGCGGTTAGAGCGTCAGCCTGGGGACTAAAGGGTCCCGGGTTCTATTCCAGTCAAGGACATGTACCTTGGTTGCAGGCTCAATCCCCGCCCAGGTCAGCAGGAGGCAACCAATTGATGTGTTTCTCTGCCCCCCCTTCCACTCTCTCTCAAAAGCAATGGAAAAAATATCCTCAGGTGAGGATTAAAAAAAAAAAAGGCCATTAGGCATTCAGTAACTCATGCATTTACTGCATTTCTAAATGCTATAGCAAGCGGCTGAAGGAGAGCAGAATATGCCACTCCAAAATGTGCCACTTTGGCATGTAGATGAATCTGAGCTGAAGTCAATCAAGGCCCAGCAGACTCAAGAAAAATGTTTACCTTTTTCTTATTTACTTCAAAGAATTTACATAGGGGGCCAGGCCCACAATGAGTACTATTATCAGAAATAACTTTTTATCTATAAAACCTATCTGTGTGGCAGGGCAAACATCTAATTACCAAACATTCCTTCTTTGTCCTGTGAATGACCTTCCTCTCTTTTTTTTTAATGTATCTTTATTGATTTCAGAGAGAGGAAAGAAGAGGGAGAGAGAGAGAGAGAAAAACATCAATGATGAGAGAGTCATTGATCAGCTGCGGCCAGCCACCCAGGCATGGGCCCTGACTGGGAATCGAACCCTGATCGCCTGGATCCTAGGTCGACGCTCAACCACTGAGCCACGCCCAGCCGGGCGACCCTCCTCTTTTTGGAAGACCCAGGCTCCTACTCCCATTCCAGAGCTCAGGACGGCATATGAACCTCAACTGCCTGCTTTGCCCTCGAGTCTCATATCTTTGGGGCTCCTGCACACACAAGATTAAAATTTTTTTCTCTCCAGTTTATCTATGTTAACTTAATTATTAAGCCAGTCAAAAGAACCTAGAAGGGTAGAGGGGAAAAAATGTCCGCCCCTACACAGCTAGTAGAATTATGTTATCACATTTCTTGATATCTTCTGAATATTAATTTACATCTTAACATTTACTAGTTATAGAATCTCATATATATATATTTGTGACTGGACTTGTTAAGTACTCACCAAGTCCATTCCTCTTCTTCCTGGTCATAGAGGTGAGCTCCGTGGTCCCTCTTCCTTGCAGTCTAATGTAGCCAGGTGGCCGAGTTCCAGATGATGGGATGTGGGCAGAGGGGTGTATGGCATTTCAAGGCTGCGCCCAAAACCACCTCTCTCATTCTCTTTCCCATCCTGCAGCTGATGGAGAGGAAGACAGGGAACGCGCATGCTGGACCGTGCTGGGGATGTAAACCCCGAAGAGGCAGGAGCTCATCTGCCGGAGCAGCTGATGTTTGATACTCTTCACACTCTTCCAAGAGAATTTCAAGAAATGTTCAGAAACAACCAAGGAAGCCATAAGGTGTCTAGGAGAACCTAAGTTGTAAATCTGCCAACTACTTTCTAAATTTGAAGGTCACATTTGGCTGGGGGTGGGTGCTCCTAGGCAAGATGGTTGTGTAAACTCCTAAATCCCCACTGAAGTGACTCAGGGCAAAAATACCCACATCAGTGCTAGAAACCTGGAGTTACACTCAGCTGCCAGAAATAAGGGGGAATGTCTGGTAGACGTTTTTGTTGATGTGTTACTAGCACATTGAGTAACTAGCACATTAAGTAACAGTGTGACTCTTGGGATGTGATCATAATGTGACTTCCCTTTTGTCACCCATTGTGTCTTTACATTGGCCTCATGGGTTTGTTTTTTCTTTGTCCCTGGAACAAAATGCTGGTTCCTTGATTTTTTTTTTTTTAATTCTTAGGTAACAAAAGGTCATATAATCACTTTAAGTCAGAACACAGGCTCAGTCTGAAATGCCCAGTCCTATATAATAAAACCCTGACTCTGACTTACAGTTGAGGCTTCCCCGTTCGGTGCAGGCCTGTAGCAGCCCACAGGGGGAGACAGGTGCGGAGCTGGTCGGGGGCTTCTACTTCCCTGCCTTGTTCTGCGCCTTCTCTGTTAGCAGACCAGTCATGGGTTCTGACTTCTCCATGTATTGAACTGCAGGAGGGAGGAGGTGTGCGGTTACTGTTCACGTTGGTAGCCTGTTAGAGGCACGTTGCAGGAGTATCTTATTTGACTACTGTTGTCTTGCCTGGCAGTTGTTCGAAGGGGACTCTTTCTCTCCTGGTTTTAGAGACCACCCTGTTGTTGAGAATTTCTCACCTAGAGTTGAGTCGAAAAACTAAGACTACAGTTGTACTCCAGGAAATCTTAAGAAAACCATATCTCTCCTTTGGACTTCAAAAGGTTACACTAAACCTAAACGAAAAGTAGGCCAATGAAAAGTGAAATTTTAACAAAAATAGACATTGCGTCAAAGACCTGACATTTATTTTCACTGTCTTACAATTTTATTTGTCAATTATACTTCACTAAAAGGGGAAGGGGCGAGGAGAAGATGGGGTAGTCACAGTCTGCAAATGAGCACCATTGCCCAGGTGGAACGATGTCTCAGACTTGTTGGGACCCCAGAATTTGTATAGGCAAGAGCTTTGTGTGCCAGCAAAGACCAGACACTAAACACAACTTCCAGGGTGCTCCATGGAGATATTTATTCTTCATTTAGCGCTAAAAGATGAAGGCTTTTTATTCCATGTCATCAAAGTTGGAGTTAGAATAAAATATCACATACTTACCTTAAACAATGCATTTTAACTTAAAACATACAAGTGCATATTCATTCAATACTTTCCAGATGAAGAGTCAGAAAATGATTGGACCTACCTATCACCACACTATAACGCACTGTCTGTGATTTCCATTTTCAGTTCTCTGAAGGGGAGTGGGAACTTAAAGACACCTGCAAAGAATCTGATCCTTCAGCTGTTTAATGATTTTCCCAGTCTTATATATTTCTTTTGCCCACATCTAATTGAACAGTGATTATTTTTAGTGGCTCACCTTTATTGAGCATTCCATTTAGTTTTCATCGAAATAACTTTTCCTTTTCAAACTCATTTTTTATTAGTTTACGTAGTACTGTCCTTTCCGGTAGTTAATGTGTTCCCTGAGGATGCAATCTGATTATAATTAGCTTCATGATGTGTGTGTGCCGGGAGCTCACTTTGAGCCCTTTGTTAATGATACCACTTCTCTAGCATCACTTTCTCTTTTAGCCTGGATCACTGATTTTAATTTTTTAAAAAATTTATATCTTTATTGATTTCAGAGAGAGGAAAGGAGAGGGAGAGAGAGAGAAACATCAATGATGAGAGAGTCATTGATCGAGCCCACAACCCAGGCATGTGCCCTGACCGGGAATTGAACCCCGATTGCCTAGGATCCTAGGTTGACACTCAACCGCTGAGCCACGCCCAGCTGGGCCATGGATCACTGATTTTATTTCAGCATTTAAGTGCTACTCTCAGTCCTATTAACAACCCCAGTTATGCAAAGGAAAAGTTGGTCCAGCATTTTCACTTAGATTCCTACCTGGGTAAAATGTTTGGTACAAAGGTTAAAATGGAAGAGAGAGAAGGAGGGAGGGAGGGAGGGAGGGAGGGAGGGAGGGAGGGAGGGAATGTAGCTAAGGTCACTCCATTAGTGGTCAGAGTTCACATCCAAGTATGTGGAAACACTGCCCCGTGGGAGGATGTGTGGCAGAGGCTGTATTTTCCAATCCATTACTCATTTTCTCTAGTTACGGAATTCCAGCCTTTTCCAGACTGGAAATGCTCACAGCTGAATGACCATGCTTTCCAGTGTCCTCCTAGCTAGGTGCAGCCTTGTACCTAAATTCCAAGTGGAATTGGGTGATCTACCACAAAGGATCCTTAAAAGGGAGACACCTGGGGCCCAACCTCTGCCCTCCCTGTTCGTGGAAAGGAGGTGAGACGGCTGGTGCAGTAGAAGCTACAGGGATCTTGAGGCAACTCTGAGGACAGAGGAACCTGAGTCCTTGATGACGCTGTCCTCTCAGCCCTGGACTGCCTACTCCAGATCTCCTCTACTTGAGGGAATGCACTCGTGTGTTGGATGCACTGTGGCTGGGTCTCTGTTAGTAGCATATGAATGCAATTAATAACTGGCTCAAAATGATTTCACCTCGACATTTTGCCTCCTCCAACCAACATGTTGGTCTAGAGTACGGTGAGTCTGAGGCTGGCTGTGAAGTAGCCTTCAGAAGTTTATTCAAGGGAAATCCACAGTCATGGTGCCCTGATGTGCCAGATGACATCCTGAGCTGGCTGGAGGAACTTGGGACAGACCCCAGTCAACTGTAATCAATCTAACTCCTTGCGCTAATTGAATGAGTACTGCTTACAGTGGTCACATAAAAAAGAGAGAGGCCTGTTTATTGGGTGTGGTAGGCAGAGAATGTAAGAAACTTTCTTCTCATTACCACCCATACCCCCAAGCCCTTGGTCTCAATCTCCGATACCCTCATAGTTGGGGTTGTCTTCTGGAAGGCTGTAGCTGATGCCAGACACTACGGTAGAGAACTCCCGCTGGACTGTTACTCTCACTTCCCCACTCCCGTCTTTGTTGCTTGTTCAAAGAGGGCATGTCCTTTGTGATAACTATGTGTGGTGCCAGGTGGGTACCAGACCTATCAGGGGGAAATCACTTCTTAAATTATATAAATATCTAATCGCTGCACTGTACACCTGAACTAATATAAAATAATATTGAATGTCAACTGTAATTGAAAAAAGACAAAAATTAAATCACACTTCTATTCCACCTCAACAGCATTTCCTAC
Source organism: Miniopterus natalensis (assembly GCF_054644295.1). Lineage (NCBI taxonomy): Eukaryota > Metazoa > Chordata > Mammalia > Chiroptera > Miniopteridae > Miniopterus > Miniopterus natalensis. The sequence goes on along the minus strand of NC_142085.1, from coordinate 87,803,394 downwards.
CCTTCTAGAAGTAACCGATATTCTATTCCTGGTGATTAACATCTCCAATGTGTTTTCTTATAGTTTTGCCAGCTCACTCTCTCTCATCCTGGTTTCGACAATACTATACGGTACATCTCAACTGCTGATCTTACCCTCCTTCCACTGTATTTCACATCCCATCTTACTGTAACTACCTGCTATATACTCAACTCCTTTACCCATTCTGGTCTCATCATATCTCATCTGATACCTGAGTAAATCAGAATATCAAGTTTGTTCATCCCTTCTCCCCTGCAAATGAGATGACTGAAGAAAAATGCAAAAGGGGAAGGGGAATATAGTCAATATTGCGATAGTTTACATGGTGACAGACTGTTACTAGAATTAGTGGGGTGATCACACTGTAAGGTTTAAAAATGTCAAGTCACTATATTGTACACCTGAAACTAACATAAACAATATAAGATTGTATACCAACTAAAATAAAATTTAAAAAATTAAGAAAAAGGCAGGTCCTAGGGGTCAATTTAAGTCTCAAAGTATCATCTGTACAAACAAGCAGCACATTGATGCAGTGACTGGGCTGTCTCCTGAGAGTGATATTTTGTTCTCACCAGGTCAAGTCCTTTTACTAGTGACTAATCTGTCACTAACTCTGTTGTTCCATCCCTCAAAATCCCCTCCCCATTTTAAAATATGTTTTTATTGATTTCAGAGAGAGGCAGGGAGATGGAGAGAGAGAGAAACATCAATGATAAGGGAGAGTCAGTCATTGACCAGCTGCCTCCTGCACACCCCCTAATGGGGATCCAGCCCACAACTCAGGCATGTGGCCTGATGGGAAATCAAACTGTGACCTCCTGGTTCATAGGTCAGTGCTCAACCGCTGAGCCACGCCAGCCTGACTCAATGTCCCTTTTTCCAGTTCTCATAGCCGGTACCCTAAAACTGGCTCTTGGTACCTCATGTTGGATTCATGCAACAACTTCCTAACTAGCCCTCCCCTCTTGACATCATGCCAGACTACCTTGTCTGAAAAACTACTTTTGGTGTGTCTCAATTCAGCTAAAATGCTTCTCAATTTCCTGTTACTAACCATATGTCTAAGGACTTCCATCATCTTTTCAACTCGAATGTCCTCCTCCGAACACATCCTTGTTTACATTCCCCTGCCTGCCAGTAAGCCCAGCCCTCCTGCTGGGAAGTCCTGCAGTGTGGTTCCCCTTGCTGTTCCCCAAAGCCAAAGCTAGTCATCCTTGGGGGGGGGGGGTGCAGAGGTAGGGGTTAGAGGGTTGTGAAGGAGGTGGGAGAAAATAACTGAAATTCTTTTTCCTCATGCTCTAAAGGGTAATTTATTTGAATCTATTAATTTATTTTCTCTCAAAATTGCGAAGATAGAGAAACAAACTATGAGGCAAAGGGAAACTGGTCTTTAAGAATTCGTGCCTTCGGGATTTTACTGGTCTAACAATCCTTTCAAGCCTGGAGCTGCTCAAAGGCGAACGTTGAATGTAAGGAGAAAGACTGTTTCAAACAGGTCCTGTGGCGTGCATGCCGCAGCAGAAGCTGGTCAGAGCACACCGTTTCTTCAAACCCGCGTTGATATATAAATTAGACATTTTTGGGGGAATGATTAATTTCTGGTAGAGTCAATCTAACATTATGTCAACTTTTGCATTTATTGTAGACACTATTTTAAGTACTAGAGGTTAAATTTTAATCACCCAAACATGAGAATAACAGCTACTACTAAGGCGATGAGCTGTGAAATTCATTCCCCAGCAATGCTTTGAAAATATACCCTGGCTAAGAGAAAATCAGACTTTTTCACATTTTTCAGTCATCTATTGTTGGCTTGTCACTCTTCTTATTTGACCCCAACCAATTAGGCACCAGTGTTTCTCAGCTCTTCAGCTAAGGGCCATTTTTTCTTCTACTTCTGTGCACACAGGATTAGTCAAAACAATTTTGCCCAGGTCGGCCTTGACGGCACTAACTCTCTCCTTTTGACAGGGATCCCATGTTCGCCACGAGCACTTCATTCTTAGACAACTTTTGTGTGTTTGCTGTTTTTTGTCCCCTTCAGAGCACACACCTAGAAACCGTCTAAGCAGGAAATGGGAGATTTCCAATTCTGTGAAGATCTCAGGAAAACCCCAACTGCACCATGTACCTGACCCACCATTCTGTCAGCCTGGCAGGAAGTGGGGTTGTTTTTTGTTCTAACTCCCATAAAACCTGCTGGAGCGTCATACTGAAGTTTATTATGTTTTGCAAACAGTGACTCAATTTTGGAAAAAAATTAGTTTACACGTGTTAACGTAGGAAATCACTCAAATATTAAGAATTGTGAATAATTTTTGTGAGTTTATTTGAGCCAAATGTTGACAATTGTCGGGAAGCCAGTACCTCAAAGGATTGAGGTAATGCTCCAGAGAATGGCAGTTTTGCAGTTTGTTTTATATACACTAGAATCAAAGGGGGAGACCTAAGTGGGTTACATGAAATCCAATAGTGATAGATTAGGGAGGTGGGAGAAAGCAAAGCAGGGAAAGCCCTGGGATTGGATAAAAAGTAACATGATATGCCCAGCCACCGTGGCTCAGCAGTTAAGCATCGACCTAGGATCCAGGAGATTGAGGCTCAATTCCCCGTCAGGGCACATGCCCAGGTTTCGGGCTTGATCCCCAGTAGGGGTCTGCAGGAGGCAGCCAATAACTCATCATTGACGTTTCTATTTCTCCCTCTCCCTTCCTCTCTCTGAAATCAATAAAGACATACTAAAAAAAAAAAAAAAAGTAAAATGATAAATACACGCTTCTTTTACATAGGTGGGTACAGGATAGCTAACAGTCAACAGTTAACAAGATATCAATAACAATGAGAAGGTTCCTGGTCTCTGCCCTGGTGCACTGAGCGCCCGGAAAAAGGGGAAATGACTGTTTTGCAAAGGTATGTATTAGGTATGTTATCTGAGATGCAAAAGACAACCCACAGGCTTAAAGTGAAAATTAACCTTTGTGAAGGAAATATACTGCCTTAGGGCGTGACTACCCACCACAAACTGCTTATGTTTAAAAAGTTTTAATTTCAGACCATCCTTTGTGGTTATGTTAGGCCTCTGAGTTTGCAAGGCCTCCACGCAGGCCTGCCCTGAGCCTGTCAGGTTAGCGCGTGGCCCCTTTTCATCCACATACAGGTTTTCCTTCACCATCTATGGAAGCAATACCAGGTTTGACTTCTATCTCCTGGCCCACCTTTAATTCCCCTTTTAGAATACGACCACCAGGTACTCCCGCCCCCAGCAGAGCCATCAACTTCTCAGCCAGGTTTGTTGACATCAAAGGAGCTAATAATAAGTATTTCAATATTGTTTTTTAGCTGAACAGAAATTGGAATAATAGGAGCTCCTTGGGGCTACTGTACCTTTCACAAATGCAAGGATCTGTTCATACTGTTTTTTAGCCAGGCTTGCTTTTACCAAATCAATTTTATTTTGTCAACTCAACATATGCTTTAGTTTCATTTCTACAGCAGCCAAATGTTCAGAAGTATGAGGCCGAGGACAAGACTAATTGCCAGCTGTCAACAGAAGAGCTGCATCCATCACTGCTGCAGGGTTCGGTGTGGTAGCCATCGAAACACCGTGGCCAGGACAGACGACAAGGGAAACATGTCTGGCTAATTTGAAGTTCCCTTTGGTCCCAGGAATGTCTGTAGGAAAGTCATGAAGTGTGCTACCTCCACAGGACCTGTAACATTCTGGCGGAGGACAACTTGAGTCATCAAGCGTATAAATGTTAGCATTAGAATATCCAAGCTTGATTGTAATATTTCTTTCTAGTTCATTTTTGAACCTGACAATGTGAACTCCAGAAACAGCTCTTATACCTGTGTATTTCCCATGAGTTACATGACCAATTGCACCCGTATTAATTGTGCCTTGTCTGCTGGTAACTTCACATGGAAGTGGCCTCAACTTGATAACATCCAGTGCAGTGAGATGAGATCCTGGGCAGAAAGATGTGGCAGCCTGAGTCGCTCCCGCCCCCTACCCCCCTGTACCCCCACCCTCGCCATTTTTGCGGGAGGGCTGAAATTTTTTTTTTTTTTAGTAAAGTGTGTTTCTTTTTCTTTTTTCTAAATATATCTTTATTGATTTCGGAAAGAGGAAGGGAGAGGGAGACAGAAACATCAATGAGGAGAGTCCTGTAGATCGGCTGCCTCCCGCGCGCCCCCTGCTGGGGGCTGAGCCCGCCCTGGCACGGGCCCCCAGGGGAAGTGAACCCGCGACCTCCTGGTGCCCCAAGGGCGCGGGGCACTCGGGATTGTTTTTAACAGCTGAGAAAGCATTTGACTCCTACAGCTTGTCAGACTACTGGACACTGTAGGAAACAACCCTCAGCTGTATTTCTTTTTTTTTCTTTTTAAAATATATTTTTATTGATTTCAGAGAGAGGAAAGGAGAGGGGTAGAGAGAGAAACATCAATGATGAGAGTCATTGATCGAGCCCACAACCTGGGCATGTGCCCTGACTGGGAATTGAACCCTGATCATCTGGATCCCAGGTCCACGCTCAACCGCTGAGCCACGCCCGGCAGGGCAGCTGTATTTCTTTAATACAGCGGCTGGTTCATGGAAGCCACTCCTAACAAATACTCAAGACGACAGGCAGGTCTCAGCACCCAACAAATGATGGACCCCGAGTTCTGACCTTCCTCCTTTACTTAATAACCCTGTTCTCGGGGCAACCTGCTTAACTTCGGAGAACTCGACCTGCAGTCTCGAGTGGACACCACCTACCGGGGAGACGCGGCTAAGCGCGCGCACCCCCGCGGCGCGCCCCGGCCGCTCGGTGCTCTGCAGCCCCGGCCCGGCTCCGGCCGGAGGAGGCCCCAAGGTCAGCTCCCGCGGACGGGGCCGGGCCGGGGCGGGGCGGGGCCTGCAGCGTCGCGGCGCCCGGGCGCCTTCCCCTCGGACGCGCTGGGCCGGCGCCAAGGCCGTTCAGGGAAACGGGAGTCGTTCCTCCGGGAAGGTCGCGGGCCCGGGGCTGCCCCAGCGCTGCCCCCTGGGAAGGGGCGGGGGCGCACTCGCACCCCCGCGACCCGCCCCGCCCTCCGGGACCCGCGGGCCGCGCCGCCGCGGGCAGGGCCGTGGGCCGTACCATCTGACACGGGGGGGGGGCGGGCGGCCTTCCCCGGGGCCGCGCGCGGGAAAGCGCGGCAGGGGCGCCCCGCGGCTCCGCGGCCCCCTGGAGACGGGGTCTCTGCCCCCGTTCTCGCGCCCCGTGGGCCCAGGGCGCGGACCGGGCGTGGGCGGGGCCGCTCCCGGGGCCGCGCACCCCTCGGGGTGGGAGCGGCGAGCAGGGGGCGGGGCCTCGGCCGCGCCGTGTCCTTGCGGCGCAGCCTGCTCGCCGGTTCACTGGGTCGCTCCGGGCGGTCATCGCGGCGGCTCCAGCTCCGAGGGGCCTTGTGCGGGGCGTCACCATGTTGTCCCGGGCGGCGTGCAGGTGAGGCGCCCGGGCCACGCGGCGCGGCGGGGACGCGGTCCGGGCCCCGAGGGTGAAGGGCAGGGGCGGCGGGGTCGAGGGCACCTTCGGGGCGCAGGTGTCGCGGGACGCTGCGGGCGGCCCTGCCTGAGGGCAGGTGTGCGTGGGGCCCGACCAGGTGCTGCGGGGCCGGGACATCAGCGTTAGTTTAACGCTTCAGGGAGTGTGGCTGGCGGGCGAGCGAGCTATTGGAAAAGAAGGCCCCGGGGCGCTGCGTGCCCTCAGCCTCCCGCCTCAGCCTCCCGCCTCAGCCGCCCGGGGCGCGCTGGCAGCGACCGGCCCGCCCGAGCGCAGCGGCCTGTGCTTGTCCTTGCAGCACGAGCCGGCAGCTGGTGCCCGCGCTGGGGTCCCTGGGCGCCAGGCAGAAGCACCAGCTCCCCGACCTGCCGTACGACTATGGCGCCCTGGAGCCTCACATCAACGCCCAGATCATGCAGCTGCACCACAGCAAGCACCACGCGGCCTACGTGAACAACCTCAACGCCACGGAGGACAAGTACCGCGAGGCGCTGCAGAAGGGTAGGTGCGGGCCCACCGCGGCCCCCAGAACCGCCCGGCCACGGGGCGGCCGGCGCGCCTCCGCCGAGGCTCCTGTGTTCGCACGGCTCCGTGCGCTCTTGGAATTCCCAGGGAAAGGATCCTTGTGGGAAACGGAAACAGGCTCGTGTTTACTTACGAACGTTTAGAATTCAATGAAAATGTAATATGGAGTTACTATTTTTTTTTTTTTAAAGTCCGGTTGACAAAACCAGTCGCTCGGGGACGTTGCGTGTTGTGCGCCTGGGGGTGTAGGTGGGAACAGTGTGATTTAATGTTTCTGCACAAAACACTCTTACACTTTCGACCTATTAGTTTAAGCAGCGTTTGCAGAGTAGGTAATTGACAGTCGTGTTTCCAGACTACAGGTATGGCCCCATGAGCAACACAGTTACAAGCGTATTTTCCTTAAACAGACCTATTTTCGTTGACTTTCAGCCCTGTGAAGTAGGTGGAGTGAATTTTGGACAGCAGCATCTTGTTGACTGGGGGGCACCTAGTGGGAAAGTGTAGTATTTCAGCCTGACTGTGTGCGAGGCAAATGGCTGCACCAGGAGGAAGCCGCGTCCCGGAATGCTTGTTTACCCCGACCTCGGAAACCCCGAGCGTGGCAGGAGGCTCTGCATGCCGTAGGAGTCTTGGTGGCTTAGGGCATAACACTGTCGGTAGCAGTGAGGCTGGGGAATATCCCAGTTGTGAAAGTGTTTCCTGTATGACAACATCTGACACCGGTGAACCCCTCTCTTCAATATTTGAAAAACAGATTACTTTCCCTCCTTGTGCAATCGAAGCTTTACTTGTTTAATGAAAGTCACTGGAAAAAAAAGCTTTATGTCACTTTCTGTATTGCCTGTAAATAAGTACCTGCAGAGCTTTTTTTTTAATTTAAAAAGTTATATTTTAAAAGTTGTTAAAGAGCTAAATCTTCATGTTTGAAATTTGGGATAAAAGGAGTATAAGTAAAATTACAGCCTCTCATCACATACATGTAAGATGCTTTTCAAAGAAACACTGTTTGACGGAAGAAAAAAACTGAAGTGAAGTCAAAGAAAACGTTGAACTTCAGAAAAGTTCTTAAAGGCAGATCCTAAGTCCCCCCAAATTTCTGTTAAAATTGAAAAATTATTAACTAAACTTTAAGAGATTGAAATTATTAAACAAATTCTCAATAAATATGTTTCTTTCCCATTAGAAAAATGTAGTTACTGTTGACTTATTAAAACACAATTTAATAAACTTACATTTATTTTTAGGGTGACTTTCCAAGAAAAATTGATAAAGGGAGACACTGATCTGTGAGAAAATTATTTTGTAAACATAACAGCAAAAAGTTGGCATCTTAAAAAAACTCTTAAAGATCAACTACGCCTTCAGGTACACGTGGTCCTCTCCTCTGAATTGCTAACCAGCTGGAGGTGTGGCCTTGTTTCAGGAAACAGTAGTATTTCTTACATTTGTTCTTAGTGTGCCTTAGGAACAGAAGTATAGAGCTTTTCTATGATGTAAACTTTGAGCAGTGAGTGCTCAGTGGTTCTTTGTGTCCTTCACTTTGAGTTCAGTTCATCTGTAACTTCTAGAAGGCATAGAAAAAACATTTTATTTTGCCTGCTTGTCAAGCAAGGTAAGAAAAAAAGCCTTTAAACATGACATTCTTTTTTTTTGAGTACTATAGATATCAGAATTTTTTTACCTAGAAACTACATTCAGCATATTCAATGATCTAGTCAGTCAACAAGCATTCATTGAGTGTCTGCTCTGTATGAGGCAATTTCTCAGGCCCTGGGACACAGCAGTGCATGGAAGTCCTTGTCCTCACTGGAGCATCCATTCTAGTGGGGAGACAGATGAACAAGTAAATATGTAGGATGGCAGGGGTTGTCTTAGAAAAGCAAGTAGAGGATTTGCCCGTTTTTTTACTGTGGTTAGAGAAGGCTTCACTGATAGGATTGGTGGTTCAGTAGGAACTTGGAGAAACGAGGCAGTGAAGCATCAGGCTGCCTCTGGTGTTTCCCCATGGGAAGCTGGGCAGCCCTAAGCTGGGAGGGCGCTAGCTGCTCTTGTAAGAGCGCCAAGGCCAGTGTGACGGGCCGGGCCAGCTAGGAGCTGTGGAGGGTCACTCGGGCGTGTAGGGCGGGCATTTCTGTAGCTGATTGTAAGGACCTGGGGTTCACTCTGAGAGGAGCAGCCTGTGGAGGGGTTTGCCTAGAGGAGTGCTCTGATCCATGTGGCGTCTATAAGAGCCTTCTGGCCACTGCTTTGAGAACAGACTGTTAGGGCAGATGTGGAAGCAGGAGATAAGCGCCTGAGGGTGGCAGGAATGCTGGTGGGAGGTAGATGCTGCTGGTCTGCACCAGATATCAGAAGGCATTGGATTTTGCATGTGCTTTTTTTTTTTTTTTTTTTTTTTTAATATCCCTTTATTGATTTCAGAGAGAGGAAGGGAGAGGAAGAGACAGAGATAGAAACATCAATGATGAGAGAGTCATTGATTGTCTGCAGCCCGCAACCCGGGCATGTGCCCTGACCGGGAATCGAACCCTGATCTCCTGGAACCTAGGTGGAAGCTCAAATGCTGAGCCACGCCCGGCTGGGCTGCATGTGTTTTAACGGGAGAGTGGGCCTTGCTGGTGGATATGCTGGTGGGTTAGGAAAGGAGTCAAAGATGACCAAGTTATCAAAATGGCCTGAGGAGATAGCTGGCACTACTGAGATGGGGAAGCCCACAGCAGGAGTAAGTTTGGGGTTGGAAATCTGGGGCTCGGTTTTGAATATGTTGTGTTTCTTGTTAATGTAACAGATATTTCTCAGTGAATAGTTGTCTACCTAGATTAGAAAATGAGAGGTGGAAATTTCCATATAGTCTATATATGGAACCATACATTTTAGCATTCCACTGTTTTCTTCTATCTTTGTTCTTCATTATTTCATTTGCTGAAATCTTTTCTATCTAAGAAAACTGAATTCTTTGAAGCTCAGAAGTGAATTTCCTTCTAGCTTTGCCACCCCTGCTGTCTCATTAGTTGTTTGGCCTGGTACCAATCACCTGAAAATCCACTGGGACAAATAATTCGGGAAGGTCTTTATTGGTAGAATCTGAAATTGTAGAATTTTAGGATCTATAATATGTTATAGATAAGCTGATCCAATTATGACATTTTACAAACAATAAAATAGTGCGTAGAATGGCTGGAAAAGTAAAAATTTTTTTTAAATGTATTTGCATTTTAACATTTCAGGTGATGTTACAGCTCAGGTAGCTCTTCAGCCTGCACTGAAGTTCAATGGTGGAGGCCACATCAATCACAGCATTTTCTGGACAAACCTGAGCCCTAAGGGTGGTGGAGAACCCAAAGGTCAGTATATGTTGGTACAAGCTTAGCTACATTTTGTGCATGATAGGATTGACTGTTGATTTGTTTTGTTTCCCTAATTTTCTCTGAGGTATCATAATAGCATATTTTTCATAGCAAGGAGTGCAGTCAAGTTGTAGTAACTTCCAAAGGGACATATGTATGAATGGAGAGTGCATTTGGGGGGTCGTGTCATCAGATTTTATATGTACATACATGTAATATCGCATATGGTGTCGACTTTTGGTTGAAATGCTCTGTGTTGTACATTAGGGAAAGACCAAGAAACGGTTTTTAGAAAAGACAAGATTTCACTTACTAGCTCTAGGACCTGGGGTGAGATACTTAACCCTTCTGAACCTTCCTTTCTTCCTCTATATATTATAATAGGGCTGTTTTGAGAATTAAGTAAGTTATTACATTTAAAGTACATAGAGTAGTGCTGTTTGCTCTTACTTTACTACTCTTCCTAAGAGATAAGAAGTCAGTTGTCCCAGAAAATTAGGTTTTCCAGGAGAGCTGCAGGTGACGGGAGTACAGGGCTGATCGTCTGGCCCCTCCTCTCATTCACTTGACTTTCTGTGCAGTGTGCGGAGACTTTAGTTATCCCCCTCACCCTTGGGAAGGTCTGGGGCACAAATATAGCTCCCCTCCTGTTTCTGGGCTTCTGGGATGTACCTTAAATTTGTGTGTGTGTTGTGTTGTGTTTTTATTTATTTAAGTAAGTCTATTGATTTCAGAGAGAGGAAGGGAGGGGAGAGAGAGAGATTGAAACTTCAGTGATGAGACAGTCATCATTGATTGGCTGCCTCCTGCACGCCCCCAACTGGGGATCGAGCCCACAACCCAGGCATGTGCCCTGACCGGGAATGGAGCCACCATCTCCTGAATCCTAAGTTGATGCTCAACCGCCGAGCCACGCCCAGCCGGGCTGTGTGTGTGTTTGAATTGTGTTCTAGAAGGCATCTTATGCACTCGAAATAAACAATTTCATTAGGAAATAACACTGAATGGGGGAGTAAGTATGGGAAGTTGGACAATTTATTTCTTGTGAGTTAGGTCTTCAGACCATAATTGAACACTGTTGAGGTTTTGTGAGTTACCAGAGTATCAGAGACACCCCTATTCAATCAACAGGTGTCGGTACTCTGCCACTTTGTGTTCTCTGCATCACGGTGTTCCATCGTTTGTGCTTATAACATGATTGCTTTTAACAGAGAGGTGATATTTTTGGCCTAGTTGAGTTGGTTGATGTGGTCAGTCTAGAATTCTATATTGCTACAGAATAAAATGGCTGTAGCCCTTAAAGTGTACCCTTAGTTCAGTAATAGAAAAGAAAAATCACTCCTTTTAAAATGCTATCATTGAGATAAGAAAGATCTAGCCCACCTTGGAGAAGAACCAGATAACAGCCGTAATGTTTTATTCCCAAATTGAGACAGAATAGGTAGAGTAGAAGTTGAAGTAAAATTTTTACTGAGTGGAAAAAAAGAAAGCTAATGGAAAATATTCTTTCTTTCCTGATGGCAATAGCACAGTGAAGGAAGAAATCCTCCAATGCTTCAGTAATGAACATGTGAATTACAATTGAGGCCTGGGACACTGGTCTCAGGGCAGAGTAGCATGGTGTTGTGGAGGCTCATTGGGTTTTGTTGTGTCTTCTGTATGGTGTTGTCTAGTTGTATCTTTGGCCATAGGACAAGAATACTTTAATATATGTAATAAAATATTGTAACTATTGCCATCTGCTCATTTGTGGGTGTTCTTTGGATTTTTTTTTTTAATAGGGGAATTGCTGGACGTCATCAAACGTGACTTTGGTTCCTTCGCCGCATTTAAGGAGAAGTTGACTGCTGTTTCTGCTGGCGTTCAAGGCTCAGGTTGGGGTTGGCTTGGTTATAATAAGGAACAAGGACGCCTGCAGATTGCTGCTTGTTCTAACCAGGACCCCCTTCAGGGGACAACAGGTTAGATCGGAAAGTTGTTACCCATTCTTTCAGGGCAGATGGTTCACTATGAGGCCTTTAACTTGAAATATGAAATACTAGCCATGTTTAAGCCTATAATGAGCATGTACTTATTTGAGCAAATCTTAACAGGTGATACCCAGAGTCTGTGTAAGTAAAAGTGCTTTAAAAGTTTTCAATATTTTGAAATCTTAAATTTTATAAAAAATAAGCGCATGTAATTTTACAGGTACATTAACAAAAAATGTTTTAGACATAAACTGCTTCATTTGACAGTGAGTTTGTATCAACTTACATAACTGTATGCACTAAGACAAAAAACTAAATATAAACAACAAGAACAAGGAAAAGAGATCTGATTTCAAACCTTGGACTCACTCTCTCCTGAGCACTTGTGGTCAAACTGGGAGGCGAGCTCAGATTTCCAGACTACTGCCTTGGGGGGTTTTGGTATAGGACAATATTTGGCTTAGAAGTGCCAGACTGGGCTCACCCAACCCTTTTTTATGTTAGTAAGCTCTTTAGGAGAAAGAATCCTAAGTCATCTAGCAGGTAGCGGGACATGTGACCTTAATGTAAAGAAGCCAAAGCGACACTTTAACATCAAACAACAGCGGTTCTCAGCCACCTGCTCTACCTCCACACATCAGAAGATTTGGTTACGTGACTCTTCAGTGGACATACTCAGAGTTTTCCAGAACCTAAACGGCTCTTGGGGGAAAGTGAGATATCACAGAATTTGTAAAGGCAGCAAAAGATTTGTGAGCACTGCGTGCTGTAGGGAGCCGGGTATACCTCTGAAGGTACCCCACTGGAGACGCTGTGCTTTCCAGGTGAAACCTGGCTATGCCTTCTGTGTATCTCTGCAGTCCTATTCAGTTTTCCCTGTTAACTTGTTCTTTCTTTCTGCATCTCAAACACTTATTCTCTAAGACTAACAGCCTTGGGGAGCAGAGCAGGCTTCTCATCACCTCCCTGAGTACTCAGGATCTTCGGAGTGTCCTCTGTCACTCCACAAATGGCACACTCTTACTGAGACCCCCACTGAGAACTGGCTCTTAGGTAAATCTGTTGGTATTTTAAGGACAGCTATTAAAATACTGTAGTTAATTGATTTTCCCAGGTTTATTTTTACCATTTTTAGTACTAATCACATTTTCTTCCAAACAGTAAAGTTTAAAATTTTTTTATAGAAATATTTATTCTTAGGCACATTTTCTCTTTATGTAAGAAACTGAGAAATGTATGAGAATGTTGTAAAGTGTAATAGTGGATACATAGGATAAAGGTTAAATTGGGAAGATGCAGTGTTTAAATGGAAATTATAATTTTTGCTTTTTTTCTTTCCAATAGGTCTTATTCCACTGCTGGGGATTGATGTGTGGGAGCATGCTTATTACCTTCAGTATAAAAATGTCAGACCTGATTATCTAAAAGCTATTTGGAATGTAATCAACTGGGAGAATGTAGCTGAAAGATACATGGCTTGCAAAAAGTAAATCGTCAGCATTACACTGAGGACACCAAGCTCTTTCCGGTGTTTTTGTAGTAGTGCGGAGTACCTCAGTGTACCCGTAGCTGCTCCGTTGTAGCGTTTCTGAATGTAGCTTATTCAGGTATTTGATAAACACAATTTAATGCTATGAGTAATTTCTTGTTTTAAAGTTTTGTTATTGGGCATCTGTTTGAAGATATTAAATGCTTTGTATGATTTAGTCTTTTGGTTGAACATTTTCTTCAGAGAGCTAAAATACCCAGGAGCTTAGAAATGTCATCATAAAGCCATCAGAAGTATTGCATCCCTGTACCATTGGGGCCCCTATGGAAGCCTTTCTGATTCTGTTCTTCTGCATTTATAGGAAATCTACACATTTGCCCCTGTTGTTTAACAATAAAATATTAAAGCTTTTCCCAAGGGAAATACTTAGTTTTTCTATTGAAAATTGCTTGTTTTGCAAGTAATCCTACGTCTAGTATTATTTCTGGTAGGCCTCACCCTGCGGTCTCTTAATTATTTGTGGTCACATGTTGCACAAAGTTAACACCATTTTGTCATTAAAAAATATGTATAATGTGATTGCCAATTGAGTGTTGCTTTATTCTTAGAAGGAAGTAGTTGTGTACCTGAATTTCTCTGTAGCGGGAAAGATGAAGACTTGTATGTGAAATTTTGTTCTCACATAGAAGAGTGTATTGTATAAGTGCTCAGAAGGGATACATTCAGGCCTGGGTGATAAAATCAGTGATAGGGATGAGGCCACTGCTTCCTCCTTTCAGGCCTTTTGTGAGCACCCACCTGCCAGGTGCTGCCTTCCCAGAAAATGGCAGTGGTTCCTGGGCACAGCAGCAGTGTGCCTCCTGCAGGAACAGTCATGCTTAAAGACTTATTATTGAGTCATTCTGCCCATTTTGATGTTTTTCTTTTCTTTTAGAAAATAGTCACTATAGAAGCTTTATATAGTTGAGTGTTTTCAATAAAGGGAAAACTGCACATAATACTGCGACAGCATATCAGATTATGTTCCTGTTTTGTTGCAAAAGGAGCTGTTTGCACATGGCACGGTGCCATGGTGTATTTGGCTCAACATTGTGTGTTCCATGTTTCAGCATCTTCCTTTTTTTTTTTTCTTTTTTAAATATATCTTTATTGATTTCAGAGAGAGGAAAGGAGAGGGAGAGAGAGAGAAACATCAATGATGAGAGAGTCATTTATCTGCTGCCTCATGCACGCCCCCGACCAGGGATTGAGCCTGCAATCCGGGCATGTGCCCTGACTGAGAATTGAACCCCGATCACCTGGACCCCAGGTCGACACTCAACCACTGAGCCACGCCCGGCAGGGCCCTCATTGTCTTTTTTTAAAATTTGATTTTAGAGAGAGGAAGGGAGAGAGAAAGAGAAGCATCCATTAGGTGCCCCGTGCAGGTACGCTGAATAGGATGGCACCTGCAGCCTGAGTATGTGCCCTGACCTGGAATCAAACCCTTGACCTGTCAGTGCACTGGACAGTGCTCACCCAGCTGAGCCACATTGGCTAGGGCCTCATTGTCTTAGTGGCTGTAGAACATTTTATCAATCTTACACTTCCTAATTGGTTCTACAGTTCTCTTACTGAACACTTCATTTGTTTCTGTTTTATTACAAATAATGCTGTTGAGCAACCCATAGAGAGGTTTTACCTTCCATTGCAATATTTTTTCTATAGAGGTTTTATTCTTAAACCTATTTAGTAGCAGGATTATTTTCCCAAGTTCATCCCCCCCTTAATTTTTTTCATGGAAAAATGGAGTAACTTAGTTTCAATATGGAAGACTGAAGTTTTTAAAACAATTCAAGGCACTTTGAGGATTCAGTGAGGAAAGCATGCAGGCTTTGTGCATTGCCAGGTGTGGAGGCTGATGACTACCATGCGCGTGGGCACGTGCGGACTGAAAACGCTTCAGAGACCGACGGTCTTTTCACAGCGCAGTAAAGGGACCTGCCCCGAGCAGCAGTGATCACGTGGTTGCTGCTTGCATCCGTCGCCTGTGTGCCTGTGTCTGTGCCTGTACACCAGGCAGTGGGCCGTCTAGAAAAGGCAGGACCTTGGTGAAGGATGAGCTTTTGAATATGTGTGTTCTGCTAGGTCATGGTGTGTACTGAACCAAGATATGCAGAGACTACTGATTTATATAAAGCTCTGACTTACTGAGCTTTAAGATTTCAAAGACATTCACTTGAAATTTCTCGGGCTCTGTTTTGCTTTGGCTTTATGTTGAGGGAAGCACGCTTTCTTGAGGCTTTGCTTTTTCTTCACCATCGGATTGATTTTTAGGAGACAAGATAATTGACAGTAAAGATTTTAATCATCCAGCAGAAAATGAGACCAAGATTCTGTTCAGCACTGTTTTCATAATAGAAAAGAAACAGGAAAGGTGAAATAGCTGTCTCTGGAAAACAGCGTGTTTGTGCAGGGAGGGTCTCTGGGCATCAGTGGTCCCTGCTCCAGCCCACACACCTCACAACTAGCGCCGTCTGTGCTGCGGGAAATGGGACTCAGACAGACACTGTCTGAAATGCTACCTGTGGCTTGATACATGTACATTGTGAGTTATATCTAAAACTAGGTGTAAATACAAACTTTATTTCCTGTTTTAATTTCAGGAGAACTACTGCTTAGGAAAGCTACTAGGTAATGTATAAATTACTGTCTTTGATTTTTCAGTCACACCCGAATGATCCAGCAAGCTAATGTTCTAAGATACGCGTGGGCACCTTAAAAATCCTATAAGGTCCTTGATAGTTTCACTTAATTGCTCATTAGTAAGACATTTATTCTATTGTAAGTGTGACTTTTTTGATTGTTAATAAGAGTGTCAACTATCAAAAGAGGTATACTATGCATGTGTGTAAAACAATAATAATCGTAGACTTTATTTTTACTGTGGGAAAGGAATACTAAATAGGTAGCTGAAATTTTACCCTTAAAACCCAGATGGCATATGAAATCTATCTACATTCCTCTCTGCAGTAACGTAATGTAATAGCACATAAGGTATTTTATATAGCAAGTTATAAAGTTACCATAACATAGACCATTAACCAAACGTAGATTGTTGCCTAAACTCTGGAAAAAAGAAGTAATCAGGCTTATCACAAGATGTATTTGACATAAGGTGATCTTTTATTCACGCTGGTTTTGGAAAGTCTGAGCTTACCCAGTGTCCCTTTCCCTGGAGGGCTGGGATAATGTTTTGGGAAAGCAAGATGAGGCTCACCCGTGTCTGGTGAAGTCACGCTGTTTGCTGTCATGTGTAAGCTTCTAATAGCCTCCCAGGGTGCTTCTGGAGCACATTCTGAAAAAAGTACGATGTCTCAGTTTAGTTGGATGGTAAGAGAATGAATGTTTCTGCTTCATTGTACTTTCGGTGTGTCCATTGCTTGTTCATTTGTGTCTTTGGTCTCGCGCACACAATTCTGGGCCCATATTAAGATATTTTTATTAAGGGATGTGCTTTAATAGAGCCATCATAATGTAAATAATGGGTATCCCCGAGGCTCAAGTTAACACAGCAAAACCCACAGTCTGTGTGACGGCACAGCCCCTGTGACTGCGAGGGCAGTGGGCTCGCTCCTCTCCTGCTGCTTGCCTTTGCACACGGCACAGAAAGAACAAGGAATGAGGTCCTGGGAGGCCTGGGCCCTGGGGCCTTGACTCAGCGCCTGTGTGATGCTGTCAGCATGCATGATCAGGGGCTTATTCCTTTTACGAAAAACAATAGGTTTGCACAGGATCTTAGGTGCCAACTCTAGCACTTCCTGCATTTATCTGTGTGTGGACTAAAGTTATGGTGGGTAAATGCATATGGTGATACTAGATGGTCATGTCATTTACAAAAGGTGTCCCATGTATGTTCTTTACCAAGGGTTCTCCAATCGACAGGATACTTGCTGCTGGTCACAGCTGGCTGTGTCTTTGGGGCTCAGGGAGAATGCGGAGGAAGAAAACAAAAGGGTTTTTAGCCCCTAGTCCCCATCAGCATGAAAGGATGTGAAAGCCGCGGTCTGCGCCTACACCGCCCACTTGGTATCAGGGGAGTGGGATAGATAGCACAGGTCGCGAGCCAGCCTGCTGGGTTTGTTTCAGCTCCGTCACGGGTTTTAGTTCAGGTAAATGCCAGTTGCTGTCCCGAGAACCCCTAAGCAGCCGCTAGATGAATGAGCTCCAGTAGTTGTTTTCTCTTGTAAAAAGATGCGAGCGCTGCATCTGGTTGGCGATCCACTCTCCTATTAGTGATTCGCATGCTCCGGCTTCTGTGGGGGCCCCACCATTTTCGATACATGGCTTCCAGGGTTCCTGTACCTGTCAGCAGCAAGCTGCAGGAGGGGGAGTTGCTCATGGGAAGTTCTA
This sequence comes from Miniopterus natalensis, assembly GCF_054644295.1. Lineage (NCBI taxonomy): Eukaryota > Metazoa > Chordata > Mammalia > Chiroptera > Miniopteridae > Miniopterus > Miniopterus natalensis. The sequence continues at coordinate 87,786,119 of NC_142085.1, read as the reverse complement.
TGGTCTGGCTCACGTCACTTCTGCTCACATTGCGTTGCTGAAACTTGGTCACATAGCAACATCAAACTGCCAGGACACTGGTGGGGGATGTAGTCTTGTCTGCTGGGATGGTCACCACTGTCAGCACGGCTTTCTGCCTGATACCAAGTCTGTTTCATTCTCATTTTCAGAGCAGGTACCCTTCTTCAAGGGAGGAATCCCAAAGTCCCGGCTCCAAATAATGTACAGTTCTCTGAATTATATGTACCTGTGGCTCCCCATGGTCTGGGGATCTATGAACCAAAAAGTCAAGGTGCTTGCCTGACCTTCCTTTCCTAACCCATGGACAGAAAATTACAAAAAAAAGTCCCATTAGTAAAGAGGAGAAGGGCCCGGCCTGCATGGCTCAGTAGTTGAGTGTCGACCTCTGGACCAGGAGGTCACAGTTTGATTCCCGGTCAGGGCACACCCCTGGGTTTCCAGGCTCCATCCCCAGTGTGGGGGTGTGCAGGAGGCAGCCGATCAATGACGCATCATTGATATTTCTATCTCTCCCTCTCCCTTCCCCTCTCTGAAATCAATAAAAACAAATAAAAAAAACAACAACTTAGCACTCACGGGTACCTGGCAGGCACTGGGGAGACACTCGGGGGGGGTGAGAGCAGTCCCCTGATCAGACCCGATCTTGCTCCTTTCTCCTGTCTTTCTCTGTCAGCTGGGCCACTTCTCTATGTGTCAGCTTAGATCTAGGAACGGCCTCTTACATCATGTGGGCCCTTCCCAGACAAACTCCTGGAAAGGGTCACACTTAACAGTGCTTTCCCTTCCCCTGTTGTGGACCATGCCACCATCCTCGGGTCCACCCCACACCTGTGATGTCCCAGCCCATGGCCCGTGGGTGCTGAGCACCGTGTGGACATTTGTAGTTCTGTCTGACAAACTCTTCATGAACTCCTTCCTCAGGCCATGCTCCGTGGCCTAAGATGGGTTAATCAGTGCTCTTTCCTCAAACAAATTTTAAAAAAATATGTTTTTATTGATTTCAGAGAGAGGAAGTGAGAGGGAGAGACAGAAACATCAATGATGAGAGAGAGTCATTGGTCGGCTGCCCCCTGCACGGCCCCCACTGGGGATCGAGCCTGGAAACCCAGGTGTGTGCCCTGACCAGGAATCGAACCGTGACCTCCTGGTTCAGAGGGTGACATTCAACCACTGAGCCGCACGGGCCGGGTCTTCCCTCAAACTTTTAAGACTAGAATTTTAAGACAGTTAGTTCCTCTCTTTATACTTAAAACTGTTAACTGTCTTTCCCCCACTCAGAGGGAACCTCAGGATTGCCCGCCCCCCAGTACCCTAAATACCCAGGGTGGGGCAAAAGTAAGTCCCATTTGTTCTTATAGAAAATAATACAGTAACGAATAAATAATACAAGGAACTGTTTTCCACCCTAGCAGTTTCACTCAGTGGTTAGAGCGTTGGCCCTTGGACAGAAAGTTCCCGGGTTTGATTCTGGCCAAGGGGACGTAGCTCAGTGTAGGCTCCATCCCAGCGGGAGGCAATAGATGTATCTCACATTGGGGTTTCTCTCTCTCTCTCTCCTCGCCTTCTACTCTTTCTGAAAAGCAATGGAAAAAATTTCCTGGGGTAAGGATTAAAAAAACAGAAAGTGCCTGGTCAGGTGCAGCTCAGTGGCTGGGAGGGTTCGATTCCCAGATGGGGCACATGCCCGGGTTTCAGGCTCGATCCCTAGTGGGGGGGTGCAGGAGGCAGCTGATCCATGACTTTCTGATCACTGATGTTCTTATCTCCCTCTCCCTTCCCCTTTCTGAAATCAATAAAGATATTATTTAAAATAAAATAAACTGTTTCGCATACTCAACTATAGACCTACCTTTGCTATACCCTGTATTTGCTCTAAAAACCACTAGGTGGTAGTATTTCTATGCTTTTCTTCCTCCAGGCACTGCTAAAAAAATACGAGATTTGGGTAAAAGCAGAATGGTTGGGGGTGTTGGGACCCTATTAAAGGACCCCCTCCCCGCCCAGGCACACATTACTGAACCTTTTCTGTTCATTTGACAAAAGACATTCTTTTACTTTTAAACTTTTCTTTTTATTTTGAAACCATTTCAAATTTTCTTCGAAGTAGCAATCATAGTACAAGAACTCTAGATTTTTTTCAAACTTTTTTGAGGGTCCATTGCCCATAGGATGCCCCATCACTGCGAAGTACGTTGCATTTCCTGCAAACAAGGACAGTCTCCCACATAGCTACGAGGCAGGCTTCAAAATCAGTAAATTAACAATTACATACTTATATCCTGTGATTCTCAGATACCATTCAACAATTGTCCCAGCAATGCCCTTAATAGTGAAAGGATCCAGCCCAGAGTCACCACTGTGTTTAATTACCGTGTCTCCTGCCTTCAGTGCTGCCATGGTGTGGTTAGACGGTCCCCAAATCACAGACCCTGCACCAGCGGTGATACGGGATCAACACTCGTTTCTTTGTTTTGTGCCTCCACTGTGAGCAGTTAGCCTGCATGCTCAGTCTTGTAAAGGCTCCAAACAGAAACCTCTAAATCTGCCAAAGGTGAGTTTCTATGGTATGCCGATTTCAATTCACCCTTATTAGTTCTTTCTTACTCATCTGAAAAATAATTCCCTTTAGGCAAGAGCTCATTTTTCATGTTTTTTCAAATTCTTTGCTCTGACTTATTTAGGTTATGGGGATGTCATCCTCAGTTTTCAGACATTTTAAGAGGACCCCACCTGTGTTGAAGAAAAGCACGTGTGGGTGTCGACCATGATGTACATGGATTTTATTTTCTCCCTTCCTGCCCAGGAGTTTCTTCCCATGAGAAGATAATCAGATCTGTGTAGGTTATAATTCTAATTTCCTTAAATATTTCATTTGTTCCTTCCATCTCTTTCTCTTTCTGGGAAAATTCTCTAGGATTTAGTGTAATGCTGCCTATTTTTTTATTATTATTATTATTATTATTATTATTATTATTATTATTATTACTTAAGTATATCTTTATTGGTTTCAGAGCGAGGAAAGGAGAGGGAGAGAGAGAGAAACATCAATGATGAGAGAGTCACTGATCGGCTGCCTCCTGCACGCCCCCGACTGGGGATCGAGCCTGCAACCCGGGCCTGTGCCCTGACCAGGAATCGAACCCCAATCTCCTGGATCCTAGGTCGATGCTCAACCGCTGAGCCACGCCTGGCCGGGCATTGCTGCCTATTTTAGACACCCCAGGCCAAACTGGTCATTCCTCGGTGCTCTGTCTGCTCGGCTCCCTGTTCTGGTTCTTACTGGTAATGTTGGAACAACTTGCTTCTAGATCTGTTCTCCCCGCGAAGCTTTGAGTTTCTTCAGCGTAGGAGCCAGGTCTTCATTCTGTGTTGCAGGGCTTGGCCCATAGCACATGGTGAGTTTAAAAATGGAAATACTTAACAGGTCCTTCGTATAGATATCTTCCTCTCACATTTTAGTCTAGCATTTTTCTCAGTTAGCTGGCACATATGGAAAATGGGATAGAAAGCATTATCCCATATGCTGAAGACATGGTTTCTTATCAATAACTGGGAGTTGTCCTCATAGACATCTAATTATTGTCAGAGAGCATACCATAAGACAGTCTCTCTGAAAACCCGGACTGTCATTTTATTAATTTTATTTTTTAAGTGTCTTTATCTTTATTGTTGAGAATATTACAGATATCTCCTTTTTATCCTCACTGATCCCCTGCACCCCACATCCATCCCACCCTCACGCCTTCCCCATACCAATGCCCGTGTCCATGGGTTATGTTTATCAGATGGCCACTTGAAAGGCTCGTTGCTAACCACATTATAGTTCAATTTACTCAAGCTTCTTGAAAATTAAAATGTTTCAAGACATTTCTGGCTCATTATTAAGATTTTTTTTTTTTAATGGCTACAAATAGTGCTTGGTAAGTAAGAGTCATTTAAAAACATTGGTGAGAGTTATCAAGGGTATCCTTAATGGTCTACACCTTGCACTTCAAGGGTCCATTGTTTCTGTGTTGAAGTGCACCTAGAATTGTCCTCTGGGGGAGGACGATGGCCCTGCCTCCCACTGTCCCCTGGGCTACCTCCCTGTGGACTGAGTAGTCTTCTGTTCATGTGCATTGTGATTGATTCACCTCAACCCAGCTGACAATGAAGGCTTGTGGCCCTGCCTGTAATTTGCAGAATAGAATTTGCACTTCTGTTGGTTGTCAAAGTAAAACCCCAAACTCTCTGCTGACCAATGTTTATAAAATCAAGAAATAATATCTGTAGAAGTCTGAAGCATAGCTGCTTGGTACATGGCATGGATCCTTCATCAGGGGTCAGCTCTGCTCTTGCACCCTCACTTGCTCCCTTCTCCTTGTATTGATTATTATTATGGTAGAGGTGGGGGGTGGGGAGGAGTTCACTTAGGCCTGTTGGCCTCTGGAAGGGTGCTGGCTTTTGCTCTGAATGAGGTGGGAGCCATTGGAGGGCATGGGTGAAGGATATGACCTTCAACTTGGATCTCACAGTTTTCTTCCCTCCTTCCTTCCTGGTTGGTTTTTGGATAAGATTATGAAAAGTCTGACTTGTGTGACTTCCAGGGTTGTGTTCTTTGTGTTGACCGCCAGGAAGCTAGCCTCCGTGAGCTTCCAGGCACAAACCATAGTTGGTCATTACTCCCTTGGCTGTGTAATTGTTTGGTTACGGGTGATTTCCTCCACGGGACCATCGGCCCCATGAACGCAGAGGGCATGGTGCGTATTGTATCTGGAGGACCCACTATACTGTCCTTACACTTAATAGACGTTGGTTGGATAATCGAATACATTGAATCAGTGTGATAATTTTTATTTTCTTTACTGCCATAATGTGAGAGACGCACATTATGAAGCCTCTGTTCAGAGAGCCACAGGCAATTGTATTATTGGATAAAAATCTGTCTGTTTAGGAATACATCACAAAATTAAATTTCATGCCTGCAAGATGTGGGCCATGGGGCCCAGCTTTTGTCATGATTTAGCAATGGTTCGAAAGATTCCCACTTGGCCAATTTGTTGGAAGGTCAGACAAGAAGATTGCAGGGAAATAGTAAGATTAGATAAAGAAACCCAGTGTGTGTGTGTGTGTGTGTGTGTGTGTGTGTGTGTGTGTGTGTGTGTGTAAATGAATTTAGGAGACTAAACTGAGTGTTGTTGTTTTTTAAATAGATCTTTATTGATTTCAGAGAGAGGAGGGAGAGGGAGATAGAGCTGAAACATCAATGATGAGAGAGTCATTGACCGGCTGTCTCCTGCATGTGCCCTACTGGGGATCGAGCCCAGGCATGTGCCCTGACTGGGAATCGAACTGTGATCTCCTGGATCCTAGGTCGATGCTCAACCACTGAGCCACACCCGGCAGGGCTTGAGTGTTGTTTTTTAACTTAAATGATTTTATTATATTTAATATGAATATGTAAAAATTCAAACCTATATAAAACGATTTGCAGATCTTATACAACTATGAAATCAAATAAATGTATCATATAATGCAAATGCAATTAGGGGACACAATTCAAATGAGTAACATTGGTGAAACTAAATTGCACTCCCCTGTGAACCTTGTCCCCCCCACCCCCTAGCCTCTGTGTTCTCCTTGGCAGGCTTCCCTGCCATCCCCTGAGGTGATCCAACTTTCCTAACACTCTGCTTTACTTGAAATATTGCAAAATAGACATTCTTTTTGCCTCTGCAATGCAATATACCTTTCGCCTTTGCTAGGTTAAAAATGCCCCATCTAGTAAGTTCATTTCTTGCTTAGCTCACCAAATTTAACGTGGTGCTACCTGGTGGCTGTGTCTCAGTAAGCACACTGCGAAGGAAATGGTCCTGATCTCTTCAGACATACGGCAGGTTCTCAAATCGCCCAGGAAGCGAAGTTTCCATTAAAATGTTTATATTACTACTGAAATAAAAAATTAATATTTTACTAATTTGTGTAGAAAAACTTGAGAGTGTTCAAAAATATAGCAGAGGACTGTAGCTTAAAAATGTTAGGAGAAGTAGTTACTTATTGCTTATTCATTCAGACCCAAATAATCGAATTGGTATTATTTCTTTGTGTATGTGTGCATGTGGTGTGTATGTGTTAGAGAGAGAGAGAGGGAAATGAGGAGGAGAGAGGAGTTATTCTTTAAATATAATTGTTTACTTTAAGCTGGTTCTTATATTTTGATGGCTACATAATCTCTCATTTAAAAAAAAATATATCTTTATTGATTTCAGAGAGAGGAAGGGAGAGGGAGAGAGAGAGAGAAACATCAATGATGAGAGTCACTGATCGGCTGCCTCCTGCACGCCCCTCCTGGGGGTCGAGCCCACAACTCGGGCATGTGCCCTGGCCGGGAATCGAACTTTAGTCTCCGGGATCCTAGGTCGATGCTCAAGCACTGAGTCGCGCCTGCAAGGCTGCTACATAATCTCTCATAGAGACCGTTGAGGAGAATCAGGCTATATGCTTGCCTCTGCTTGTTCCCAAGGTTTTTAACATTAAGTTGGACTTCTTGAGATGAATGGTACTATGTAGTTTTGGTAAATACATATAAGAATTTGAGAATGCATGTCTTGGGCAAATTCCAAGACTGTTGTTTTTTATTTTCCACTTAAGTCAAATATTTAAAAAAATTTTCTTTGGACATGGTGGTTACCATTTTGTTACATTCTATTCATTAGATAGTTTGTCTAAAACTTACTGATGTTTGTTTAGATGATAGTAAACAGGTTTATTATCTGTTTTTAGTCTTTGGTAATTGTCATGAGACAAACTTCATTTAAAATGTCATTATTTTTTTTCTTGACTTTACACAGATGTTTTCTGAAGTGTTCTGCAAATTCTTCAAAAATACAGTATATACTTTACTATGGCCAAAGAATGCATGTGTCTTAAATTTGAGTTTGTGAACTTTAACATCTGTGACCATTAGAAATGGAATTATGTTTAAAAATCTAACATAAAATTAATGTGGCATCTACATCTTGAAAATGTACGAGAGCCTCAATATTTAGATGACCGTACTAACACAAAGTGTAGGGACTTCAAATTCAATTTTATGTTTTATTTTCTAGTTCTATTTATAGAGCAATTCTCATGGTTTACTAATAAAATGTGTTAGATATTAATTAGCAATATACACAAACATTAAAATTTAGTTTTTAAATTTAATTCTGTCTTTGGGAAGGAGCAAAAGTGTATTAAAGTCAGACCATTAAATAAAACTTTAATATGTGGACATGAATTTCTGTTTCGTATTCCAAATCCCTGGCGATTTGGGACATGCATTATTATTTCTTTTTAATTTTCAACCAGATGTTTGGCATTGTGTAGGCCTGGCCATAGTGTAACGTGGCCAATAGACGTATTGACTCATATGGAATGCCTGCCATTGTGCTAGCCTCAGTGTCATGCCTGTTTACTCTAAGTTTTGCTCACTATTTTCATTAGGGCTTTTAAAATCCTACCCTAAAACTTTCCCCCCAAAGCTTTTAAGTTTTACTGCCACAGGGAGATGCTGTTAATGCAGTATTGGTAAAGTGTCATTCCCTCAAACACCTATTATTTTCTCTCCTAGTTAAGACTATGCTAATAGGCTGTACTTGTGTGTATATGTACTGTCCTTATACAATGTTTATTGTGTATAACCCCTAAATGTGTTGACACATTATATAGTACCCGAGTACATCAGAAACAAACTTTTTGTTTATAATCCATTACAATATCATGGGATCACTGTTGTATTTATGATCTGTCTTTGACCAAAGTGTTGTTATGTGGCACATGACTTTCAGTGATAGAAAACCAATCAATAAATATTGGCCTTAATAAATAAATATCAAAGAATATTTAAAGACAGTCTGTTTGATTGATCGGGCACTCGGACATTTGTAATTTTGTGTTGCTAATTATAGGATAGTGAGAGCGTTGACATCTCTCTCCCTGAAATAGGGGCTCTCTGGGTCTGGTTAGCTCCGGGGACCGTGGCAGGGCACAGTGAGGGCAGGGCTGTGGGCTCTGCTCCATCTCCCACCCACATCAAGCCACACCAAGAGCCACTGAACGGCCAGTGTGGGTATTCTGGCACCGGCCCGCCTCCTGACTAGGGCACATCTCCAACTTTCAGCTGTAATGAGGGTGGGGCAGTGAGGTAATTCTCACGTGAGACCAGCAAGCTTGATACCACAACTGACAAAACTGTCTGTGCTGTTTTCTACAAATGGAAAAAGTTGGATTGTTTATTTTCTTGTGGGAAGGCTGTTTAGTTCTGCTGGTGAGGAGGAAAACTCTCTTGCCTAGTTTTGCCCGATCAGACATGATGCCAGGGCCTGTTGTTAATATTTTGTGCTTAGATTCATTATTGTCTGACAGGGCTAAGTATTGTGGTGGCCATAGTCACAAACGTGGAATGAAGCAGCCCTAGTCACAGGGAAGGGCAGAGCGTTGCAGGAAGAGAGAAACAGCTGGGTCAAGATTCCAAAGAGGCAATGTAGATAAGCAAATAGCAGAAGTCAGAGCAATAACAGGATGGCCTTTTCCTTTCCTTTTCCTCCGGCATCACCCCATTCTGGCCCCATTTCCTTACTTAGCCAGGTGGGAGTTACTTATAATTTGGAACACAGACAGTGTAAACTTACTGGGCTGTCATTACTCTTCCCCTGCCCCCCACCAAATAAAATCGCTCAATTGGAAGATAAACATATTTTCAATTTTATTAGATAGTGCCAACCTGCTCTCCAACGAATCGTTCAAAACTTACCCTCAGGACTGTGTAACTCATTTCTCCATGTCCTTCTCAACTCTTGATATTTTCACATCTTAAAATTTTGCTAGTCTTACGGCTGTGAAGTGCCACGTCCTAGTTTTGATTTGCACTTTCCCAATTACCAGTGGAGTTGAATTATTTTTTTCCATTTGTTTGTTCACTGTTTGGACTCCTTCCTCTGAGGATTGCGTAGTCATTGCCTTTGTGCATTTAATTGCATGCTGGCCTTTTGCTTATTGATTTGCAGGTTTTAAAGAAGTGCGTAATTGGATATTAATCCTTGGTTCTAAGGGCAGAGGACCTTTTCTCAGTCTGTGACTTCTCCTTTAATTCTGTTCATAGTATCTTTTGAAAAATTTAAGTTTTATGTTTGATGAAGTCAAACATCGATATTCTCCTTTATTACTTATGCTTTTTGTGCCATGGCTCTGGCCAGTGTGACTCAGTGGTTAGAGTGTAGGCCCAAGCACAGAAGGGTCTTGGGTTCAATTCTGGTCAAGGGCATGTACCTGGGTTGCAGATTCCATCCCCCGGCCCCGGTCAGGGCGGGTGTGGAAGACAACCAATGGATGTGTCTCTCTCACATGGATGTTTCTCTCCCTCTCTGGCCCTCTCCCTGCCACTCTCTCTAAAAATCAATGGAAAAAATATCCTCAGGTGGGGATTAAAAAAAAAAGAGAGAGATCCTTACCTACCTTGAAGTCATAAATATATTCTCTTATACTTTATGCTAATAATTTTAAGCCATTTTTCTTTCAACATTTGAATCTTAGAGCAATCTGATATTAATATGCATCTAATTTAACTCTTCAATTTGCAAAGTAAGTTGCTATACTATTTATTGGATGGCTCATCAGTTCTCCACTGATTGGGAATGCCATCTTTATCATATGCCAAATTTCCTTATATATACAGGTCCATTTCTAGACTCTCTATTCTTACTCACTGAGCTTTTTATCAATTCTGCAACATCATCAAACTGTTTTCTAAACAGGTTTTATTGAGGTATAATTAACATATAATACATTGCATGTATTTAGTTTTTAATTTCGTTAAGTTTGACTTATACGCTTTTGAAACCATCACTGACGGTACCATCCCCCAAAAAGTTTGATTGTGACCCTTGGTAATCCCTCCTCTTTGTCCCTGACTCCTCATGCACAGGCGTCCACTGATCCGCTTCCCGTTGCTGTACATCAGTGGTTTTCAGCCTTTTCATCTCATGGCGCACATAAACTAATTACTAAAATTCTGTGGCACACCAAAAAATACATTATTCTTTTTGCTGATCTGACAAAAAAAATAGGCATAATTTTGATTCTAATGTAGTGTTGACTGTTGTTATTTTATTTGACAATCTAAGGGAAGAGAGGTCAGTGCCCTAAATACTCAGGTATTACATGACTTAAAAATTCTTGCAGCACACCTTTTGAAAATCGCTGCTATAGTTGCATTTTCTAGAAATTTGTGTTAATGGAATCATACAGTATATGCTCTTTTTTGTATAATTAACTTAACTTAGCATAATCATTGCCAGATTCCTCCATGTTGTGCGTATCAAGTGTTCATTCCCTTTAAAGAGGAGAAGTAGTTCTCTGCTTCTTTCTCGTGGTTATCACCTCTACTGAAATGTGCTTACCTAAGTAAAATATTATTTTAGGTGGTTAAAAAATGGAATTCAAAATAGGATCCACTTTACATATACAGATAGATGTTTTCAAGAGGAAAACTAATGGCACAACACACCAAATTATGAATATTATATTAAAAAAAAAAAGTATCTTTATTGATTTCAGAGAGAGGAAAGGAGAGGGAGGGAGGGAGAGAGAAACATCAATGATGAGAGTCACTGATCAGCCCACAACCCGGGCATGTGCCCTGACCGGGAATCGAACCCCGATCGCCTGGATCCTAGGTCGACGCTCAACCGCTGAGCCACGCCCGGCCGGGCTGAATGTTACTTATTTGTGAAGAGGAAAATTTCAAATGTTTTAACTTTCATTTTCACCTGTATTTTTTAGTTTTCTACAGTGATGGTATACTTACATAATATTAAAGGGAAATGTGCTTTTCATTATGTAAAAAGATAAAAAATAATTTAAAAATAAAAAATTCATTTTTTTATCACCAAGCAGTATTCCATTGTATGATATGCTAGTTTGTTGATCCACTCAAAAATAATTATAATGCATATTACAATATACATTCAAAAATACGTATCTTATATATTCCTAATGCTATTCTAACAGTGCCTACAGTAGTAAGGACCTTTTTCCCTCAGCACGGCGGTGACTTTAGAATGCCCTAACTTCCTTTTCAATTTGCTTATCATCTCCCACCGTTATTATTTTAGACCCGCCTTTGTAACCTCAAAATGAGTTTTTCTGTTTTTTAAAAGATTTTCTATAGATTTGAGAGAGAGAGGGAGGGCGAGCGAGAGAAGCACGGATGTGAGAGAAACACCGCCGGGCTGCCCCTGCTGCCCCCACCTGGGGCTCAAGCCTGCGCCCCGGGCCTGCGCCCCGACGGGAATCCAGCCGCAGCCTCGGCGCCCGAGGGCGCGCCGCCACCTGAGCCACACCAGCCAGGGCTCGTCATCTCTATTTTTGAGGTGAATTCTTGTTTAGATTCTTCAAGTCTTTCGTTGTTTTCGGCTCATCATGGCTTCAAGCACGCTTCTCCTTTCGGGGCTAAATTTTCCTCTTGCTAAAGTAGTATCAGTAATTACGTCTGAGTTGAAACAAACGGCCGGATACTTCTCCAGCAAAGGGGTTGGTTTATTCCGAACAACAAAGAATTGCAGTTGCCGACACGCAGTCCAACGGCGAACAACTAATGGCAGGTGCTGAGGGCCAACTGCCGCTCTTATATAGACTTGGGAAAGAGGCTGCTGTAAAGGACGATTCCATTGGAGGAAACTGAGAGTTCTAAGTGTAGTGACTTCTCATTGGCTGAGCTATGGCAGCCTCCCATTGGCTGAGCTGTTACTGGGCGGGGAGGAACTTTTCCTTCCTGCTGCTGAGGTAGTCACGCGGTATCATGCAGGTGCCTCTCTCCCTGTGGGGTCAGCCCTGCTCTTAAGGGAAACACGCGTGAAAGTTCTCGCCTCCAGCCTCCAATTTAAAGGAGGTTCTGTTTGTTTCCATGTTACTCACGAGGCCAGGCCCCCTGTAGGTGCCCTCGCGTGTTGGCACGTTTTTCCCCCCCGAAGCTGCAGGTGCTGAGAGCTCCGCGGGGCGACCCACCTGTGCCTCAGTTTCCCCACTTCCAAACCCTCTGGATTTCCTGCTCACTCTCGGGGCAGGTCCCCTTTTTGTCCTTCTCCCGGCACCTTCCCTGCCTTGCTTTACAGCTTGGCCTTCTACTGGCACACCACCCCGGCGCCCAGGTTTCTGAGGGTTCCCGGCAGGAAGCGTGCAGGGGTCGCGGGCGGAACCCGTAGGTTCCGCTCGGAGAGAACCTGGGCTCGGCCGCGCTCGCGGTGGCGCTGTGGGGGCCGAGGGACTTCCGGGGAAGGGCCGCCTTTCCCGGACTTTGTTCTTTCTTCCTCGCTGGGGTAGTGAGCGCAGTGATCACGGAACGAGCGAGAGGATTACGGGCTTTGGGCTGGAAGCCGTGATGCTCACGCCGGCTCCCTCAGCTTTCCTGGGCTGGTTTCTAGGGGGAAGTCATGTTTAACCAGGGATTGTCACTTCCGGTCCTTCTGAGCCACAGACGCAGTACGGTCGCTCAGCTTAATAGTAAGTGCTGTCACCCCCCCGCCCCCCAAATTCGACTGAGTTCACGTTAAAGATCTTCCGGGCTTCGTGCGCGACTCCCAGGCCGGGCGGCATCGGAAGAGGCAGGTGGAACCGCGGGGGCCGGGAGTCAGGCGCTTGCTCTCGGGAAGCGGGTTCATGATGGCGGGCGGTCTTCCTCTGCGGGCGGCAGGGCGTGTCGGGCACCACACTGGCGGGCGGAGGGGCCGGGAGTCAGGCGCTCGCTCTCGGGAAGCGGGTTCATGATGGCGGGTGGTCTTCCTCAGAGGGCGGCGGGGCCTGGGGCACCTCAGGGGCGGAGGGGCCGGGAGTCAGGCGCTTGCTCTCGGGAAGCGGCCCATCATGGCGGGCGGTCCTCCTCAGCGGGCGGCGGGGCCTGTGGGGCACCTCGCGGGCGGGCGGGCGCCCCTGACTAGGAGTCCGGCTCTGGGGGAGCTGAAACTGGACTTCAGTCCAGCTTGGTGCGCGGGGCCTACTTGGCATAAGCGCCCTAGGAGCGTGTGACTGCTGTCGGAGCAGAGGGACGTCCGTCCTGGAACACGGTCGTCCCACCGCCGCCTGGAGGAAGGGATTTGAATCGAGAGGCCGGGAGAACGTATTTATGTCCGTTTGAGCCACTGAGATACCGCTTTTGCGCTTTCGTTTTTGAAATTATTACTACTTTTAATCCTCCCCCAAGGCCCTTTTTTCTTGCTTTTCGAAGAGCGTGGAGGGGGGAGAGAGACACCGGCTGTGGCCCCCTCGCTCCAGCCGGGGCGGGGGTCGTGCCCTTGACCCGATGGAACTGGGGACCCTCTGACCGCTGGGCGCACCCGCTGGCTGCTTTTGCTTTTGGCGTGCGTGTCTTCCTCTGTAAAAATAAGGCTACTGACGACACTCGTGTGTCACCAAAATAGCGACGCAAACGTTTCTCCTGACTGCAGCCACTAACTAGAAAGAATTTAAAGGAGAGCGTGCCGACAATTAAAAGAGGGTAATTCAGGCTGAATGCAAACCGTCTGGTGAAGGTGAACGTTGCTTTTACTTTGGAGCACAGGAAGCTACTGAAAAGTGAAGACGGTGTATCTCCTATGCTCGTGTTCGTGTCACACCTGCTGCTGAGGGTTGCTGGGGCAATAGAGCCGTGGAACAGTGCGTGGGGCAGAGTATGTGCTGTTTGCTGCGGTTATTGCGCGTTACCTGGATGTCAGGTTGGTAAGAATACCTGAAAAAACACAATCTACTGAGGATCCAAAATAATAAGGCAAATAGTATTTTATATTTGAAGAAGAATGAAAAATATATTACCTAACTTGACAAGTAGGAGACAACATCTGAAAGCAATCAAAGGAAAATTAATAAAAAAACAATTGGGTGGATTATCTGTGAACAGTGGTACCATCAAATATGCCATTGTAGAAAACTGGATCTGGGTAGAAGGTTCACAGAAAGGAAGGGGGAGAGAGTGAGGAAGGAAGTGGGCATTGGAATAGGCGATAGGGGGTAAATCAAAATGGTTCTTATGGAACATGAGTCAGTGATATCTAAATACTATAAAAGGCAAAAGCCACATTTGGACGTGGTAACAAACTGGCCTGAATAGGAGAACATGCTTCATTATTCCATTTCCTTTGGCGCTTGCTCGGCCCCAGCTAAAAAAAGCCTATTCAGACTTTCTTTTTGTTACATTTCCAAAAATCACATGTTGCATAAAGTTGAGAGGAGTGTAGCAATCTTGACCTGGAGTTTGGAAAAAAAGAGGAATATGAAAAAGTTACAAGCACCCAAACCAGCTTGATGTTGACTTAACAACCTGTGGCTCATGTTTGGAAGAGAGAAGCTTCGATTATTCTAATTAGTCCAGGACAGTGGAATAAGAAAGAAATCACAGCGTAAAGCTTCCAGCATCGGGAATAAATATTGGACACCAGGAATAACCTAACCACAGGAATGAACCGGTCAGTGGGACCAGCGGCCTGTGGAAGCTAGGAATTGTGCTGGGAATATTATGGGTTCAGAAAACTGCCTCGCGGGCTGGCTTTAGCATAAACATGTGCTCACAATCACCCTGAGAAAACACTGTGATCAGCTGAGTCCGGTGAGGGCCTGTCAGTCCTCAGTATTTCTCTGGTATAGACTTCATTTACTGAGCCCCAAGCCAAGGACTGCCAGGGGAGCATACTGACCTTGTCTAGGGTTAAACCGCACTCGGGAGCATCTCATATCGGGCACCTTTGGCCATCCCATGCTGACTGACGGTGATAACTCCACTCCATGGTTTTCCTGCTCATGCAGTGGAAACCTCTTTTGCTTTTCGTCTGTATTCATTTTATTTCAGGAGAAAACCATTGAGGTGTCGCTGCCACTGATGTTAACACGTGGTCTATGCAGACTGGGAGCAAACAGGGAAAGCTGGAAACAAAATTAATGATCTGTGGAAGGAGCATGTCACACTGGCCAGTGCCTGTCCCGTGGTCAGATCAAATGTCACCACCTCAGAGATTTCTTTTCTGACCTTTCTTATTGAGGTGAACTCGCCCTCCACCCCAGGTGAAGGATAGTACCTCAGTCGGCTTCCGTTGCTGAATGCAAGATCCAGTGAGCCCGGCGACATTCCTCAGCAGCTTCCTGATTTGGATGATGAATTTTATTGTCATCCTGTCTTTAAGGTTCTGTCCACACCCTTTCACCATCCATTTGTACAGGGGCCACAGTGTCTCTTAAGATGAGGCTGGGATATGTGGAAGAAGGGGGAGGAAGTAATTGTAATTTTGGAGTTCATAAATAGTTATGTAGGGAAATTTTAAACATTTTAACACATAATATCACCCATTACCTAGCAGGGTCCCTGGCATTTAATAACTGTATTTTTTGAATGAACAAGACACAGCTCTTTAAGGTAGGAAGGTTTTGAGCGGCTAATCACCTACATCCTTTTGTTAGGAAGGGTGTCCCTGAATCTCTGTGAAGAAGGGTGCAGGTGGGAAAGGTCAAGAATATGCGAATCTAGTGTGATTTAGGATTTTCTAGTTTTGGCAGGGTTGATCAAGATGTCTGGGAAAGCCTGGATTTTTGCTTTGGGTGATGGAAGATGTATTTAAAAGAGCAAGAGCATGTGGTAGGATCAAAAAACCCAATTAGAACAAAAGGCTAAAGTTAGAGGCACAAGTGTTCTCTCCCACAACTTGTACTCTCACAGGGTGATCAGGTGTACCGATTCACCTGGGACAGTCCTCGCTTAACTTGCTGTCCTGGTGTAATTCTGAGAGTGCTCCTTTATATCCTCAGCAACTTCCTGATTTGGGTGATGAATTTTATGGTCATCCTGCTTTAAGGTTCTGTCTACACCCTTTCACCATCCATTTGTACAGGGGCCACAGTGTCTCTTAAGATGAGGATGGGATATGTGGAAGAAGGGGGAGGAAGTAATTGTAATTTTGGAGTTCATAAATAGTTATGTAGGGAAATTTCAAACATCTTAACTCATGATTCTCCTAAGGTTTTCTTTTAATATGTTTTTTTAAAGTATGTTTTTAAAACTGATTTCAGAGAGAGGAAGGGAGAGAGAGAGAGAGAGAGAGAAGCATCGGTGATGAGAGAGTCATTGCTAGGCTGCCTCCTGTATGCCCCCTACTGGAGACTGAGCCTGCAACCTGGGCATGTGCCCTGACTGGGAATTGAACTGTGACCTCCTGGTTCATGGGTTGATGCTCAACCATTGAGCTACACAGGCCAGGCTGATTCTCCTAAGGTTTTGCCAGTCAAATGGTCTTTGTGTTTCCCCTTTTTGTTACCTGAGGACATTTGGGGCCATAGCTATAGGGACGAAGGGTTTGGTGTCATTACAGTCAGGCTACACCATGCTACTTGATCTTAAGATACCACAGCTGTGTTACAGCTGTCTTCCTGGGATTTTTATAGAAACTTGGTCAATTTTATTCATAGCCCTACTCTCTCTAAGGCGCAGGAAAATGTGCTCTTGGGGAGCTCTTTGGGGAATAATCAGAGAGATAGGCTGTACTCATAATTATGCCTCCCACTAACCTAAAAGTTTTTCTTGAACCTAGCTTCTAAACATCGATTCCTTTCTTCTTGAAAATGAGTCTTTTTCCAGGAGCCTTTTGGTCCTTAAAGCAAAGAGACCTCAGAGAGTGCTAAAACCATGCCCAGATATGTCTGAATCCTTGGGTCCATAGATGGTGGCCCATAAAGTCCAGTAACACAGGCAATTGTCTGACATATTTGAGTACTTTTTTTTTTTGAATATGTCTTTGTTGATTTCAGAGAGAGGTAGAGAGAGGGAGATAGAAACATCAATGATGAGAGAGTCATTGATCAGCTGCTTCCTGCACATCCCCGACTGGGTACCACGCTCGAAACCTGGACTTGTGCCCTTACTGGGAATCGAACCACGATCGCCTGGATCCTAGGGTCAATGCTCAAGCTCTGAGCCATGTCGGCCGGGTGTAATTGAGTACTTTTACGTGACCAATAGTTCATGCCTGCACTTGAAGGGCTGGGGAAGGTCACTGAGTGATTCCTACAGGAGAGCATGCCGTCCCATTCCAGAGTGGTTAGATGATTAACTTCCCAAACCAGAGGGGGTGATGTGGCCAAGGGGAGAGGGCTGCATGCTGGCCAGAGCCAAACACCCTTGATTACGTCTGGGCTATGCTAAAGGCACAAGTTTAGTCAGTGAAAGTCGGATACCTAGATCATCGGAGGCAATGCATCACCGGCAGGTACAGGGGCTGGAGGAAGTGTTGCGGTAGTGCCCTGTCTCCACTGCAGTTTACCTGTGCATTGTACTAAGAGAAAAGACTTTAAATGTAGTATGTGATACCGTTTCACATATCATGTAATGTAATACCAATAAATCATTTCCTATATTAATTGCTGTTATCCAGACCTGCGGCTACCCTGTAGCTCAGGATGTGAGGTGCTCTGATTTTTCCATTGTCTTTATCACCATTATTTAAAATGTTCCACAGTAGTCTATTGGGTTGGCATACCATAATTTGAGCATTCTTCAACTTGTGCATATTTAGGTGGTTTCGTTTTTTTCTGTTGTAAATACTGTAAAGCTGGAAGTATGCAAGCACCTTTTTCTTATTTTTGATTAGTTAGATGCATATTCACAGAGAGGAGAGGGATTCAGGACTGTTTGAGAGCAGCAGGAGGCAGAGGCTCTGAGGAGCAGTGGTGGTGTCTCAGGCGCTTCCTTGTCTATACAGTGCCCCTCATGGTCTTTTATCATCTGTTTACAAGATGTCCCTAAAGTTCTTTGGAATGTATAGCAGTAAACTCCCCATGGCAGGCTGGTGAAGGACTTGACAATCTGATAATAAATTGCTTTTGGACCTTGACTAGAGAACATTGCACCCAAGTCTGGCTTGTGGGGAGGAAGGGAAGAAAAAGCCTCCATATATACACAATATTGCTTTTTTGTGCAACAGAATTTGATTTATTTCCATTTCCATGCTATACACCTGGTTTCAACTTACATTTTTATTGTTTTCTTTCCTTTGTTATCTTTTCAAAACATGTTGATGGCCTGTGGGAAAAAATATTTCCCCGGGGTAAATAAGTAGAAGAAACTTGTGCAAATCCAAGAGAAATTTCACTCTGTCTTTCAGATGTCTTTGTTTTATTGAATGACTTTAAAGAAGACTTTACTGTTTTTCTTTTCTTTATTAGAAATTAAAATAGACTTTTGATGGGGCCTGATGTTTGAAAAGCTATTTTCTTTGAGAAAAAAGGTTTTCCCCTTTAGACTCTTGAGGTAGATGTGATGAAGTTGAGGAAAACTTATTTGGCAGTTGCTTGGTGTTTTTCTGGATGATTTTTTTAGAGAGATGTGTGTATCTCAGTTGCTTAAAGACCTCCTTTAGGAGAGAGTTCTCACTTTCATACGAGATAGATAACAATGTTGGATGATGAGATTCCACAGCTTCTGGTTGCTGGGATCATTCACATTTGAAGAAGTGTTGGAAAATGCTGAGAATGGCCTTGCAAAGTTCTCAAATAGAGTGGCCAGGCAAACAAAGCGAGGTCAGAGCGAAGTGTCAGGCACAGAGTTGTGTGCTTTATAACCGTCAACCTGTTTAATTCTCATGACGACCCTAGGAGGTAGGTACTATTAATTTCTCAGCATCAGTGGAGGGATTTGGACAGACTTGATTTTCTAGTTAAATGCTTGATCCACTGTATGGTACCCGGGGCCAAATGAGAGTCTCCACTTCCAGAAGCTGACTGCTGGGTTGAGGGCTTCTCTGGGGTCAGAAAAGGCTGATCAGCACCACTCTCACAGGGTTGCATCCTAAGAAAATAAGAAAGTCATTGTCGAGGAGAATGGCTATTAGTCCTGGTTTTAGCAATTTGCAAAGTCCAGTAAAAAGTAAGTTCCAAAGTAGTGATGTGTTTCAAATCTGAGTGTTAACAGCTGTGCTCTTATTTCTTTGCAGAGTATAAATGTACAATTCTAAGCCTTTTTTTTGTGTTTAGAAGAAACTCTACCTTCACCTCAATGTTCTGGCCATACCCAGCTGTCTATTCCAAATTTAGACCCAATTTCTTATTTCTCTCTATGTATATTTCCTTCTCTTTAAGGAGAGATCTAAAGTTTTAAAACAGCAAATTGCTAAATTCTTAACCCTCCTCCAGCATCCCTTTATGCTTTTGAACATATTTACATATATTTTAATAATATTTTTAAAGAACTCCCCCATCCCTGTCTAGAAAGATACCCCACAAACCTAGTTTTCTTTATTTTCTTCTTCCTGTTTTTCTCCCTTTTTCCCCTCTCTCCTTTCCTCCCTTTTCATTTTTTAAAATGTAACGAATACTTCAAGGGAAACTAACCCCTTAATGTCTGTGTTAGAAGACCGAGGGGTGGCTGGATGTTTTATATTCCCTTCTGGTCTCAGTCCTGAGTCACTGACTTAGTTTGCTTTTTTAAAAGTCAGGTAAAGTTGCTCTGTCAAAACGAAACTAGTCTCCATGATTTAAAATGCCCACCAATGGAAGAACCAACAGAACCACTCCCCACAAAATGAACAAACCAACCCCAAGTCCCTGAAATCTAACACAAAACCTCTCCAAATAACTCGGGTCCTCATTTTGGGTAAAAGCCAGACACCCTTTTTCTGTTCTAAGTAGAGGGTACATCTCTGAATATGCCAAGTGGAAATTCAGGTATGAGCAACTCTTAAAATTCTTATACTTTAAATATCCATTGTTTCTAGTTCTTTATTATGATAAAATTCCTGTATTTAGAAAGTCCACCTTGGAAAACAGCCTAGGGAAGGAGCGAGAGTTTGGGAGGGCTCTGCTTTCCTGCCTTCCCCTCCTTCAGAAAGTGTCTTGCTGTGGGAAAGAGGGCAGCACTTTAGGCTGTAGGTGCTTGAGGGTCCTGGTTTGAATCTGAGGGAACTGAGATGTGTCCCTCAAATCTATCACCTGAGTTGGACAGGCCCCACTAGAGCCTCTGCGGTGGGGGTGAGGGGAGATCCTGGGAGGCAGAGACCCCGCTGAATGAGCAATTGGTGTCTTACCACTGGCTGGGGTGGCACAGGGAGCACAAAAGGACCGAGCGCTCTCCCCTTGCCCAGTCTCCACTCCTGTCCTCATTGCCCGAACCTTCTATCTGAAACTAAGGGTAGCTTCTGCTGTGCGCTCAGTCATGCTTTTCTCTTCTGCCTTTCATATTTTAAACTAGGATGCTAATATTTATGAAGGCATCAACTAACATTTAACCTTTTTCAGCATCCAATATACCTGCTTATTTGGTTACATAGCACTGGTCTAGCACCGTCCAGTTAATCCAGAGAATTGAAATATCATAGGAAAGAGGAAACGAAGAAAGCAAATGCAACATTAGCTATAGAGCACCCATTTAACAAGACAGGAAATAAAGCATATTTCCCCAAGGTCGATGTGATACAATAAAGTGGTAATACTTTAGTTTCTTTAATTTCATTTTTTCTCTGCTCTGTTTTCCTTCTGACCATTACCAGCACTCACTTGTGTCCCCTTTGTGACCTAATTTCTATGTGCCTGAGAGCTCAGGGCCATTGAGAAGTGGTCCCTCCTGCTTTCCTACCAATTTTCAGCTTCTCTTCAGTCACTTCCAGCCCCTGAGACTTATCCATTTGCCTGTGGGCCTAGTGTTTGGCTGAACTGGAGAAGGGACTTAATTATCCTACTGGAAAGGCTTTCTTGACAAAATTTACTTTCCGGATCCAGGAAATAAGGCTCATGGCTTCATATATATGACTTATGGGGCAATTAGGCATCCTGGCAGGTCTTTTGGGTCCAGTAGGGATGTCTGGAAATTATATGTCAACTCCCACCCTCATTTTAGAGTCTGAAGTCTTCTGGCTTCCCCACTGGGGGACATGGTGATTAAATAAATGATCATTGATTGAATGAAAGACAAAAAGAAGAAAAACAAGTGATTTCATAAAGTGGGAGAATAAAGGAAAAATAGAATTTTTTACATTTTGATATCTTTTCTCCCTTGGACTTTCACCAAAAAACATAGTTTCCTTAGTGCCAAAGTTTAGATAATTCTATGTAATGATTTAAGATAAGTCACACTACATGACTGTTCTCTGGTTAAATGCAGACATCTGCACTGCACTCCCAGGAGTAGGTGCTAGGATGCTCGTGTCCACTCCTGGATGGAGAAACTATGATCGTAGAGGGTGGATTTAACAGTAGTCAAGGATGTAATCTTTCCTATCTTTTATTATTTTTTGGACAAGGAAAGGTTTATTGCTCAAGGAGACCTAGCTCGAGAAGTTGGGAGAACTAATTCTCAAATCTGTCTTAAGAGAGTCCCAAATTCTCTTCACTTATCTTTTATAATAATGAGAACATGAACAACCTTAAACACAAATTGAAATTGATGATTGCTGAGGTTTGGGAAAGCAGCGCATGTGGGGCTTGTTTTTGCCTTACAGCTTTTGCCTCCCATTTACTGTCACCCTGGCAGCGGTCACCCTCTGGGCCTCAGTTTATCCTGTGTTCTTAAGCAGTCACTCAATAGAAGCAGCCTATGTGTCTTTCTGGATTTGTTACTAAATTCAGGAAGCAAATAGCTTTGGGCAGTGAGGGATAGTTGTATTAGGTCATGTGTGCTACTTATTTAAAACACCTTTTTTTGGTGGTGGTATTTAGGTTACCCAAATGTAATCTGTCCTTAAGCAGTGGTTTTCAAACTTTTATCCATCTGATTTTCCTTTAAATAAGACATTACTCTAAATAGGCTAATATTAAAACAAGTTTTATATAGCTGCCTTATTTGAAGCCTGGGTTGGGAGCTGAGCCCTCACTTTTGGTTTTTCCTCCTTGAGCAGACCATGAGCACTTCTGTGGAACTGCCAGCCTCTTAAGGGAAGCCATTCATTGAAAAGAGTGGCTCCTTGGAGTCTACTTGGTACACACTAATTTGACTCCTACTGGGTTAGTCAAGTATCCCTTGAGTTTAGTGTTGGCTCCTGGAATTCTCCTGTCTACAATACATTAAAAAAATACTACATTTAGCCATAAAATAATACTGTGCCATTTTTGACTCAGGAAAGATTTTCACACAACCTAGGTGGGTGTTTAAAGCAAACCATCTTCTAAGCCAACACATGGAGAAAAACGAAGTTTTACCCTAATTGGTTTTTCTGTTTCAAATGGAGAGTTAAACCTGGAAGATGGTAGAAAGGCAGGCTGGTGCCTCTGAGATGCAATGTTCAGGACAGATGGAATGGTTGAATCTCATGTCCTGCCTTATTCACTGGTGTATGAATTTGAAGGATAGATAATACATATTTTCCTCTTTTCATAAAAGGTCTGGGTTGGGCCAGATGACATTTGGAAGCTGACCTCAGAAGGCTCTGTTTGGAAGGCTGATTTGTATCACATGATTAAAGCCTTGGGGATGGTCACCAGACCAATTGTTCAATGTGCCAAGCTAGGTCTCCATAGCTTTAAATCCATCCCAATATAATTGAAAACATGTGTTAAAATATTCATTTTCTTAAAGGTTCAAAATTTTCTTGTGATGTACTTTCCATACCATTTTGATTTAAAAGCAGAGAAGGACAATGCTGTGGCCAAAAATTTGTATGTCAGTATATGTGTTTTAAAACAAATCTTTTAAGAATAAAAATCCTAAAGAATGAACAGAAGACTGAATTATAGTTCTGAGAATTGAGGCAGGTGAGGAGACTACAGGAAAGGCTTAAAGCAGTATTTCTCAATGCAAAACCATGAGTTTTGTCATTACAGTTTATAATTTAGTACAAATGTTTTATACCCTTGCTTCCTTAAAAATGATCCTTGGTCTGGACACTGTGTTGTGACATCCACAAAGTGGAAAAAAAAGGTGTTTGCCTGTATTTATCCTGCACAAGTTTCTATCTGTGGCAGAGGTAGCAGTATCAAATGCCTACGGGGACCAAGCAGGTACATTATGTGATTGAAGCTAGCAGGTGAAGACCGTGGCCGCTTGGATGCAAGTGTTCATTTAAAGGGAGTTGCCACTGATAAAGGCCAATCCAGGGTAGCCATAGCTTCTGATTTTTCAAGATAGTCTGGGAGCTAATATTCAATGTGAAAATCTCCTGACTTCTAAAGATTTGGAAATTAAGGATGTAAATACAGAGTGTGGTCCAGTATATACCTATCTCTAAAGTCCAGAATGGGCCTGAGGCTATTAGTTTGCAACCTCTGGTCTGCAGAGTGTGATGTTGGTTGGTAGCAGAGCCTTACAAAAGGCCTTACAAAGGGATGGGACAAGTCCTCCTGTTGGGGTGGGAGAGTAGGGCTAGCTCCATCTCCATTTACCCTAGTTTAAGTGGGGACAGTGAGAGTGGGAGCCAACTGCAGGATGAAGTCTAGCAAGGTAATGTGTAGGGAAAGCTGAGTTTTCCACCTGTGTGTCTCCCTCCTGTGTGTCTCCTTGACCACTCACAGCACACTTCACTCCTCACACACTGGTTACCAAATATGTGGAGCTTTTTCCCACATCAAGCAAGTCTGTGCAAGACTAGCTGAGTATCCTACAGAATTTAACTCAATTCTGATACTACTTACCTGGAGGTAGCACCAGATCCCACAGGTTAAGACCACAGTACCATGAGACTAACCCCCACTTCAGATGCCAATCACAAGTTGTTAGGTCCCCAAGTTACTCCCCAATTCTGTCTGACTTGGCTACAGATCAGAGGTTCCCCTGACCCCCTCCTCAGTTTTGATTAATTTGCTAGAGTGGCTCACAGAACTCAGGGAAACACATTTAGCAGCTTATTAAGGGACCTGATAAAGGATGTTTTCAGGGATGCTTGGCCCCTTAACCCTCACCAGCCTCCTTACCTCACTAAACTCTACTTCCTTTCTCATGTTGGTCATGGGGAGAATGGCCAACACAATAGCCTGGCAACACCCAGGACAAATGGGACAGCCGCTGTTGTTGACCATTGTGATACTGTTATTCATCTACAAATCACTGGCTGTGTGTATGGGGGGCAATCTTGCTGGAAAGGGACCTGCTCATCAGAGGTGGCCTGCTAACGATGGGTTCCTCTTAAATCAAAGGGACATCTTTCACACACACCAGTCAGGAGAACAAGTCCATGATTTGTAGATGAATGATGGCTGAGTATCCTTTCTATATTTGATTCTTTCATAGAATTATATAAACAGCACAAGGGAAACACTAATCTTGTGAGTCGGAAGTGAAAGTGTTCCCTCTCTCTTAGCTTGGCATGATGTCCTTCAGTGTCTGTGCCTGTTATCCTAGTCCCTGTGGATTCAGACCTTTACAGACAAGATGCAGGGGGAGCATTTACAAATTTGGGGGAATACCTCTCCATTTGCGGGAAAGAAGTGAGCAGCTAATTCCGTAGCAATATGTCCATTACTCAGGGAAGATCGTGGCTCGTGTTCAGGGTTTGTGCTATTTGGCACAAAGGGGAGAAACCCATCATGTCCAGGAGGCAAACCTTAACTTTCTTTTATTTCCTGGCATCTTGAAGCAGCTCACATGTGAATTAACGGGAACCTGCAGAGTCTTAAATTTAGTTAATAGAGCCTAGCTCAGTTCCTCTTCACAAGGACAGCCACCTTTGTCTTGGTTTTCATGTGGTCCTCCAGGTGAGGGGTGGCCTGAGGGAAGGACAAGGGCGGATGGAGAACACAGTGCTTTCCACAGTTTCCTAGCTAGAACAGATGTTCCAGATGGCTCGCTAGCCAACAGCAGAATGTAAAAAACATTAAAATACGTATCCTTCAGAGCATTCTTAGCTTTACTCCTCGGTTCTCAGTAGCTTCTCTCTTGCCTTAAAAACGGAGAGGAAACCAGCCCTTTCCTGGTCTGTGTGCTTTGTGGGCTTAGCTCAGCCTTGGGCCAGCTGCTGCGGTGTGTCCCCTGGCCTCTCTGCGTCCCTTCTGTTTAGTCTCCCTTTCCTTTTGTAGACCAGCAACTTGAAACTGTGGAAAGCAGCTTAGTATCTTTGGCAGCTCCTGTGGAGAAACCCTGTCTAATGTCCACAGGAGCTGAAAGGATTGAGTTATTTCCCAGTGGCCACATGACTGGTGCAGTTTCAAAAGGGGCGTGTGGAAGAGATTGGAAACTGGCACCATGGACTGCAGCCCTGAGAAGAGCAGGCTGCTGGTCTCCTAGGATCTGTTGGGGGTCTTACAGGGTCTGACTCTTGGAATCTCATTGAGGTGAATTCACAGGTTAAGAAAAAAGTCGTGCTGGAAGGGAATTAAATCTGGCCATGTCTCTGCCAGTGCCCTTTCTAATTTTTAAGCTTGAGGCTTTGATTGAGAGACTGTGAATTATGGACCAGTAGTAAGTTCAGAACTCTGTCCTAGGACGTTGGTTGGGGAGGCCCATGTTCCCATGTTCCTCTGCACCGTTGGTGTCTCAGACTGGGCAAGGTGATGTCCATCCTGCCCTCTCGTCTAGTCCTGGTCCAGGTACCCAGTACATCCCCACACAGAGGTTGCAATCTCTTGGGGTGACTTATTCCCTGCAGGTTAGAGCAGTGGGCCCAAGGAAAAGGGAGGTTCACTTCTCTGCTCCCCTGGGGCTCTGCATGTTTATTTTGTATTGGGTTCTGCAAATTCTGTAGCTGGCCCTGCATGCCAGGGACCTGGGGTTGTGAAGCCACAGAGGAGAGAGGGGAGGATAGCAGGGAAATTCTTATTTATTAATTTAATCTGTGGTTGGCCCTGGAATCGGGATGAAGCTTGCCTTTAAGAAATTTATCGACACTGACCAGATTTCTTACCTTTATTCACATTATTTTTCTGCCCTGGAATATCTTCTGCCTCTCTGATTTTCCAGCTTATTTTTTACGGCTCAAATCAATATGAATGTCTTCCACAAGACTTCGGGGACATTCCAGGCAACATTGCTGATTCTCTACACTGAAGTCAGGGCTCTGTCTTTCCCAGCAGTATTTGAGAGTTAAACATATAATTCTTACTGTACCTCCAGTGTTCATGGTTTGGCATTATTACTGAACTTCCATGTGTTATGTTTTGTTTACATGACTATTCTTGGCTCAGTCTCCTAATATGGCTGCAAAAACACTTGTTGATTGAATGACATGTTGGGTATGTCATGGCATTTTTGGAAAATAAGAGAAGGATTAAGGCCAGACTTCCTTTAAAAGTTACTGACTGGTTGAAATCAAACTTCCAATTTAAGTGATTTTGTGAAGAAGTAATAATAAATTAGAAACTGACAACTAAAACAGGAATATTTCAACTAGAGAAAGTAGTTTCTAAGAGTCCATTTAATTTGAACCCTGTTTTTAGCAATCATGAGATTATTAAAGCTCTGAATGATTAAACATAACTTTCACTGTGACATGAGCATGTGTCCCCTTTGAGATTCACAAATTATGTTTATACCCCCAACCATGAGGATGAAACCTAGGAACACAGGCAGTATGCCTCAGCCACTGCTTAGCTTTTGAAAGTTTACGCAGACTGGTGCAGATCTATTCGGGCAGTACTTCGCCTTTCTCTCTGCTGGACTTGCCAGATTTTGGTGATTTCTTGCATCTCTCCAGTTACCGCAGCTCCCACTGCACAATCCACCACAGCAGGGCCCCCCAGTACTGTGAAGCACTCAGGACTCAAAAGGTTTCATTTCACCAAATGATGCTCCTTTTCTGATTTCTTCCAATGACCAAGGTGGACACGTGAGCTGTTTGTTCCATTTTCTGAGGATTTTTTCAGGTCATGCTTTAACAGTCATGAGAGAAGTCTGCGTCTCCATTTTGCGCGAAGCTGTCCATCAGTGCCCTTGTTTTCTTTCTCTGGTGGAAGAGAGAGGTGTGTGGGCCTGCTTTCTCCCCAGATCTCCTGAGGAGTTTAAAAGCAGGCTTTGGGATATATGAAAAAGTCTCTATTTTTTCTTAAAATATTCACAGAATCCCATGACAGAAAACAAAAACAAGATTTCTCTATTAGTCATCCAACAATGAAAGAAGGAAGCGATTCACTTCTCCACTGCTTCCTTTCAAAGCCACCTCCATGACCCTGTCAGACTCATGGGACTGATTGGCAACAAAGGGAATGACTTAGTGGGATGTGCAGTCTTATCTCTCGACAACATTTGAGACCTCCGTCCCACCTCACTGCCACCCTAGATGCAGACCCTCTTCCCTCCGAGAGTGCCCCAGACACCCCTTCCCCCATGTTTCCTCTGTCACCTTGGGGCTTTCTGGGTCCCACAGACCCACCTGAGAGGCTGCCTGTCCTCCTCAGGCCTGTGTGGGGCTCTGAGCTCAGTCATGCCCTGTGGCCCCCTGAGCTCTTGCCCTGCGCTGCAGCCTCCTACTGTGTTAAGATCTCATTTATATAAGTGACCTTGTGAGGCAGAAATGGTAATTTCAATGATATAGAAGGAGAGCCAGAGAGTCAGAAGAATTCACAAACTTGTTAAACACTATTGCATTCCAATGGTCTCCAAAGTGGCGTGGGTCTGCTGTTGGGAAGGTGCCCTATTAATTCTTATTGATTAACCACTAACCACATGAGAGCTCCTGACTGGCCAGTTTCTAGATGAAATTGTGGCAGGTAGAGTACTTTGGAAAAAAATGAAGTCCATTTCCATTTGGCCACATTAAGTCTCTGTTAATTAGTCACTGAAAACAGCTCTGTATGTTTACATAAGATTCCAAGTTTGTCTCAAGAATTATTCAAATATAGGAATAATTTCAGTGGTGGAACTCAAACTCTAAACATTTGGAATATGGACATTTTATTTGACTAAAACTAAAAACTCCATTGAAAACACAAATATTATTCAAGCTTCTACCTCAATTCCTGGCTCTTTTTCCCTCGGGAAAGAACTTCCAAAATATACAGTATTTTGGACATATATTTTATTTGTTGGCCCAGTTTCAATTCTGTTGGGAAATAACTATAATAGTAGTTAATACAGTCATGCACCACTTAACAATGGTGGGGATACTTTCTGAGAAATGTGTCCTTAGAGGCTTAGGCAGTTCTGTTGTGCTAACATTATAGATGTGCTGACACACACTTAGATGGAATAGCCTACTACACACCTTGGCTCTATGGTATAGCCCAATGCTCCTAGGCCACAGCCTGTATAACATGTTACTGTACAAAACAACATGAGATTAAACAATTTATGGGATATAGTGAAGTATTATATAAGCATTAAAAGGATGAATAGAGCTAAACCAGTTGATTTGATAGTGTTGAGTAAAAAAAAATCAAGATTCAGAAAACTATAATATATATATACACACATAATATATATAGTATATGTTTATATGTGTAAGTATATGTAATTCTAGAATGTAAACTCAAATAGCACAGGGACTTTATAGTTCATCATTACTCTGCAGTACTTACAGGAGTAATATAAACTCAGGGAAAAAATCAGAAACGCAGGCACTAGATTGTGTGGTTATATGAGGTAAAAGGGGTCTAAGAAAAAAACCCCAAATAGCTTTATATTACTGCATTTATATATTTATGTAAAATTCTGTGTATGAATGTTTGAAGATATTTTTAAAAAATACAAATCAAAAAAGTTCACGCAAATTTTGCATTCTACAGCATTATATATTTATGCTTATACATAATGTTTATATTTATTTTAATGTGAAAAATATTTTAAAGTGCTTTAAATTGAAATAGGCCAGTCAGAGAAAGACAACTACCATATGATTCCACTCATGTGGAATCTAATGAACAAAATGAACTAACAAGCAAAATAGAAACAGACTCATAGAGTGCAGGCTGACAGCTGTTGGGAGAGTTTGGGGGGCTGGGTGGGGGGTGGTGGAGGGATTGAGCAGAAAAGAAAAAAAAGAGAAAAAACTCATGGACATGGACCACAATGTGGTGATTGCCCAGTGGGGAGGGTGATGGAGGGAGGCAGAGGAGGGTACAGGGAGGATAAATGGCAATGGATGGAGACTTGACTTTGGTGGTGAACACAATATACAGTGTATAGATGATGTGTTGTTGAATTGTGCACCTGAAACCTGTATAATTTTGTTAACCAGTATCACCCCAATAAATTCAATAAAAAGGAAAAAAATAAAGTGTTTTAAATTACTATGGAATTCTCTCAAAAGATTCATTCTCAATTGAAACAGAGACTGTGGTATTAAAGAATGATTACTTTTTAGATGTGGTAATAGTGTTGTAGTTATGTCAAACCAAACAATCCTAACGAGCCCCTGATCTTTGTGAACTGTGCACTGAATTATTTATGGATGAACTGATACGGTGTCTGGGATTTGCCTCAGTGTGGCTGGAGGGGAGGGCATGTAGAACGAGATTGGCATGTGTGTAGCATCTGTTGACAGTTGTTGAAGCTGGATGCTGGGGACGTGAAGGATTCATTATATCATTGTAATTGTACTACTGAAACGATACTCTGTTGTGCTATTGAAATTTTCCATGTAAAGTGTTAAAAACTAAAAATGTACAGTTTCCATAATCAGCTCTGTTTAACTCTCGAAGTTATATTTCATAGCAGTAATCCATTCTGGAGTGTTCCTTAAATCTCCACTGTTTGCTTGATAGTAGTTAATTCAGGTTATTATTTGCAGTACTTCAGAATATAAATGAAATCTATTTAGTAAGTGAACTTTGAAAGTCACTGTTATTAAGACAAAAAAATAGGTCAGTTTTTAAACCTGAATTTCACCTTCTGTCAAGTGGTTTTCTCTTTTCCACTTGAAGATAAACAATTCCACCCTACTGCCCAGCTCTACTTTCTATCTGTTTGGTACTATAAGTGTCAGAATTACTTTCTGTTCTCTGTAGAAATTTCTTAAAATACAGACATTTTTTTAACCCTTCTTTTGTGTTTTACGAAGCAGGTCCTCCTCCCAGCAACCAGTCAACCCATCACCCAACAGAGGCAGCCACTCACTGGCTCACTCAGCCAGTTAGAGGCACTGTGAGGGACAGAGGTGAGAGGTGTGTCTAATGACTCATCACTGCCTGATCCGAAGAGTTAAGGCCTAAATTCTGTGGAGACTATAGATGCTCAATCTATCCTTAAAACTGACATGTCTCTACTAACTATGGGAAATCCCACTGAGCTTAAGCAGGAGTCAGGGGACTTCTACTGTCACGAATGTGGAACTCCTTCTGCTGTATCCTGCCAAATAGCACATCTACTTCCAAGGGAGCTTCTCACTCAAGGGAAATTACGTCAGAATAGCATGAGTGTACTGGGAGGGGCTCAGCCCGTTGTTTTTACAGAAAGGGTCATTAGGCTCAGACAGATGGGTAATAGTTAAATAAATTCTTAAAGCATTTGAAATCCTCTTGCTTGAAGCATATCTTTGGGTGAGGATTAAAAGAAATGGTATAGCCCGGCCGGCGTGCCTCAGTGGTTGAGCATCGACGTATGTCGCCGTTTGATTTCCAGTCGGGACACATGCCCGAGTTGTGCGCTCCATCCCCAGCAGGGGGCGTGTGGGAGGCAGCTGATCAATGACTCTCATCATTGATGTTTTTATCTCTCTTTCCCTCTTCCTTCCCTCTCTCTCTCAAATAAATAAAAACATATATTTTTAAAAATGGCATAGATCAGTGTATACATCTGGCCCTCCTCATTCGCAGACCCCCAACTGTGGATAAAAACAGTACAGGTATCTGTTGAAAAGAATCCGCATATAAGTGGACCTGTACTTTTCAAATCTGTGTTGTTCAAGGGTCCACTGTATTTGCTGCTCCACTGAAGTAGAGAAATTTAGAGTACCTGGAGGTCTGAATTGTTTTTAGATAGCTCCACTTAAAATTACAATGTTTGTAATCAATTTTGAAATCAGGCTTATCCAAAAATCATAGAGTCTAGAGATTTACTGTGTTGAGACAGAAAGGATCCTGCACCCTCTGGAAACTCTGCACCATTCCTGTCTCTGTAACGGGATTGCTGTGGAAGTTTGTGCAAGTTACTTAACCTCCCTGGGCCTCATCTTTTCATCAACAGAAGTAGAGTAATGGAGCAGTCAATCTTTAGGATTTCTGCCAGCTCTAAAATCCAATGATTCCCTAAAGGGGGACTGATCTTATAACAGACCACCCAGGTGGATGGTTAACTCTAGAGCATACCTCATCATTTGACCCAAGAGAACATGCTCCACTAGGTCGTTGCCACATAATCATGAGCAAGGGCAGACCACAACACAAAACAATTGAAACAGAAACTTGGAACTGCTGTTGATTTATCTCTAAGATGTGTTTTTCCATTTTCTCTGGCAAGTTTTCTCTCAAGTAGAATCAGCTGCAGAGAACAAGCTGGCAGGATACTCACAGACCCTTCTGCTTGGGGAAGGTTGCAGAGTCCTGGGCCCCTTCTGAGAGCCTCTCTATTCATCACTTTCACCATTAGCTCTTCTGCGGGAATGCCACCCAGGCTGTAGTCCCTCCTGCACCTTGCTACACAAAGGGAAGCTTCTTCACCAGGGGTCATGCCACCTTGTCATCTTCATACCTTTCCACTCCATCAGGAGGTGTGGGCCCCTCCCCTTCCTAGCAGAAGAAGAATATGCCCTCAGAGAATGTCCAGGGCAAGGGCAGTGTGTCTGAGTGGATGGCGTGCTTGTGATGGACTAGATGAGAGGAGGTGTTGGATGGTTTCCTGAGGGTGAGAGCATACAGCCAGTTGCTTTTTGCCAAAATGATATTGTATAGCTCAAGGAATGACACGGCCGTCTAAGCCAGGCGCCTAACATGCTCAGGCCCAGATTACTTCATGTGGACAGTGACACTGGCTTTGTCATAATAAATAGCTCTTAGCAAAAGGCCTGGCAGAGTGTGTATTTTCTCTGTTTTATAGATTGGAGGTATGGAAACAAGAATCAGGAGTCTTTTTGGGGAGGAATATGTGTTTCAAACTTGAGAAGCTTGGGGGAATTTAAAGTCTTTTTTTTTAGGTTTTTCCTTCTGATATTTGACATCCATTGGTGGGAAGAACAAATTATCCTTATCTTGTGATTTTCTCACTTTGAAGATCTCATGAGGAGATTGGTATGTCTGTCCTTGTGAGAACTCTGAGCACATTGGTGACATCTGAAAGCAGTCGTCCGTGTGGAGTGTGGCATGGGCACTGCTCAGCACCTTCAGGCATTTCTAAGATCACGTGTTCTTGGCAACATAACATTCAGAGTTTCCAGATACAATAAAAAAACACTCATACCAGGAAATAGGAGAACCTCTACATGGGTGAGATAAGACAAGGTTTTCTGCTCTTGGTGCTCACTTTTAGAGGCAGATGCTGCTTGTGGCCACAGGGCGTGTCCTTCCAGCGATTAGAACTTTCCCTCAGAGTGAGTTGGTGCTAATTGCAGAGCTTGTTCCTTTTTTCCAGTTACCAGTCAGAACCTCCAACTCCACTGGATCCTGATCAAAGTGCCTGTATTTCATGGTGATAATTGATACTTTCTCTGGAATAAATACCATAGAGAAGGATCCCCTGCTTTTTCCAGATACAGCCTTGTCTCTGATATGCAGGGAAGTGCCCTCCATGGACATAATAGGAGCCAGGCTAACTATGCTCTAGAACAGCTTGGGGTTAAGCTTTACTTCCTTAACTTAGTCAATATATACTAACCACATTGGAAACCATTGCTGGTGTGTTTGGGGAAAGGGCAGAACCTCATATGATTGCCTAAAGTTTAGAGCCATCTGGATAGAGTATACATTTAGATCAAAGTTTAAGATTTAGAGCAATAAACTGAAATCTGGATAGGTGCTATCCTGTGAGCACATTGGCTGGAAGAACTTTTGGGGCTGGAATATCTGGATGGCATTTTATTTCTCCTTTGGATACATTTTTGTGCCCTTGCTGTTTAGGGAGTAATCAGTCAAAAAGGTTATTTGTGTTATTTCTAAGAGGTCAATTTGTGGCTAATTTTGATAGAAGAGAGGCAATAAAATATAGTGGATCAATCTGAACTCTAGAGCCAGAATGCCTGGGTTTTAATCTCAGCTCAGCCACTTTACCTCTTTGTGTCTCAGATTCCTTATCTGTCAAAAATAAGAGCATTTAACTTGATTGAGTTGTGAAGACTTATCTGTGTGCATCTATAGTACTTATGATGAGGCCTGGTATGAAGCATTTGATACTTACAGGTTAGCTTTCATTATCCATTCAAATGAAAAGTGCATAGTATGTATGTATCGGTTTATTAGCATTTATCAAATTTTGAAGTTAAGCAAAGTGCTTTTAATCTGGAACAGAAGAAACCGATGACATTTGAAAGCATAGAGGCTGTGGTAACAGCCTACTACAGGATGCTTGCAGGGAAGATCCTGTGGGACTGAAAACTGAGTTTATGAGTACAGAGAGGTCGCCTTTTGAGGATTGCAGTCTAGCATTCTCTGTTGACAGTGCGAATGTAAATAGGCACAGGCCTTTTAGAGGGCATTTTGGTAATGTTTGTTAGTTTTTAAAGAAAATCCTTACATCCTTTGGCTTGGCAATTTTACTTCTAGGAATGCATCCAAATGAAATATCAAGGATGCAAACCATGTTTATTTACAAGGAATTGAAGCAATGCATATAATAGCCAGAAATAAGAAAAAATGAAAATATCTAGTAATATGGGCTTGTTTGCTAAAAAAAAAAAAAATGAAGTCATGTACATATACAGATTAAGCAGCTGTTAAAAGTAGTATTGAAGATTATTTAATGATGAGAAAATGTCAACAATATATTTTAAGTGGAAAAAAGTTTATAAAACTCTGTTTAATATGATTTTTATAGAATCTACCCCTTGCCCACTTGCCTTCCTAGGCTTTCTTAGCAGCACAAGCCATAGGATGGAGGTGGTCTTGCCTTAAGTATTGTTACTACACCCTTCCTTGAGTTACCCCATCACAAACAGCAGGAGAGCACAGTTCCCCGAGACTCCCACACTGCAAATTTCAGTAAATGTTCATGATCAGAGTGTGATAGCAAACAAGTGTCAGACCGTTTTTTGTGTGTTTTTTTTTAATTTTTATTGATTTCAGAGAGAGGAAGGGAGAGGGAGAGAGATAGATAGATAGAAACATCATTGATGAGAGAGTCATTGATCAGCTGCCTCCTGCACGCCCCCTGCTGGGGATCGAGCCCACAACCCAGGCATGTGCCCTGACAGGGAACTGAACCTAGATCCCCTGGATCATAGGTTGATGTTCAACCACTGAGCCACGCTGGGGGGCCGGACTGTTTTAATAGGAAACAAAACAGTTTTCTTTTTCTGTTCATTCTTTGATGCACTAGAAGGGTGCAACACACATATTTCTCTCTACCCCCTAGGGGATTAAAATGATTAATTTTTCTTTGCCTTTGAGGATAAGGAAGCTTTTTTTTTTGGTAGCTAATGGTTAAGAATCTGGATTTAATAGTTAATATCTACTGTGCAAGAACAAAAGAGAGGAAAAAGGTTGAGGAAAGAAGCAATTTGTTTTGGAGAAATGGGGGTGGACATTCCCCTGGAATAGAAGCAGGGAGTGAGCTCTGTGTTCTCGACAGCACCCTTGGAAGATGGCAAGACCCCAGAGAGGCATGATGTTGGGGTATGACAGGACAGGTATTCCAAGCCTTGTTAAAAATTACTGTGTCCCAAATGTGACACTAAAGAGAAGAGGGGACCATATATAGAGGGAAAACTGGTGTCTTAACGATAACTTGTGTGGAACAGAGGCCCCCTCCAAGTTTCCACTGTTCCTTGGAGTTGCATAGCTTTGCATTCAGTTGTAGGGTTTGAAAATGTCAGAGGCACCCTGACTGAAGTCACTGCTGAGGGAGACAACAGACCCAAGCTCCTGTTTCAAATCTTCTTTCAGATCATCAAATAGCACCGGGACCTCCATTTTCTACACTGTTTCCAATATAATTTTAAAAAATAAGCTTCTCTAGCCTGGGTGTCCATTCAAATATAAGTAGTTTATATTTCAGATGGGTGAACACAGTATCTCATATTAGAACAATTTAACAGGAAAAATACAATAGAAAAAAATAACCCTTCACTTGTGATGGAGACCAGGACACAAACAAGTTTTATCTCACTTGGGACCTCTCAGTAGATGAGCCAACTCACTAAGACTATTTGTTTACTTCATTAGTTGTGACTATTCAACAAAGACTATGTCATTTCACATCCCAACATCTGAATAAAGCACTGTTAGGTCCTGGTGCTCTGCTTTCATATTTCTTTCAATTAAAGCTAAGCTCACCACCTGATGATGGAAATGAGAAAGCAGCAGAGCTCATCTCAAGCTTCCTAGGTCTTCGTGTCCCCAGAAGACCTGGCTGTGGCCTGTCTTGCCTCTGGGGGTGAAGAGATTGCCAGGCCCTAGAAGAAGCCCCTGTTCCATTCACACCAGGATTTTTATACCCTCCAGTTTCTTCTAACTGCTTTGGAGTCTGGCTCCATGCCTGTCCACCAGCAGGGCCAAGTGACTGACAACAGCGGTGGCCCTGACTGAGTCAGTCACCTGTGACACGGGTGAAACAGTGGTCAGATTTCCAGTAGTGCTAGTTTTTCCAGTAGACCTAAAATTTGGGTCTCATTTTTGACCCTAAAGAAATCCCAGTGTTTCACCATTAAAATGAAGTTTCCATTGGTTTTGTTTTAGATTCTCTTCAGCAGAATAAGGAAGTACTTTGTTCCAAGTTTCCTGAGAGATTTTTTTTTTTAAATCAAGAAGTGATATTGATATTCAGTTAAAATATTTTCAATTTTCATTTTGATTTTTTTGATCTAGAAACAAAAAACCCAAAAAACCTCTTGCCAAGTGTGAGAGTTGGAAGTGCTCACCTCTTGACGAAAACACATGGCTAGACGTCTTCTGTTACAGTGCGACTTCTTATCAGTAGGAAGGAAGAGGGTTAGTCATTATTCAGTGTCAGCTTCCTAAGGTGAGTTAATTCATGGAGTGCTTTTCTCTGCAGGTCTAGGTACTGATGACAGCTTGGAGTGGGATCACAACGGGGTGGACAGGAAAATTAATTTTTGAAAGAAGGAAGGGAGGAATTCAGGTTCTGAGCCAGAAGTCTGGCCCCAGGAAGTCTATTCAGGCTGAGAAAACAAGGCAGGGCAATCTAGCCCGGGACCTACTAGCAGGAGAGTGCTGGGGCTTGGAGGTGGTCGAGTCTGACCATGTGTTCGAGTGCTCGCTCTTGTCAACTCCCAGCTCTGGCCTCTGCAGCCCATGCCTCCCACTTCCCCTCAGTGGTGGCCTTGAGGAAATAAAGCATCAGATGAGAGCTTCTCCACTAACCTGCGTCCCTGCCTCCCACCTCCCCAGAACTGTGCTTCACAAACTACCCCTTCATCTTGCCACTTGCTCTTTGATCTTTTGCTTATAAACATGCTGAGTCTCTTCCATTAAACTCCCAAACCAAGACCCCATTACTGTTACACATGCAATGCAGTATTCATTGTAGGAAATTTGGAAAATGCATAAAACTACAAAGAAAAGTAAAACCCACATATGAATGTACCACTGAAAGATAATTACCTTGAACATTTTTGTATATTAATTTTTGGATTTTTGTTTTTTGTATGTGTGTTGTCTTTTGCTTTCTCTTTATCTAGCCACCCTTTTTCCTACTCACAAAATTGGGATAAATAAAGCAGATCTATTTTCTAAATTACTTTGTCTTTCTATTAAAATACCTTTTCCTGCTGCTGTTTTCTTCCGCTCCCTCATCAGCATGGAGAGTCTATGCCCCCTGTCTACACTTCTGCACTCTTGAGTCAGTGTGCAACTCTGAAAGACTGTCCTGCACCCCCAAATCCTCCCTCCTCACTCCCATCAGTGGCTGGCGAATGCTGTCAAAGACCTTGGCACTGGCAAACCTTGCAGACTTTACCTTTCTTCATTTTATTGAACTTGCAGTGACAGTTGCCACTTTTGGTTACTGCCTCCTGGGGACTCTCTCCTTCCTTAATTTTCATGAAAACCTCACCCTGCTTCTCTCTCTCTCTTAGAATGCATCTCCAGCTTCCTGAGCTAGTCTTACCTATTAAAGTGCTAGGGGCCCTCACAGATCTCCCCTCGGTCCTCCCTCACTCTCCAATCTCTGGGCAGTCCCATCTCTATCAGTGATTCTATCTCAAGTTCCTGCTTTTCTCATGGGCTCCAAACCCACAGATCTAGACTGCTCACTGGCACCTCAGACATGACTGAAGTGGAACTCACAATGTGTTTGGGAGGGTTTTATGGGCCAGCCTGACAATAGCATGCATCGTTCTGCCCACGTTCCTCACCTAGAACTCAGTCACATGGGTGCCCCTAGCAGCAAGAGAGGCTGGGAAATGGAGTAGCCGGGTGATCAGGAAGGGAAGCGACACGGCTGGGAGAGCAGCCAGCCAGCCTCCATCCCAGCTACCTACAAGGAATGTCACGTGGCAAACTCACCCAAGGCATGACCTCTGTGGAGTCCACTGATAAACATCAGGATGGCAGCATGGGAAGAGTCTTCCAGGGAAGCCAAGAACGGAAACCCTGTGGAGGTTTTGCAAAGAGAGGTCAGAAAACAAGGACAGATATTAAAAGCAGCACATCAAACGTGATTTCTTCTCCACGAAGCCGTCCAAGATGAGCTCAGTGAAAGAGCATGAGGTCAGCGAGGGCCTCCAAGCAGCCAGATGGGGCTTTTCTCTCGGCATGGAGACATCCAGCTCTCCTCCAGGAGGAC
Source organism: Miniopterus natalensis (assembly GCF_054644295.1). NCBI lineage: Eukaryota > Metazoa > Chordata > Mammalia > Chiroptera > Miniopteridae > Miniopterus > Miniopterus natalensis. The sequence goes on along the minus strand of NC_142085.1, from coordinate 87,748,372 downwards.
ACCAGGACAGTTGAGGCCATGCTTTGAGCATGCTTTCATTTATCACTATCTTTCCCCCCAGCTCAGCTGCAAGTTGGAAATGTTTAATGCTTTTAGATTTCTGGTCATTTTCAAAGATAGCCGGTAGTTCAGTTCTGTTTCTTTCATGATCCTTCTTAACTCTTTTTGTCTTTATATTTTTCTCCCTCTCATTGCCAAGTATCTTCCAGAAAGCATGGCTCAGAAGGTGAGGGGAGCTGAGAGCAAATGCAGCCTGGGTGCCTGTTCTTCCTTTGGCTGGAGCCGTTACCTCTTTGGTATCTGTGAGGCATAAGGCAGTGGTCCCATCACACCAAATAATGGGCCTGACGCATAGAGGAGAATTCTTACATTGTGAGTGTTTCCTTACCTGTAAAACATGGGTGAAGAAGATGAGTCATTCTTACCAACCACCCTTCCACTTAGAAAATGTTTAATGGAAGCTTTCTTTGATCTAGCTGGCAGGTAGATTTCCACAAATACTAAATAATAATCATTAAAAGTCTACATTTATTTGTTCTAAATCAAGTCTTCTTTCCCTTCTTTTTCATTCCCACTACCACCATCTCTTAACTGCTCTGTCTCTCTTTGTTTCTTGGGAGTTACCAAGAAGTAATGAGTTTTGCCCCTCAAGTCAGGCCACCAGGAAACCCCAGTTCTGCCACTTATCAGCCATGTGGCCAAGGCAAGTTCTTTAACATCCCTTTGCCCTCTGTTCCTCGTCTGTGACATGAAGGACATGATAGGACCTGCCTAACGGTGGCTATGAGGAGTAAATGAGTTAATTATTTTTATTGAGATATAATTGACATATAACATTAGTTTCAGGTGAACAACATAATGATTCAATATTTGCATGTATTGGGAAATGATCAGCACAATAAGTCTAGTTAACATCCATCACCACACAGAGTTATACATTTTTTCCCTTATAATAAGAACTTTTAAGATTCACTCTCTTAGCAGCTTTCAAATATACAATTATTAGTATTAGTATTATTAGCTGTAGTCACCGCACTGTATATTATATCCCTAGGACTTACTTGCTTTATAACCGGAAGTTGGTACCTTTTGATTACCTTCACTGCTTGTGCCCCCACCCCCCTGCCCCCAGCTGTGGCAACCACCAATCTGTTTCTGTTCTTTGTATCCATAACCTTAGTTTTTTGGGTTTTTTAAAAAGAGTTAATTTTTGTAAAGAACTTAAGGCAGTGCCAAGCATGTGTTTAGCTTTTACTATTACTATCCCCATTTTAATTCATTCAGAAAGCCAGGGGTAGAGTGTTGAAACCATTAATTTCTCTGCTAACAGTCTTTAGTGATTCTGCATTGCCAAACAAATGAAGTATAAATGTCATTCAGGGCCCTCCGTGATCTGGCCAGGATGCTTCCTTCCAGCATATCAGAATCAACCATGAGCTTATTCTTTGGATGCACCTGTCTCTTTACTACCTCAGCATCTTGGCACATGGCATTCTCTTTGCCTGGAATTTTATCTTTCTAGATAGAAGTTTTACTTCTTTTGGCATGCTGCTTTCATCTCATCCTGAGTAGATTATGACTAAACCAATGGCTATTTACCTGGGGCTTTTTCCCAGCTCCCTGCAAACCTGTGTGTCTACCTGGGGAGAGGGCAGGCGAGCTCTGATGAGTTGATGATCAAAGTGAGAAGAGCAGGAAGGTGTTTGTTCCAGTTTGGACATCCAGATGTGCTCAAGGCTAATCTTTACACTTCCATACAATGCAATTACCCTCATCTAGAAAGTGAGTGAACAAGACATTCTCTGCCCCCTTTCGTAGGGTTACTAAGAGGTATAAATGATGTCAACGACATGAACATTTTGTGGGGAAAATAATAAGCTTCGCAAATATACAAAAGATCGTCATTATTACAATAGAGACAAGATTGAAAAGAAAGAGTATGCCCAAGACTTTGATCCATTACTAGACATAATCAGTACCAGCTTGAATGGCTATTATGTGCTATGCATAGTCCCATTTAATTTTAACAACCTCTGAGTTGTAAAGGCTGAGCCTAGGCCCAGAGACATGTAGGAACTTGCCCAGATTCCCATGGTTGGTTGGCAGTAGACACATAAACTAAGGCTTCTAATTGAATTCAGATCCATCTGACTCTAGAACTTAGGTTCTTCACAGTGACCTTCTGCTCTCAGACCTTATGAGTGATGTCAGTAACGTGAGTGCATAGAATTTGGAGTAGCATCTCCAGAGCAGAGGCCTCGAACCATGGGCAGCATCTAACTCACCTGAGGAAGCATTTCCAGAACACAGTTGCCCAAGTGCAGCCCCAGAGATTGAATCCATCGGTCTTGGGAAGGGCCTAGGACTTTGCATTTTGAAAAAATTCCCCCAGAAAATTCAACTGTTTGTCCCTATTAAAAACCTCTACTTTAATAAATTTGAATTAGTTGGGCACATGGCATTCTCCTTGCCTGGAATGTGCCCATCTTTGTGCTGGGCACTGGGGTACAGATATGAATAAATCTGACTCTGTCCTTCAGGGTCTTGTGTTTCAGAAGAGAATTGATTTTGTGGAATTTGCAACAGAGCAGTAAGTGCTAATAACACTATGGGCAGTGCTATGGGATTGTGGAGAAGTGAGTGCCAGACTTTGAGCAGATGCTTGAAGGATGAGCAGGCATTTATCAGTTGACATAAGTGGCTCTGATGACATTTATTATTTATTGAACATGAAACAGATTAGTTCAGATTTTGGTATTGGAAAGATCACTGTGGCGATTTTACAAAGGATAGATAGAAGGAAAAGTAGGCCCATAGCAATTCAACCTTCTGGTCCCATTTGACCTTCACCTCCAGTCCAGGTCGTCTTCCTCATTCACATGTGGACCCATTATTGTTAGGCTCAATACTGCATGTGAACTTGGGCCTTCTCGAACATTCTCTGACATTTCTTACTTCCTGTGTCTTCCCGTCCCTTTCCCACTGCCATGGGAACTGCTCTTCGTGATCACCGTCCTCACCATCTCTTCCTGGGCCTCAGACCATCCCCATCTACACAGTTCATAATCGCTTTCCTGACCTCCCTTGCTTACCATACAGCCCGGAACCCTTTGATAGTCATTCCAATGAAACATTGGCTAATGTGTCCCCTTTGCCAAGTACAGAGACGAGTTTATTTTGAATACATAAATGAATCATTTTAATAGTATTATTTTTGGAAACCCCAGATGTTTTATGTAAGAAACATGGTCTAAAAAAGATAAAACATTAAAACCAAATGAACAGATAATATGCTGTCAATACTGACACATTTAAAACATAGAGCTTGGGCACATGTATGGGGGGAGCAAAAGTAGGTTTACAGTTCGTATGGAAAATAATACAGTAATTAATAACACAAGAATAAGCTGTGTTTTGAGTATTCACAGCAGTAAGCCTACTTTTGCCCCACCCTGTATTTGTGTTGGGTTATGTAAGAGGTGTGCTTTGGTGAAACGCAAAGTTTGAATTATGTAGGATGAACTTGTCAAATGCTGTACTGTATGGAGATACCGTTTGCATGTTTATGTTTATATTTTCTTCAGAACTATGCAATTTGCTCTTGCTCTTGCTTAGCTGATTATGAAGTAGGAAGTTGGGACTTAAATGTTACTTCATGATTGACAAAATAATATATTAATTACTCCAAAGGTTCTTTGATTAGCAAATAGGTAGAATTTTTCCTGTTGTATTCTACGATCTTGGTTATCCATGACCAAATTAAATTAGGTGTGCTAGTGCCCAAATCTTAAAACAGATTCTAAAGGCATTCTAGCCAAATTGGAATTATTTTTTCCAATAATTTCCTTTATATTCTAATGATGTTGTACTGATTTTTATTGTAGATACTATTGAACCTAACAGTTTTATCAAACGGCCCTTGTAGCCCATGAGCTGTCACCTCACTGTCCATGTGTCCCTGGTTTTCTTGCCCTTGGTCCCGGGTGGTTGAGCCTGTCCCAGGTGGTTGAGCATCTTGGGGAAAGTGCTGAAAGAGGGCTTCTTGGTTCCAATTACTGATACCCCAGGCTTCTTTTTATTTATTCTTACTTGACCCATGAGCACATTTCTCAGGGTGCTTATTCTTATTCTGAATCTTTCCTGCCCTGCCCAATTCCTAACCCTCATCCCTGCTCTCTCACTGTTGGCGTATGGCCTTGTTTCACACTTTTCAGAGGAAATTGAGGTGGGCGTGGAGTCCCCTTCTTCCTCTCCATCTCAGCCTTTCTCTGAATCCTTACTTTGGTTCTGCTTCCCATGCATCTCAGAGAAAGAACTGTGCCTCAACTCCAAGATCAACATTTCCTCTTGATCTCTCCTCCCTCCCCTCCCCAGGACCCCTCTGTCATGTCATCTACGCTGCTTTCTTTCCATCCAGTCTTCCTGTGCCCTTCTCCCACGCCCTCCAGCCTTCCCACCTGCTCCGCTCTCCCAGCGTTATGCCATCTGCTTTTCTAATAGTTTTTCTGCACGCTGGCCCGTACCGCTCGCTTTTCTCCCTCGTCAAGGTCTGGTGTAGATCATTTCCTTTCCTCACCACCCTGTCTTCATTCTAGGACCCACCAAAGCTGTTTGCCTGTATGTATCTCATTAGCGTTACCATGTTCTTTCTTTCATTGCTATTTACGTACATCTTTTCATCAGTGTTTTATGGCTTCAGTCTGTGTGTGTCTGCTTGAAAATTTTCCATCATTAGATGATGCAGATGCAGTGTCTTCTGCAGTGAAGTGCAGTCTTCACTCAGATGTTGGCATCTCACAAGGTTTACATTGATCACCCTGCTTAAAATTCCAGCTTGTGCTCCCCCCTCTAGCACTCCTGATTCCCCCTGCCCCTTACTAACTGTAACACATTTAATTGCAAATAACATTGCTTTCTAAGAGTGATTTCTAATTTATAAACGTGTAGGTGGGAGCTTTGGGATTACAGTCTCATCAAGGTGATTCAGGGACACATGACAGCACTGAAGTTGTGATTAATAAACGGATTGTTTGAATAGAGACTATAAGAGGGAAGCCTGTAGAGCATGAATTGTTGAGATGTCTGCCACTGCTGGGTGGAGGGAGGACACAGCAGGCTGGTTGGCCTCTGGCAATGTCTCGTTTGCTCTCCCAGCCCGGCCCTATGGAATATGGTGTGGTTACTTCAGGCTGACTCTGACGTTGATGTCAGGCCACCAGACATTAAGAGACTGGCCAACAGCTCAGACAGAGCCTCTTGGGGCAGGTAATAAGGGTTATCTTCATCCTGAAGAGCATGCACACAAGGATTTCAATTTATGTCTTATGAAAGTAACATTTTATGATGATGGAAAAAACATTAGCCTGAGTCACAGTGGAGAATGTGGGTCCAGCCCTGATCCCATGAAGTAGACCTTGTGAGACCTTGGCCCCTGACGCCTTTGACACTCAAGTTTTGCTTTCCATATAATGAAGGGATTGAATTGGATGGGCCTTGGGATTTCTTTCAGCCATAAATTAGGATAATTGTGACCACCGAACTCAGCAAAATGTAAGCTGCATTTGCTACTAGGTGATACTTTGTTAGGGCCTGGAGCCCCTGAGCTCCATATAGGTTCTGGGCTTGAACAGCAGAAATGAGCTTACCAATAACTGGGAGGAGGCAAACTGATTACACAGTTTACTCATTACATGTCTTAGCTGATAACAAACCCCTGAACATCAAGCCCCTGAATGTCACCAGGTAGGCTGAAGTAAATCGGGCAGGGTTGACTTGCAAAGCTGATCTGGAATGTCCACCAGCCCAGGAGTTTCTGTGTCCTTAAAAAATCTGGGTAATGGGCATGATGCTTGTTAATATTATTATTTCTACTTTTCTGTATGTTTAAAATACCTCATGATGAAAGTGATCTTTACTTGTTTTGGAAGAATGTGGAGAGAAGCACCCTGGGGCAGTTAAACTTTAGTTGAGGGCATTTTGAAGCCCAGTAGGCAGGCTGAACTAGGTAAGAGGATCTGGAGCCTCAGGACTGAAGGTAGCACTGCTGCCCACTCCAAATAGAAGCTTCCGAAGCCTGCATTCTCTCGCTCTCTCCCCCCGTGTGACAGGCAGGCTGCAGCACAAATGGTGAGGGGGGAGCACTGAGTCCCATTTCTGCACCTTCGGTTGGGGTGACCTGAATTTTCCCTGGGATGGCAGAGATGTGCTCACTTAGAGATTTCCTGCAGTCCTGAGGCTTCTCAGGAGGCAAGGAAATGGAGGCAATAATAGGAAAGGGAACAGGGAAGGCGTGGTCCCTGTACCCCCTAAGGCGCTGAAAGTGGTTACTTTTCCAGAACAGCAAGATTTACAGCAGACACAAATAGCATGATGACAGGAAGCGATCAAGCCACATATGGAAATGGAATTCACGTATTTTAAGTGTCTGATGTAGGCTCTGGGGTTCCGGGGTGGGGGCTGGGGAGATTAATTTCATATAACAAAGAGGCCCCTTGCTCTCAGTAACATACCTTTGAGCATCTTCTCATGGAACTTAGCAGCAGTGCTGAAAGCTGAAGATGAAAAATGTGTTTAACAAAGATAAACCAGTGACCAACTGCTAAGAATAAATCCAGTCGCTCCTGCCTGTTCACCTCCCAGTTCTGTATAAATCACCTTCTTGACAATTTTGTCCATTTTCTGCATATATAATAAGAATTTTAGAGATGTTCACCTAGGTTAACCCACCTTCTTTCACTTCCTTCAAATAAAGAAGGCACATATTAGCAAGCAAATATTTTTTTCTTTCTCTTACGTGTTGGTATTAGAGAAAGCTGACAGTTCTGGAAACATAAGTATGAATTTAACCTAATGCAGCCAAGTCTATGCTGGCAGAATAAATATGAAGTGGGGACCTCATATTGCCAAATTTTATTTTACATATTAAACTTACAAAATGCATCCCCAAATTATACATATTATTACTTAAACTCTTTTTGCTTGTATTGTTCCTGCCTAAAATTAAGGATAAACTGTGGACTCTGTGTCTTAAACTTTATTTTTTACCTTAATGAAACTCCTAATTCTTTTAAAATAAAATTAGAATTTAGACACTTTTTTCTTATCTTGGTCCTGAAAATTGCCATGCTACTCTCTTAAGGAACTTCAGGTAAAAAAACAAAAGCCCCAAACCAATTCTCTATTCTTTCCCAACTAGACAAACTCCTTCCCTCATTCTCTTAATTCCATGGATCCAGAGTTAAATAAATTGAATTGCATTTTTAGGTAACTAATTAAATATTAGTAATTTCTAATGTATTTGTCAGAGAAGTACTATTTTAGACTATAACAGAAAGGTGGGCTTTGAAATTGCACAAACCTGGATTTGAGTGACAACTTTATCATATGCTATGATCTTGGGAAAGTTTCCTATCCACTCAAAGCTTCTGTTTTCTAATCTATAAAATGGGGGTATCAATACAAACCACTTTGATTCGCTGTGAGTATTAAATGAGCAAATGGACCATGGGCAAAAAAATAGAATTACTATGTGTTGATAGTAAATGCTCAATAAAAGTGAGATCTTCCCATTTCCTTGACACAGCCTACCTCATGCAATCACTTCTTCTAATAGAGATATTCCAGTGATGCTCAGAGGAGCGAGAGGTGGGAAAAGCAGGTAGCTCCTGGGTCAGACAATTGGAGACCTGTAGGAGAAGAGACAAATGGAAGCACTGAGGAGCCAGGGCTGAAGTGGAGCCAGTTTCAAATGTACGCAGGGAGATCAAGGCCAAGAAGTTCTCTGCAAAGGGGAAAAGAGGGTGAGAGAGCCAGAAGGAGACTGTAGAAAAAGGAGGTACTGGTTCAGTGGGAGGGGGTGGGAGCCACCTCGCCCCATCCAAGCTGGCCCTCCCCTGCAGGCACCAGGCCCTGAGTGGGGACCTTAGAGGGAATGTGTGGAAAATGTCCATCAGGTATCCATGCGCCCTGTTCTTGGAGAGAGAGGCAGGTGGATGGTTTGGGAGGTTGTGAAGGATGCAGAGACTCGGGGCAGACACTTTGGGAGTGAAGTTGTCTAATTGGTTAGAGTTTTCTTATTTCCGGGTGCTGGGAAGGAGGTCAGGGGCTGTGGTGTGTTTTCAAGCACCCCAACCACTACCCAGTATCCTAAAAATATTCAGTATGTGGATAATCAAATGGTGGTGACAGTAATCTGGAGGGCACGAGGCTGACCCAAAAGTTGGTTGGCTTGTGCCTGAGGGGCTTGATGATAAATGTGAAAAATCATAGGGAGTGGAGTTTTCGATTTTTTTTAAAGAAGAAATTTGGAGCTTTGTTGCAGCTAATGTATGGGTCCAAAGTATTTTGGACAAAAATGTTTGACCAGTGATTCCGGGTGGCCCCAGGCGTGTTTTCTGAAGGGAAATGTGAATGGATGTGTTGCAAGAGTGTCTGAGGATGGCTGGGGATGCATTTAGTTTCCCTGTCTCAGTAACCTCAGCAGCGAATTTCTGTCTGGGCCTGGTGACTGTTTGGGAATTTGGTTATGAAATATTGATTCATTTACCCCTTTAGGCACCTTCAGTTATGAGGGATGATGGTGACTCAATTGCTGGCACGGGCAGAGGACAAGTCCCCAGGGAGGCCTCCTGGGAGAGGACCTACACTGGGACGGGGACTGCGGGCCACAGGTTCTATTTTTAATGCCTCCTCCATTGTTCCACTGGAAAAGGGGCTGGGATGTAGGGCAGCCAGGGGCAACTTCAGGAATCTCACCCTGTATGGAAAGAAATGTGGGTCCCTGAAAAAAGGAGGTGGGGGAATGTTTCAACAAGGGAGTCAGCTTTGGACTGAACCAAGTCAGTTTATGTACATTTAAAGCATGCTGCAAACTCTTTCTCCTTGGGACTCAACTCTGTGGCTACAACTGCTGAAACTGGCGTCTCCTGTGAGGGCTCATCAGTGACAATCTGTATCACCATGGTTTCCTAACAAAGAACACATGGCAAGGCTGGAGGGCTGATGACGTCAGGTTGCATTTGCTTGAGTTTGGTTTGGATTAGGTTTGTCGGGGAGCAACAGAGAGCTCCTCCTCACCAGAAGTTTAATAAGGTGATGTTTTTATATCTCATGTAAAAGTCCATAGGGTGGCAGTCCTGGGCTGGTTGGGTGATCACATACAAATTCTGACAAAGGCTGAGAGGTGCATCCCGTGGCCACCAGCCTCTTTTCCTGAGAAGACCCCGTTTCTGGATGGGACCATTCATTCTCCAGACTTTCTAGTGGCCAAACCTAACCCTAGTCCATAGGGTTAGCAGTCCTGTTGCCTTTCACATTATTGTTTTACCACGTGTGGCTGTCATTTCCAAGGTGACTTTGTGGCCTGACATCACCAGTTTCCAGCCACCAACTCTTCTTTCCAGTGGTAGGAAGGAGGAGGGAGCAGGCCCTTCCCACTGAAGACCCAGGAACCACACACATTTCTGCTCATATCTCATTGACTCAAACTTGGCCACAAGCCCACCTTTGGCCACTAGAAAGTCTGGAGAATGAATGGTCCCATCCAGAAACGGGGTCTTCTCAGGAAAAGAGGCTGGTGGCCACGGGATGCACCTCTCAGCCTTTGTCAGAATTTATATGTGATCACATCCCAGCTAGTGCTGACATTAGATCAAGATCTTAAAATTAATCAAGGAATTTTCTGGAAATGTTGTAAATATCTTCTGGCTAGAGCTTGGAGGCTCATATATGCAAAAAACACAATTACTAGCGAGTTGGTGAAATGAAGGTCTGTTTTAGTGCGATGGTAAGTTGTTAACTGAAGTTGAAATGTGGACCTTTGTTACAAGTAGTTTTATAAAATTACTATTCCCAAAGGAACTTCCTGACTGCACACTGATTATTAAGGTTTCATTGAGTTTACTCATTTAATACTATTTGCAGAGGTTTGTATGAGGCACTATGGAGAATGAACACTTCCTGGAAGGAGTTAGGGTAGAGTAGAATGATAAGATTATTTCATGGTTCTGCTATTAGGACAGGTTAGGTATGGCCACCCAAGTATGGGAATGTTATCTTTTTAACTAGCTCTTATTTCTGAGATTTTTTTCAGAGACACTTTACTGTTTCTACAAAGCACCATCAGCCTTTTTTGTCTAAAAATGGAAACAGCAGTGAGGCTGGTAAGGTGATAAGAAACTTACTTTGTAAATAGGGAAGTGGAGGCACCGGGCTCTTTGCTGCAGTGCACACACTTTGGCACATCTGGGTGTCCAGTCTGCTAGATATTTCGTTGCTGAATTTTCCCATAGAGACTTATTCCTACACCAGGTATATGTGGGAAGTTCTGTTTTTAAAGGAACACAACTTTCTTAGTGCTTGCCAGATAATGTGGACCCATTTAACGTATGAAAGCAGTTCCATGGTAAACAGGAAGCTCTGTTCTTCTAGATACATTGATTAGGAAACTTACATTTCCAGTGGGTCCTTTGGGAAATTGTCAGCAAAGCCATGAAGGCAGGTTCAGGAGCCATGGTAAGATTGGAGGTGATGGTTCCCAGCAAGGGGTTCTTTAAATCGTTCATCTGGCTGTAAGGGGCAGACAGTTAAGTCCTCTGCTGAAGACTGTGCACCTGAGCAAATGCTCTGAAATGAACGAGCATCTGGTGCAGAGGAAGCTGTGTGTGTGTGGCAGTTTTCCACCATAGTTCTTGGAAGTGTTTCTCTTGTCTCTCAGAAACATCCAGAGGCTCTGACACCAGCTTCCCTCCAGGCTGTAAGCACAGATACAGCGTCCTGATGACCCCTCCAGAGCAAAGGAACATGGGTACACGAACACAATCGCAGACGTGGAAGGGTCATGGTAAAGTGTCAAGACAAGGGCCTAATCAGTGTGGGACATTTGCCATCACTTAACTTTATCTGTAGTTTCTAAACTTGAAGTTGCATCCATCACCTGTGTGTGACCCTATGACAGGTGCTCTTTCTCTACACTGCTGGCACTTTGCCACCAGGGGGCAGCAGTCTGAGCTGTAAAATGTATGCCTATTCTGAGATCCAGAAATACCCATGAATTTTCCAAACCATACTCATAAAATGAAAACTATATTAAGAAATCCAAACTAAAAAGTCCTTTCTTTCCCCCACCGTCCTCACTCTCTTGGCCGAGCTCATTGTGCCTCCCCTGTCTTTCGAATAAATAAAATGACACAGCTATTAAATACTTAGAAATCATTCAAAGTAATGACAAGCTTGCTCTTATATGACTGCTTAGAAAAGAAGAAATGATCTTCTTTCTTAATGAAGGAGCTACAGCGATTGGACCAACTTCCTTTGTAGTTTTCAGTGGGCCAAGTAAAGAAGACTTTAGGTTTTCTTGGCATTCGCTGTGGCCCAGGAATGGCACTGTGTACCCTCCGGTCATAGCTTGGTTGGCAATAGATGCCGTCAAGGACAGAAGACACATTTAGAAATAGAAGGCATTCTTTTATGATAGAATGAGACTAAAAGGCAGTAAAAAATACCCCAGGGTGGAGGAGTCACAGAAGCAAATAGAGAAACCATTATTAGGAAGGCAGAAGAGAATGCGACGTTTTGATTAAAATTACTGAACCAACAGTGTAGAATTTTCAGAAATTTGTCTCTGGGCATATTAAGTTTAGTGCAAAAATAGCCATGACATTAGGTAGATTCCTGAGTGTTTGGGAAGTAGAAGGTAGTTTAGACTGCAAGGCAGCAGAGGTGTTTTAATTCCTGCTCTACAGTGGTGGGAGAGTGGCCTTGATTTGTCACCAAACCTCCTTGGGCTTCGGTGTTGTCATCTGTAAAATGGAGTTGGCCTGAGTGATCTCAGACATCTTTCCTAGCTTGGAAATTCTGTGAGTTCTGACTCTATAGATAGAATTGCATAGCCCCAGGCAGGCAGTCTGAAAATACACTGTTCAATGAGATTAAAACAAGACAAGCTAACAAAATTAGAAGAGTCTCAGTTGACTACAGACAGGATTGACCTTCAGTTAAATTAGGAAAGAGGTTGTTTTATTTTAATTTAATTTTATTTGTTCTTCACCCTTCTGTTTGGAGCCCTGCTACCCTGAGTACCCACACTAGACTCATGTTGCTCCCCGCTCTGGCTCCGAGGACCCCACAGAATCACCCAACAGGAGCCAGACCCTGGGGTCCATCCTCACGCTGACTAGCCTCTGATCCCTGGAGGCCCTGTATTTATGCCTCTGTCCATTCCCAGGAGGCAGACTGGCAATCAGAGAGCTGTCCCTTCTCACGGCCAGCTCACCTCTTGCCTGAGTGGGAAATAATATAAAAGCAGGCTCAGTGTTTGGTGGGTGGGCCAGTGATCTTTGGATCATCCTTTCCCAGTCTGAGAAGGTTGTTGAGATGTCCCAAGGAGGCAGCAGGTATGACATTGCTTAGTGGCCCGCAAGTCCTTCCCCTGGTAATAGGTGACATTCCTGTCGTTGTTACCCCCAGGCAGGAGGTGTGGCAGGTGGATAGTACATTGAGGGAAACCAGCTACACGTCCTGAGCCCTGCTTCTAAATTGCTTCCCTCTACCCCCGAAAATGATACACTGGAAAAAAGTGAGATTCTCCCTTCCTCTGAGCCACATAGGTAGCTACAACATTTATTTTGCTGCAATGCTGTGCTGTTGATTTTGTATATCATAGCTTCCCATGTGGCAGACTGGGAAAGGACTCAAAAGATGAAGGAATCTGTTCAAGTTTGCATGACTGGTATGGAAAAGAGCAAGACTGCAGACCTCGTTCTGTTTGTCCGCAGGGCCCTGCTGCTGCAGGGGAAAGCTGTGTGGTCCCCTAACAACCTTTGACCATTGGCATGTCAGACACACTCCTGCCTCAGGACCTTTATACTTGCTGTTCCCCCACCCGCCTAGAGTATACTTCCTATAGTTGTTGGCCTGGTGCACTCCCTCCTTTACTCAAGAATCCCCCTCAGTGCACCCTCCCTAAACCTTTCGCCATTGCAGCTCCACCCCAGCCGCATCCCCTCCCCTCCTTTGCTTTGCATCTCTGCATCTACTGATTGGTGCCACCACTCTGAGCAGGCAGTCTCTGTATCTGACTCTCGCTCTCTAAACTTAGAAACCAGGTTCAGATTCCGAATAAAGGGGTGTATTTTACTACTTTATCTTGTTTGTTATTTGTCCGCCACTATCTCCATGAGGGCAGGTTTTTCCCGTTTTGTTCATGCAGAATTGCCAGCCCCTGGATCAGTGCCAGGCACGTGGTCGGTGTTGACAAACATGTGCTGAGTGAATGCCATGTGTCCACAGCAGCAGATGCTGTGGTCGAGGGGGTGGGTGGGGAGCAGGGGCAGGGCCCAGGGCAAGAGCTCAACAACAGGGGAGGGGAAGAAAGTTCTAGCAGCGAAGGGAGCCAAGCCCAAAGCTCCTCCAGGGCAGAGTGGTGTCTGGGCTGCAGCCTGAGGTGCCATTTCTTCCAGATGACATGTCCCCCTTGCTGCAGCAGGAAGGGAGCTGTGAAGGCACAGAACCCACTCACACACGTGGTGGCCAAACCAGTGCTTGTGTCCATATAGCATGGAATGGAGGCCACTCCTCAGGCACTCACAACTTTGTTCTATAAATCGGTCTTGAGCCCTGGGGCGCATCTAAGATGTTGCCATGATGGTTTGGGCTCAAAGGCCAGTGAGACAGATTGGGGACATCACCTTTTCAATGCAGAGGACCCCAGGTAAAGTCAGCCCCCTGCGCTTCACGGTTCCCTGACTCCATCGCTAGTCATCACCCAGCTGCGTGGTGCTAATGACCTGGGGTGTGCTCTGCCCGTGGAGGGCAGAGACTGCGAGTATGAGCTCTGTGGTGGGAATTCCAGGGTCAAATCTGGGCTCCCACCCTTAGTACCAGTGTGACAGTATCACCTCACTTACAGTGCTCTGTGCCTCCATTTGCGTTGATATCTTCTCCGTAGAATTATTGTGAGGATTGAATAAATTAAGATGTGTAAAGTCACTGGTGCCAAGCCTGGAAGATGGTTTAGGTCTCCCCAAGTGCACAGGAAAGTGTTGGGACATGGGGGTGCTCATTGCCAGCCTGTTAAAGAGACGGGGAGTGAGGAGATGGAAGGACAGCCTGAGATAGATTCAGTGGCTGCGGGAGAAGACAGTGGCCTGTGACAGAGGGAGGGCCCCCATGGTGCAGGTCTTAGGAGTGCTCCTGGCAGCCTGAGATCAAAGCCAGGCCCAGGGAGTAAACTGACAGGGTTTCTGGTGATTAAAACAGGGAAGGGAAGGACTGAGTTAGTAAATATAGCCGCAAACACATACTCGGTAACTAAGCAATTTGGCAAAGTTCCCCACTCTGGAGGGGAATTTTCCCCTTGAAAACTCGAATAACAGTGATGATTTCACACAGGGCTTTGGGGCGTGTGTCTGAGTGTGGCCATCCTGTCACTGAGGCATGCAAGGCCCTGCTGGTCAGGTCTGGTGAACATGCAGGGTCCCCCCCCTCCCGTGGCCACCATGGAAGGTCTCTCCAGACTGGGCTATTCTCATGTGGTCCTTCCATGGCAATTGCTGTGTTTGCCCATCGGCTCCTGCTGAGGCCTCAGTCCCCGTATCCTCTGCAGTGCATGTACTACCTGCAGAGGTCTCCTCAGTTAACCCTATAACGCAGGCTTCGAGGCGAGTCCTCGTGCTGGCGTCTTCGCTCGTTCTGTGTGTGGGAGGTTGTGTAGACCAGAGGAGGAGCGGAAGGAGGTAGAGGAAGCCCTCGGGGGCTGCACTGTCTCCCTCCGGCACCAGCAGCACGATGCTCAGTTTCTTGACCTCCCAGACCAACGGAGGTGCCCATCCCTCCCACCCATCTTCACAAACCAGGATGATGGGCAGCAGCTTTGACTCCTCTGAGCAGGAGGGAAGCTCCTGTTCACAGGAGATAACAACTCCCCATCGTGCCACATTCCCTTTCCTCCCAAGGGAAGTCACTTTCTTTTCTGTTTCTTCTTGGAACAACCATCATCCTCGCCTTTGCCTGTCATCACTGGCCATAAATCCACTTCACAGAACTTCACTCACTCACCACGGACTGTTAGGATGCCCAAGTCAAAAACAGTATGTTCCTCTTTTTTTTAGGATGAAGAGAATACCCTGTCAGTTTGTCCGTGGCTCGTTTGTTTTTCCAGCAGGTTGCCTTTGAGATCATATTGGGCAGGGTCGAGATTAGAACATTCATCTTCCACTCAGCCCGTGACTGAGAAACTTGTCGATTCCCAGGGCAGCTCTGTCTGTTTATAAAAATTGGTGAGGACTGGGGCCAGGCTCTTCAGAAAGAGCCTTCTATTGTAAGAATTTCAGATTCTAATCATCTTTGAGTCATAGTTTACATAGATGGAGCCAGAAGCCAGAGCCCTCCTGGGCTTGACAAGACTTCAGTCTTTTCTTTTTAAAATGAATTGTGAACCCCAGAGTTTGGGGCCCAAGACAAGGTGCTTGGTAGGCTGCTCTTTCTTTTACAGGCTGAGTACATAGTGATGTTCCAGGATTCAAGAATTCGTGGCGCGCGCACACACACACAGGCACATACCCCATTTACCCCACAGGTCACTGGGGAAAGAACGGTTGTTTCAGGGCAAATGTGACCTCATAGATGTGAGTGGGTATGGTGAACGATGAATGGACTTCACATAACAAAGTGAAGCACAGGGAGACAGTGTGGCAAAAAAATAAACAACGTCAGTGAGCTGTGGGACAGCTTTATGTGGCCTGTTAGATGTGCAATTGGAGTTTCTGAAGAAGAGAAGAGAGAAGGGAAGACAAAAACAAATAGTTGAAATAATGGCCAAAACTTTGCCAGATTTGATGAAAACTGTAAACGCACAGATCCAAGCAGCTCAGTGAACCTCAAGTGCTGAAGTCGAGAGGACCTCTACTAGGGAAACGGCTGGGGAGCAAGGTTAGTGAGACATTCTCATAACTCCCTCCCGGGCAGCAGGCACAATACATTTCCTTTAACAAGAGCAAACCTAGCTCTCCTTTGTAGGACAGCCAGGATGGATCCCATTATTGAAGGGAAGCTGGCCCCCCAAGCCTGAATCTGAAATGTTCTGAAGATGCTAGAGGGGAGAGTGGAGGCAGGGAGACCAGTCAGGGGAGCTCACAGCTGTCCTGAAGTAGGGGAGCGGGTTGGGCAGGAGAGGAGACAGACTTTGGGCTCTTGTGGTGGTAGTGTTTGGAGGCTGGCTGAGAAGTAGGAGCTCAAGATTTTCCCAGGTTTCTGGCCTAGGCCAGTGGCTGGGCGACCGTACTGATGACTCAGTGGGAAATGAGCATGGGGCAGGTTTTCCGGGATTAGGAAGGGAGGAAAGTTTAATTTTGCGACTGACATTGAGTGGATTTGGCCTGCATGGGGTGTCTGTTGCTTCTTTTCTTTCACTAGTTTTGCAGTTTTGATACCTACTGACTGGAGATAATCTTAAAAATGTACTTAATTGCACTTTAATAAAGTATATGACACGGTGGAAGGAACCATGGATGGGAAGGGAAGAGATATGGTTTTTGCTTGGTCCTTGAGTAGCTGTGTGGTCGTCAGCAAATGTCAGTGCATCCCGTTTCTTAGATCCCTTACTGTAGGTGAGCTGCATGGGAATTTCCTGGGTGCTTATTAAAAATAAAAACATCTAGACTTACCCCAGGTTTACTGAATCAAGATTTTCTGGGAGAGAGCCCAAGTAGCTCTATTTAAATTTTTAAAAATTGTGACATTTTTAAATAGGCACAGAAAAGATGCAAGAATCATACAAAGAATTCCTGAATAGCCTCACCCAGATGACCTGAATGTTAACACTTGACTATGTTGCATTCTCTCTCTCAGCCCAGCACACACACAGGCAGGTATATGTCTCTTAGTGTGTAAGTTTTTTCTGAACCATGGAAGAGAAAGTTACAGATATCAGAGATGATGCCTCTTTACCCTTAAATGTCATTGTTTTCTAAAAATCAGGACCTATACAATATAATAAGTTCAAGAAATTAACATCAATAAATACTATTATTTAATTTAAAAGCTTTATTCAGATTTTACCAGTAGTCCAACAATGTTTTTTATAGAAAAAGTAAACTCAAGGCCTTGCATTCCATTGCCATGTCTCGTTAGCTCTCTTAATCTGGAACCGTTTCCGAGGCATTGTTTATTTTTTATGACATTGGCAGCATCATTGAAGAGTACAGGTCAGTGATTTCGAAACACGTCTCCCAGTTTGGGTGTGTCTTGATTCCTCATGACAGGATTTGGGTTATGTGCTCTGGACCATCTGCTGTGCCAAGGAGTGATGCTGTGTCTTTCTCTGTGGATTAGGTCCTAAGGGTCCTGAGTCAATTAGTTCCATTCCTGACGATGGTTACTTTGGTCATTGGTTATAAGGTGGCTCCTGCCAGGTTTCTCTACTGCAGAGATTTTACCTTTTGTAGTTTATAAAGTATCTTGCAGAGAGAGGTTTTGAGACAATATTAGTTTCCACTAGCTTTGGCATTCATTGATAGATACTCTTTTTTTTTTTTAATTAAAAATAATCTTGCCTGGCTGGCGTGGCTCAGCGGTTGAGTGTTGACCTAGGATCCAGGCGACCGGGGTTTGATTCCCTGTCAGGGCACATGCCCAGGTTGTGGGCTTGGTCCCCAGTCAGGGGCATGCAGGAGGCAGCCGATCAATGACTCTCTCAGCATTGATGTTTCTCTCGCTCTCTCCCTCTCCCTTCCTCTCTCTGAAATCACACCCCCTAATGGGGATCAAGCCTGCAACCTGGGCATGTGCCCTGACCAGGAATCAAACTGTGAACTCCTGGATCATAGGTCAATGCTTAACCCCCGAGTCACACTGGCCAGGCGATATGCTCTACTTTTAATAAGGCTTCCAGGGGATTCTGGTGTGCTGGCCTGGCCTAGTTTGAGGACCAGTGTTTGGGAACTCCTGTGTTCACTGGACAGCAAGCTCTGTGAAGGTGGAGCTTTGTCCCTCCCCCTGTGCTGTCCCAGCATTTGGCCTAGTCCTGCTCCCAGCAGGTGTTCAATGAGTTGAGAAAAAGGAAGCCAGAGGCAACTGTATCCTCTCTCTGGGTTGTGTATCATCATCAGTAAAATGAGGGAGATAACCAGTCATCTGTGATGTTTTGATGACTGTATAAGTTTCCACTTTGACAAGTGAGATGGTAATTCCATTATACAATGCTTTCTTCAGCATGGTAGACTGGGGTTGTGTGTGTCATGGAAATAAAGGAACCAAGACATATTTTACAGCTCAATACATGCCACAGGAAATGAAAGTTGAAATTAGTTTATTCATTCCGGCTCATTCAATCAACAAATTTTTATTGCACACCTGTATGTGCCAGGCACTGTTACAGGTGTTGAGCATCCAGCAGTAATAAGATGGGTGTGTCACCTGAGGATGCTAAGAACTACCACTTTTCTCAGCTCTAGTCAAGCGTTGGTGATGGGCAAGGACTGACCTGCAGAAAGGAGCTCTCTCCCCTCAGATTAATCCTGGTACAGATAAGGCCTGAGCAAGCACCTTCCAGAAGTGGGCAGAGGCATATACACGATGTAGAAAGAAGCCTGCATAATTCAGAGTTGCTTGTGAAATTAGTCTCCAGCGTTACTCATCTGAACTTTTTATGTATTTGTGTTGTGGAAAACTCACTTTGCATTGTTTTTAAAGGAATGAATCTGATCAGAGCCTGTTTATTTCTCAAACCAGCCTCGGGTAAAAGCCAAGATAAACTCTCAATACTTTCTGATTCATAAGTAAACTTAAGCTGCTTATATACAGATGAACTTTCCAGGATAAAACTAGTTAGGTCATGATAGTGAGTTAATTACCACAGTGCTGATGTGTACAGTATAACTTAGATGAGTCAATGAATGTCCTACAATAAAACATAACAAATACAGTTTCCTAAAACAAACAAAATAGCAAGGAAATGCAATTCTCCATAAACAACCATGCAAAGCAAGTATAGTGGAGGGGTTAAGGGCTACATTCCGGATCAGGTAATAATAAGGCTTTTAGAACTTACAAGCGAAGGGCATAGGAGAATTTTTGCAAACAAATTAGCGTAGACTCAGTGTGACGAGAGAGTAAGAATTGGTCAAACTGGTTAGCTTTATATCCGTGAGTGTCTTTGAGGTGTTTGACTTATGTCCTTCACCCTCTGTGGTAACTTTGCCGTAAGACGTAACCTTGGGCTCAGTGCTTTGTCTTCTCAGAATACTTGTGTCCATAGCTTTCTCATTGTCTGAAGGTCTGTTGAAACTTGTGGCCTTCGCTTTCAACTGTCCTCCTAACCAAAGCTCGAGATAAGAAGGTAGAGTTTATTGTGTTTTGTTTCTGCACACTGTATTTATTGATATGTAGATATTCCATTTATTTATTTTTAATTCTCACCTGAGGATATTTTTTCCATTGCTTTTCACGGAGAGTGGAAGTGGATGGGTTGCCTCCCTCATGTGCCCTGACCAGGGCTGGGCATCGAGCCTGCAGCCGAGGTACGTGCCCTTGGCTGGCATTGAACCCGGGACCCTTCAGTCAGCAGGCCGACGCTCTAACCACAGAGCTAAACGGACTAGGGTGATATTCTATTTTTTTAAAAATATATCTTTATTGATTTCAGAGAGAGGAAGGGAGAGGGAGAGAGAGAGATAGAAACATCAATGATGAGAGAATCATTGATCGGCTGCAGCCCACAACCCGGGCATGTGCCCTGACCAGGAATCGAACCCTGATCTCCTGGATCCTAGGTTGATGCTCAACAGCTGAGCCATGCCTGGCTGGGAGTGATATTCTATTTCTTAAGCCCCCAGTACACTGTTGTTTACTGGAGACTACCTATTAAACTATTAATCATAATTCCTGCCAAGGGGATATGGTTTAATGTAGGCAGCTTTTCTTGGGGGTCCTCAGTTTTTCCCACCTGTGGTCTCTGTCCACTCTTCCCTTGTGTTCTCTGTCGGGCTCAGTCTGATGCATTCTCTGAGGGCATTTCAGGTAGAACTCACCTTTCCAACTGCTCTGCTTCCACCAGGACGTCATCATGTGCTGACAGGTCTCTCCAGCTACAGTAGTTGTTCCATGGCAGTGAATATCCTCTCTCGTTCACGTTTGTGTCCACAGGCTGTATGTAGCACAGTTCCTGGCACACAGGAAGTGCCTGGTAAAGTTAAGTGAATAAATGAAACAACCCAGGAAGGAGGAAAAGGGATTCCGGGGGAGAAGCTCGTCTGGGTCAGTGACCATGGAGTCAGTGGTCAGGCCTGAAGGATGGACTGGGGGGTATTTTCCTGAGAGCGGAGCTAGTGGGATGGAAGGGCTCCAAGTCCCACTCCCTGAGTTCCCCAGCACAGCCCTGCTTTCCTGCCATGCAGGTGAGGCCCTCTGGATTGTGTCGTCAGAGACTGGAGCTTTTGGAGCCATCTTCTCCTAGGTAAGAGAGTGCAGATGGTTCCTGCCTTGGTTCCTCAGTATTTCCTGTGATCACTCTCACTTCCACCAGCAGAAATTCCCTGGAAATTCACAGAATTATCAAACCTACACCATGGAATCAGAGATCAGATGTAACATACTAGTGCCATATTTACTCACATATGGCAGATGAGCTATATGAGCACCCCCCCCTTACCTATTAAAACTCTTCTAAAAGGCTAGGAAAACCCCACAAACCTTTATCTACAAAGAATGCCAAGAGGAGGAAACAGTGAGGGATTTAAACACATCAGAAGAAGTGGCTGAGGAAGATGGGTGGCTCGTTTAGTCGAGGAGAGGAATTTATAAAATAGAGCCTACAGAATGCAAGCTGGGAGGGGCAGTCAGCTTTGTCTCAGACCCACAGTTAATGGCACAGAGAATGTGTGAAATACTGTAGACTTTGAGCCTAGGTGGCCTTTGTGTTCTAAGATGATTGTCATTTTTTCTTTTTAGGGAATTATCCAGCTACCCTAAACCTGCCCTGTCTAGTTAAGATGCTAATACGTTCACAGCCTTCGCTAGCTGCCTTAGAGTTTCAGAGTCCTCCCACAGATATAATCTTCCCTACGTCACTTCCTATGCCGTTTTTGCCTGATCTTCCAGACCTCACTCTGTGGTAGGCAGGTAGGTGAGAAAATGGGCTCAGAAAGGTTAATCTTTCTGGTTAACTTGGCCCAAAAGCTCTTGTTTTTAACCCTTTGAAGGACAGGCAATATTGGCTCTAACTCCGCTAGGATTTTTTTGAGCACTCACAGTTGGCCTCGTCTTTCTGCATGGGGACTTGCACCAGAGCAGGCTCAGTGAGACAGGAGCACTAAGCAGTGTGCCTGCCCAGCAAGACTGTTCATGTCCAAAGAGCTGCCCCCAATGAAGGGTCCTCCAGAGGTCCCCGAGCGGAAACTTCCTCTGGGAGGGGAGTCTGCTGTATTGGCGGGAAGGGGTAGCCTGCCGGGGGCTGAGAGGGCAGCCTCAGTTAGAGGCAGAACCTCTTGATTCTCTGAGAACCAACTCTGCCTGGACTCCAGTCTTTGCTCATTCTGTAGTCTGCCTGTGGGTGGCCCTATAGATGGAGATGCTCCTTCTTTGCTGAGTGTCCACCACAGACACATCATTCCAGCAGTATCTAAATGGAGGCCCTCCCCTGAGGATAGAGGACCCAAGGAAGCATCCTAATTGGTTATAAAGCCTGGGGGGGGGTGTGCTCTGGTTCACCTGGGTTCCCTGAGGGAGCAGTCAAGTCTGAGGCTCTAGACTTTATTTTTCAGAGCATTTTTAGATTTATAGAGAAATTGAGCATAAAGTACAGAGTTCCTATGGCCCACCCCTCCCCAGTTTCCCCTATCGTTAACATCTTGCATCAGTGTGGTACATTTGTTACAACTGATGAGCCCATGATGATACATTATTATTAACTAAAGTCCAGAGTTTACATTGGGGTTCACTGTTGTACAGTTCTCAGGTTTGGACAAGTGGATAACACAGTATCCTACAGAACAGTCTCTCTGTTCTAAAAGTCCTGTGTGCTCCATCTATTCATCCCTTTCCCCATCTCATCTAACACAGTTATGAGGTGGAATTTCATAGGCCCCGTTACCGCTGAGAACTCCAACCTGCTGTCTCCTTCTCTATGCAACAGAGTGATGGTCGTGTCTACCTCATGTGAGTCTTCAGGGGCGAGTACACAGGAAGATGTGGGAGCTTCTGAAGGTCACCAGTGGGGTTTCTAAAAACATGGGGGCATGCCTCCTCCCCCCCCCAGTCCCTGGCAACTGGAGATTAGGGTTCAGTAGGGCAGGCAGTGGGGTGTTTGGGCATCAGTATTGTGAAAATGTTCTCTGGGGCACCCAGGCTGGGTTCAGTGCAGCTGTGCTGTTGTCCAGGACAGGGTGTGACCCCCTGCAGAGCCTATCCCTGAGGAGTGGAGCAGGGCAGGACATCCTGGAGGGGCCCATGGGGAGAGTGCCTTGTCCTCGAACTGAGACCCATGTGAAGTCTTTTCCCTTTTCCAGAAACCTCGCTTCTCCTTTCCATCCCTGCTGTGCTGGCCTGGGGAGACCTGGCCTGCATCGTTCAGGGGTGAGGTAATGGACAAGGTGAGCTGTGGGCACTGGGCTTGGGCTACCTGGCCAGACTTGGAGGGTGAGGCGGAAGCTCAGGCTGGCTTAGTTATTCCAGGAGAGGCTGCTTTCTAAAGGAAAAAGAATCACTCATGAGTCTGGCCCGTCCCGAAAGTCTTTAACAGGCCCTACTTTGACTGGGAACACTGGCTCCCCACCTTCTCTCCAGCCCTGGGCCAAGAGGCCCATGAGAGGGTTCCAGGCTGTGCAGGGAGCCTCATAACTGCGCATTCAGGATGCCTTGGTGCGGCTTCCCAAAGCAGACCCTGAGCCAGGCTCCTGGCTCCGCTGATTCCAGGTCTCTGCACCTTTGCACATTCTGACTTTGGGTGGACCCGGTCATGGTCATGCAGTGGGTGTCCTCTGTACAGGATGGGGGCGCCGAAGCCTTCATCTGCTTGTTCCCTTCACCGCCCAGTCCCAGAGTTCTGAGCTGGCTGGTGGTCCTGACATGGTGGGAAATGTAATCAGCTTGGTATAAGTTCATCTGGAACCCTCTTGCCGCTGGAATGGTCTGGGCAGGAGACTCCCCATCGGGGGCACAGATCCTGTCCCTTCCAGGCGTGTTTCTGCTCTAACACTCTCAAATGCGCTCTAGTGTTGACATTTCTGCTGCTCATGGCCGGGCTTGCTGCTCTTTCTGGTTAAGGGCTTGGAGATAGACTATTGCCAGGCCTGTGATGCAGGGGTCCCTTCGGAGTCTTAGCTGTTATCAGTCAGGAGTCAGTGTCTGGACAGGTATGGAGTCCACAAGGCAAGCTCGCTGAGGGCCCAGGGAAGTCCTCAGCAGAGGGCCATCGTAAGAAAGGGGAGAATGGTTTGGTGAGGACAGGCCCTCCAGAGAGAGAGGCTGCACTGAGCATGACTTGGTGTGCCTCTTCCTCAGTGGGCACAGTACCTACCCGGTGTGCTGACTTCCGAGACCAGATGTGCTGTCTGTCAGCAGGAACTGGGTCTTATTCATGGTCGATTCTTGCGCTTTTAATCCCAGTGCCGGCTCCATCGTGGACAACTGACACATTTTGCTGCGTGACTATAACCCACATGCATGAGTCAATAAAATAGGAAATCTCCAAGGTCCAACAAGGCAAATATCTAGCAAGTAAGTGGGTTTTACCCACAGTCATAGGAAAGACAGGAAACAACCACAGAAGAAGGGAAATGGGAGAAATAGGACTAATCACCCAGCTAGCCCTCAGCGTAGGGGACACGGGTTTTCCTGTCTAAACCCAGGAAGGCCTGTAACCCCCGGCCATGCTGGAGAGGGCTTAGCAAGCATCTGGCAGTTTGCTGAATGTGTTTGACTTGGAGAAGGTTCTGCCTCCCTCAAGTCTTGCAGTTGATGAATTTGTGCAGAAGAAAGAACTGGAGCAAAGGAGAAGTCTGTGTAGTCAAGGTCGAGGGACTTTGTGCACTAAAGACTGAAATGTGAGGGTGTACATGAGGAAATCTTGCTTTCTCTGCAGTGAGGGTCTGGAGGGACCCCACGAGGCTGCAGGACGGCAGACTAAGGATGCGGAGCTCGGTAGAGCCCAGCGCTGAGCAAGGTTAGGCCGGAGAGGACAGCATCTGAGCCACACTGGTGGAGCATCTCCAAGCTTCACGGCAGCTCTGGTGCACAGCTGTGATTCATCCTCCCTCGGCACGTCCCCCTGAACTCAGGCCACACGTGCCCTGTCCTCTAATGAGCTTCAGCAAATTTGGTTTCCCTTTAACATCAAAATAACTGTTAATTCTTAATCTTTTCTTTTTGCTTAGGAGCATCTGCAGAAGCTCCTACCTAAAGAGACGACTGGTTAACCTGTCATTGGCAGAGGCTTGGAACACACCCCAGTATGATCCTGGCAACAAGATGAGGCCTCGGGAAGGACAGCTGAGAAGAATGACAGAAAAGGGGCTCCTCACACAGGTGATGATTTGCAGCTTGCCTGTGGAACGTGATGTTGTTTGTGGTGACTTCTTTTATGAGGAGCTAGAGAGTGGAGATTCGTGTTTATCTAGCTCATGAATGGGAGTGAAGCCTCAGAATTTACTGGTGTTGCTTTTGGTTTTGACTTTACTTTCTTTTTTGAAATGATTTCTGATTTATAGGCATGTTGCAAGAATATGACAAAGAATTTCTGTCTTTCATCCATTTTACCACATTTGCTGTGTTGCTCTCCTCCCCTCTCTCCACATAGACATTTCCATAGCAAACGGCTAGTTGAGGTTGTTTAGTGACGGGAGAGGGGTATGGGGTGAGGTGGTGAGCACCAGGGGGAATGCTGGTGGAAACTGGGGGGTGATGAGTGCCCCTTGAAATTCATGGTCTTGCCTCATTATTTACGTGCATGAGTCTATCGAGGGAAGTTACTGGACTTGATCTTTCCATGGACTTTAAGATTCTTAATTAAAGCATATTTGCTTTTATTGGGATGGAAATACTGTGGTTATTTGTGGGCTTGAAGGCTGTTGAGTCTTTCAACAATATCTAAAAAGGGAGGAATGTAGGGATATTGTTTTGGGTGTTACTTTAAGTGCAAACTTGTGGGTTTTGCTTTTTTTTTCCTCTGAGGATGGAGTTTACAGATGTTCCTCTGGGAGGGAGGCCGAGCGTGTGAGGAGGTGACAAAGGGAGCCATTTACAATGCAGTGTGGCCTCTTCCACAACGGGGCCGGGCCTGGTTATAGAATCATAAAAATAAAGACACAGTTAGACGTGATGGTTTTCTGAATATATTTCCTTATTGAGTGTAAAGCTTAATTACTCTTAGCCTGGCACTTGAAGCCTCAACAAAGAGTACATGGGTAACATGATTATTATGATTTTAAACATGAAAAATCATCTTTCTAAGTGGTATTTATTCTTCTGTGTGCCTTGGAGGCCCTCCCAGTTAATGTCAGCATGATGGATCACTCATTTAACATCATTTCTCAAACTCTCTCTTAGTTTAATGCAATTGGACCTTTCTTTTTTGGAAAAAGAAATTAAGAGTCATTTGAATTTATATAGGAAAAAATCACTTTTGATTTTTTAGGATGGAAAACATGAAAAATGAGAATGGCTTCTAAAGCCATTTATAGGACGAATTGGTTTCATGGGGGCAGAAGGGAAGAGAGGAGCACTGGGCAAGAGGAGGGAGCCAAGGGAGAGTGAGCAGGGATGCATGTCATTGGGGGACTAAGTGGTATGGAAAAGAGCGAGGCCAGGGGAGGGACGCAAGTTGGCCGGCAGAAGCTGAACCCGTCTTCTTTGCTCACCTTTTACCCAGTACTGGACCAGTTATTGCACTTAGCTCTCTAGGCTACCGGAGTGTCACAGTGTCCAGGCCAGCACAGCACTATTACTGGGTACTTCATGGCAGTGACATGAAGATGAGCAACACTGTACGCACATGCCAAAAGAGATTCTTTCTTTTCCTAATAGTGGTGGGGTAACTCAGACCAATCATCTCACTGAAAATAGCCACCAAAAAATTAAATGATATTTTAAAAGTTCCTCATAAGCATCAAGGAGCTAATAAGATAATGAGGAATTGTTGGATTAAGATTCAGGAGAAGATGAAAATCTGGGAAAGTGAGGCTGGCATTTAGGACCAACTGCTTTTGACCACGGGGCGACTGAAAACTGGGAACACATGGTCAGAGGATGAGCAGCACCTTACAGGTCCTGGGAGACCACGGGGACAGGAAGTTGGAGCACGGGCCCAGCAAGATAAAACTTCCTAAGCTTTGGTCTCAAATTCAGCAGAGCTCCTAATCCTGAAAATAAGGCTGAAATGGAAGTAAAACAGCTCTCGCAAGAACTACAGCCCAGTTCTGGGTCACCTGGGTGACCAATAAAATCTTATGTCCTGAAGCTGGAATAAAGGATAATGAATTGATAGTACCCCAGGACTCGACAGAAGCAAATGGAAATTAAATCTAAAGAAAAGTAACATCATCTTAGGCTTCAAAATATTTCTACAGGTATTAAAAATAATATGATCTGAAGCATATCATTAAACAACCCCCCCACCCCCAAAGTCGGGACGTGAAGGTGCACACTCACCTAAGAAAGAACCAGTGAAAACAAGAAATAACACACACACCTACAGAGTGGTCACCAGGAAACTGTGACTAAAGGAAACATTTAAGGGAGTTCTTTAGGCGAATAGAAAATAATCTTCGATATAAATGGTTAGAAATAAAGGAGGAATCAAGAGCAAAGGAAAGTATAAATATATTAGTAAATCCAAGTGACACTGATTTTATAAAACAATAGTAATATTTGTGGGACACATATGTATGTAAGTTATTATCTATCTATCTACCTATCATCTCCCTCCCTCCCTCCCTCCCTCCCTCCCTCCCTCCCTCCCTCCCTCCTGAACAACAAATATCTTTAAGTTGGGAAGGGGATAAGGGATTTTAAGTGTTCTAAAGTCTTTATGTTATCCAAGAGGAATTAAAAGTACCAATTATCATTAGATTTCGGCAAGTCCAGGATTCATGTTTTCATTTCCAAGGTAACCATTGAAAGCATAATAAGTGTAAAACTATAAAATTAAGAGAGTGATAAAATGGAATGATTAAAAATAGTCAATCCAAAAGAAGGCAAGACAAGAGAAAGAGCATGGAGTGGACAAATAAAGAGCATAGTGTAAGAGAGTAAATTTAAAGTCAAATATATTAGTCATTATTTTAAGTATAGATTACTTCAGTTAAAAAACAGATTCCTGGATTTATTACAAATTAAAGCCAAATTATACTCAATTTTCAAGGCATAAATTAAAAGATAAGGGTAAAAAAGGTTTGAAAATAAAAGAGTAGAAAAAAATTATACTCTGTAAATAGTAGCCAGAGGAAAGCTGGTAGATCTACATTAACATAAATAAATGACCTTAAAGCAAAAAAAAAAATTACTGATTAGGAGTTCAACTCATCAGGAAGGTAAAACAATTTAAAATTTATATGCGTCTAAGTGGCCCCAGAATATATGAAAGAAAAAGTGATTGGAGGAACTGAACAGAGTTATGAATAAACCCATAGTCAGGCTGGAATTTTGTAACAGATTTCTCTCTGAAATTCATAGATCAAGCAGCCAGAATATCTGCAAGGCTATAGAAGATTTCAAAAACAGAATTGAAAACCTGAAACACCCAGGGACAAGAGAATGTACCTAGTTTTCAAGTATACGTTGAACAGTTACAAAAACTCAGCTGTGAAGCAAGTCTCAGTAATTTCAAGGATTAAAGTGACAGAGTATGTAATGTGACCACAGCTCAAAAGCAGAAAGAGCCCAGCTGGCATGGCTCAGTGGTTGAACACTGATGTATGATCCAGGAGATCGTGGTTTGATCCCTGGTCAGGGCACATGCCCAGATTGCGGGCTCAATCCCCAGCAGGGGGCTGTGCAGGAGGCAGCCAATAAATGACTCTCTCCTCATTGATGTTTCTGTTTCTCCCTCTCCCTCTCTCTGAAATCGATAAAATATATTAAAAAAAAAAAGACATCTATTAGTTTAAAAATAAATAAATAAAATATTTTTTAAAAAAGAAAGCAAAAAGATAACTGGAAAATTACCATATGTTTAAAAATGTAGAGAAGTATCTAAATAACCCACAGGTTAAAAAAACAACAACAAACCAACAAAAATATTTTCCAAAACACATGGGCTGTAACAAAAGCAATACTTAAAGGGAAATCTTCATCTTATGTTAAGAAAGGATGTAAGCTGGGAAAACTCAAAGAACTAACTGTTCATCGCAAGGAACTAAACAGTGAATAGCAAAATAAATGCAAAGAAAGTAGAGGAAAGGGAATAATAAACATAAGAGCATAAAATACTGAGATTAAAAGCAGACTAGAGAAAATCAACAAAGCCAAAAGTTGTGGTTTTTGAAAAGATAAATAAAATTGATAAATCATGGGTGAGACTGATCAATAAAAAAAGCTTACAGAAGGTACAAATGTCAATATTGGAAATGACAAAGGGGACACATAGGCTGAGGTTTCAAGGGTGAGTTGGGAGGTAATGAAGGATTACGGGCACTGGGGTGAGCCAGGGCAGCCTGTGCCAGGGAGAGAGGCGGCGTGAGAGGTGGTATAGGAAATGGCAGGATGAGAGGCAGGTCAGGCCCACAGAGTCCAGGTTGGAAGGCTCAGCTGAGGAATCTGGGCTTATCTTGAGAATCAAGGGAGCCACTGGAGGATTTTAAGGCAGGGAAGAGGCCCTGCAACAGATTTTCCCTTTAGTCTGGTGGTCCTGGCTGCATTTGGGGGAATGATTAGGAGGTGGGTGGGGCCAGGATGCAGCCTGGAGCTGGAAAGGCCAGTGAGGAGGCAGATGCTGCCATTCAGGCAGGTAGGATGAAGGTGGAACCGAGGCAGTGATGTTGGGAATGGAGCAGGAGGGGCAGATCAGGCACGTCCTGGGGTGGAGGCTGAGGACAGAGGACAGAGCTCTGGGAAACACCAGTATTTAAGGGGTGAAAGGCCAATGATGAATCTGCAAATGGAGTGAAGATGATGAAATGACTGCCCAAACGAGAGAATTTCAAGAAGTAGGAAAAGTCACAGTGTTCTGTGTTATCTGCATAGTATTTGGCAGTCAGGACATCATCACTGACTTTAGAAAGACTTTAGGGAAAAGTCCAGTTTCTGAGGATTGTAAGTAAAGGGAGCTGAGTCCCTGGAGTTGGGGTGAGAACATGGCTGGGAGAGTAGGAAGGAGAGAGCACAGCCTCAGAAGACAGTGTGGGATCACAGAATTTTAAAAAGATGGAAGATGCAGTATTTTTCCCCATCTTCAAACCCTCCACCTGAAAAATTAAAATCGGTAACTTACGTTGTATGACTAAGATTTTCCAGCTGTGTCAAACCAGGGTGTTCCATTTCTTCCCTCTTATTACGTATTAATAGGGAAATATTTTAAATTCTGGCCTCACAATTCTTTGTTTATATGTCTGCTTACTTTATTTACCACTTAAGAAGATGGGGAGATGAATGTTTTTAAGAATTGCAAAAGACATACAAATTTAAAGGATCAGCATAGCTGTTTCTGCCAAGGAAGTCTATGAACTGTTTAAATCAGAAATGGCCACTTGACATGTCAGACTGCTATTTCTAAATTTCAGTTTTCCCTGCCTGTAAGATATTGTAATTGAAAGATGCCCAAACAGATGTTTTCTGTTATATGGATTCAGTTCCAAAGGTTTCTTCATATGCTGTTTACAGACAAATAATCCCTAAAGAGTTATAGAGGCCAGTAATTTTCATTTTTGTCATTGCACATGAAAATATTTCAGGCTGCTTATGTTAGATTAATTTTGCTTTTCAACAGTATTATTATTAAAAATGGACCTTGTCACTTTTCCATGCCCATTTTAATAATTCTTTTGCCATACCTTGTTGTAAAAATCTATTCATTCCTTTTGTGGCTGTGAAATCATTTACTAATTTTCTGTGGTCATGCGAATCCTTCTTCCTCAACCACGTTACACCCTCTGACCGGCGGAGCCCTCAGCGGAGACGCGCAGGCGGCCGAGCGTGTTCAGCACACCTGTCAGCAACGCAGAGCTCATGTTTCTGGTGGGACTGAGGCTCCAACAGTGAAATGTTGAGAGTGTAAAATAGCGAAAACTTTGTTTCCACAAAGACAGCTGGAAAAAGCACTATCTAGTTAGACTTGTGAAAACGGACAAACAGCACCTCCTTTAAAATGCAGCCTGGAGGGGAGAACTTTCCCGGGTGTCTCACGCAAGCGCAGGGCCGACCCCACAGGAAGAGGCACCTGCGTCTCCCACAGCAGGTGATACCACGTGACTACCTTGCGGGAGGAAGGAAAGGTTCCTCCTCGCCCAGTAACAGCTCAGCCAATGGGAGGCTGCCACAGCTCAGCCAATGAGAGGCTGCCACAGCTCAGCCAATGAGAAGTCACTGCACTTGGAATTCTGTTCCTCCAATGGAATCTGTTTACAGCGGCCCCTCCGGAGCCCGGAGCGCGTCTCTCTCCTTTGTTGTGCTGTTCTTGTGGCTCGGCCTTAGCGCTGTGTCCCTAATTCCAGCTATTTGTGGTTCCTGAATAAACCCATTTTTCTGGAGAAGTAGCTGGCTGGCTGTTTAAAGTCAACAGACTCTATTAATATTACTTTAAATCTTACATTGTTATGACTCAAAGTCGTCCTGAAGTCAGAGCTTACTGTAAAGAATGGCTTGAAAAGTAAGAATAACCTCCTGGGCTCCCAAGCAATGACCCAAAGAAGGGAAAGGAGACCCCTGAGCGCATGAGAGGGACTGAGCAGCTCACCCACAGTATAACCTTCCTGGGTGGACCCCTGCGTGCTGTTCGGTACCTTCCTCTGTGACCATCGTGGGTCCTTGTGCTCATTAGGAGTGAGAGGGGGGAGGTGGCTGCCGGGCACCGTCCAGGTCTGATGTCGGATGTTAACTGTAAAACAGTTACTGTGTGAAGTTCCTTGTTCCAAAAAGTAGAGATTTCTTGCAATTTCTGTTGCAGGTAGAGGTGAGGAGCAGGCGAAGAATCTTCTCTCAGTTTTGTGTGCCATAGTTGAAGCAAACTATTGAAATGTTGAAGATCTAAAGGAGATCTAAAAATAATGAAAAGATAGTTTAAAAGAAATGTTGTGTTGTGCTATTTCTATGGAAGCTCCAAGGCAAGCCTTATGTTCATTCTTCACTTGAATGAAGAGATCTGAAGGAAGAGAGCAGGACTGGAACAAG